>NC_141678.1:30080452-30756285 GCF_028749965.1 Puma concolor
ATGATCTCATGGTAGGGGAATCAAACTCCACGTTGGGCTCTACACTGAACGTGGAGCCAGCTTGAGATTCTCTATCCCCCTCTCTCTGCCCCTACCCTGCTCTCTGTCAAAAATAAAAAAACTTTATTTGTGTGTGTGTGTGTGTCCCAATAAAACTTTATTTGGAAAAACGGGGCAAGCTGGATTTGATCCGTTGGCTATAGCTTGCCACCCTCTATTTTTGGGGATAGAAATATTTATTTATTTATTTATTTATTTATTTATTTATTTAATTTATTTTTTTTTCAATATATGAAGTTTATTGTCAAATTGGTTTCCATACAACACCCAGTGCTCATCCCAAAAGGTGCCCTCCTCAATACCCATCACCCACCCTCCCCTCCCTCCCACCCCCATCAACCCTCAGTTTGTTCTCAGTTTTTAAGAGTCTCTTATGGTTTGGCTCCCTCCCTCTCTTTTTTTTTCTTCCTTCCCCTCCCCCATGGTCTTCTGTTAAGTTTCTCAGGATCCACATAAGAGAAAAATAAACTTTAAAACAAAAAAAACTGAAGAAAAGAAAGAGGCCCTGGTGTGCCTTGGGAGAAGGGTGGCAGTGTGGTCGTGTAGGCGTGCTGACATGAGTAACCTGCTCATCAGAACCTTTGGGGCCACATGGGGCATCACTTAAATAGCAATTGAATGCTACTGGGCACACTCAACGTTAGCATAGGTGTGTCATATGGCACCCAGTGCATGATGGGTACATGGCCACTAGGGGTCCTACAGCCTTGTGTTTATTCCCCGCTAAGGCCTACTGACAAGGCCAGAGTTATTTCTAATTAAGAGGATGGCAATTCACTGAAGTAGAGTGGCTGTACTCCAAAACTCTAGGTCTTGCATTGTGATTGTTCTTTTAGACAACTGCCACAGTCACATGGAGAATTACAGGGTCTCCTAGGTCTAAAGGGGCGAGTGGCAGAGCTCTATGCACTTAGTTTGGACTCCCTAGAGAATATTCTTCTTGCTTAGCTCTGCTGGAAGCTGCTAGGTTTTCAAATCAACTGATAATATGTGCTAAATCACAACAGCCTGTGTGGTGCAGGCTCCCTCCAAAATGGGAAGAAATCCTCTGAGATTTGCCCATCCTTAGAGGGAGGGCAGAGAGTTCTCATGCACTTTGGAGGAAATATAATGACATATCTTAGCCTGTTGAACCTCAGCAGTTCATTGATGCAGCGGCCCCTTCGTTTTTCAGTTTCTACTCTTTGTCATGCTTGTACCTTACAAGACCTCTAGTGTACTATTATAGTGCCTTTCTCCATGTCCTTTCGGTATAAAGTCGTCAAAGAAGTGGGCCAGCAGGGTGCCCTGTGGGATGTGTAGCTCCCGGTGGAAGGGATTCTGGCCCAGAGCTGGAGAGCTGCTCTAGCCTCAGGCAGGTCAGCAAAGGTATATTACTGCCCCTACTAGGTGAAAGCTGCATGTTTCTGGTGCTGTCTGTGTATTGAAATGGAGCAAAATGCATTTACTAAGTAAATACCCCACAGTTGAAGTACTTTATTAATTCACACCACCGAAGAAGCCACCATATATGGTTTTCTTTTCTTTTCTTTTTTTTCATATATGGTTTTCAACTGGAGTTACTGCTGGATCAGGTTTGTTATAATGGATGTCATTCTCCATTCTCTTGACTCAGCAGATCTATGCTTTAACATTCACATTCTGTCACCAGTGTGCTTTTGACTTTGGGCAGAATACTGGCCTCCACTAGGTTCCAGTTTCCCTGTCGGTATAGTAAGCTGTATGATCTACAGTGAGCTTAAGTCACTGTGTGACAGCACTTCCATGCTCAATATCAGGAATCTCAGAGCCGATGCCTCCTCACTGACATTTCTATTGCCTGCTCCCTGGTTTGCAGTCTGTCCCACTGAGTGAGGCCTGGGCCATCAAGCCATCCTAAAAGTTCTTTTCAGAACTTTATGACTCTATAATACATGGAAGAAAATGTGAGGGGACTGTACTTGGCTTTCCATGCATCCCTTCCCTTACTCTGAAAGTCCCTGCTCTTCTTCTCTATGGTTTAATTGTGTCTAAGAAATCAGATGTTAGGCCCCTCATTTTACAAAGGAGTAGGAAGAAAGCAATGCTTAATCTGAAGAGATAAAGCCGTAAGATGCAAATTTTGCACACTGTGGTGCAGGCAGAAAGGAGAGGGACTTCAGGTATCTTGGGAGATGGGTGTGACAATATGCCCCAGGTAGTCTGTAGGCACAATGGCTAATGGACATTTCCCTTCATGTAGCTTAGACTCCTTGACACGGCTCACACATGGTCACACACAGGTCTGATCAGGGCTGGCTGGGGCTGCAAAGAGGGATCCCCAGGGAGAGTTCTGCTAGACTGAACATGAGCCTCTCTTACCTGTATTCTACTTTCCCCCCAGGAAGAAGTCCCTCCTGTTGAATAATATCTTTGTGGTGGCCACAGTGACCCTGTTTGGCTTCAGCCACAGACCAGGCTCCTTTGAGATGGTCATGCTGGGAAGGCTGCTCTTGGGAGTCAGTGCAGGTATGGGGGGAGGGCAGCCCATCCTGCCTCTCTCTTCCTGCTCATTCGTGTATTCCATTTATTCATTCATCTGTTCTCTTTATTTCTTTCATCCATTCATGTATTCTCTTTCTTCACATTTTTTTCAACATTTATGTATTTTTTGGGACAGAGAGAGACAGAGCATGAACGGGGGAGGGGCAGAGAGAGAGGGAGACACAGAATCGGAAACAGGCTCCAGGCTCTGAGCCATCAGCCCAGAGCCCGACGCGGGGCTCGAACTCACGGACCGCGAGATCGTGACCTGGCTGAAGTCGGACGCTTAACCGACTGCGCCACCCAGGCGCCCCCTTCACATTTTTTTAAATGTTTATTTATTTTTGAGAGAGAGAGAAACAGAGAGACAGAGCACAAGCAGGGGAGGAGCAGAGAGAGAGGGAGACACCGAATCCGAAGCAGGCTCCAGGCTCTGAGCTGTCAGTACAGAGCCCAATGTGGGGCTCAAACTCACGAGCTATGAGATCATGACCTGAGTCGAAGTTAGATGCTTAACTGACTGAGCCACCCAGGCTCCCCATTCACATTTTTCATTCAAGCCCACCTCTTCTTTTGCAAAATGATTAAATATGGTTTCTCTTAAAAAGGCTCATATAAGTAGACACTTAAAGTGGATATAGAAACATGAAAAAGTTTCTAAAACTCACACAGGGTGTGAGTACAAACATACCCAAACCTATGCTGACAGAGTTCCCATATTTGAGCCATACTTTAAGCCATGAGCTTCCTGGCAGCCAAGGTACAAAGGATGCATTCTTGGGTTTTCATTACAGAGGCAGAGTAGGCTGTTAGGGACTCCTCAGTTTCTGGGGTTTGTCATGTGAGGAAGCAGAGTTTTGAGCACATCCACCTGGGTGTTTAGGGATACCCATCAACAAATCCCCTCTTGACTCAATACTGTTTATATGGCCAGGTGTCTATGTCTATATTAGTTATCTATTCCTATGAAAGAAAATACTCTGAAACTTACTGGTTGTGCACACATCTAGGTGTGAGCATGAATGTCCAGCCCATGTACCTAGGGGAAAGCGCCCCCAAGGAGCTCCGAGGAGCTGTGGCCATGACCTCAGTCATCTTCACTGCCCTAGGGATTGTGATAGGCCAGGTGGTTGGACTCAGATAAGCAACCTGCCTCCATGTGCACTGAGTGGTTTGAGGGGTGCCAGTAAAAGCCCTTCGCCTAACTTTCTCCTCTATCCATTAAGTATTAAGGCATTGCTTCTTTGTATTAAGAAATCTTTGTATTGAAATCCTGTCTACACCTATCTGGCCAATACATAAAACAGGTGTTAGTCAACCACACTTCAGTGTAAATCACCATTTTGCATCCTCTCCAGATCAGGGAGCAAAGAACAGATCTTAAAAAGGGAGAGGGTGAAGATTTGGGCTTTTAAAGGGGAACGTGTCCTGGTCATCCCAGAAAAGAGGGGAGAGGGCAGATCCCAGAGCCCTGGGAAGAGGAGTTGCTACAGATAAGGTGGAGCCAACACCTGGAGGGAGGGATCTTGGTGTCCAGACCCAGAACTGGTTTGAGGAAACAGAGAGCAATGCAGATCCTCTGCCTTCAGGAGGGCAAGCAGGGGCCAGGTGGGTGGGTCTGGGGAGTAGGGGGCAAGTGGCCAGGGCTCTGGCAAGAAAGTACCTGGCCCAGCCTCTCTTTTGCCTCCCCAGGGAACTCCTGGGGGACCCACAGGCCTGGCACCTGCTGCTGGCCAGCTGCCTGGTGCCTGGGGTGCTCCAGCTTGCCTTCCTCCCTCTGCTCCCTGAGAGCTTGCGCTACCTCCTCATTGACCGTGGAGACATGGAGGCCTGCCTGGCAGGTGAGTCCTTGTGTTCCCAGACCACCCTTGACAAATGGGCACATCTGTCCAGAGCATGTGAGTCTCCATTTCTTGGGTTTCATTTATCAGGAAAAAGCTGTCCCTCCTTTTTTGACAACCATTCATCTCTTCAAAACTATTTACCAAGGGGTTGTCCTGAGTGCCAAGGCAGTGGGATAGAGCAGACCTGAACCCTGCCATCCAGGAACTGTAGGATGGTGCCAATAAAGATCCCCCCGCCCCCGCCCCGCCATATATGTAAGATGAAACATGTTAAGACCTCACAGACCCAAGGCCAACTGGGTGCTGATGGGCTTATTCATTAGCTATGGCCATGATAGTGATGCCCAAGGAACAATACCAAATCTCTGGCTTAAAACAATAATCATTTACTGCATCCTCCACCCACTTACTTGCTGGGCTGGCTGCATGACTGCTGATCTCAGCTGGGCCAGCTCATGGTGTCTGGGAATCAGCTGGAGGTCAGCCAGTCCAGGCTGGTCTGGGCTGGAGTAGTTTAGCTCTGCTGCACATGACTTTCCTCTCACTCTTAGTACCAACAAGCTAGCCCAGGAATGTTCTTATTACAGCGACAGCAGAGGCACAAGAAAGCAGATCCAATTGCACAAACACTTTTCAAACCCATGGTCCACCCCCCACCCCATGCGCATTAACATCCCATTGGCCAAAGAGAGTCCTGTCCCTGAACCCAAAGTCAAGGGATGGGAAAATCAATGGCATATCCTCTCCCATGGCAAGGGGTATAGATTTGGAGAAGGGTGAAGACCAGGGCCCACTCAGGCACCCTCTCAGCTTGCCGTTGTGGCCACAGCTATTATTGATATCCCTCCCCTGTGCAAAACATGCTCAATGTCATCCAGGACCCCACAGTCTCATCCAATCATGGTGTCAGTCTTGAAGTCCAGGATCTTAAGATCACATCAAATCTATATGTGCCTTCTCTTGATCCAGACACCTAGGCACTAAAAACACAAGTCTGCCCCTCTGAACTCAGCACACAATATGAAAGTAGGACAGTGTAACCAGAACTAACCCTCATTCCAAAGACAAGAAGTCAAGGAAGCAGGATGCAGTCACCAATCCTTAATGCCGATGCGCTCTTAAGAAAACGCTGCCAGATCTCCCTGCTTTGGGGGTAGGGAATGTTTCATGATCAAGTCCTGGCTCTGGCCCCTAGGAGGGGCTCCCCAGGTCATGGTTTCCCCAGGTTCTTGCTTCTTCCCTCTCAGATATACTTCCTAGTCACCTTCTGAAGAGGGCATTGCAAATGTACCCACAGGAAGTTGGGCACATTCAATTTGTCTTGGTCCCTTTCTCTCCAGGCTGGCAGAGCGTTTGTAAATATAATTTTCTTGAAACCGATGTGATTTTTCTATGTATTTGATCGATGTGCCAAAAAGCCATACCCACAAGTCTTTCTGAGGCATGCTTCTCTCTTGAGACTCACTTACTGGAATTTGGGGCATGTCGGGAGGCTGGGGACCAACATCCTTAAGCCTTCTAAATGCCTCTTTTTCCATTGCAGTGAGTCACTGCATTAAGCCACACCCTTAATTTGATTGTTGCCCTGCGTCCATGACTCACTGGCAGTGCTCTGGATTTGATCTTTGCTTTCAGGCTGTCACTTAATGTGAGCCTCTTTTTGCTAACTGGAGAGGCTGGAGATAAGCAACAGGTTTATTTTGTTTGTTTGTTTTTTTATTAAACCAACCTAGTGAGTTCTGGAACTAAATCTTTTTCCCTCTGAAGGTTTTTTGAGCTCATGTTTCAATATAGTAAGCTTAGAATACTCAGCTAACAGCAACCAGTTCATGTTTTCAACATATAGAGGTTTCTTCACTCCAGTCCAGAAGTTCATTAGGTCTGTTTGTTTGTGTTTCTTTATTTTCTTCCACACTACTGCCCTGAATACCCAGGCTTCCATTTTTCCAGCCTCCTCACCATCTTCTGCCTGGTCTTGGAATCGATGCCATAGATCACAGGTCTAGTATGGTAGCACCTACTCCTGGTACCAGTTAATTCATTAGTTTTGTATTGCTGCCTAATAATCACATTCATGGCAAACCAAAGAAGCAATTACTTAGCTCAAGTGTCTGTGAGTTCTCTGGGGTTGGCTGATATAGGCTGTGCCTAGCTGGTGGCTCTGCTGGTCTTCGTCACTCATTCAGGTCAGCTGGGCACTGGCAAAGTTAGGACAGTCTCAGCTGGGCCATTTCTGCTCCTCCTGGGACCAGTGGGCTAGCCCCATCTCATGTCTTTATGGTGATGGGAGAAAAGCAAGTAGAAATGAGCAAGGTCTCTTAAGGCTTGGGCAGAAATTTGCATATCCTCCTTACAACCTCATTCTATTGGCCAGAGTGAGTCACATGGCACAGCGCAGTGCCAAGGAGCAGGATGCATACTTGCCCCTTTTGTGGGGGCAGCTACAAAAATCACCTAGCAGAGAGCATAGATACAGGGAAGCGTGGAGAACTGGGGACATTGCATAATTGTCATCTGCCACAATTGTGTCCCCTCTGATGTATCCACAGAACCCCCAGCTCCTAAAGCCTTTTCTGGTTCTTGATGCCCTGAAATGACAGGGACAGGAAGATCATCCCCATCTGATCAGGGGGACCCAGAGAGAGAGTGAACGGAGCTGGGGTGGGAGCTCACTGCAGGGCACCAAGCAGAGGTTGGGGGAAATGAGGCCCAGCGCCCTCTGCCCTTGCATCCTGCTCTAGCGCTGCAGCGGCTACGGGGCACCACGGAGGTGGCGGAGGAGTTGGCTGAGCTGGAAGAGGAGCGTATCTTCTGCCAGGGCCGACGCGCCCTGCGCCCATGGGAGTTGTTCCAGGATCGCGGGCTGCGGAGACAGGTGACAAGCCTCATGGTCCTGGGCAGTGCCTTGGAGCTTTGCGGAACCAACTCGGTGAGGCTCCCCGCAGCATCCTTCAACTGGTTGGGGGTGGGAGGGCTGCAGACCACAGGCAGCTGGCAGCCCACCCCTCTGCCCCCCTGTCCAGGTGTACGCCTACGCCTCCTCCGTGTTCCGGCAGGCCGGGATCCCCGAGGGGAAAGTCCAGTATGCTATCGTGGGGACTGGGAGCTGCGAGCTGCTCGTGGCCTGCGTCAGTGTGAGTTTATCTGAGTTTGTTGTGGGCTCAGGGGTTGACCCTCCACCAGCCCTGTGGGGGTGGGGGTGCATCGGGTGCTGACACCTGGAGGAGTGTCTTCTATCAAGTCCTCTACCTTGGGCCCTTTCCCACTCCAGTTCACTATGCTCAAATGGGGCAAGTCAGCAGCATTTGAAGTTTATTTATTTATTTATTTATTTATTTATTTATTTATTTATTTATTTATTTTGAGAGAGAGCACGAATAAGGGAGGGGCAGAGAGAGAGAGGAGAGAGAGAGGGTGAGAGAGAATCCCAAGCATCACAGAGCTGTCAGCACAGAGCTCAATGTGGGGCTGGAACCTGCAAACCTTGAGATCATGACCTGAGCCGAAACCAAGAGTGGGTGCTTAACCCACTCAGGTCCCCCCTAATAATGTCTTAATCTCCTGAAGCAATCAACTGCTCCTAATTGCTCCCTCACACACACCTGGAGCTGCCCACTGCTGGCCTTTAAACCAAAGGAAGCATGCTTCCAGCGCACAGGTCAGTTACTGAGAGCTCCTTTCCTTTGCAGTGTGCAGTGATCGAGATGGTGGGCCGCCGGAACCTGCCGATAGCGGGGTATGGTCTGATGGCCTGCTGGGGAAGTATCTTTACAGTGGCCCTGTGCCTGCAGGTAGTGGGGCTGGGCATGAGGGTTGTGGCTTGGGGCAGCCTGGTCTCCACCTCACTCCACCCCCTCTGCCCCTTTGCTGCAGAGCCCCCTCCCCTGGATGCCCTACCTGGCCATGTTCTGCGTCTTTGCCCTCATCCTCAGCTTTGGCCTTGGCCCTGGTGAGTGGGCCCAAGGAGCTCTGCACTTTGGGCTTTGCCAAAGGAACACGAATGTCTTCACGAATGACAAGTGGCTATAAATGCAATGTCACCCGCATGCCCTGCCACCCAGCCCCCCTGTACTGGGGCTTCTGGGAGGGAATGGCTGGAGAAGAGGACAAGGGGCCCCCACTCCTATGTCGGGGACAAGGTGGCAGCCCTGGCTGGCAGCCCCTGTCCCTGCTCTTCCTTCTAGCCGGAGTGACAGGGATTCTGGCCATGGAGCTCTTTGACCAGAAGGCCCGGCCTGCTGCCTCTATGGTCTGCCGGGTGCTCATGTGGACCATGCTCTTCCTGGTCGGGCTGGGGTTTCCCTTCATCATGGTAGGCACCCTCCCCACCCTTCCCTTGCCTTAGGTTTTCCCCTGTGTCTGCAGGAGAGCCCCAGTGGGAAGTCTCCATCCTGGGAGCCTGAGGCTGGAGGGGATGGGACTCAAAAAGAGGGACAAATCCCTCATCATGACCTGTCATGTGGCCTTATGTCTGGTCCTGAACAGGGCACACACCAGGTCTCAGAGACTCTTTTCACTCACAGGGGGGCTTGTCCCACTTTCTTTATGTGCCTTTCCTGGGTGTTTGTGTCTGTGGGACCATCTGTACTGGCTTCTTCCTTCCCAAGACCAAAGGCAAGACCTTCCTGGAGATCTCTGAGGAACTTCACAGACTCAACTTCCCTAGGCAGAGCTAGGGCCCTGAGTGGCTGGGCCCGGCAGTCATCCAGGCCACAGAGCTGTAGTTCTGTAGGTGTGGTGGGCCCCAGATCCAGCGGCAGCTCTCTTCTTTGCTTCCTGCCCAGGGTCCCAGCCCTCTGCGTTCCCTCCTTCCTGCATTCATTTGTTTAATGAGTGCCCATGTAGCACCTACTGCATGCAGGCTTGGTGCTAGGTGCTTAGCAATCCGTGGTGAGCCAGAGAGATGGGATCAGGACCTACTGGTGCTCCCCATCTAGAGGCAGTTAACTAACAGGCAACCAATCAAAACATTATTGCAAACTTGGAGAAATGCAGTAGGAGAAAATACAGATTATGAAGTGAGTGCATACTAGGGAGCCTGGCCTATCTGAGGAGGGTGGTCAGAAAAGAATTTTCTGGGGGTACTTGGCTGACTTGGTCAGTAGAGCATGCAATTCTTAATCTTGGGGTTGGAAGTTTGAGCCCCATGTCAGGTGTAGAGATTACTTAAAAATAAAATCTAAAAAAAAAATTTTTTTTTTCTGAGGAACTGATTTTTTTAAAAAAATCAACGTTGATGGGGCACCTGGGTGGCTCCGTCAGTTAAGCGTCCGACTTCGGCTCAGGTCATGATCTCACATTTTGTGGGTTTGAGCCCCGTGTTGGGCTCTGTGCTGACAGCTCAGAGCCTGGAGCCTGCTTCGGATTCTGTGTCTCCCAGTCTCTCTGCCCTTCCCCCACTCATGCTTTGTCTCTGTCTCTCAAAAATGAATCATGTTAAAAAAAATCAACCTTAAGGTGTAATTTACATGCAGTAAAATGAATCTATATTGAGTATACACTTAATGAGTTTTGGCAGATGTATGTGCCCAAGAAACCACCACCACAATCAAAGTAGAACCTTTACATCATCCCAAAGTCTCCCTCATGCCCCTTTGCAACCAGTAAGCCATCCCACCTGCAGGCCCAGGCCATGATAGGTCACATTGCCTTTTTTGGAGTTTGATATAATTCCACACCATATGTATGCATTTGTGTCCGGTTTTGCTCCAAATAAAGTTTTGGGGATTCACACATGTTGTCACATCATTAGTACATATTCTTTTGTGTTGCTGAGCAATATTCTACTGTATGGATGTATCATAATTTGTTTACCATTTACCTGTCGATGGACATTTTGGGTTGTTTTTGACTCTTGGCCATTCATGAATAAAACTTCTATTAACATTCCTGCACAAGTTGTGTAGACAAATGTTTCATTTCTTTTGGGTAAGTGAATTACTGAGTTTAGTAGCAAATGTATGTTTAGGGGCCCCTGGCTGGCTCAGTCGTTACAGCATGATCTCAGGGTTGTGAGTTTGAGCCCCATATTGGGTGTAGAGGTTACTTAAAAAAAACCCATAGTAAATGTATGTTTAACTATGGGAGGAAAACAAACAAAACAAAACAAAAACTATAGAATAAATTGTCCAAAGTGATTGTATTGTTTTACATCCCCACTAGTGATGTAGAAGAGTTGTGGATGCTCCAGACCCTCACCAACACTTGGTATTGTCTGTCTTCTTAATTTAGGCATGCTGCAGGTGGTACAATGGTGTCTCCTTGTGGTTTAATGGTGGCATTTCCCTGATGACTAATGATTATAATGCTCATCATAATAATGTTGAGTACCTTTTCATGTACTCAATATAGCCATTCATGTATCTTCCCTTGTGAAGAATCTGTTCAAATCTTTTGTCCACTATTAACAACAATAACAACAACAAAACAAAGTTAGGGGCATCTGGATGGCTCAGTCGGTTGAGCATCTGACTCGTGATCCCAGGGTGGTGGGATACAGCCCTGAGTCAGGCTCTTTGCTGAGCGTGGAGTGTGCTTAGAATTCTCTCTCCACCCCCTGCCCCCGTCTCTACCCCTCATCCACTCGTGCTCTTTCTCTCTCTAAAAAAAAAAAAAGTTAAAATTTATCAAAACTTATGCATGCAAACACTTAAAGACCATACATGGTACCATTTGCAGTAGAGAGATATGTAAATAAACATAAAGGTGCAGTATTAAATCATAACTGCATAACATTAACTGTATCACTGTAATGAAAAAAACCTAAAAAATAAAAAGAGCACAACCTCTTTATCTCCTCTTGAGATACAGATGTCCAGTGTGTATGAAGATGAGCCCAGTACTGGAGATGGTGTTTAGCTCTCCTGTTTGTTCCACTAAATTCCAAGGGAGGAGGAGGCTAAATAGGATCTAGACTGTTTCCATCTGTTAGTATTCAGCTTATCAAATCTACAGCCTAGTACTCCTTGAGCAGGACTGCCCCAATAAGGCTGGATGTGTAACAGTCAAAGACGGAGGTGGGAAATATGGAGGATTCAACGTGTACATGCAGTTTAGGCCAACGTCCCCATATGCTCTTTAAAATTCCACTATTTGGGGGCGCCTGGGTGGCGCAGTCGGTTAAGCGTCCGACTTCAGCCAGGTCACGATCTCGCGGTCCGGGAGTTCGAGCCCCGCGTCAGGCTCTGGGCTGATGGCTCAGAGCCTGGAGCCTGTTTCCGATTCTGTGTCTCCCTCTCTCTCTGCCCCTGCCCCGTTCATGCTCTGTCTCTCTCTGTCCCAAAAATAAACGTTAAAAAAAAAAAAAAATTAAAAAAAAAAAATAAATAAAAAAATAAAATTCCACTATTTGAAGGCACCTGGGTGGCTCAGTTGGTTAAACATCCAACTCTTGGTTTCTGCTCAGGTCATGATCTCACGGTTTGTGAGTTCACGCCCATGTCAGGCTCTGCACCGAGAGCATGGAGACTGCTTGGGATTCTCTCTCTCTCTCTCTCTGCCCCTCCTCTTGCTCACCCTCTCTCTCTCTCTCAAAATAAATAAACTTTTAAAAATATATATAAAAAAATAGGGGCATCTGGGTGGCTCAGTTGATTAAGCCACCGAGTCTGGGTTTCGGCTCAGGTCATGATCTCACAGTTTGTGAGTTTGAACCCCATGTCTGACTGTGCTATCAGTGCAGAGGCTGCTTGGGATTTTCTATCCCTTTCTGCCCCTCCCCCCTGCTCGTGCTCTCTCTCCCAAAATAAATAAAAAAAAAAATAAGTAAAATAAAATAAAATAAAATAATAAAACAGAATAAAATTCCATTACTTGGTCAGAGTGGGGAGTGGTTTCAGGGTGATGACCCATCTTTGCTCCACCGCTCCTCTGATTTTCCTCTGTTGCTGTTGAAGGAGAGTAGGTTCAGATCATCCAGTACTTGTACCTTTCGGTCTTGGGCCTTTCAGAGTTCACCACAGACATAGGTAACCTCACAGCATCAAGCCCATTTACCAACCCCTCACACCAGTGTCCACCCCACCTAGTGATGAGTCCTCTGGTAACTTTAATACATGTGAGCCCACAGCAACCAGGATTCTTTAAGATATGGAGGGCAGGGGCAGTTGGGTGGCTCAGTGGGTTAAGTGTTCAACTTCGGCTCAGGTCATGGTCTCATGGTTCGTGAGTTCCAACCCCACATCGGGCTCTCTGCTGTCAGCAGAGTCTGCTTCGGATCCTCTGTTCCCTTCTCTCCACCACTCCCCTGCTCACGCTCTCTCTCAAAAATAAACAAACATTAAAAATATTAATTAAAAAAAAGAAAGAAATGGTGGGCAACTATTTCAGGGTTTAGTTCCCATTTGAGGATGTTCTTCATTCCTGCCTCTAGGTGACAGCTTCTTAGAAATGTCATTGTCATCTCACCTGCCCTGCTCTGGATCTTCTCTAACTTTCCTTCTTGTCTCAGCAATTTCTCCTCCTCGGCCAATTTCTTGGTCTCAGGGGATGCATTTACCGCCAGACCTGGAGACAGTAGTCAATTCCCGCCCAAAGATTTCTTCACCAAGTCCAGGTCACTAGTACTCCAAGTCCTCCCACTGACTGTGTGAGGATTAGCTCCAGGGTGTTCTCTCTACCAGCTCGTAGATGCAGTGTCACCAGTGCAGGCACAGCTTCCGGCCCTCTCCGTCCCGTGGCACCTTCCACCAGCACTCCATGATGACGGTGTTCTGTGACAGAGGCTGAAGTCACACTCCTGCTGGCGGTTGCTCCCCACTGCCCCTTCACAGCAGAGCTCTCCCTGAGGCTGCCACCATGTTCCCAGAGCAGAGGGAAAGCCTGTCCACTGATTTTTTAATAAAGGTTTTATTTTATTATTTTTTAAAGTTTATTTATTTATTTTGAGAGAGGGAGGGAGAGAATGTAAGTGGGGGGGAGCAGAGAGAGAGGGAGACACAGAATCCCACACTGACAGTATGGAGCTCCATGCGGGGCCCCATGCGGGGCTTGATGGGGGGCTTGAACTCACCAACCATGAAATCATGACCTGAGCCCAAGTCAGACGCTTACTGGACTGAGACACCCAGGTGCCCCAAAGACTTTATTGTTTTTAGGGGGTGCCTGGGTGGCACAGTCAGTAGAGCATGTAACTCTTAATCTTGGGGCTGTGGGTTTGAGCCCCACACTGGGTATGGAAATTACTTACTTTTTTTTTAAAATTTTTTTAGCGTTTATTTATTATTGAGAGACAGAGAGAGAGAGAGAGAGAGAGAGAGAGAGAGAGAGAGACAGAACATGAGCAGGGGAGGGGCAGAGAGAAGGAGACACAGAATCTGAAGCAGGTTCCAGGCTTTGAGGTGGCAGCACAGAGCCCAACGCGGGGCTCGAACTCACAAACTGCGAGATCATGACCTGAGCTGAAGTCAGACACTCAACTGACTGAGCCACCCAGGCGCCCCTTACTTTTTTTTTTTTAAATATTAAAAAATACTAGAGGGACCTCTCTCTCAACAATAAATAAACTTAAAACATCTTTAAAAAGATTTTAAAAAATAGTTTATTTTTCTTAGAGAAGTTTTCATTTCACAGTGAAATTTAGAGAAAAATATAGACACTTCCCAAATACCCCCTACCCCCACATATGCATAGCCTCATTTATTATCAACATCCCCCACCAGAGTGGTACATGTGTTATAATCCATGAACCTACGTGGACACATCATTAGCACCCAGCAGCCATGTTGTGTGCTACATTTTATAGGTTTGGACAAATGTATAGTGACACGCACCCATCACTGTAGTATATACAGAGTATTTTCACCATCCTAAAAGTGCTCTTCTCTACCTAGTCATCCCTCCCTTTCCACTGATCCTTAGCACCCAATGAGGGAGGTTTTACTGTCTTCATAATTTTACCTTTTCCAGAACGTCCTATAGTTGGAATTGCACAGTATGTAGCCTTTTCAGATTGGCTTCTTTCACTTAGTAATATGCATTTAAGTTTCCCCCAAGTCTTTGCGTGGCTTTATAGCCCATTTCTTTTTAGCACAGAATAACATTTCATTGTCTGGATGAACCACAGTCTATTTATCCATTCACCTCCCGAAGGACATCTTGGTGGCTTCTAAGTTTTGGTAATTATGAATAAAGCTAGTATACACATCCACGTGCAGGTTTTTGTGTCAAAATACATTTTCAACCCCTTTGGGCAAATACCAAGAAGCATGATTGCTCAAGGACAGGATAAGAGTATGCTTTGTTTTAGGGGTGCCTGGGTGGCTCAGTCGGTTAAGCATCCGACTTCGGCTCAGGTCATGATCTCGCGGTCCGTGAGTTCAAGCCCCGCATCGGGCTCTGTGCTGACAGCTCAGAGCCCGGAGCCTGTTTCAGATTCTGTGTCTCCCTTTCTCTCTGACCCTCCCCTGTTCATGCTGTCTCTCCTGTCTCAAAAATAAAATAAACATTAAAAAAAAATTTAAAAAAAAAGAGTATGCTTTGTTTTGTAAGAAACTGCCAAACTATCTTCCAAATTGCCTGTAGCATTTTGCGTTCTCAGTAGCAGTGAATGAGTGTTTCTATTGCTCTACATCCTCTTCAGCATTTGGTGTTGTCAGTGTTTTGGATGTTGGCAATTTAACAACTGCTAGTGATATCTCATTGTTGTTTTATTTTATTTTATTTTTTAATGTTCATTTATTTTTGAGAGACAGAGAGAGACAGAGCGCGAGCAGGAGAGGGGCAGAGGGAGAGGGAGACATGGAATCTGAAGCAGGTTCCAGGCCCTGAGCTGCCAGCACAGAGCCCGACTCAGGGCTCAAACCCACAAACTGTGAGATCATGACCTGGGCCGAAGTTGGATGTTCAACTGACTGAGCCACCCAGGCTCCCAATATGTCATTGTTGTTTTAATTTGCATTTCTCGGATGACATATGATGTGGAGCATCTCTTCATATGCTTATTTGACATGTGTAGATCTTCTGGTGAGGTGTCTGTTAAGGTCTTTGGCCCATTTTAAAAATCAAGTTGTTCATTTTCTTATTACTGAGTTTTAAGAGTTCTGTGTATATTTTGGTTAACAGCCCTTTATCAAATATGTCTTTTGCAAATATTTCCTCCCAGTCTGTGGCTTGTTTTTTCATTCTCTTGACAGTGTCTTTCACAGAGCAGAAATTTTTACTTTTAAGGAAGTCCAGCTTATCAGTTCTTTCTTCCATGGATCGTGCCTTTGGTGTCATATCTGAAGAGGCATCACCAAACCCATGGTTGATCATCTAGATTTTCCCCTAGTGTTCACCATTTTTTATTGGGTTGTTTGCATTAGTTTTGAGTTGAGGACATTCTTCATACATTCTAGATGCAATTACTTTATCAGATATATGTATTGCCAATATTTTCTTGCAGTCTGTAACTTACCTTTTTAATGATATTTTTAATAAAATTTTTATGTTTATTTTTTTTTTTCAGAGAGAGAGAGAGAGAGAGAGAGAGCGCCGGGAGGAGCAGAGAGAGAGAGGGAGAGAGAAATCCCAAGCAGGCTCTGCACTGATAGCACAGATAGGCCGCACTGATAGCGAGAACTCATGAACTGCCAGATCAGGACCCATGCTGAAACCACGAGTTAGACGCCCAACCGGCTGAGCCACCCAGGCACCCCACATTTTTAATTTCTTAATAGTGCCTAGGAGCAGAAATTTTTATTTTGATAAAGTCCAATTTATCAGTTTTATCTCATATGATTAATGCAGTTTGTGTCCTAAGACGTCTTTGTCTATCATTGCAAAGATTTTCCTCTAAATGTTTGGTAGTTTTAACTTTTACTTTTATATTTATGTTGATCTTTTTTTTTTAACAGTTAAAAAATTTTTTTTAATGTTTATCTATTTTTGAGGGAGTAGGGAGGGGCAGAGAGAGGGGGGAAACAGGGAATCCCAAAGCAGGATCCATGCTGTCAGTGCAAAGCCCCACGCTGGGCTGGAACCCACTAACTGAACCATGAGATCATGACCTGAGCCAAAGTTGGACACTCAAGCAACTGAGCCACCTAGGCGCCCCATTGATGATCAATTTTGAGTTAATTTTTGTTTATGGTATGAGATAAGGGTTGAATCTGTGGCCTCAGCCATCTTCCCAACCCTGGGGATCCTGATGGGACGGGTCAGACTTGGACAACTTGGATGCCAACCTGCATGGAGGGTTTGGGGACACCAGTAAGTCTTTCTGTCCTCAAATGATTTTTCAAATCCCGTGGCCTGAAATCTGCCAGTTTGGGCCAAGGCTATTATTAGCCTTCCCATTTGAGTGTGAACTGCCTGGTGAGACTCCATAGGGCAGGGGGCAGAGCGAAGGCTGCACAGAGTAGGGGGTGATGGTGATGGAGGGATTGTGGGAGGGTGTCAGCCTCAGAGCCTTGTTTTTCTCAAGACAGGGAGGGGCAGGGCCTAGGCCCCTGGGGAAACAGTGAGGGCATTATGAGACAGGAGAAACTTCCTGCTCCTCTTCTGGGCTGACATCCTGATCCAGAGCTGGTTAGGAAGAAGCACAGGACAATGCGGACCCTCTGTAGGCCTGCAGGCAAGAGAACAAGGGGTAAGGGAAGGGTTCTAGCAAGGATGCATCTGACGTGGACTCTCCTCTGCCTCCCCAGGGAGCTCCTGGGAAACCCACGCAGGCCTGGGCCTTGCTGCCTGCCAGCTGCCTGGTGCCTGAGCTGCTCCAGCTTGTCTCACTGCCCCTGTTTCCTGAGAGCCTCTGCTACCTCCTCCCTGACTGCAGAGACGGGGAGGCCTGCCTGGTGGGTGAGTCCCTGACCTTGGGCCCTCAGACCACCCTTGATGGAGAGGTCCCACCAGCCAGCCCCTTCCCATCCCTGTCTACTGATATCTATCAGTCCCCAACCCCCCTGAAATGCTCTCCTCCATAGACAAAGGCCCCCCAGCTCTGACTCACCTGCCCAGACCCCAGACAGTGTGGCTTCTCCCATCTTCCAGAGCACCAGCTTAGCTCCCTCTCCTGACTCACACACCTTCTCCCTGGCTTGCTAGTTACCCGGGCTTTGAGTCTCAGCTTCTGGGGCCCAGCCTCTCCCTGCTGGGCCAGCAAACCTGGCTACCAGTTCTCATGCCCTGCTCTCAAGGGTCAGGGCCACATGGCTTCCAAAGGGCTGCAGTTGATTCTCCTGCCTTCATCCTCATCCACTCCTCTCTGGACCCTGACACTCTGGTTCCCTCTTATTGGGACACAGGTTGTCCTCTCCATGCCTCAGCTGAATCATCCATTGATTACATTGATTCCTTCAGTTTATCCAGTTTATTCTCTTAGGGCCTGTTGTATCCCGAGGTGTCCACCACTGTGCCTGTCCTCAGGCTGCACCAGGGTTGGGAAGAAGCGGTGACCTTCACCTTGAAGAAAGTCAAACAGTCTCACAACCACAGCATCAACAACACCATTCTGAGCCAACATCTATGGAGGCTTTTCCACTTATTGAGACTATTTTGAGTGCTTCACAAGCATTGGCACCTCTAACCTGAGCAAATGCCCCCAGAAATAAGTGCTTTTATTATCCCTGTTTTACACAGGAGCAGGAGAGGCACATGAAGGCAGTGGCTTATCCAAGGAGCAAGGTCACACCACCAGGTGGTAGGCCAGGACTGAACCTGGGTGGTCATGACCACTGCAGTACACTGCCTCCAGGCCCTGGCTCTTCTGCTATCTGATCCCATTCTGTGGGGGAGGTCCAAAGGCCATCTGAAGGGTCCATGGTGACACTATGGGTTAGTGGTGGACCTGGGGCTTGAGCCAGTGCTGAGGGTAGATCCAGGGCTGGTGGCAGGGCATGGAGGCCAAGGCCAAAGGGCCACAGCTAAGGCTCTGCAGAGGCAGGAGGGAAGAGAGTCCACAGTTTGGCCCTTCCTACAGACCCTGCAGGAGGTCAGAGTCCCTGTGCTGCTGGTTCCCTGGCTCCATTCTACAGGCAGCAGGAAATCAAAGGTTAGGGAGAACCAGACACTCAAAGAAGGACAAGGATGCTGAGGGGGAGCCCAGGTCTCATCCCTGTGGCTCCAGCAGTGGAGCCACATTCCAGGGGTGGATGCCAACTTTTTGTGCATGTGTGCGCGCACACACACATACTCGGCTTTCTTTGGAGGCAGACCATGAAAATGTGTCCATGGTGTCCCAGGGTGATGAGGCCTAGGGATGGGTAGGTTTCCAGCTAGAGGTGTCAGGAAGACTTCATGAGGGCCATAGATGCTACTGAATGGAGATGGGAAAGCCCTGGGACAGAGCGGATGTGTGGGCGGGGAAGCCCAGCATCCATGGGGCAGAAGAGCTCTAAGGTGAAGTGGGGGGGGGGGGGGGCTGAAGGCCAGGTGGGGAATTTATCCTGTAATTATAGGGAGCCAGACCCTCCCATGGTCTCTTCCCATGACACTCCAGTGACCAGTGACCTCATACTCTCTAAGGTGCCCTGCCACCAGGGTGCATGCTTATGTGTCCTCTGGGAAATAAGGATTTCCAAGAAGTCCAGGACACTACCTTTGGGACAGGCTGCTGTGAGCTCTCGTGGATGTGAGTCTGAGCGGGACTATGCAGCAGCAGGAGCAGAACAGTGCCTGGGGGCCTTCTGAGCAGCCTGGCCTTGGCTTTGAAGGATCCTGTGAGGACAGGGGTGGGTTGGGACAGGACTTGGACACCAGGGAAGGAGAGCACAGTCACCCTCTTGGCTTGCATGTCCACCATTGGGGTTGAGGTCTATTAGCTCATTTCCTGCTCCAGGACACTTGGGTACAATATGGTAAGTTCAGGCATTCACTGAGCACCTACTATAAGCCAGGGACTTTGCACTTTGTCCTTTTAGCCTCTTTAATCTTCACACAAGCCTATGGGAAAGGAGTCACCACCTCACCCCCAATTCTGACACTGAGGCTCAGAGAGTTGAAGTGACTTCACCCAGATCACCTTCTCTGGACCGTGTCTCAGGGTACTGTGGGGAGAACTGGCTGTGACTGCTGGCTCCCCACCACACCTGGACCCTTTCTTTGCCATGTGGTGGTCTCCTGGCAGACACCCCCCTCTGCAATCCCATACCTTCAGGTACAGCTGACCCCCATGTCTCTTTCCACTGTGACCAGAAGCAGGAATGAGGTGGGGAGGAATCATCTTCGCTTGTCTTTGTTCACTGAATGTATTCACCACATGTAAACCACAATGTGTTCAGTGAACAAGGGCATGGGACTGATGAGTTCAGGGACTGTCGAGGGCTCAGGGCTGGCTGGGTTTTTGCTGTAGGGGTGATGAGCCTTGCGTGACCAGGAGAGAGATGCTGAGGGAAATGAGGCTCGTGGGAGGCTGTGGAAGGGTGGACTGCCCCGGGACATGGGCTGCTGGCAGGGGAGAGGCAGCAAGGGGAAGAGCAGGTAGCCCCACAGTGGGGTGCCAGCAGGCCTCTGTCCTCCCTATGCCCTCTTTCCAGCTCAGGTAACTCAGATCCTGCCCACAGAAATGCTCCCTGCTTTTAGAGTCTGCTGAGTGCTTGCGTGGGCCATATTCCCCCTTACCCAGCTGGCGTGTCCCTACATTGGGAGGTTTTCTTCCCTGCTGCTTCGTGCCTGGCAGTCCTTACCCACCAGACGGTTCTAGGTCGTTTTCCTGTAAGCATCTTCGCCGTAAGCAATTCACCACATAACTAATTGGCTGTGAAACAATTTTGCTGTAAAAGATACAAAAAAAAAAAAAAAAAAAAAAACAAAAAAACAAAAACTGGTTGGGCTCTTTGGTTTTATCAACTGGTTGACGGTTTGGTTTTGTTTCTCCATTGACACAGTGTTCCCATTTGTATATTATATGAATCTTAGCCTTCATAATGGTCTATACAGGGGTGCAGAGTATTGACTGCATTTCCCATAGAACTATGGAAGGTCTATGAATGGATATGTGACAAAATACCAAGAACAAATAACAATGTACAAGTTTTCACAAAGAAAAAACCCACTAAAACTGAACTAAAATAAAAATAGAACTATCCAGTAGTCACACTATTGGATACTTACCCCCCAAATATAAAAACATTCATTCAAAGGGACACATACACCCCTATGTTTATAGCAGCATTATCTACAATACCAAATTATGGAAGCAGCCCCAGTGTCCATCGATTGATTAATGGATAATGGATAAAGATGTGATATACACCCTATGTATATGTATATACGATCTCATGGTTCTTCAAGCCCTGCATAGGGCTCTCTGCTGTCAGCACAGAACCTGCCACTGATCCTGTCTCCCTCTCTCACCACCCCTCCCCACTCATGCTCTCTCCTTGTCTCTCAAAAATACACCTGTAAAAGCAAACAAACAGGGGCGCCTGGGTGGCTCAGTCAGTTGCATATCTGACTTTGGCTCAGATCATGATCTCCCAGTTCGTGGGTTCGAGCCCCTCATCCAGGTCTGTGCTGATAGCTTGGAGCCTGGAGCCTGTTTCAGATTCTGCATCTCTCTTTCTTCTGCCTCTCCCCAGCTCATTCTCTGTCTCTCTCTCAGAAATAAATAAACATTAAAAGATTAAAAAAAAGTAAAAACAAAATAAAAACGAACAAAATGCACCCTAGTGTTTAGAAACAGATATCTCTCTTAATGAAGGACGAAAGTTTAGTGAAAAAAGAAAAACTGTGATGCCTAATGAGTGAATAAAAAAAAAATGTGCAATACTATGAATGAAAGATCTTGAAAGCATACATAGATACAATCCACAAAATAAAATCAGTTATTTGCATAGAATCTACACACGTTTTAAATGTATTCAAATATATTAGGGGCACCTGGGAGGCTCAGTTGGTTGCACGTCCAACTCCAGCGCAGGTCATGATCTCACAGTTTGTGAGTTCAAGCCCCTTATAGGGCTCTTTGCTGTCCGCTCAGAGCCCACTTCAGATCCTCTGTCCCCATCTTTGCCCCTCCTGCACGTGCATACTCTATCTCTGTCTCTCAAAAATGAGTAAACATTAAAAAAAAATAAATGTATCCAAAAATTTTGTATTTCTCAGCCAAGTAGTTTTATTATTCAGTTTTCATGTTTCATTAATTATGTCCTTTTTAATGAATGTCCCTCTTTTATTTTTCTTGATTTTATCTTTTATGGCAACACTGCCTTGTGACCGGTCACTGATGTGGCAAAAACGTTTGCCATGAAAATGCCTGCAGCAAAAACACTTGCAGTAAGAATGCCTGGACATGGCACTCAGGAAGTCCTCTGCAGGAGCCAGGACTTGCACTGGGGCTGCAAATGACACAAACCCTGATAAGCAGTGCTTTGAGCAGAGAGGGGTTTATTTTTCAGAGCCCCAGGCTCCTCTGGGCTGCCACTCCTGGCTCTTTGGCCTGTGTTTTTCCAGCTCATGGTTGCCTAACAGTTGCTGCATATCTGGGGGTCATGTCCAAGTTTGGGGAGTGGGCAGGAGGAAAAGGGAAGGGTGGCACCTCTGTTAGCAATCACCTGCTTCCCCATAAACCCCACACATGGCATGAGCTTCACGTGGCCATGCCTGGTTGTCAGGGGCCCTGGGGTAGCGAGTGTTCTAATCAAACAGAACTGAGATTCGGTCAGTGAGGAGGAAAGGGGAGATGATCCTAGGCAGCTCAGCAGCCTGCCGACACCTCCCAGTGCATGTGTCCCTGCTGTTCAGCAAATAATTATCAAGCCCCTATCAATGCCAAGTGTATTACCTTTCTATTGCTCCTAGAACAAATCAACACACATTTGTCAGCTTAAAACAACATAGATTTATTATCTCACACTTTCTGTGGGTCAGAAGTCCAGCATCAAGTGACTGGGTCTTTTGCTTAGGGTCTTGTACGGCCAAAGTCAAGGTGTCCCTAGGTCAACTAGAGAAGAACCCACTTCTCCCAAGTCCATTCAGGTTGTTAGCAGAATCCAGTTCCTTGTGGTTGTATGACTGAGGCTCCTAGCCTCCTTCATCTTCAGAGCCAGTAATGGCGCATCAAGTCCTTCTCCTGCTTTTGAGTCTGACTTCCCCTTCTGCCGCATCTCACTGAGTCTAGCTGGAAAAAATTATCTGCTTTTAAGGGCTCGTGTGATTACATTGGGCCAACCCAGATAATCCATAATGACCCCCCAATTTGAAGGTCCGCAATTCTTTTTAATTTTTTTTTCAACGTTTTTATTTATTTTTGGGACAGAGAGAGACAGAGCATGAACGGGGGAGGGGCAGAGAGAGAGGGAGACACAGAATCGGAAACAGGCTCCAGGCTCTGAGCCATCCGCCCAGAGCCCGACGCGGGGCTCGAACTCACGGACCGCGAGATCGTGACCTGGCTGAAGTCGGACGCTTAACCGACTGCGCCACCCAGGCGCCCCTGAAGGTCCGCAATTCTAATCACATCTGTGTGGTGCCTTCTGCCGTGTAACATAACATTCACAGATTCCAGGGGTTAGATCATGGACATCTTTGGAGGCCCTCTGCCTACCACTGAGGTAATAATGGGTCAAGGAGGTGGGCAAACAGCGATGGCCAAAAAGAGACAGTCCAGTCCCCTCTCTCATGGAGCTTACCACCTAGCAAGGAAACATTAATGCACAAATAGGAATAAGGTCATGGCCTCAAAGGAAGGAGAGGTGCTGAGCATGTTACAGGACCACATTAAAGCCAGGGGTTCTGGGACTTTCCCAAGGAACTGAGGTAGATGAGGTAAAGTGCATGCAAACCACATTTCAGGACCAATGCCAGAGCCAAGAGTCAGGAGCATGGTCCCTAAGGACAGTGCACAGACTCAGGGACCAAGGGGGAGGGGTGCAAACTGTGGGGCAGGGCATTGTGACATGCCGGGGCATTGTGACAGTACTACCTCTAATATCAGCGGGGACTATCACCAGTATTTAGGCCGCTTGGTCCTCAGAACACTCCTCTGTAAGGTGGACACTACTATCTTCAAATTAACAGGTGGGGGAACAAACTGAATCTCAGAGAGGGGGTGAGTCAAGTGTCCAAGCTAGTAAGGGGTGGGCCTGTGAATGATATCACCTCCCCAGATGCCCTTCTAGAAAGATGGCACTGACTGCTACTGGGAAAGGGAAGGGTAATTAGTAAATAGGCTGTCCTGATTAGGAAAGACTGCCCTATGCTACAGTAAACCTCAAAATCGCAGTGGCTCACCTACAGGGGCATTGCTGGTGTTTGCTGGTGTGGATCCATCTTGTCACACTTCCACCATCTCAGAGAACCGGGTGCAGGTGCAGGCTCTTGAATATTCTTCCTGGAGTCACTTACGTAACTTCTGTTTGCATTTCATTGGGCAAGGTAAGTCATGTGGCCAGGTCCGCTGGCAGGGGGCAGGGAAATAGACTCCTCTCCCAGGAAGAACAGTCCACCATGGCGTTATCACAGGGTACATGCTAGGCCAAAGGTGAAGCCAGCTAGTTTAAACTAAGGTGGTGGTGGTGGTGATGGGCTGGGTGGAGACAGGGAAGGATAAGGGTGACAGTGGAGGGAAGTACATTTCACTGGCAGGCCAACAGGTGTGGGAGGAATAGTCATGCACTTGGATTTGGACACAGGAAGCAGAAGGTGCTGAATTGGCTACTGAGCTCGGAAGGGGGGTAGCTGTCGACATGGTGTGGAGTGCATCAGTCCATCAGTGGTAAGGAGGCCTGTGCATAGGGTGTGAGAGTGAGGAAGCAGCCTGGGGCCTAGGTGGAGGAACAAACACTTGCAGGGTATTGCACAACTGGGCCATGGGACCTACTTGAATGGATACTGGCTGGTCCCACAGGCACAAGTGTCCTTGCTGTAGCATATCAAGGCCAGTGTGTGCTGTGCCACCTTAACTGGATAGCACCTGCCAGATGCCAAAGACAGGACCTTCCTGGAGAGCTCTGAGGACTTGGCCAAACACAGTGTGCCCCTTAGAGCACCTGAGAGAGATCTGTTCCCCAGCACAGCACCCTGACCAGAGGGGGCTCTTTAGAGTGGAAGTGGGGTGGCCACGTAGCCACAAGCCCTTCTTCCCAGGGATGGCAAGGCCTGCAGGCCTGGCCAGGGTCCCAATCCAGCCACTGCCCTATCCTCTTCCTGCCGTGTCATGACTGTCTTCATTCACCCATTCGTTCATTCAACCAGTATTCAGTCTGTGTCTCTTGTATGCTTGCTACCCACTAGATGCCCCCTGAGCTTACCATTGGTGGAAGGGATGGAAAGAATTCACCAAGACTCTCAGGGAGGGCATTCCTAGAGGACCTAACTATGGTGGGGCTTCCCCCGAGGAGCTAAAGTTCCCAGACCTGCAGAGAAGTTGCCCAGGGGAGCAGGGGCTCCGAGACAGAGCTGTTAACTGCTTGGCCTATGGAGCCCTGCCTGAGCCTCATCTCTTATTCCCTGCCCCTCCCCCTGGCACCTCCCAGCATGCTCACTTACGTTAAAGAGCAAGGGTGCAGGGAAGGCACCTGGATGCTGCCCCTGACTCTATTCTGGCTGCCCCCTTCTACCTGCAGCAATGCCTACCTTTCCCCATCACTCTCACACAGACACACACACACACACAGGCCCAGGACTACAGCCTTGGGGAACATGTAGCCCTGGAAACTCAGGGCACACAAAGGTTCGGTGCGTGTGGTGGAATGGGCTGGGACTTCATCTACTTTGCTGGCTGTGAGCTCCTGGCGGGTGGCAAGGGGCCACGTGCTCAGTTAACTGCTGCATCTCGAACTCCTGGCACACACACGTCGCTGAATAAACGTCAGTGACTAAAGTAAAGGACTAGCGAAGAAACGAAGGATAGGAATATTTCTGGCCGCCGCGTGAAGAACGGCTTTGAGAGGGTGAGTGGGACCAAGAAGCCAGCAACCCAAGTTCCGCCAAGACAGGGTCTCCGCCAGCCTGGACTTCACCAGTCAGGAGAGAGCTGTGGCCGCACAGGGGCGGGGCCTCCGCTTCCGAACACTGAAGGGCCCCACCAGCCGGGAGGGCCCTACAGCCGCACGTAGGCGGGGCGTCCGGAGGCGGGGCGTCCGCCGGCTGTGGCGTCACAGGAGGCGGGGCCTCAGCTTCCTGTTGGGCGGCACCAGGCGGCGGTCACGTAGCTCAGGTTACCGTGCTGCAGCCTTTCGCGCGTTGGTGGGTTTCTGTGCACCCGTCCCCGCCGTTCTTTCGCCAGCATGCCGATGTTCGTGGTGAACACCAATGTCCCCCGCGCTTCCGTGCCGGACGGGCTCCTTTCCGAGCTCACTCAGCAGCTGGCGCAGGCCACCGGCAAGCCGGCCCAGGTTTGCCAGGAGAGAACAGGGAGAAGGGGTGCGGGCCGGACGAGGTGGTCCCGGGCTTGGGGGCGAGGAGGGGGCGACTCCAGGCCGAGGCTCTGGGCAGGGAAGGGATGGAATGGGTGGCCGCCCGGGCCCAGGCGAGGGCTCGCGGGCCAGCTGACCGCACCCCGTCTCCCCATAGTACATCGCGGTGCACGTGGTCCCTGACCAGCTCATGGTCTTCGGCGGCTCCAGCGAGCCGTGCGCGCTCTGCAGCTTGCACAGCATCGGCAAGATCGGCGGCGCGCAGAACCGTTCCTACAGCAAGCTGCTGTGTGGCCTGCTGGCCGAGCGCCTGCGCGTCAGCCCTGATAGGTGCGTGGGGCTGTGGAGGCGCCGAGGGGCGGTGGGGGCGCCGAGGGGCGCAGCCCAAGGCCCGTGACAACGCAGCCCGCTGAATCTGGCTTCCACGCCCCGCAGGATCTACATCAACTACTACGACATGAACGCGGCCAACGTGGGCTGGAACAACTCCACCTTCGCTTGAGGGCCGCGCTGGCCCTACCCGCCTGCACCAAGGCCCTGCTGCCCGCAGTATTGTGCCCGCTTCGCCCCCAGCGACCCCCACCTCCAGGTCCGGAGAAATAAACGGTTTGGAGGCTGCTGCTGCTTCGGGCTTCCTTGGCTTGCGGAGGAGTGGGTGCAGGGCCGGGACAGTGACTGGGGAACCGAGGGCGGGAGGGGTGCCCTCCCGGAACCTACTCTTAGAGTCCTTTTGCCTAGTCTTGGCTGTCCTGTGCCCCCAGCAGAAGCCTCAGCCTTGATTGGCATCCTGCCCGGGGCCACAGACCCAGGAATCAGACTCAAATCGGAGCCTCCCATTCAACGTTTGCCGTTTGCAGCTTGGCCCTCCCAGGGCAGGTTCACGATTGTGCCCTTGGCGGGAACCCAGAGTTGAATCCATTCCCACGTGCGGGGGCGGGGCCACCACGTAGGCTAAGTCTGCCTGGGCTCAGGCTGGCTGGGCTCAGGCTGGCTGGGGTCGGGTCAGGGGGAGAAGGGGAGGGAGAGATCGGGATCAAAATCTGATTTGCTTTAGAGGTTGGAGAGTCAGCTGGGTCTGGGCTTTTCTCCCAGCCCCACCTTCCTCCATCTACCAGATGGGCAAAGGGTACCCTGGGAAAAGGAAGCCTTCACTTCCCTGTTCCCCAGGATCAAACCCTGCCCTAGTTCCCTAGTTTCTTGACCTGGAAAGTCCTGTTGTTCTGGAACTTTTGGACAGCTTTCAGGTGGGAGTGGGGAGGTACACAAGAGGCAGAGTTTTTGGTTATATTGCCCTGACGTCCCTCAAATCTGTGTCTAGCCTCTGCTCTCCTTAGGCACCCAGGTCTCCACCACAACAGTTTCTGGACACAACACAGGGCCTGTAGTTTTGAAGCCATTCATGTTTTATGGAATAGTGCCTCTGGAAAGCCTTCAGGTGTTTAGTGCACCTTGCAGGGACACTGAAGGTCCTGGCCCTCGGGGCACTGTCAACAATAAAATCAGTATCAAGGCCCAGTGTGCTGGAGTCTAACTGATCCAAGGCCCCTCCCGTCAAGTGCAGGGGCTCCCTTGTGGAGATGATAAGACAGTGGGCAATTTCTGCACCCATATTGGGCCATAGGGGCCTCAGCTGCCATGTTGCTTGCTCAGAGCAGGTGCCCTTGGGCTAGAATGCCTTTCTAGCCCACGGTGTGAGAGGCTCCATAGCCCCTACAGCATCTCCACCTAAGTGAGACCCAGCCACTAGCACTAGGAATTCCTATGCCTGGAACTGGCCCTAGTCAGCCAGGGCCAGCACTTGTGTGTTGACTAAAGCAAAGGGCCAGCCCGTACTGCCTGACCTGTGGGAGAAGTCAAGTGCATTTTACCTGCTTGCACAGGGAGGGGACTCCACTGGATGCCTAATGGCTCTGTGCCTTTGAGACCCCCTTGCTCTTGTTCAGTCTCTCTAGGCAAGATCACCTTAGATGGAAGGTTTTTTGTTTCTTTAAACATGTAATTTAAGTGAATTTGCTTTTGAAAGCTGAGGGGCTATAGGGAACAGCATTGTCACCTGGACCAAGCCTTTGGAGGGAGTGAGGAACAATCCTGCCTTTGAGCCACAGGCAGTGACAAGGGCTGTGTGTGTACAGAGGGGGGTCTGCTGTGTCCATGAGCTCCTTCCCTGAGATGGCTCTCAGTGGTCCAGCCAATGTGGTACCTCTGTGGTGTCACCGTGAACACCTGGCAGGCAGGGGCAGGAAAGTCCTGGTTCCCAGCCCAGGCTTAAAGCCGAGGACAAGTCCCATGTGCCCTCTGATTGTGGCAAATGCAGAACAACCCAGGCCCCAAGGCTATGGAGTGCAGTCAGCTGGCACTTTCCACATGGATCTGCATCCTCCCTTCCTCTCCCATCACAGAATGGTTGGCCTCTTGTCCTCTGGGGCAGCCCACCCTTGCTTGCCATCTTGCTAATCAAGATACCTGAGGACTGCTTTGCATCTTAGTCTAGGTCCTTAGTCTAGGTACCGCCCTGGGGTAGGGGCGGGTACTGTTCCCTTCAGCCCTAGGCAGCAAGGATTTACTTCCAGAAGTACAGGAGTGATGGTTGGGGTCACATTTTGAAAGAGGAAGTATTCAGCTCAAAGGGAAGCTGGAAGGGTGTTGCCCATCTTGGTGGGAGTGAGATGCTCCTCTTCCACAAAAATCTCTTGAGTGTCTTGCTCCAGCTCCCTCAATGAAAGGGCGTGGAACCCCACATCTGTGTCTGTCCTGGGGGTGGGGATGGTGGTGTGGCTCCAGCTAAAGCCAGAAGGTCTCATCTGCCTCCCTTATGAGCTGGGGCCTCCCTCATGGATCTGAGCAACTACTGCTCCCACCCAGGCCCTGGCCTTTGTCACGACCCCTCAGCTCCTGTGTGACCCCCGTCCCTGAGTTCCCAGCACAGAATATCTCTTCTGCTTCTGGGTGTGCTCAGATCTGCTCTTAGAGTCTAGCTCTCAGATCCCACACCATACATGGTCAGGAGAGGGCAAGGGCACAGGTCTCCACGAGCATCTAGTCCACCTCCCTCATTTTACAGATGAGGGCAGACCCTAGCTTCCTTGGGTGTGCCAGTGCTGGGCCAGCCATCTCCCAGGAGTCAGCCACACATTCACTCCCAGTTAGGGCTTACCTTGTGGCTTCACATGACAATGGGGGTCTCCCAAGACCAGAGAGGGAGACAAGATAGGCTGGGCTCCTGCTGTGTCTAGGGAGGCTGGAGGCCCCACAGGAGAACAGAGTACAGCCTGCACGGCCCGGCCCCCATCCCCCCCCCCCCCCCAACAAGAAACCTGGAAGTGTCAGGCTCTGAGGCCAGCTGGGGGATCAAGGTGGTGGCTCCTCGGGAAAGGGGAGTGTCTGTGAGTCAGGGACCCACTTCCAAGTCCCCTGGAACGTGTAATGCCCTGTACACCAAGGAGGCCTGCTGTATCTCACTCAAGCCGCATCCTGTCTCCCCCGCCCCCCCCCCCCCCGCCCAAATGCTGCCGTGGTCAGCCCCATTTAGCCCAAAACAAGGGCTCCACTGCCCATTGAGCAGCCTGTCCCTTCCTCAACCCTACAAACCCTAGTGGCTGCCCCAGGGAGCCTTGAAAAGAGCTGCAGAAACTCATTTCCAAATAATGCCTCCAAGTGAGTTGTAAAACAGATGGGGGAGGGGACATAGACTTCCACCTACTCTCCATCATCGCTCCAGTGCTACCATGTCATCTGCCAATAAAGACCTGACTGTCCTCACAGCTCACCTCATGGGTGCTGTTCCTTCTGCAGGGAATGCTTATCTCCCATCTGCCCACTTTGAGCCCCACACTATGCCCTTCTGGGAAACCTTCCATGAAGCTACCCAGTGCAGGACTATGCCAAGGCCTCTCTGCTTTGGTCCAGGCCTTGTGAGCTGGGGTTTCTCTTCCTGTATCCCCCAGCAACCTGTGAGCATTGAGAGGTGGCTGCACCCAGCTCTGTGGCCTTTGGGCCCAGGGCTGCATGCAGGAGCCTCACAGCTGGTCTATTCTGGAGAGGCCAGTGGCGCAGGCTTTTCCCCAGGCCTCCCACCTTGTCACCCCTCACATGCAGGGACCCACTGCTCCTTCAGCCTCAGCTGAGACCCCTGCCTCAGGGCCTTCCTCTCCCTGCCTCCCCTCAATCCTCCGCTGCTTCTGGGAGCCCGATCACACAATCACACAGAGGTTGTTACAGTCAAGCGCCTTCCCTGCTCCCCTCCAGGCCGCATCCCCATCTGTGAAATGAAAGGAGTCACCTGATGTCCCTACATATTCCTTCAACCTTGGAGCATCTCAGTGCATAGACTTGGGCATGATTAATGTGGATCACGTTGCCAAGGGAGGGGAAGGACTGAGCAGGTAGCCTATGCCTGTACTTTGGTCTTGATAAAAATTATGAAGCCCCTTCCCTGGGTGGGCAAAGGAAAGACTAGGGGGTGTGGGCAAGTTCTCCACCCAGAGCCTGGCGGTGCTGGCGGTGAACGAGGGAGGAGGGCCTGAAGCTGGGCACACATCCCCTACAGGAATACAGCTGAAACATTCACTGTGGACCCCAGCCCACACCTCAGGGCCCACCGACCACTGGAGCTCGTGCCACAGGGCTACCCCACTGCTTTAAAGCAGTAGATAGAAATAGTGCAATTTTCTGGGGGAGGTCGTCTGACCCCCAGAGATGAGGAGGTTTCCAAAGTTTCTGGGCCACTATCTTCCTTGACTCCTTGCCCCACTAGGCAACTATGTTGGCCCCCCAAAACTGTTTCTGTGAAGCTTTATCTTGCCAGCCCAGCTCCCCTTCTCAGCTGAGCATTTGCCAAACTGGGTTCCAGCCCTCCTGCCTTCCAGTGAGAATTCCAGAACTAGGGTGTAGGGGGAGTTGAGGGAGGCACAATGCAAACCCACCAGCCACTGGCCCAGATTTTTCCTCCTTATTAAGTGAGCACATCTCTGCTGTGTTTGAAGCCCACATAAGAGAGACAAAAGTTGTCAGTTTTTTGAAATTGGCTCTGTTCCCTCTCTCCTGGAGCCTCAGTTCCCATCTGAGAACAGTGGGATCTGGACTCCACATTCCCATAAGTCTGCCCTGAAAACATCCAGACAGGGCTCCAAATCCCCAAGCTACAGGTGAGAAGTCTCATACCCCTTGTCCCCCCATGACTGCATCCCCCTGCAACATGGTTTCTTGTGTACCTGATTTGATTCTCATTTTAATCGGTGATATATTCACACGGCTCCAATTCAGAGCATTCCAAGGATCCCCAGAGAGAAGGCTCCTTCCCACCACCTCCCTCCACAGGATTATCCTCTCAAATCCCCCCAGAGATAATTTATGCGTATACAAGCAAATATGCATAATATCCCTCCGAATGATAGCATATTCTATACAAGTTTGGCACTATGCCTTTTTTTCCCCCATTTAAAAGTTGATCTTACTACTTGAACAATCTCTAGTATTCCCTTGTTAGGACCAGCCACAATTCCATTCAGCCACTTCCTGTCCTGAACGTTTAGGCTGTTTCCAGACTTCCATTCTTAGCTCTGCTATATTAAATTCCACACATGTGTAAGTATATCTATCTGTAGGATAGGTATCTGGAAGTAGAATCATTTGGTCAAAGGTTTAATATGTTTTAATATGGTCTGATGTCCAGCTTAGAGGTGGGGTTTATGGCACTACCCAGCTGGACAAGGGAGGCCCTCCCAATCCAAGTTTTGATTTTTGGCTGTCTGATGGGGAAAGTGCTTTTCTCTCCAGCCAAACGGTTTTAATTTGCCTCTTACTATGAAGTTGAGCATCTTTTCACAGGGTCAATGGCCATTCCCTTTTCCTTTCCTGGGAACTAAGTCAAGTCCTCAAGCCCATTTTCCCACTGGATGTTTTTCTTGTTTTAAAGCTCTTTGTATATATTAGAGAAATTAACCCATTGTTATGAGTTGCAAATATTTTTCCCAGTTTGTCATCTGGATTTTGACTTTGTAGATAGACTCAGGACACACACTTCTTATCAACCTCGTCGTGGGATTTGCGTCATTCTTAGGTTTTCCCCACTCCATGATTATCAAACTGTTTCCCCCAGTTTCTTTCAAGATGTCATGTAATTTTGTTTTGACATTTGCATTTTTGCTTCTTCTGGAATCTCCCCTGTGTCAGGTCTGAGGTATGTTTCCATCCATTTTTTTAATCCATTTTTTTTAAAGTAGGCTCCGTGCCCAGTGTGGGGCTTGAACTCATGACCCTAACATTGAGAGTTACATGCCCTGAGCCAGCCAGGCACCCCTAATCCATTTTTATTGTGGACACCACCCAGCTGTCTGTCCCATCATCATCTGTTAAATTATCCAACTGACCCCACTGATAAATGCCAATTTATTCCCAGTGAAATCCCCTTTGTACTTGGGTACAAAAACTCTCGATTCTGTCCCCCTGATGGGTCTGCTGGATTTCATTTATAACAGACAAGAGCTTGGGGGCACTTGGGGGCAGTCTGCAAACAAAGGGGAAACTTGTCCTGACCCTACCAGGGCCCTCCCTCCTCCAGTTGCTCCCTACTGCCCTCAGTTTCCCCCACAGCCTGCCTTCCCACCTGCCAAATGTCCACCTTTCTGGTCTTGCTGTCCTGGTGGGACTTTGTCCATCGTGTCCACTAGACAGCCTGCAAGAGTGCCAGGACCTCAGATGTCAAGAGACCATGTGGACGAAGTGTTCTCACACCACATTGATGCTGTCAGCAATACACAAAGAAGCTGCAACAAATTCCAAAGTTTTCAACTTGGCTTATGAATGAGGAACTCTTGCTGGTGCTAGGTTTCTCCTCCCTTCTGCCAGCAGGAGAGGCAATGTCCATCTGCAACTGTAACATGTGATCCTCAAAGATGGTATGAATTTCAAGGAATGCTGGACCAACTTGAAGAAAGGGCGAAAAAAAACCAATGTGACATCAGGGCCTCCACACAGAATAAAATTGGGTGGAACTCTGTCAGAACCTTCCAGTTTTTCTTTAGGACAACACTTGACTTTTCAGGTGGTGAGTGTCCTCTTTTGCTCTCTGATAATTCAGAGGATAATATTCTTGTTTATAAAATAAGGCCATTTCCTTTTTGTTCAGAGAGAAATGAAAAGACCCTTTGGGTTTAATTCCTTTAGACTCTTTTTAAAATTCTGGTGAATACCCATACTTTAACAGTGGGTCTGGAGGGAAAAGGAACCAGGAGCCAGACCCCTCCCAGTGACCGCACAGCTTTGGAGAAGGATGTGAATGAATCCCACAGCCAGAAGGTGGGGCTGATGATGCTCAGGTGACATTGCTCCTGAGCGAGCTGTTTGGGGAGCCAGACTGAAGAGAAAAAAACAAGACGAAGCAGTGAGATAAGAGGTGGAAGAATCTTCCCCTCGACCTTCTCCATTCAGACTGTAACAGACAACCTCTAGCCTTCTCCGACAACACACAAACAGGGTGATAATGCTTTATAGCAAAAGGTGAGTGGCTCTGAGCCTTTGAACCCCATCCATCCACAGGGCTCCTCCTCTCACAGCAAAGTATGGATGAGGGCTGTGTGCTAGGAAAGGTTCTGGAAAGGAGCCCTGATCCTTGGAAAGGAATGAATCCTTCAGTGATGGGGTGATTCCTTAGTTGCTGCCAGTCAAAACAAAACACGGCTACAAGGCAGAGAAGAGAGTTCAGTCCTTATTACAGTCTCTCTATTGCCATTTCAAAGTGTAGAGAAGGACCACCTGTGTGTGGACATTAAGGATGCTGGTACTCATGATTAGATGAAAAGCCAAAGAAGGACATGAAGGGTGTGAATTTATACAAGTTTAACATTTGAGCCCATGGGGAGTCGCTGTAATAGTGTATTTACCAAATCTCAAGACAAGGAATATTTAGAATGCACGCACTGAGTATGGATGCAGAAACAGACATTTTTCAGAATAAGATATGACTTTACATCCATATAGAATATGACTTCATACATACAAAGAAGAGAAGATGGTTTGGGGGCAGGGTAAAGGAAACATGCAACCAATTAGCAGATAAGTTGCCCTGTACCTAGGAATAGATCCAAGATGTGCAGAATTCTAGAAAAGTAACACATGGGGCCAGGGGAGGCACTAAAGAACTAAATAAATGGACAGACCATTTATTGTAATGATGCAACTTCTCCCCAGTCCAGGTTATGATTCAACACCATCCCAATAGAAATTCCAACATTTTAATGGAATTTGAGAACCCAATTCTACCATTCACATGAGAATCCAAAGGACCAACAGAAGCCAAAACATTTTCTTAAAGAAAACAGGGTGGGGGGCGCCTGGGTGGCGCAGTCGGTTAAGCGTCCGACTTCAGCCAGGTCACGATCTCGCGGTCCGTGAGTTCGAGCCCCGCATCGGGCTCTGGGCTGATGGCTCAGAGCCTGGAGCCTGTTTCTGATTCTGTGTCTCCCTCTCTCTCTGCCCCTCCCCCGTTCATGCTCTGTCTCTCTCTGTCCCAAAAAAATAAATAAACGTTAAAAAAAAAAATTAAAAAAAAAAAAAAGAAAAAAAAGAAAACAGGGTGGGAGGGCTTGCTTTCCCCATGTCGGGATTTGTTATTAAGTTCCATAATCAAGGCAAAATGAAAGCAGCATGGGGTAGACAACAGAAGGATGGAAAGAAGAGAAATCCCAGAAACAGCTCTCCACACACATACGGACATGGTATGTGATCCAGGCAGCATTGAAATCTATGTGAAAGGGAGCACTGTTCAGTTACAGGTGCTGGGCCATAATGACTACCATACCGCATGGGCAGAAATATCAAACTGGCCCCTATTTCACATCCACACAAAAATCAGTTCTCCATAAAGCTCTTAAAAGAGAATATCATCTTAATGTTTTTTTTAATGTTTATGTATTTGAGAGAGAGAGAGAGAGAGAGAGAGAGAGAGAGAGAGATCATGAACAGGGAAGGGGCAGAGAGAGAAACACAGAATCCAAAGCAGGCTCCAGGCTCTGAGCTATCAGCACAGAGCCCAACACAGGGCTCGAACCCACGAACTGTGAGATCATGACCTGAGCAAAAGTTAGATACTTAACTGGCTGAGCCACTCAGGTGCCCTTCATCTTAATGATTTCTTAAATGAGATACACAAAGCACATATGACTAAGGAAAATATGGACACATTTGACCTTATATTAGTAAAACACCATAGACAGAATGGAAACCCACACCAGCTTTTGCAACTCATATGCTTGACAAAGGGCTCGTATCCAGAACATATTTTTTAAACCCCTACAATAGACAACCCAATAAAAATTACCATAGGACTTTAGAAGTCACTTCACAAAGCAGACTCAAATGCAAAAGGTGCTCAACCTTAGTAGAAAACAGGGACATGCGATTAAAGCCACCCCAAGATACCACGAACCACCCATCATGTTGGCTATAATTAACACAACCACAATCCCACTCCTAGGTATCTATACTCTAAAGAAACTTCTATCTGGAAAACAACCTGGATGTCCACCAAGAATAGAATGGATAAATAAATTGTGGTATATTTATGGTGCAGATTACTATGCAGCAGTGAAATGAAAAAGCTGTAGATACTCCATTGATGAATCTCACCAGCATAGAATGTTGAGCACAAAGTGCAATACACAGATGATAAATATTCATTTATTTAAAGTTCAAAAACAGAGAATGCCGAACTGAATTGTTAGAGGTCCGTGCCTAGCTGGTAAAACTGTGATGGAGGTCGGGAGACTGTTCCCCTCACACTCTGGACAGTGGGCTCCCTGGTGATGGAGGAGGGCAGAGACTGGGGTAGGTTCATGGGAAGTGATGGGGTCCTGCAGTGGTATTTTTTTGCTCCCTGTTCTCACAAGTGTCTGTGTTACATTTGTTAAACTGTTATGCATTTTTCTGTGTGTATGTTGTACTTCAATGATTGCATGTACATAGCGGAACAAAGGGAAGACCATACAGTGGTGCTGCCCAACAACCGTATCGCTCTGGGACCTTGCCCCCACCAAGGGCCTTGCTGAGGGCTGTCCCCACTTCGCTGCCCTCTCCCCGCCCCACCCCCAGCCTCCCTGAATGTCCTACTACTGGTGTTCCTGCTAGGGTTGGGAGGCCCTTCCCCCCTCATCTCCTCACATTTACCTGTGAGGTTTATACTCTTATAGAAACCCTCCAGGACCCCCCTCTGCATCCCTGAACTGCTTGGCTTGACCCTCCTGGGCCTGCTCTGCAGTGTGTTGCTGCCTGCCCTCCGGCACATACCACAACCCCCACAACCATGGCAGAGGCCTTGAAATCGGACTTGGAAGAAGGTGTTGTTCCGTTTAAGTCCCCTCAAACCTGACATCTTATTCACTGGCTTTGAGCTTTGAGTCCACACCAGTGAAGGCTTTGAGGTTGCCTGGTATGTTCGTGGGGGCTTCATGAGGACCACACTGGCTTCTGGCCTTGGTTGTTCCCCACAGTGTTTTGGTGCTGTAAGCAGTCCAGGGAGTGGCTTTTAACTCCTGGTGAGAGTCTCTGCTGCACAAGCAGTATCTGTCAGGGTTTGGCCTCAGCAGCCCAGGGCAGTGCTTTGTGGGGGGGTGGGGTGAGGGAGTCACAGGTTCACAGCTATGCTTTTTATTTTTTTTTTTTATTTTATTTTTTTCAACGTTTATTTATTTTTGGGACAGAGAGAGACAGAGCATGAACGGGGGAGGGGCAGAGAGAGAGGGAGACATAGAATCGGAAACAGGCTCCAGGCTCTGAGCCATCAGCCCAGAGCCTGACGCGGGGCTTGAACTCACGGACCGCGAGATCGTGACCTGGCTGAAGTCGGACGCTTAACTGACTGCGCCACCCAGGCGCCCACAGCTATGCTTTTTAATGAGTGAGGACTTAGCAAGCCTCAGCTGTTGGGGATTGGTGAGCAGAGGTAGGCCTCAAGAGAACCTTGGCCTATTACGAACAGTGGGGCAGAGACGGCTCCAGTGGGCTTGCTGAGGGAGGGGGAGGTGGGGGTAGGTCATGTGTAGGCATTTTCAGCTGCAAAGGCACAATGGGCTGCAGTGCAACTGGGTGGGAATCTTGGGCCACCCAAAGGGAGGCGATAACCGATGAGTTCCTGCTAGACAGGGGCTGTGGAGAGTCGCTCCTGCACCCTCCAAATACATCTGAGGCTCTCGAGGTTTAGTCCCTTGGAATTAGAGGAGAATGAAGCCCGATGCACCCACAGAAGGGTGGTAGTTTGTTAACGGACAATAGCATGCAAAGGAATCAGGGCCTTTCAGAGACCATGCCACACTCTTACTTTCAGAACAGAAGCAGTGGAAAATGAGAGAGAGAGACCAGCTGTGAGGAGGAATGAATGTCTTTAGAGTATGAGGTGTCAGGAGATAGGCAAGCTCCCTGCTGGAAAGGGAGGGCGGAGGTTTGGGGAAGACACAAGACACCCCCCCCCCCACACACACCCTGCCTGGGAACCAGGTGACCCAGAACAATCTTGAGGGGTTGGCCACACCACGGACAGGACTCTGGAAGATCCAGAAGCCATCCCATGAGCCTGGCAGCTCTGAAGAGGCCATAGAGGATCTGAGCAAATTCAAGAACCAAAGACCAGCATCGAATACTGAGATTTGGCATCCATTTTGGGTGGGCAACCCCCATTCCCTTAGGGAGAATGTTCTAGAATGTATGGAGTAGGCTCAAGGAAGGCTCTGCCGAACCCTCCCTACCAGAGGAAGGCTGACCCAGGCATCTGAGGCGACCTGCTGGCAGAGTGGCCACCGGCCAGCATTCCCCAGGTAGAGCCATAGGATTGTTTCAATAGTAGATTCTTGTGACAAACTTGAGATTGACTTGTTTTTCTTTCTATTGCTATGGGAGACCCCAAGAGACAAAATCTAGAGGAATGTGTCAGAAAAGTAAAATTTTGGGTCAGAGAGCAAAAAGCAAAAGGAGGGAAGGTACTGGAAGCCAACAAAAACAGGTAGCCCTCTGTGTGAAGAAAAGGGATTTTAAACCAGTGTCAGGAGCCAACACAGCACAATTGCTAGGGGTTCAGCTGAGCCATCCTGGAGTCACCGGCCAGAAACAGTGTGAGGAAGCAACACTGTGGAAACAGATGTTGGCCCACTGGACACTGTGTGGCAGAAAAAATGCTGCTCAAGGCCAGGAGCATCCCAAATGGAGGACAGCTTGTGTCCTGAGAACCAATGGGACAGAGTGGCTGCTCCCTGGCCCTCAGTTCTGGAACCTGCTCCAGGTAGGACCTGCTGACATGGGCTGGGAGCTGAACACTGGGCAGAGCCCGGACTTGGACACCATGTCACTAGGCAGAGCCCAGCACTGGGCCCACAGAGGAAAATGGAAATGACAAGGTTTCAAGCATTCTGGAAGAAAGAAGATATAAATAAGACCCAGTGGAGTGGCACAGATGGCTCAGAGAGAAGGAGAGTGGAAGTTGTTCCCTGCCCCACCCAACATGGTTGACTGGGCTAAAGCTAACTCTCCATGGGTCAAACTCCCAGGACATGGCATCTGGGCTATCACTCTATTTCCTATCCACTTTCCATTAGCTGCCAGGGCATTTTTACCAGGATCTTGAGGTAGTGGGAAGAGGTGCCTACACAGGGCTGAGCACTGGATTCTGGGGGCAGCCAGTGGCCTGCAGACTGCCCTAGGGATTTCCCTGTGGCAGGCAGGGCTATGAGGATGTCACCTCCTGCTTCATCCTGGTTAACTCAGGAGTTTTAAAAAGCAAAGCACATGAGAGGCTAATTAAAATGCTGAGGTGTGGAGAAGGACCCTACTTCTGGAGCCACCCAGCCCTCCTTTGCCTGCTGGGTGGGTGAGTGGATGGACAAGGAGCCTTGGCCAATTAACACCACTGGGCTTTGACAGACAGCTAGGCTCACGGTGAATGCTTCAGGCTTTAATCCTTTTACCTTATTAAGACTTTCAGTTTTTCTTTCTTTCTTTCTTTCAATTATTTAAAAATATTTTTTAATATTTATTTTTGAGAGAGAGAGCAGTGTAAGCAGTGTAAGTTTTGAGAGAGTGTAAGCAGGAGAGGGGCAGAGAGAGAGAGAGAGAGAGAGGAAGACACAGAATCTGAAGCAGGCTCCAGGCTCTGAGTTGTCAGCACAAAGCCCGAGGTGGAGCTTGAACCCACGAACCATTAGATCATGACCTGAGTCAAAGTCTGCTGCTTAACCGACTGAGCCACCCAGGTGCCCTTTGATTTTTTTAAATGTTTATTTTTGAGAAAGAGAGAGCCAGAGCATGAGTGGGGGAGGGGCAGAGAGAGCCAGAGACACAATCCAAAGCAGGCTCCAGGCTCTGAGCTGTCAGCACGGAGACCGACTGGGGGCTCAAACTCATGAACAGCGAGATCATGACCTGAGTCAAAGTCGGACGCTTAACTGACTGAGCCACCCAGGTGCCCCCAGTTTTTATTTCTTTGAACTTGAACTGAAAAGGGCAAGGGAATTTAGTGTTTTTATTTGAATGAATTTCACCCTAGGAAATTCATAATGAGAGAGGGCAGCTTTCTTTTTTTTAAATGTTTATTTCTGAGAGAGAGAGGATGAGCAGGGGAGGGGCAGAGAGAGGGAGACACAGAATCTGAAGCAGGCTCCAGGCTGTCAGCACAGATCCTGTCATGGGGTTCGAACTTGTGAACCGTGAGATCATGACCTGAGCTGAAGTTGGACGCTTAACTGACTGAGCCACCCAGGCGCCCCCGAGAGAGGGCATTTCTATGTTGACCTATCTTTGTCATTTTATCTTCTTGCAGAATCTCTGAGCCAAATTTGGACTTTGACATTGGACCTAATTTAGGATGGGAAAGAGTAGGGAGAGAATTCTTAGTTTGGGGTCCAATGTGCCCTTGGGAGTTCAATAACACTGGTTTCTCACCCATCCCAAGGCCTAGGATGGTGAATCTAAACCCCCAAACTGAGAGTTGGCTGAATGGGTCATGGCCTCCCCCTCCCTGGGGGACCTTTTCACTCCCTGCCCAGCCTCACCCTCCACTCTGCTCAGCAAGTAGCAGCAATATCACAGACCCATGAGTTTAGGAAAAGAAAGTGGACAAGTTCTTTGGGTCCTCTCTTGGGTTCTGGCCTGCCTTGCCATGTGGGTGCCTGGCAGTGCCCACTCTATGATTGGGGATGAAGCAGAGCAAACTGCCAGCTTGTGAAGGTTCCTCTCCATCACCCCAGAAGCCCAATAGGCTGCTGAGCAGCGGCTCCCCCACTTGACTGGATGCATCCCCACAGTCCCTGTCTGGCTTCCTCCTCATCCTCAATGCTGCAGTCAGCATCTGCTTTGCTCCCCCAAACTCTATCAGCCCAATCCCCAGAACCCAATACCCATTTTCTTGGCTGGAAATGAATCCCAAACTATCATTTCAGGTAAGCTTTTTTGTTTTTTTAAAGGGCTCACTCTGAACACACTGGAAGAGGCAGAATATGTTCAGATAATGGAGGCAGTGGGGACGTGGAAGGGGGACAAGAAGAGCTAGCCCCAGGTATCATCCAGAGGAAAATCAACCACAGAAATGCTGCACGGGCCTAGGCTGCTTTAGAACCACCCTGCAGCTGGGTCCTTGGGCAGTGGCAACACCTGAATCTGTGGGCCTGGGCTTGGAGCCTGAAGTGAAGCTCCAGCTTTGCAGTCCTCTGCTGAATTGGTCCCCTTGGCTCCTTGATGCCTGGCCCAGCCCTGCCTATGCCCTCCCTGTCACTGCCTCTGCTGACGACGGTTCTCCTGCATGCACTTTTTGGGCGGAGGGTTTGTTATCCTGGTCCCCTGCCTCCCCTGGTCCCTTTCCCTGCAGCCCCTTGGAGAAGCAATTTGGGCTACCCCCAGCAGCTGGGGTCTGGCTAGAGAAAAACAGCAACTCCTCAGTTTTCCAGGCTTCTTCAACAATGGGTCTTGGCCAGTCAGGGCTCAGGCCCTGGAGCACCCACATACTAAGCTCAGAGTTTCTGACTCCTCAGCCAGTGCTCTCTCTGGTGGCACCCACCTGCACCAGAGTGTGGAAAATTGTCAAGCAGGGCCACTCTGCCTAAGGCAGGGTCAGCTTTGAGTAAAGGCTAGGGCAATTTTCCCAAAGAGGCAAGGCCCAGGCCTGGGTCCAGAGCCTCTGAGTCTACTTTCCACCTTTGGCCCAAAGGATTACGAGAGGATCCTATGTGAGTACTCTTTCCCAATTTCCCAAGCAATTTCCCCAGACATTACCTCGTGTTATCCTCACAACAACCCTGTGAGGTAGGTATTAGCAGCTCTACTTTAAAGGGGAAACGGGGGCCCAGAGAGGTCAAGTAGGAGGCTTCCCTCAGTGTCACACAGCAAGTTAGTGGGCAATATGGGCCTCCAGCACAGCAACAGCAGGGAGAGCCCTCCCTCCCCTCGGCAGCTCTGCACCCTCCTCCCACGGCCCTCCCTTGCAAGCCACCGAAAGCCTTTCCCCATCCCCCCCCCTTTTTTTTTCCAATTCCTCTTCTATGCTTTTTCTCTCTCGTTTCTCCTCCCCTGCTGGTATTTTTCATACTTGTGGATGTCTTATGCATGGGTTTTATATGGTTCTATTCAACAGTCCTGTTTTAGGACAGGCAGGGAAGACAGGAGCTGGCATGGGGTTCTGAAAGGACTGTCTGGGACCCTAATTGGCTTTTCTGGCCTCCACCCTTTTCCCTTTCAGGAAGAGCACCTGTAGTTCAAAGGTCAGCTTGACCATTTCCTCATGTGCAAGACAGGGCAGAATGGGCTCAGCAGGGAGAACCCTGCTCAGAGCAAAGAACCCTCTTCCTGTCCAGAGGAGGATACTTTGGAGGGGGGGTTGGGGGGGGGAGGAGGTCAAATCCCAGGAGCCTCCCTGGTGTGTGTGAGGCCCTTGTGGGGGAGGGGTAGCTTGTATGTCAACAAAATTAGTCAAAGTTGAGAGTAAACCAGGATTGTTCAGAGTCTTTTGCTAGCTTCCCATGGGCTAACCTTGAGCCATGCTGCAGTTATTTAGGGCAGAGGTAGTCAACAGTCCGGACATCTGTTTGCGCTGGGAGGGGCCCTAGCAGTACTTCCACAGTTGTGTGTTGGGAAATTTGCAGAAGTTATTTTTACAAGTTGGTTGAGGAGCACTCAGTGTTTCCACTGCAAATTCTGTCACACATATCCTGTGGATATTTTGGATGTGGCTAAGGGGGAAGGTAAAATTGGGGGGAGTCCCTAATGTATGGGGTGAGTGGGATTATTTATGTGCTTTGAAGTCACTTGTGGGTCTACTTAATTATAGCTATTTTAATGCATAAATGGCTTCCAGAGACACTTAACTGCCAAAAGAAAGATGGAATTATCTTTCTATTCACTCTGTAGGAAATATTAGAAAATCATTGTCGCATAAAAAGGTAATCTGCCGTCAAAAAGTATGGGAGTAAGGAACATTTTAAAGGTGAAGGAGTGTCTAGCAGTTAATAAAAATGTCAGGGTATTTTTCTTGACTTTGTGGTGTTTGTGGCATTTGTTTTTAAAATTTGTAATTTCTTGGGGCGCCTGGGTGGCGCAGTCGGTTAAGCGTCCGACTTCAGCCAGGTCACGATCTCGCGGTCCGTGAGTTCGAGCCCCGCGTCGGGCTCTGGGCTGATGGCTCAGAGCCTGGAGCCTGTTTCTGATTCTGTGTCTCCCTCTCTCTCTGCCCCTCCCCCGTTCATGCTCTGTCTCTCTCTGTCCCAAAAAAATAAATAAACGTTAAAAAAAAATTAAAAAAAAATAAAAATAAAAAAAATAAAATAAAATTTGTAATTTCTTTTCTCGATCTAAATAATTGTTTTATATAAAAAAGAATTGCTTATCATTTTGAGTGTGTTGCCAATTGGTTTTCTGTTCAGCCTCCTTTTCCAACCACCTCTTCACTTAGGACTCACTGTCCCCCAGTACTTATTCGTTACTCTTTTATCAGCAAGTAATGGGGCCCCAAACTTTCTCCATGGCTCTGTTCTCATGTCATGCCATCTGCTGCTCTCTAGAACTGAACATCCCACTTAATGCATTTAAACCATGTGACAGGATAGCTTCCTTCTCCTAAGCTTACAGATTCCTACAGATCATCATCCCCAAGTCACACATGAGGAAACTGAGGCCCAGGCCAATGCTAAGGCTGAAGGAGGTGACAGTGTTAAAAAGTGACAGCAATAACATGAAGGATGAGGTCCTGGCAGGTGGTGAAGTCAAGAGAGTTGCAGCGCTTTGTCCCAAGGCCATTCCAGTTGGTGACAAAATAACTGTCTGTAACAGATTCCTAGCCAGGGCTCCTCCCCCACAGCAGGGGCCTCCTTCAGGAGCCAGAAACGCTTTGGTTTATGTGGTTTCATTCACAGGCCATCTTAGCTCTATTTAAGCAGAAAAGCTGAAATGACTTGCCCAAGATCACTCAGCCAGTAAGTGACAGATCCAGGTTTCAAATCCAGGTCTCTGGACTCAGCAGGGCCAGGAAGAGTGAGGGCAAACAGACTGGCAGTCAATCAAGCTGGCCTGGCGCTCCCAGCAAGTGGGGGCAGTGAGGAGAACAGCAGGAGCAGGTCACAGCTTGAGCAGGTTGGCTCCAGCCCCTTCTTTTCCCAGTGGCTCCCCAAGCCAAGTAGATGGAGGTTTCTGGTACCACACCCTTGCATTTGATGACCCCCCTGACCCATTAAAAGCACTTTCAGTATCTCACTAGGTCTCTATAACAACCTCAGGAGGGGGCAGAGCTGAGATTATTTTACAGATGACAAAGCAGCCTCAGAAAACTTTGGGAGCTCAATAACCTCCCCATCAGGATATTCCCTGGTGTACTCAGAAGTAATGTGACCTACAGGCACAGGGGCCATTCACCTAATATCATAGCTGATTCCATAGGGAAACACCTGCCATCATGCTCCCTGAGGGAGGTGGGCTGAGGCCCCAAGGCACCCTGGCAAAGGATGAACAAAGCATGAACAAATGACGGGCACAGGGGGAGGTCAAGCCCAAGAAGTGGGTCCCCTGTGAAGTCTTATTGACAAGAGTTACCAAGAGAGGTCTTCTCCTGACCCCCTAGTCTTGGTCCACTTGATCCACCACACTCAGAATCCATGAAATGGGAAGGTGTGTTCATGACACAGATTTCTCTTAAAATCAGTGTCTAGTTCTCACCAGGCTGGGTCCACATGGTGTTTTCTCCCTCATCTCCCACTGACATCCCTTCCTTACATTGCCACTGTTCATCTGACCCTTCCTCTTTCCTCTCCTAAGGGAAGTCTCCCAAAGGTAAAGGTAAGTCTGGGGGTGGTTAAGAAGGAGCTTTAGGCACCAGAAAGAGCTGTGGTCCAACTTTCAACTACATGTAAAAGCAACCTATGAGGTCTCTTCCTGTTCCAGAACTCGGCTCTTGATTCAGGTCAAAAGAGGTTTTAAAAATTTTCTCCCATATGCCCCTCCCTCCTTTCCCTGACCGTTCTTTCCCTACCCAACTTGTACATAAAAATATGGACCCTCGAAAAATTAGTCGGAGTCTATTATGGTTTGTTCAATGATCGGGTTTATAAGGCTAGGGAATGATGCCATACACTCATCTTTGCCAGGGGACTGCCCCAGCTCTGTCTCTTCCGTCGTTGAGTACCCCTCTCCTCAAGCCTTCCTGTCCTCCCTTCTCCTTCCTTCCCTCCTGCACCCTGCACAGTTCCTTCCACTAGACCCTCGATCTGAAACTCTGGACTCCCAGCTGAAGGGCTGGAGGGGCTCTCTTCCCTCGCCCAGTGGGCACATCGGGGGTCATCTACCCCTGTCTTCTGCCCAGGATCTGAAACAATCTGGGGCCGCCTTCCCTTCCTGCCTCGGAAACCCCCCGGCACTTTGCAAGCTCCTCACTCCCGGCTGGTTTGCCCGCCCTTTCCCTTCAGTCTCAGTGGCCGCCTGGCAATAACGGAGCCACTCGGTGCCCTCAGAAGGCCCTGAACACAATGGTGGCTCCGATCACCGGGGCATAACTGACCGTGCGCGCGCCCCGCAGCCTGTAGCCTCTGGTGCCGGTTGCCAAGGCAACCCGCCCACTACCGCCCCAAGCTCCCAGCGTGCTCCGCTCACCAAGCAGCATACCAGAACCGCTACGGCCGGCTTACTGAGCAAGCCCAGGTAGCTCCCAGAGTGCGCCACGCGGGGGCGGGGCTCGAGCGGGACCGGCGTGGTCCGCTTGCCCATCAGACCCGCGGGCGGGGTGTTCCCGAAGAACCCCCGTCCAGTGGGCAAACGTGGTGGGGGGAATAGAATGCTCCGCCGAGGGCCAGCATGAGGCATGCATCCAAGAGGAAGTTTATCTGGCTTTATTTTTACCTTTGTAATGACCTTTTTGTTAGCATCATGATTTAAATTTGTTATAAAGAATAATGTGCAAGTGCTGGTGGCTGGGTGCCCCCGCTTGGGTCAGGCTGAAATGAACTCCCCCCCCACCCCCCCACCCCCCCGTCCCCCTCCACCACCAGCCCTTACACTTCAGCCTCTAAGGAGGAAACCATGCTGGGGAATCTGGTGATTTATAGTTGTGTATGTGTTTACTAGAAGGAGTTCAGATCATGCCACCCCAGAACATGCCACTCTGACATGTTGACTAGTTTGAATTAGACACTCAAAAAACTTAAATGCAAAAAAGTTGATGTGATGTGGGCGGGGAGGGAATGGTCAAGAAAGAATTCTTGAGAGGTTTCAGTGCAAAAAAGTGTTTTAATTAAAGCACAGCTGACAGGGCCCATGGGCGGAAAGAGATGCACTGGGAAAGTAAGGAGCGATTGATTAGATATTTTTAAGTTGGACGGGGTGAGTAGAGATAGTGGAAGTTTCCAAAAAGATATTCATGTATTAAAACTTGGCAGGATCCTAGAGGTCTGGCTATTGTCAAGCTAGGGGTTGCTTTTTGCCTCTAGCAAAGCATTAACATTAAGTCAGTTTTGAGTTCCTAAAGGAATATATCACACTTTGCAGGTCTCATGGTCTCACATATTTATTGATGGGCTGTAAACTGTAAGGAAATTTAATTTTATCTACATATCTTTTGCCTTTGTTCTCATCAGAAACCACTCTTTCCTTTTTCTTAGAAGTTACTGGAGGGGGGCATCTGTGTCGTTAAGTTGGCGAGCTTCCTACTTTTGATGTCAGGTCATGATCTCACGTGAGAGATCTGCATCTGGCTCTGTACTGACAGTGTGGGGCCTGCTAGGGATTCTCTCTCTCCCTCTCTCCCTTTCTCCTCTCCCCAACCCCCTGCTCTTGTGCGCGCGCTCTCTCTCTCTCTCTCAAAAAAAAAAAAAAAAAGTTACCAGTGGGAGTGTCTGCATTGCGTGAATGGAGTCTGGGTTCTTGGATTCCCCACAAAAGATTTACAGAAAGATTTACACGAGGATCTGCATTCAGATAAAGACAGCCAGAAGGAAAGTAGCAAGCAGAAAGCAGTTTATTAAGGACAGTGCATTCTCAAGAGGGAAGAGTGGTCAGTCCCAGAGATGGCAGTGCACCGGGGTTAGGGCTGCCTTTTCTTTTCATGTTTGTGTAAGTTATGAGTCATAGTTAGGGTGATCTCCCGCTGAAGTTGTTTCTAATCATTGAAGGGACTCTTCCTACCAGTCAGAAGGGGGAGTTTTGGGCCCTACAAGTTTCTTGCTGGAACTGTCATGGAACTATTACTCCCATATTGGGGGGTGGATGTCAAAACCACAATGTAAATATATTATAGTGAAGCCATAGGTTACCCTGGGGCAGAAGTTGAAGAAGAGGGCTCATATTCTGCACCAGTGGCTCTTGGTCTGTCAGTCTCCAGGTGTCTAATGCGTCACCTATTTATCAGAAGCCTTATTTCCTCCAGTTTTGTCTAACTCTATCAAAAGCAGGAGATGAAATTCCATGCAGAAGATACCTTCCCTAAGTTAGAAGGAAGTAACATTCTTATCATGGATAAATTGAGACCAAGAGAATTCTGTACAAATAAACCTTATTAAAATTGTTACCTTCCTGGGGCACCTGGGTGGCTCAGTCGGTCAAGTGTCCGACTTCGGCTCAGGTCATGATCTCACAGTTTGTGAGTTCAAACCCCTTATTGGGCTCTGTGCTGATAGCTCAGGGCCTGGAGCCTGCTTCGGATTCTGTGTTTCCCTCTCTCTCTGCTCCTCCCCTCCTTCTCAAAAATGAATAAACATTAAAAATTTTTTTTAATTTAAAATAAAAAATAGCTTCCTTTCCTGTTTCTTATTCTCCCCTTGATCTCGGTTGTAATACACCCAATTGGCAGCTTGTAAGAGCTCCTCCAGTGTCCCTTCCTGGTCAACAGCCAATTTCTGCAGCTTCCTCTGAATATCTGGGGCCAATTTGTCCTTTAAAATCATCTCAGCCTCAGGGGTTTCAGGGGAGATAGCCATATACTTAATGAGATCCTCCCTCAACCTCTCTGGGAAAGGCCACCAGGCTCTCATTCTGAGTTTGTAAAATGGTGGCTAATTTAGTATAATTTAAAGGCTTAACTTTGGACTTCCTTTTTAATCCTTCTAAAATACAGGCTTGCAAATGGAGCCATACTACTCCCCAATGGGGTGGTCATACCCCAATTAGGATCTTGGGGTGGAACTCCCTGGGTCCCAGTAGGGGACCGCCAGTCTCATGATAATAAGTTGCTTGTCCCCATGTCTCTCGGCTGCTGCCAGAACTCTACATTTTTCTGTTTCATTAAGAGTCTGATTCAACAAAAGCATTAAGTCTTTCCAGGTCAATTCAAAAACGCAGGTAATATTTTGAAAAGTCTCTATGTATTTATCTGGATCGTGAGAAAATTTACCTAGACATCCTTTTATTTGTCTTAACTCTTGCAATGAAAAGGGCATTTGCATTCTCGCCATAGCGATGCCTCTTTGTGCTCCCCTTCCTGGTGCTCAAGCTTCCTGTAGGGGACACATGCTTGTCATGTCTCCAGGAGGGCCTGGATAAGGTAGACAGTAGGGAGCAGAAGTGCACGTGTTTAAGTCTGGATATATAGATCGAGAACCTGAGGAGGAGGGGGTTGAGGTGGGAGGCTTTCCTTCCTCGTTCTCTAGGTCTGCTTTGGGTACAGGCAAGGGGCCTTGAATTATTTCCCCTCCTGACTGATTCCAAGCAGCTGGACCTTGGAAAGGGCTGCCAATAAGCCAGGGTCAACCTTGCATTGCATACACATATGCCGATTTCCTCTTAAGGCCCAGAAACATTGCACATAGGGGACCTCACCTCACTTTCCTTCACATTTACAGAGTAAGTCCAATTGTAAGGTAGTATTGCAATTGGCACTTTCCTCTGGCTTCCAGGTTTACTTCTCCAATTTGTATTGGGGCCCAGCCTTGGTGGAAAAGAAAATGAATTGGTTTTTTCTTCAGGGTTTGCAGATCAAACTCCTCCCAACTTCTGAGGCATCTGGTTGGCTCAGTAGGTTAAGCGTCAGACTCTCGGTTTTGGCTCAGGTCATGATCTCGGGGTTCATGGGACTGAGCCCCACATCGGGCTCTGTGCTGACAGTGCAGATCCTGTTTGGGATTCTCTCTCACCCTCTCCTTCTCTCTCTGCCCTCCTCCCACTCATGCTTACATACTCTTTCTCAAAATAAATGGACTAAAAAAAAATAAAATTAAAAATCCTCCCAATTTTTCAGAATGCATCCCAAAGGAGCACTGACTTTGACTGGGGAATTATCCATCTATAGGAAAAAGAGGAAAAGGTGTCCCTTATCTTGACTTTCTACAGCTGGCCAGGAGAAGCCTCATTTCCTGGCCCCAAGAGTTGGCCAGAAGCTTCATCTCCTGGCCAGGTGTTTTGGCTGACTATGTGACTGGCAGCCAAAAGCCCTGTTGATCTCTTAAGATGCTGGGAGTAGTCACTCTTACCCAGGCTTGGCTCTACCGCTGAGAGCTGACCTTGTTTTCCCTGATTTCTTCTACCCCTCAATTTCCTGCCTGCAGGACTTTGGGGGGATCGACTGTGGCCAAACAAGACTCCCCTGGTTGTAGAAGGATCACTAATTTTATTTTGGCCTAACAGTCATCAGCATAAAGATAATAATAAAATCGCTCCTCTTTACAAATATATTTTAAAAGGCTGGTGAAAACCATTCTTTTAAGGATAAAATTGGCCACTGGTGCAGGGGTTAAAAGGGCCAAAATCGAGGTCTATTCCCCTGCCTTTTTCAGTAATGTGCATATAGATATGTTGCAGCCATATGTTGCCACCCCTCCTCAAAAATAAATAAACATTAAAAAAAAGCCCATCATATACCAAGGTCACCATCCCTCATAAGGCATAGGCACCCATTCCTTTGCTAAACAGGAACAACATTCGTGTGGGTTGTTTGGAGGCAGGCAGCAAGGGCATCGACACTGTTTTCCCAGCCTTTGGATCAAAGGAGGGGCAATTTCAATCAGAGCTTGAGCAAAACAACTCAAAAGGGTGTGTGCTATCATGCCCTTTTGGTTAAAATCACAGTCCTTTCCATTTTCTGGGCAGACAAAAGAGAAAAAAACAACAACTTTGTTTACATTTTGTTTATCAAGAGTAAACCAACAATCCAAGTAAACTTTTCATTTTTACAGAGAGTAAAGCAGAATTTTAATCTTATACCAGTGTACTTTTAAAATTAATTTATTTTGGAGTCACTTGGGTGGTTAAGTGTCTGACTCTTGGTTTTGGCTTGGATCTTGATCTCTTGGTTCATCAGTTTGAGCTCCTCATCTGACTCTGCTGTGCTGGTAGCACAGAGCTTGCTTGTAGTTCTCTCTCTCCCCTTCTCTCTGCACCTTCCCCACTCATACTCTCTCTGTCTCAAATTAAATAAATAAACTTTTTAAAATAAATAAATAAAATTAATTTATTTAAAATTTTTTTTTCAATGTTTTTAATTTATTTTTGGGACAGAGAGAGACAGAGCATGAACGGGAGAGGGGCAGAGAGAGAGGGAGACACAGAATCGGAAACAGGCTCCAGGCTCCGAGCCATCAGCCCAGAGCCTGACGCGGGGCTCGAACTCACGGACCGCGAGATGGTGACCTGGCTGAAGTCGGACGCTTAACCGACTGCGCCACCCAGGCGCCCCAAAATTAATTTATTTTAAACTTAGTTTTGACTACACATTAAATTTTTTGTTTATTTATTTTTTTAATTAAAAAAACTTTTAATGGTTATTTATTTTTGGAGAGACAGAGCTTGAGTGGGGGACGGCAGAGAGAGAGAAGGAGACACAGAATCCAAAGCAGGCTCCAGGATCTGAGCTGTTAGCACAGAGCCCGCGCGGGGCTCGAACTCACATACTGTGAGATCATGACCTGAACTGAAGTCAGAAGCTTAACTGAGTGAGCCACCCAGGTGCCCCCACATTAAATTTTTCATAGAGCTTTTCCTTTAAAAACCTTTGACAACTTTCTTTTGCTTTTAGATTTTGACCTAAGCCCTTTTCCTCCAAACAATCAGTCTCATTTAGGACAAAATTACTTTCTTTTACCTTCAACAAAAATATATTCCCATTTTTTTTAGATCTTTCTTATCTATCTTCTGCTTTTCTATATACAGAGTTGCTTTCCTTATTTCCATCGTCTTAAGCACATTTAGTAGAATTTTAACTCTTAGAAACTTTAGTGTCCAGTGAAAACTAAATAGTAACTGATTGTGAACTGTTACATCAGAATTTTTTTAGATGGCAAATTTATCAATCAGTTAAGCACAAAGCATGTTTTTAAAAAGATTTAAATATGTTTAGTTTTTCTGAAATAAGAAGCCAAAAGCATAAACTTATGTTTAGTAAGCAATGCCCTAGCATTCCATTGGATTTGGAAAAGGAATAAATGTCCAATGAATTTAATTCAGTTTATCATCCAAGCAAAACTCTAAAGTTTCAGGTTACCAAAGACCCTCAAAGCTATTTTACCAATTACCCATGAAAATTTTGAGACAGAGGCGCCTGGGTGACTCAGTTGGTTAAGCGTCAGACTTTTGATTTCAGCTCAGGTCATGATCTCATAGTTTGTGGGTTTGAGCCCCATGTGGGGCTCTGCACTAACAGTGCAGTCAGTGCAGTGCCTACATGGGGTTCTCTATTTCCCTCTCTTTCTGCCCTTCCCATGCACTTGTTCTCTCTCTCAAAATAAATAAATAAACTTATAAAAAAACGTTGAGACAGCAAAATTAACCAACATTTAAGTCACCTTTTTGCTGACAAATTGCAAGAGAGATAACATGAGCTTGTTTGACCTTCAGTAAACCTAGATAGAAAGTTTTATATTTAATGCTGATAACTCTAAAGCCATGTTTATCTTAATTAAAGCAATAAACTTAAATTAGCTTAAACACCGAATATGTTCCACCTGTGTGCATTTAAAAGTCAATCAATTTGTTCACCATTGTCAATTTTTACCTGGGCACCAGTGAGGAAATCTGAAGTGGGCAGTATAAGTCTAAGGGGGTGTTCTTCACTCCTTGACCACGAGGGGAACAGGAGGGGCCCATGGTGTCAGAGGCATGGAAGATGGTGTAGGAGACAGCTGTGCAGGCTGCGCCCAAGGTGGTGGAGAAGCAGGAGGAGGGGGAGGGAAAGGCAGAAGAGGTGAGGTGTTGCCAAGAAGCCTGGTGGCAGATAAAAGCCCAGAGGTCAGAGAAAGAGGGCTCCCAGTCCTAAAACTTGTCAGCTTGGACAGATGAGTGGATGCAGATTTTTTTCCACCAACAAGTGGAAATGGGGAGTCTCCAGAAAAGAGAGGGAACTTCTTTGAAACAAAAGTTTTGACAGCTGCTTGGAAATATTCCTTAAAGTCCACATCCTGTCCCGAGGTAAACTAACCAGAGACATTTGGCTCTGATTATCATTTTCATCTTGTGGGAGCCTACCAAATGTCTTCTCTCCCCATGCCCCTGTGGGCATCAGCAGCAGGAAGAGGGTAGTAAGCCCAGAAGGTGTTGAAGTAAGTCCTGCTCCCTGCCCCACAAGAGACATTTGAAAATAAAAGGTAAAAAAATGGGGAGCTGGGAGGTGAACTGTGCCAGAGTGTCAGAAATGGAGGCAAGCTGGGGCGCCTGGGTGGCTCAGTGCTTGCCATGGTGATGTGGGAAAAAGGCAAATGAAAAATTAAGTTCCCTTACTGCCTACAGCCCATTGACAAATCCTTGAAACAGGCAGAGTGACCTTCTTCTAAGAGCTCAGCTGCTTCGATGATGACACTTTGCTAGGGGCAAAAGGGAATCTTGGCTTAACATCCTGACCCCCACCCCCCCTCTGCCCAGGATCCTGTGAGTCTCCTTATACACTTAAAAATTCCTTTGCAAACCTCCTTTATCTTTAACCCCCAAGTATATGTTGGTAATTATACTCCAAGCATATGGCCCCTGATATACATCTGAAGGATCTCATGATTGAGGTTTTACTAAATAGTAATAAATGACATTTTCCTGACAACAGCTAGCCCCTCAAGGTCCTGGGAACCTTGCTTCAAAAATTCCTTAGAGACTTATGCTGTCCCTAACTTGCTCCCAACATGAAGGTATATAATCAGTCACTCTTCACAACCTCAATGCAGCTTTTTCTGCCCACAGGCCCTGTCCCCATGCTTTAATAAAATCACCTTTTTGCACCAAAGACATGTCAAGAATTCTTTGTTGGCTGTCAGCTCTGAACCCCACCATCACCCCAAAACCCCATCAATATAGGATAGAAATGAGGGCATTAGCTGCTATTTACCTACAGTTGGAGGATGTTGCGATCCCAACAAGCTCCCAAAGAAACTTTGTAGGATTATTTACCTCAATACCTAGGGTTTATTGTCTCACCACTTCAAAGAATGAAGAGGTAGACACAAAATAAAATGAACAACAGGCAAAAGTTTATAAAAAAGCTAGAATACATGGTGCCTGGGTGACTCATCAGGTTAAGTGTCCGACTTCAGCTCAGGTCATGATATCATGGTTCATGAGTTTGAGCCCCATGTCAGGCTCTGTGAAAACAGCTCAGAACCTGGAGCCTGCTTTGGATTCTGTGTCCCCTCTCTCTCTGTCTCTCTGCCCACTCTCTCTCTCTCAAAAATAAATATTTAAACATTTTTTTTTTAAAGCTAGAATAGCAAAGGTAAGAATAGCACAAAAGCTCTCTTTGCAGAGAGGGGGCATATGAAAGTGAATACCCCTATGAGAAAGCAAATTTATTTTATGGGGTTTTGGTCCATTTCCCCTTTTATTTTCCTTTTATTGGCCTGATAACTCTTGGTGCTGAGTTGTTCAGTCCTGTGGGAAACATGAGGGGGGAGTAGGTAGTGCTTGTTACATTCTTAAGACAAACTTTACGTCTGAGGGAGTTTCTCTCATGGTCAGACATTCCCAGCACTGTTTTTATTTATTTATTTATGTATTTATTTATTTATTTAATATAATTTATTGTCCAATTGGTTTCCATACAACACCCAGTGCTCATCCCAGCGGGTGTCCTCCTCAATGCCTATTTCATTCACAAAAATAAACTCAAAATGGATGAAGGACCTGAATGTGAGACAGGAAACTATAAAAACCCTAGAGGAGAAAGTAGGAAAAAACCTCTCTGACCTCAGCCGCAGCAATTTCTTACTCGACACATCTCCAAAGGCAAGGGAATTTAAAAGCAAAAATGAACTATTGGGACCTCATGAAGATAAAAAGCTTCTGCACCGCAAAGGAAACAACCAGCAAAACTAAAAGGCAACCGACAGAATGGGAAAAGATATTTGCAAATGACATATCGGATAAAAGGCTAGTATCCAAAATCTATAAAGAACTCACCAAACTCCACACCCAGCACTGTTTTAAAATATGTGTTTTTTTTTTTTTTTACACTCAGAGACCTCAAGTCCCAACTTTTCCCTCTCTACCTATTTAACTCTATCTTTCCCTATCATAATATGGGGGGCCCTCTCCTCCTGACGCTGGCAAACTGGGTCTGGGGACCCAGAGGGTGTCCTGCAAGACCAGCCAAGAGGATCTTTGGCTTCATGCAGGATGGAAATCAAACAGGGGCCAGCAGGATGTGAAAGCAGAGTTTACTGAAGATAGCAGATAACAGAGTGAGTGTCCAGGAAATTCAGAAAGGAAGGAGTCTCTCTTATGTTCAGAGTCTGGGGTTTTTACTAGAGATGGTGGTCTGGTGCCTCAGGCCTCTAGGAACCAGTTAGAGAAAAGACGAGAGCCCAAGTGCCATTCCTTGGAGCCAGGAGGGTCTTGGCATTGATGTCTAGCTCAGGTGGTCTGGAATGGGCATATGAGACTTTCTTCCAGTCATTGTCACCTGGTCCCTCCTAAGATGCTATTTATCCTAGAGAGTCATTAATGCCTTGTCCCATAGAGGGAGGATGTAGGTTATTTACAAGGCATGTGTAAAGTGGGGTGGGGGGTGCAGGTTCTAGCAACAGATAGAAGCAGGAAAAAGGAGGAAAAGCAGATTTTTATGGGGTCCTTAATTTTCCCTGTCTCTCTCCCACCTGGAGGAGAGAACAAAAACCAAAGACATCACCCAGGCTGGACTTTGTTTCCCCTTTACTCTATTCCATTTGGCTAATAGCAGCCTGGGAGTGGGGGAAGGGGTTACCCAGTGAGCCTGCTATCCTGGGATTAGATCTATCATCTTCAGATTCCATAGCTAACATTGACCTCTCACCACTGAGAGCAGCTCAGCGGCTGCTTCACACCACGGATGACAGCATAGCCACCCAGGCACTAAATAGTCCTGCCTCCCTCTTCTGCGGAACTTTGCATGAAAACTTTTTCCTTCATGATGAGACCAGATGCTTGGTTGCTGACCTTGTTTTGAAAGTATAGGCAGAACTGGGGTGCTTGGGTGGCTCAGTCGGTTGAGCGACCGACTTTGGCTCAGGTCATGATCTCACGGTTTGTGAGTTCGAGCCCCGCGTCGGGCTCTGTGCTGCCAGCTCAGAGCCTGGAGCCTGCTTCTGATTCTGTGTCTCCCTCTCTCTGACAATCCCCCACTCATGCTCTGTCTCTCTCTGCCTCAGAAATAAATAAACATTAAAAAAATTAAAAAAAAAGTATAGGCAGAACTATAATTGTATTCGTTACATTAGTAACCTCCATCCGTGTTCTGTTTTGTTCTCTACTTAATTATGTTTTATGCATCTCTTAACATCATACACCGATGAGGGAGCCAAAGGCAAGCTGAAGGCAAAGCACAAATTATCACCCCCAAAACTACCCCCCTCCCCAGGTGGGGTATGTGTGACATTCCTCAGGCACTCCTGGCTGCCCATGGACAAAGGAAAGGGAAAAACAAATGGTTAACTGATAGAGATCACAGCCATGCAGAACATAAGTCCCCATCAGTTTGCAACTGTTTTAATCATTTACAAGGAAAAAAGTAATCTCTAGAAACCTATTGACTCAGTTTCCTGGAGCCCTAACATCACCCTCTTCTCCATAGTGATGTGGGGAACAAAGGCAAGAAGAAATTGTAGTTAAATTAAATAAATTTTTTTAAGTTTATTTATGTTGAGAAAGACAGAGACAGTGTGAGCAGAGTAGGGGCAGAGAGAGAAGAAGAGAGAGAAAGAATCCCAAGCAGGTTCCACACTGTCATCACAGACCCAGGGCTCGAATCTGAGCCAAAACTGAGAGTCTGACACTTAACCAACTGAACCACCCAGGCGCCTCCAAATTAAATTTCTTTATAACCTGCTGCCCATTGACAAATACTTGAGGCAGGTGGAGTATAATATTTCTCCAAGAACTCCTATTTTTATTTTTTTCCTTAAGTTTATTTTTTATTTATTTTGAGAGAGAGAGAGACAGAGAGAGAGAGAGAGAGAAAGAGAATCCCAAGCAAGCTCCACACCAGCAGCCGGGAGCCCAATGAGGGGCTCAAACTCACACTGTGAGATCATGACCTGAACCAAAGTGGGTTGCCCAACCTGACTGAGCCACCCAGGTGCCCCAGAACTCCTTACTGTCTTGATGTTAATGCTTTGCTAGAGGCAAAAAACCTTAGCTTCACAGTAACTCCAATGCCATAATATATAATCAGTCACTCCTCAGCCCCAGTGCAACTCTTCCTGCCCATGGGTCCTGTCCCTGTGCTTTAATAAAATCACCTTTTTGCACCAAAGATGTCTCAAGAATTCTTTCCTGGACATCAGCTCGGGAACCCCACCACCATTCCAAAACTGCATAACGCACAATGGATCATTAACTTTGCCTTTTTACCCCTATTTCCTGTTTACCCATTGATTGTTGAAACCTAAGGGGACCAGAAGGTGACATTTGCCTTGAAGTTATCTGATGGACCTGATTGTACCAGGTCCCTAATGGTCCCTCATTGTCCTAAAGAAAGCATACCTCCATATTGTTTCAAGCCTCTCCTCCTTCAAAGTTTCCAGAAACCCCTCACAACTTCTCTCATATATAGGCTGTCCCTGGGCTCAACAGGGCAAGGCAGCTTTGGGAATGATGCCCCATCTTCTCACTGGGCTGCCTTTCTTTTTTTTTTTTTTTTTTTTAATTTTTTTTTTCAACATTTTATTTATTTTTGGGACAGAGAGAGACAGAGCATGAATGGGGGAGGGGCAGAGAGAGAGGGAGACACAGAATCGGAAACAGGCTCCAAGCTCTGAGCCATCAGCCCAGAGCCCGACGCGGGGCTCGAACTCACGGACGGCGAGATCGTGACCTGGCTGAAGTCGGACGCTTAACCGACTGCGCCACCCAGGCGCCCCGGGGCTGCCTTTCTGATAGTAAATCTTTTCTTTGCTTCAGAAAAAAAAATGTTTATCTTGGAGAGAGAGAGAGAGAGACAGGGTATGAGTGGGGGAGGGGCAGAAAGAGAGGGAGACACAGAATCAAAGCAGGCTTCAGGCTCTGAGCTGTCAGCACTATCATGACTTGAGCCAAAGTTGGGCGCTTAACTTGACATCTTACCTCCTCCTCTCCACTCATTCTCAATATCCTGTTGCTAATGTCTCTTGAATATATCTTGATCTATTCCCTTCTTGTCACCACCTTAGTTTAGACTTGAAAGACCACATCAGCCTCTTAAACTAATTTCTTAACTAATCTCATAACCCCCAACTCATGCTCTGCAGAGCAGCAAGTGTGATCTTTCTGAAACACCATTCTGATCACCTTCCCCTCCTAACCTTCAATGGTTCCCCATTCCCTATTCCATTTCCTAGCTATTTCCTTCTTTTTAGGACTTACCTTAGATGTCAGTTTCCTTTCCAGATCCCCAGGATGGACAGGATGGAAGCATTTCCTCCGTGGACCCTCAGCTTTCTGTCCACTTCTGTGATCTCGCTGAGGTGCCAATGCCTGTTTTCCTCTCCCTTCACCCTGCCACTAGACCATGAGCTTTGTGAGCCCAGGGCTATTTCTTTCTTTCTTTTTAAACCTTTTTTTAAAGTTTATTTATTTATTTTGAGAGAAAGAGGGTGTGAGTGGGGAAAGGGCAGAGAGGGGGGAGAGAGAGAGAATCCCAAGCAGGCTCCAAAATGTCAGTGCAGAGCCCGATGCGCAGTCGATCCCACAATCATGAGATCATGACCTGAGCAGAAACCAACTCTTAACTCTTAACTGACTGAGCCACTTAACTCTTAACTGACTGAGCCACCCAGGAACCCCAGGGACTATTTCTTTCAGCTCTGTGCCTGCTTCAGGCCTGACTTACAGTAAGCAGTTGATTGAATGACAGAATGAATGAATGAAGAAGCTAAAATAAGAGACTTTGAGCAACCCCACTGAAAATGAATCAGACTTGAGTGGAAGCTTATAGAGAGAATTGCCAGAAGCAGTTTCCACTTGCAAATGACACGATCTTCTGGGAAACACATTACAAGACAGGCAGTAATGAATGTCTGTGTCAGGCACAAACATGGAGCAAACTCATGAATTGGTTCTCATTAGATTTCCATCAAGTGTGAGATTTGCTAGGTGTTGGTGTTTATCAAGGGCTTTTACCAGGCACTGTGCTAAGGGATTTACAAGTCTTATCTCAGCTCCCCTCAGCCATGGGCTAAAGCATGTTCTATCACCATCTCCCCTTTTCAAATGAAAATGAAGAAGCACAGAGAGGTTAATGAACTTGCCAAAGGTCACTTAGCCAGCGGATTAGGTTAAATAAAACCATTTACTTGAGTGTGGGCTGTATAGTCTTTACCTGATCCCCTGTTATGAAATGTAGGATATGGGAAATTCAAAACAATGGAACCTTTGTAACGAATTTTGGTTCCTTACTGATACAGATTGAGATAAAGCATCACATTTAAATGATTAGCCTAGTCGATACAAGAGTAAACAGGATCCCAGTCAATAAACATATTTTTTTTCTTTCTGAGATTATAATCTTCAATGCATATTTCTTACCAAGACATAAACATTCTATTTCCTGCCACCGGACTCCTTACTAAGAGTGGAGAAGTAAAATTATATATGCGTTTAATGTGGCAAATGAGCACATTCTCTGTTTCTAGTGTAAGATTAATGTTGGTTTCCCTCGTATTAACTAGCATTTACTACGAAACTAGTCACTTCCCCCTCCATCCTACAAACTGTCCAATCCTGGGCCTTCATCTATGTGGCTTGCCTTTCCTGAAAGTCACCTCCTTGTAAATCTGTCATTTAAGGTTAAGTCCGTGCCCCACCTCCTATCTTGCTACATCTTCCCATGACGTGGAGCTCCATGCTCTCTCTGCTCCGTCTTGTAGTGATCAAGAAAGCATCCACCCTTACACATGTTTTTGTTTGGCTTGCATGATTTGGCTTCATAGAATTTGTTTTTTAATCTGAGTTTGTTGCCAACTTTAAAAAATCATGAAACTCTACATGAGGATCCACCTTCTGATTTTTCTTGGGAGGCCGCAAGAGTTGGTATCTCCACAGCCATATTCTTTCAAGCCTACAATTATTCAGTACCGAGTAGCCGCTTCTCAAGATAGGAGATATCCACCAGACACCGTCACCACCTAGCACTTCCGGGCACCCAGCTGGACAACTGATTTCCAACCACTGGCTGATCAGGTTCTTTGTGTAAAGTCTCCCTCTGCCCGTGGAGACTGCTCTGTCTCCTTGTAGGACAGGAAGCACCAGGGAATAAACACCTCCTCAGCCCCCTCCAAGGGCAGCTGTCAACCAATGACTGCAAGAAACTCCCTCATCATCTAAAGATTTCAGAGGACTGACATCCTGGTGGTCTGCTTGTGATCCAGAGACATGTAATAATCACCCCTGAAGGCAGTGGCTTAAAACATTGTATTATATCTCACTATCCTATAGGTTACTTGGGCAGTTCCTCTGCTTCACCTGGTGTCAGCTGGTCACTGGGGGGCTGCAGTCATGTGCAGGCTCATGTATGCTGGACTGTCCAAGGTAGCTGAAGATAGTGCTGGAAGCCAGCTGGGAGCACAGCTGCATTGGTCTAAGAGTAAGCATTCCAAGGGGTGCCTGGATGGCTCAGTCGGTTGAGCATCCAACTTTGGCTTAGGTCATGATCTCACAGTTTATGGGTTCAAGTTGCATGCCAGGTTCTGTGGTGACAGTTCAGAGCCTGGAGCCTGCTTCAGATTCTGTGTCTCCCTCTCTCTCTGCCCCTTCCTGGCTCTCTTTCTCTCTCTCTCTCTTTCTGTCTCCCTCAAAAATAAAGAGTAAGCATTCCAAGAGACCCAGACAGAAACTACAGGCTTTTTATATCCTGGCCTGAGATGCCACATAGCATACCTTCCCCCATATTCTATGAGTCAAACAAGTAAAGGGACTGGTCCAGACTCAAGGGAAGGAGGATTACAGCCCACCTGTCCAGGGAGGCATGATGGAGAGTTTTTAGACATCTTTAATGCAGCACCTGCTCTACTTGAACAAATAGATATTGGCTGCCACTTTGTTATTTAAATCACTCATTCATCCTTTCATTCAACATTTAGTGAACATTGGAGAAATAACATGAATGAGACAGGGCATCTGCCCTGGAGAAGCTCATTTGGTGGATGGTTTGTGACCATAACAGGTTGAAGTCCACCTCTGCATTCATTACGGATCACATACAGTTGCACACTAGAATCACCTGGACTTTAAAAAAAATATGGACAATTTTCTAGAGCAGCATCTCTCAGGATCCTTTGCAAATTCATTCCAGCAAGCTTATGACTGATAAGATGGGACCAGGAAAGCTGCTGGGGTGACATTGGTTTCTGACTGAAGTGGGAAAACAATGGCAGCACGTTCCACTGGAATCATGGTCAAGAAATAATATAGTCTAGGGACACCTAGGTGACTCAGTTGAGTGTCTGAATCTTGATTTTGGTTCAGGTAATGATCTCACAGTTTGTGAATCCGAGCGCTGCATCAGGCTCCGCACTGTCAGCTGAGTTCAATGAATTCTACTCGGGATGCTCTCTCTCCCTCTCTCTCTGTCCCTTCCCTGCTCATTCTCCCTGTCTGTCTCTCTCTCTCTCAAAACAAATAAATTTTAAAAAATTAAAAAAAGAGAACATAGTCAATGGCCAAATAGAAGACTCAGAATAGTCCCAGAAGAGGTTTTCACTGAAGAGAAAGGGACATCTAAAGTTAGGAGAGCACAGCTTCTAGCTAGGAGTAAAGTGCCCCAAGTCAACTACTTCATGCATTACACTGTGCGGAGCCCCCCCCATAGCACATCTTAGAATCCTCTTGGGGGACATTACCACGTAGCTACAAATGAGCCATGCCATCCCCTTTAAACCCGATAAGGCTCTTCTTCTACAAGCCGTGACCACTTTTGCTGTTGGGACATAAGGGATTAGACTGATTTGGTTGAACATTTTACAGGACAAAGGAGGTGTTTGGTTGGCCAGTAAAATTGACAGATATGTGCTACAGGCTGGGAGCTTGTCAATTCCATTTTCGTTGTGCTCCTTGAATTGACCTGTATCAAGTATCAATATACTCCAGTAATTTTGCATTTCAATCTGACTGGCACGCGGATTCTAAAACTCAAAGGGTCATTGTGGAGATTTAGCAATTTTGGGGTACAAAAGAAGCACTCAAATTCCCTAGTTACTCTCTCCCTGCTCAAAAGCCTTCCCTGGCTCCTTGCTGAACACAGGAGAGAATTTACACTCACCCTGGCCATCACCACACAACATCATCATGCTGCCCAGACTTAATCTCTTCAACTCTTTAACACATGCCCTACAATAGGGAAGGGAATTAGACATGAATTAGACAGTCTCTAGCCTTATGACATGCTCTATCTTCAGATTGAGACACCCTAGTGAGAGTCTAGAGAGAGCTAAATACAGGGCAACTTTACAGCTAACTGGGGGTTTAGTTCTTGACCTCAGAGTATGCTCTGGTGGGGATATGCCCTGATGGACAGAAGAGAAGTTTGTGGAAAATCCCCTTGCCTAAACCCAGTATAGGGTATTATACTGGGCATTTAACATAATCATCATTCAGTTTGGGGCCAGGCACTGTTGTAGGCATTTGGCATATAATATCTCATTTAATTTAATATATATCTGTATATATAAATAATAAATATATACAATATATAAATATATATACACATAATATATTTATAATATATCTCATTTTAATTTAATATATATCACAGAGTCGCAACTCTGTGAAGTGTGTGATTTTGTCCCCATTCTGCAGAAGAGGAACCCAAGGCTCAATGAGGTTCAGTAACTTGCCTGAAGCTACCCAGTGAATAGATGTTGTGATGCCAAACCAAGTTCAGATATTTTTAACCACTGGAGTGGCTTTCAGATTCAGGTTGTCACTGAAATTCACAAGACACATGGTAGGCTCACCAGGCACAAGGTTTAGTTTGCCTTAAGAAGGGATACAGAATAAGAAGCAGAGCAACATGTTAAGCTAACAGCATCATAAAGGCCTTGGACACCCAGAGCCAAGGTCCAACTTCCCAATCACCATTGTGGTCGCAAGGATGAGCACTGTGGGTCACATCAGGATAGGGAAGCTTGAGGGACTTGTATCCTTCAGTTTGAACCTTGTTAGTGACACGGTGCCTGGAAGGGAGCATGCCACACTGTCACCCTCCAGCTGTTGCACTCCATAAACCACAGGTCATGTGATAAACCCAACAACCCAAGCACACTGTTGGGTGGCTCAGACTGTTGAGCATCTGACTTTGGCTCAGGTCATGATTTCATGGTTTGTGAGTTAGAGCCCTGCATTGGACTTGCTTCTGTCAGTGCAGACCATTTCAGATCCTCTCTACCCCCCTCTCACTGCCCGTCCCCTGTTTGTGCTCTGAAATAAAAAAAAAAAAGATGCCTAGAACATGGGAGGCATTCATTAAATGATAGCTCTGATTATAAATTGTTTGGGATTAGCAGTGTGATATGTAAAGGAAGCTTTTGAGCCAGACGGACCTCATGTATTTATTCAGAAAATGTTTACTGAGCACTTACTGTGTGTCAGGCACTGTGCTCAGACCAGTGAATACAGCAGCTAACAAAATAAATACAATTCCCTTGCTTAGAGTCAAGTAGGAGTGAGCAGACAATAAAATATATGTATAATAAATAAGTAAATTATATAGCAAGATAGTGTGTTGAAGGTAAAAAGTGCTCTGGAGAGATGAATGATCCCAGACATGTAGGGAGAGGCTGGGATTCTACAATGATGGTGATGATACCTGGCATTGACATAGGGATGTCCAATGTGACTTTATGGAAGTAGGCCTTTTTCTCTGCCATATCTGGTTTTTCTATTTCCTTTCTGTATGATGTTGGGAAAGCCTTCTTATTTCTCAAGTCTCTGTTTCATGATCTGTAAATAGGAATAGTGACACCCATTTCACAGAGTTGTCTAATTTCATAACAAGTTGTTTAGGGCATAGACTTTTTTTGAGTTTATTTTGAGAGAGAAAGAGAGAGGGGATAAGTGGAGGAGGGGCAGAGAGAGAGGAAGAGGGAGGATTCTAAGCAGGCTCCAAACTGTCAGTGCAGAGCCCAACTTGGGGTTCGATCTCACGAACTGCGGGATCATGACCGAGCCAAAATCGAGTTAGATGCTTGACCGGCTGAGCCACCCAGGCACCCCAGGGCATAAAATATTTTTAAGAAAACCAGACAAATAATGGATAACATTTACTCGACACTTCTTCGACCTCCCAAGCCCAGTCATAGGTAGGTATTTTTATGCAGTAGCTTATTGTAATCCTCACTGTAGCTCAGTGATGTAGGTAGCATTCTGTTCCCGTTTTACAGATGAGGACAGTTGCAGGCTCAGGGGTTTGTCATTACTAATGAGGAAGTCATACGGCCAGGACATGAACCTGGGTCTTAGCTGACTCTTGAATCTGCTAACCCCCTCCCACTCACTGGCCATATGATCTTTGACAAATCTCCCCTCCACACCTGTATTTCTCATTATTTAAGAACTGGAGGAGCCTTTCTTTTCTATCATATAGCTTGGTTAGCATCTGAACTCAATCCAGTTGGGCCTGGATCTGAGGCAGTCTTATAGGAAAAGATGGATGCCTAAAGTCACAAAGTCGCATTGATTTCACCTTTAATCCAATTGGGACCAGGTGGCAGAGGCTTCCTGGCACACACTCCTGGGAAGGATTGTAAGATAGAAGTTGGCATGAACAGGCCATAGTGCCATGATTAGTGATGTGTGGAATGGATGAAGTCATGGACAGAAGAGGTCTGTGTGATGCAAAAGTAACTTTTGTTGGTCCTAAATGGGAAATCCAGGTGTTTTTGAAAAATGAAGACCTGTCCACTTATTTTCTTTGTTCAAGGCAGAAAGCAAGATGAAGCCAGTTACCAACTTTTTAAATTAAGTTTATTTATTTTGAGAGAGAGAAAAAAGTGTGAGTGGGGGAGGGGCAGTGATAGGGAGAGAATCCCAAGCAAGCTCCACACTATCAGCTTAGAGCCTGATGCAGGGTTCGAAACCACAAACCACGAGATCATGACCTGAGCTGAAGTTGGACGCTTAACTGAGCCACCCAGGTGCCCCCAACTACCAAATTTCATGGGGTGAACATGAATTTACAACATTGTGAACTTGAATGATCCTTTTCATTCTCTATCTTGTTCTTGACCTTTCTCCTTTGATTCCAACGTCTTTGACAACATGGTAAAGAAACAGACTTTTCCAGTACTTTTGAATTGAACATAGAAGGAAACCAAAGGCATTTTCTTGGTTGAAAAGGAATCTGGTTCTCTCGAGGATCACTTGATGAATGGCAGCTCAAGAAAGGCAGAGAAGAGAGAGCGTTCCTCAAACTGCTGGCTCAGGGACCTGTCCATCTCAGCAAGGGTTTCCTGATTTACAACATCGTGCACTGAGGAGACCATAAAAAGGTACACTAACCAGGGAATGCACCAAGGAAAGCACACTCCCTTCTACCTTCAGAGAAGAAGGATTTATACAGGAACTTGATAAAAATAACTCCCAGGTGTGACAGGCTGCATTGTATCAACCACTCTCAATTACCACAGACAGAAGCATCTAGGAACACGGGCAAATTGAAGAAGGGGGAAGGCCAGCAATCATTCCTATTTAGCCTTGGGGTTCAGTGCAAAGGCTTGGGAATTTCTGACAGACTTAGTCTGAAACTTGTTTGGATCTCTTCCTACTGCGTGACCTTGGGCAAATCCTTTGCCCTCTCCCAGCCTCAGATTCCTTGCCTTGACAGTAAAGATAGTTGCATACCTTCCCCCTGGCATGTATGGATTAAATGAAATATGCAGCACTCAGCAGAGTGCCTGCAACCTGGTGAGCCCCCCGTACCTATGAGTGCGCTTGTTTTCAAGATGAGGAAAGAGAGTATATTTCTATTTCTATTTCTTTTTTATTTATTTATTTATTTTTATTAAAAAAAATTTTTTTTTAACGTTTATTTATTTTTGAGACAGAGAGAGACAGAGCATGAATGGGGGAGGGTCAGAGAGAGGGAGACACAGAATCTGAAACAGGCTCTAGGTTCTGAGCTGTCAGCACAGAGCCCGACGCGGGGCTTGAACTCACAGACCGCGAGATCATGACCTGAGCCAAAGTCGGACGCTTAACTGACTGAGCCACCCAGGCACCCCATTTCTATTTCTTTTTTTTTTTTTTAATTTTTTTTTTTTTGACGTTTATTTATTTTTGAGACAGGGAGAGACAGCATGAACGGGGGAGGGTCAGAGAGAGAGGGAGACACAGAATCTGAAACAGGCTCCAGGCACTGAGCTGTCAGCACAGAGCCCGACGCGGGGCTCGAACTCACGGACCTCGAGATCATGACCTGAGCCGAAGTCGGATGCTTAACCGACTGAGCCACCCAGGCGCCCCCCCCATTTCTATTTCTTAATGAGTGTGCTGTGCAGATTAATATTAAAGTGTGTCCCTCTCTCTCTGCCCCTCCCCCGTTCATGCTCTGTCTCTGTCTCAAAAATAAATAAACGTAAAAAAAAAAAAAAGTGTGTGTCAGAATCCCTGTATTAAATGTGAGAGATATAGTGGGGAAAGTTGCTGGCTGAGAAACCTAGTTCTCACTCTGTATTTACTTGCTGTTCAGCCATTGGGGTTTTACCACACTTCTCTGAGCCTCAGTGATCCAAGGGTCACATAGAAAATGGTAGCATGGGGTTTAAGACATGAATCCGGGGTTCAAGTCCCAGCACAGAATTTTCTGTCTGACTGGCACATCTGACTGAGGCTTGGCTTCCTGATCTGTAAAATAGGGATGACGATAACAGCACCAGCTTCCCAGTGAAGATGAACCAGAAAAAAAAAAAAGCATTCAAAATGCGAGCCATACTAATTCTTAGCTTCTTTATTTATATGAATGTGATTATATTGTTGTTGTTTATTATTATATAATTAAATGATTATATCGCAAGCTCTACCTTGCTTCAAGAAGCCAGTGGCAGCAGCAAGGGTGGAAGGAAACCAAACTGCAGTGAACAATTTGTCCCCAATATACTACACGTAGGGAGCTGAGAATCACACACTGGCCACCAACACCCTGAGATTCTGTCTCCCTCAAATGTTCCATCCTTCTCTCCCCACTAAAAGTAACCAAGACTATTGAGCAAGTCGCGACAATGTAAATATCTCCTTTCCAGCATTCCGCAGTTCAAATTCTAAAAGCAGAGCTCCTATATCAGCATTAATTAAACTGCCAGCTAGTAAGAGACCCATTTGTCAACGTATCTGTTTGGCAGGAATACTTAAGCCACAAAAACTCAGGCCAGGATTTTATGTGAGCTTAAAGAACTGATAGCTTCTAGGGTCTTGCCTCTCCCCACTGATGTCTCAGTATCTAGAAGGTCTACTTTGCGTGTTAATGGGAGAAATAGCTTCCCTTGGGACTTTCCCCATGTTGATTTTTTAAATTATACTTTTATTAAACCCTTAAGGAAAATGGACTTGCAGAGTCCTCATTAAATAGGGAACAATGCAGTGCATAAAACAGAGAGATGAATTCTTTTTTGAAAGCTACCCTCCCAATTGGCCTTAATGAATTCTCCCTCTGCTGCTATATTACAGAGAGTGCAAATAAATAGAACACTTTGTGAGTGGTGGATGGGCAAATGGATACTTAAGCAGTTCTTGCAGCCTCCAATTGGGATCTTTCTTCCTAGGAACTCAAGGAATTTGGTGCATTATAGCACAGCCCTCTCTCCCTGGAGATGAACTGTATGCCAGGATGGGAAGTTAACTCATCCTTGGAACCCATCATGGAGGAAGAATGGCTCCCATGCAATAGCCTCAGAGGAAGCTGTGGGAATGTGCTTTCTAGAAGAATACACAATGTTTACTTAGCACCTACTCTAACCAGGCGTGATATTTTTCCTAGTATCTGGCTCTCAGCTGTGATAAATTGATTTTCTGTTTCCACCTCCGCATCCCTCCTTGACAGAATTGTACATCCATGCTCTTTGCCCATGTTACTTGTAGGTGGAGTCTACTTCTTTGCCCCACTGTTTTTTGGTCTTGTGACTTGTGTTGGCCAATGAGATGCAAGAGAGAGTGATAGTGTTACCACTAGAGGTAGTGATAGTTCTAAAGCAAGCTTCAGGAAGTGTCACAACCTCTTGCCTTCCTGACGTCACCATTATAATACGGGCATGTCCCCAGAAAGCTGCTGGTCCCAGAATGAGACACACAGAGCAGACACACAGCCGAGAGTTACATCCAACTGAAATTGACTGAACTTTGGCATATCTGCAGACACAGAAGTGAGAAAAATACATATTAATTATTCTAAGTCATTGAGATGTGGGAGATATTTGTTTCACAGCATTATTGCAGCCATGGCTTACCAATAAATCAAACATGCCTCACGAGCACCTGGGAAACTTTTAAACACCTAATCTCTAGGCCCCATCTTAGAGATTCTGACTCAGATGATCTGAGATGACCCAGAAACAACTGGGGCAAAAAATTGTTAGATCTCTGATCGGGACCAAAGTAGATTGGCCGTGATGTTCATGAGATGTAAGTTTCAGGACCCCTCACCCGAATGGACCTGCCAGATAAATATGTAATTTTATACCTCAGATATATTAGTAATTTTGTGGGTTTTAAAATAACTCATCTAAAGTGTATAAGCTTCAGTCTCCAAGTTCTGATATGACCCTGTTAGGCTAAAGTTCACCAAGACATTAGGTTCACCAGATGAACCTACATGTGTTCCACAAAGTGATGTTTCATCCTGCATTCTACCTGCCTTCCCAAGGAGGAAGTTATAGCTGTGTGGCCAGAGAACCCTGGAGTGGAGCATGTTATCTACATGCTGACCTCGGATGAGGCTGCACTTCTGAAAACCTTGATTTCTTCATCTGTACAATGGACACAAGAACAGTGTGCATACAAAGGTAGTGAGAATACAAGCCAATAGCTCTGTGTAGGGTTGGATGTTTAACAGAGGCATTATGAGTGATTGAACACCTGGCCTCTAGAGGCAGAACTCCCAGGTTCAAATCCTGCCTCTGCCACTGACCTGCTGCATGACTTTGCAGGTTTCCCAACATTTCTGAGCCTCAGTCTCTTTGTGAAATGGGTCCAATGTAATTCCATCCTGGGATCACTCTGAAGATTAATCAAATGGTGCATGAAAAGGATTAGTTGACTCCTTAGTGCAGAGTGAGAATTCATGGTCATTTTTATTATTTTGCAAACACAAATTATGGCTTGTTCTGAAGCATGTAGAGAAGATAACAGAATGCCAAGGTCAGGATTAGGCTGAAGGACCCCATGACCCTGGCGCTGAGTTATGCCAACAGGCCACCCAGGGCTCAAATCACAACCTCAGATTGCAGTGCAGACACAGCCTACCCCCCACAGAGCCAGCCTGCCATGGACCACCAAGCCTGTTTCCTTCTGCAGAGACCTGGCAGCCACATGAACCAGTTCTCAATTCATTCCCATACCATTTCCCCTAATATCTCCCTGGAGGCTGATTGATGGCTACAGACGACAATCTATAGCTGTATGACAGAATGTTTACTACCAGTCCTCTAGGAAATGATTACTTTGAGGTAATTTTGAACCACCAGACTATGATGCAGTGTCTCATATATTAAACTGCAGCAAGCAGTGTATAAAAGTATTACAAGGAGACCTTGTATTTCACAGCTTACTGGGGAAGGAGCACACAGGGGCAAATTGGTTTCAGGGGAAGGCAAGCACAAGAGGATTCAAAATGTTTGCATCCAACTTCATGGAAGGAACAGAGGTTTAAGATTCAAGTCTACATGGCCAAGGTCAATGCCCATTTCATACCCCTGGACTTCTCCAGGGGAGACTCTACAGCCACTGAGGCCCCAGACACTGTAATTCATACTACCAAGGAGGCTTCAGGACCCTGTTATAGCTGCCTCCAGAAACTGGTTGGATTTCTTCTGCCTCCCACAACCATTACCAATAATAGATTCCTTGGGATATCTCTTTCTTTGCAAATCTCTCTTCCATATGAAAGTTTCTGAAACCCTAGCTTTATAGACCAATGAAACAAAAGAGAGTCCAGAAATAGATTCATAGGTATATAACCACCTGATCTATAACAAGGGTTCACTGGAAGAAGAAGGGGAACAGATTCTGTTTTTAAATACTGGATATAGAAAAGAAAATTTCTTCTTGAATCTTACCTCACACCATACACAAAAATTAATTCGAGATGGATTATACAGTTAAATGTGAAAAGTAAAACAGTGAAACATTTAGGGAAAAACAAGAGAATGTCTTTATGACCTTAGGGTAGGCAAAGATTTCTTAAACAATTCATGTCAGAATTAACTGAGGGAAATACCAGCAAATTGGACTACAACTACATCTTTCGATAGTAATCAAAACATGCCATGAAGGGAATAAAAGAAGGCCAGTAGAATGAAAATGGATATTTGCAAATTCAAAATAAACTTTTATTCAAAATATAAAAAACCAGTTGACCCCTGAACAAGATGTTGGACAGCATGGGGGTCCACTTCTATGTGGATTTTTTTTCAGTAACTACAGTAGAGGATTATAAATGTATTTTCTCTTTCTTATGATATTCTTAATAACTCTTTTCTCTAGCTTGATTTATTGTAATATTCTTACAATATGTGTTAGTTGACTCTATGTCATTGGTAAGGCTTCCATTAACAGTAGTTATTAGTTAAGTTTTGGGAAAGTCAAAAGTTATATATAGATTTTCAATTTGGCAGGGAGTCAGTGCCTCTAATCTCTGCATTGTTCAATGGTTAACTTCTATGACTTAGTAAGAGAAAAGACAGATGAAAAGAAAAATAGGCAAAAGTCATGAACAGGAGGTTCACAAATGATATCCAACTGGTCAAAAGATACATGTAAAAGTTCTTAGACATCAAGGAAATACAAATCAAAAATATAATATCTCTCTTACCATAATAGGCTAGAATTAAAAAGACAGACAACACTAAGCATTTCAGCAATTGCAAACTCTCATATATTATTGGTGGTGGTGTAACTTGGTATAAACACTTCATAAATTGATTGCACTATAGTAAGGCAAATCACGCACATACCCTATGACTCAGCAATTCTACTCAAAGGAAATGCACAGACCTGTTCACTAACAAACATGTGCAAGCATATTCATAGAAGCCTTACTTCTATTAGCTGAAAACTATAAACAATCCAAATGTCAACAAATAGTTGAATGAATGGTCACAGGGCGAAGTACTACACTGAAATAAGAATGAATTACAACTACATGCAACAACATGGATGAATTTCACAGTGTTGAATGAAAGAAGACAGACATATTTTATATATTCTTTATGTAATTTCATTCTATTATATTTACATCCATTCCATTTATATTTCCACTAATTTCCTTACTAGAAACTCCATTAATTTCCTTCTATATATAACTTTGCCAATTCCGTTTATCTTAAATTCAAAAATCAGGAAAACTAGCCTGTGCTTTGAGAGGTCTAGACAGCAGATACCCCTGAGGAATAGTAATGGGAAGGGAGCTCAGCAGGGTCTTCAGGGGAGCTAGCAACATTCTGTTTTCTGTTTTATGCGTGGATACAGGAATTTATTCAGTTTGTAAATAATTAACAAGGGGCATAATTATGCTTTGTGTGATTTTCTTTATGTACGTTATTTTATTTTAGGTTTCTCTATTTTGAGAGAGAGAGAGAGAGAGCATGAGCAAAGGAGGGGCAGAGAGAGTGAGGGAGAGAGAAAATCCTAAGCAGGCTCTGTACTCTTAGTATGGAGCCTGATGTGAAGCTCCATCTCACGAACCCAACTGTGAGATCAGGACCTGAGCTGAAATCAAGAGTTGGACACTCAACCAACTGAGCCAAACAGGTGCTCCCGCAGGTTATTCTTTAATAGAAAATTTACAAGGACAAAACCAATCTAAGTCTTCAAAGATGGAGTCCCAGGATTGAGCCACATGCTCACAAGTGAGTTTTTCACTTTATCCTTGAGTAAGCAGGACTCTAAAGGGAAATGCCTCAACTAAGGAAGAACATTATAGTGATGCTCACTGGCTGTAAGGTATAAAAATATATCCACTCGAGCAGATGGAGTGGGAAGGGAGAAGAGCTTCCACTCTTGAGTGCCAAACCCCATGCTGAGTACCTGTGTACACATCTCTTCATTCAAGCCTCACCTCTGCTCATGAGGTAAGTTCTGAAGCATCCCATTAGGCAGGTACTGCTGAGGAAACTGACACAGGGAGTGGGCCAGATACACACCCGTGTCTCAATGGCTCCAACCCCCCGCCTCCAACCTGGATGGGTAGCTGATGGCTGCATTCTGGGTAGAAATAGCTGTCCTTCCAGAGCCCTGTGTCTCAGTGAACCCCCAGAAGAAATGTGGGGACCACAGCTGGCCAGAAAATGCTGTGCTTCTCAGCAGACATGCACACACTGCCCTCTTGCTCAGCATCATCTGTGTTTTTAATTGGCATGAACTGCTCCACAACAAGGAAAATGTTTACCGTGTTAACCAAGAAAACTAAGACAGCAGTACCTTCAGGGCATTTTAATTTAGGGTAGGCACCAACTGGGATAAAGAAGACATTCAAACCATTGGATTTGTGTAGTTTCTACACCCAACTGGCTACCACTCGATTTAATAAAGATGTCATCTTTGTAATTATGACTTCCAGTTGCCTGTGAACGAAGCCTTCACCATGTCAGAAGTGTTCAGAGCCTGCATTTGGGTGATAATAACTTAATAAAGAGAGGATCTGTGAAGCAATGAAGGGGGAGAGGTAAGTTGCCCTGGTTCGAAGCCCGGCCCCGCCGTGTACTAGATATAATAAGTTACTCAACTTCTCTGAGCATCGGGTCTCTCATCTATAGAATTAAGAAAACCTGCCCAGCCAAAAGGGTTTTTAGGATTATTAAAAAGGTGTGCGTGTATACCCACATTTTATATGTGCACATATACATGTGGATACACACATCTTCTTTAGCACAGTCCTGCGGTTTGTCTATTCTGGGTTTGGCCCTGGGAAACTGAAATAGATGTTGTAAAGACCTTGATTTCAGGGGCACCTGGGTGGCTCAGTTGGGTAAGCATCTGACTCTTGGTTTCAGCCCAGGTCATGATCTTGTGGTTTCTTGAGTTCAAGCCTCGCGTTGGGTTCTGTGCTGGAAGTGCAAAGTCTGCTTGGGATTCTCTCTCTCTTTCTCTCTCTCTCTGCCCCTTCTCCACTCATGCTGTCTCTGTCTCTCTCAAAATAAACTTAAAAAAAAAAACCCTTGACTTCAGACTGATTATGTAAGCTGTCCAGGTCCACAGAGCTCAAAAGGCTTGGTAGTTGGCCAAGGTGAGGTTGGGTTCCAACTGTATCTGACTTCCGAGTTCTTCCTTCTTCCCTGGACTCTATTACAGCTGTGAGCTGAATTTAGACGTCCCAGAACCAACCCTGAAGCTCAGATCAGAGTAATTTGCATTTGGAGCCCAGGTGGGCACAGGAACCCCGGTGGTTTCAAAGCAGATGGCCTTCACACTGTTGATTCCCATGGGAGTTTCCATTCTGGCTGCCATTCTTGGCCAAGGATGAGATACGTTGTGGATTTCACAGCATCTGGAGAGTCCATTAAGGGTTGAGGCAGAAAAAAAGGTGAAAATTTTGATGTCAGAATTATTAGAGCCTCTGAAAACCATTGCAAGGCCTCCCCTCGGTGGAATCATTCCTTTCCTGTATTCCCAGTGAGGGATGAAGTGACCAGAGGAGACTAGACCAAATCATTCAAATGCTGGATTCCAAAATAAACAAGTCTGGAGCCCTCTAATGTTCACATTCCAGCTGCTTGAGGTGCATTTTTGCTTATCTGAGCCCTGGCTTCTCTGTATGACTTGATTTTGCCCATGTGACTCAGGAATCATATAGAGATTCAAGTTTATCTATAAACCCTAGGGAGTCAAAAAATAGATGAGTATTTATCCTAATCATTGATCTAGTTATTGTTAAATTGCATCCATATTCTTGTACTACTATGGTACATATAGGGTGGTGAGATGTCTATTATAAAACATGGAGAAAATGCATAAAATATAAAAGGAGGAGTTGGAAAATAAACACAAATAGACAGTCTAATACCTTCTTACCACACCCTGTACATAGAGTCAACACTCTCGGTGTCTGATCCTTTCCTTTTCCCACAAGGAATGTCCATTCACAGAAGAGCTGCTCTCTTCTCTGAATTGTCCTTGGCCAAAGTAAGATGCCTCATTTTGAAGTTGACAAGGTTCATCACTGTAGGGTCAGGTGGTTGACAGAGGTATACAGAAATCAAAGCCGTGTGGTGCATTTCACCTTCTAGAGCTCCAAGTTGGATCAAGCTGAAGCTAGACTCCAGAGCTGAGACCACACGTTTAGGTAGCGTTTTCCTTTGACTCCATCTTGCTTCTCTTTCTCATAGGTTCCTCCTAAGTGCACTCCCTGAATAAATCACATGCATCCAAATCCTTGCTGCAAGTTCTGCTTCCAGGGAAATTGAACTCAGAAATTGCTAAATTATGAAGCATGACTTGAATTATAGCTTCCAAACAGATACAGTGCAAAATAAAGAGACATGGAAGTTCTTGTACCTTCTTCCCTTGGCCAGGAGGATCAGCATCCATTGTCCCCAGTTTGTGGATGTCCCGCATCAGAGACCAGCTTTGGTAAACTGAGCCTTTGCATGGTTTGAGGCAATGACTGTGTCATATCTGTGATTGAAAAAGCAGTTCTGATTGCCCTGTAGAGAGGGGAATAAAATGGAATGGGGGGCCAGGCTGGAAGGAAGTAGCAGTGAAGAGGTAGTGTCAGGCATTTGAGCAAAAGCTGGGGGCAGCTTGGCCTAAGGTGGTGGAGGAATGGTGAGGGGTGCCTGATGGGAATAGATTTAAGAGGTGGGATCCCCCAGCACATGGCATTTGAGTGACTATTAGAGGACAGGAAAGGAGGAGGGAGGAAGAGTGATGACCAGTGTCTCATGTGAACCATCGACTGTGCTACATTCATTGAGACAGGAGCCTCAAGAAGGAGCAGGCATGTGGCAGCAAAAGACAAGTTTCAATTTGGACACCACCACCTCCACCATCCCAGCCGGGTTCTCTTTTCTTGCGAAGAGCCAGGAATTCAGAGAAGAAGCACAATCTCCATTATGGGGGTAAGTCTTAGGGCACAAACCACAAAGCATACTCAAGAAGTCTTCAAGACAAGACTCAGTTTACTTTGTGGGCGATTTATTGAGCACTCTCTGTAAATGAAGCTCTTTGCTGGGACTGACAGACACAAGGGGGAAGCCACAGGGCAGGCCCTCTGGAAGCTCGCAGTCCCAAGGGAGAGAAAAACACACTCAGAAACATCTCTAATGGACTTCACTGAGAACTCAGCGGGCTTTGGAGCCAGACCTTACTGGGGTCCAATCCTGGCTCTTCAATTTAACTGATGGCTTATTTGGGGATGTAATTTCCTCTCTCTGAGCCTCAATTTCCTTGCCTATAGAAGAAGCATGAAAACAGTGGTAACTGCCTCATGGGCTGTTGCTAGAACTGCAAGAGCAATAACTGGCACTTATTGAGGCTCGAAAGATCTAGCGCTATATACCTGGCACATAGAAGATGCTTAATAAATATTAGTTGAATGAATTGATGGAACACTTACCATATTTGCCAGATGCTGGGCATTTGGTACTCAATGAACGATGTTATTTTTTTTTAATTTTTTGTTTATTTTTGAGACAGAGACAGAGCATGAACGGGGGAGGGGCAGAGAGAAAGGGAGACACAGAATCCGAAGCAGGATCCAGACTCTGAGCCATCAGCCCAGAGCCCCACGTGGGGCTCGAACTCACGGACCGTGAGATCGTGACCTGAGCTGAAGTCGGACGCTTAACCGACTGAGCCACCCAGGCGCCCCTGAACGGTGTTATTTTTCAATGATTCTTGTTTTTTATTGTTGAATTTTCTTAACAACTCTCTGAAACAAGCATACTTGCTCTCCCTATTTTCAGGAGAGAAAACTGTGATCCTGGGAATTTAAGTTCACCATATAAGGTCACATTGCCAGTAAATGATAGAACAGGATCCCAACACAGGCCACCTAAGTTCAGAACCTGTATTGTTACCCAAAGATTACTAAGCATTTGATGTATGTAAATTCCAGAGCCACAGTGCTCCCTCTATTCCAGAAGCTTCTCCAAGCAAGGCTTGGGTACCTGGATTCTTTCCAGTAGGTAATACGGAGCCCCCCTCTGAAGGATGGGATCAGAGGCCTGACATGGGCTTATGTGTGATTTAAGGAGGTCAGACTAGTTGCTAGTTTGGTAATAAAAACACCTGGTACATAAAAGGATAAGGACCTGTATTCTACCTGCTACAGATTGTACATTTTTTATACCTCCAGCCAAGATGGAAACAAGCCACAAGGAAGGAATACCCACACAAATCAATACCGGTAAGTTAACTAAACCTTCTCTTCTCTAAACAGTGATGCTGCCAGAGGCTGGCTTCACCTGGGATTAGAATACCTGATTTAAGAACAACTAAGAAAAGGGGATTGTCTCTTTCATCTCTGAGCAAGGTGAGGGAGGGCCTTGTGAGAAACCTTGAGGCAAGAAAGAGCTTAGTGAAAGGGGGGGTCAGGATCCCAGTGCCTCTGGAGTGGGATAAAGCAAGAAGTCACTCAGGGTGGCCGGGCTAGGACCACTGCTGGGCCTCCAACCTGTTCTCCCCGCCCCCATTCTTGGAGTTGTCTTTTCCAATCTCCCCATGGCAGTTAGGGACATTGGAATGTCTGTGTAACTTGGATCCTGCTTTTCCTCTTCCTGGCTGTCTGTGGCCGCAGGAGGAAGTCCAAGTTCCATTCATCCTAAAACCCCTGTTGACTTCTCTCTGATCTCAGGCCACACCAGCACCCCCTGTGTTTCACCATGTGGACTGTATGTCAGTCTCCTAACTGCATCTGTTCTTTTCCTTGTGTGGGCCTCGCTCATTCCCACCTCAGGGCCTTTGCACCTGCTCCTCCATGTGACTGGAGCACTCTTCCACCAAGTCCTACCCTGGCTGCCTCCCTCTCTCCATTCTTGTCTCAGCTGTTCTCATGAGACAGGTCTTCTCTGATTTTTCTATGAAGAGCCCTGTGACTCTTTCATATCTTAGTATCTTTTTAGAAACTACTTGATTTCCAGGTTTTCTTCTTTATCTCTTTCATCTTTATGTTAGAATTCAAGTTCCATGAGAGCAGGGACTTGGTCTAATTCCCCACTTGGTGTTTGTCATTGTGGATTCTAAGCAAATCTCAACTAAGGAATGGATGGAACTGGAACTATGGAAACAGGTGAGTCTGGACCACACCTGAGGGATGCTGAAGCCGAGGTTCCTCAGACTCACGATGAGTCTGTCACCTGCGGCAGGGTCTCAGGTGAGTGCACACCCCTTGTACCTTTTCTCTGCACCGCTTCTGCCAACAAGCAGCCCAACTGTCTTTTCTTATTGGCTCCCCTGGGGACTCAACCCAGGTACAGTCACCTTTAAACAATAGCACATGTGCACCCATGATGTGCTGGATCCTACTTCAGAGCATCCAACGGAATGAGTCAAAGCATAGGCTTCGGGGGCAGTCTGCATCACATTTACATCCAAGCTCTGCCATTGAATGGCTGACCGACCCTGGGTCAATCTGTTTGATTCTTGGGGCAACTGGGTGGCTCAGTCGGTTGAGCCTTGAAACGGAGACAAAGTGCTTCCATGTGAGCTGGGTGCTGGGGACCCGGGGACCCTCTCCCTCTGCACCTTCAGGTCACGGAGCAGCACCTGTATGGGCTACCTTCAGCTTTGCCCCTGGGTGAAAGGGTGCTCCCTGGGTGGGCATCACAGAGAATGTTTCCTCTCCAGCTCCTGCAAGTGTTCCTGGGACCTTCTGAAGAAGTGAGGTGGGAGGTGCTCCCTGGAGCAAGTTCTTTCCTCCTCTCCTCACCCAAATCCTGGGTCCCTGGAGCCGAATAAATTTTATACTTACCTCCACGTGGGAGGGACATCTGTGCAGCTCCCCCCGCCCCACCCGCTAATAACCTCCCTGGTTGGCAGGATTTCTAGAGTCCTGTGTGAATGCCGCTGAGCCCTCGCACACACTGGGTCTCCAGGCCCCGCTGAGCTGTCTCCTGGGAGTGAACAGCCCCAGGAAAGAGGCTCTTGGCAGTGGGGCTGGGGTTCCTGCCCCTGTCAGATCCCACTCCTCCAGCCACACAACAATGGGCCTGCTTCTCACCACGGTTATAGCCCCCATGGGATCTTCCTTGCGCCTTCCTGTGTCTTCCTCCACTCCTTCCAGTGCTCAGGGCAGAGGCTGGCAGGCACAGGTGTTTCTTTGGCTGCACCTGTTGATGTTTTCCCCTCGCTTCACCTATAGACTGGGGGACTTTGGGCAAGTTATGTTACCTCTAATGTCATGGTCACTGTTCCTAAGGGGCTGGGACCTATGCGGAGGAAAGGGTTGTGTGAACATCCAGTGTCCCCCAGGCTCCTAAGGTCAGAGCAGGAACGGCCAGCCACACGGTATGGGGAATTGATTGCCTTCTCCAACGGCCCAGCACAACCATGAAGGTGCCCCTGGATTTGGCTGAATTGATAAAATGATGGAATGATTGGTTAGGGAAGGTGGCAGTATACCCATGGCATGCACACTTGGGTTCCACTGTCCCCATATTGGAGAAAAATACAAAGGTGGAGGCTGGCCAGGAGACGGGAAATGAACAGGAATCTGGAGGCAGGAAGGAGTCCAGGTGGTCACTGGGGAGGGAACTTGGGAGGCGGGCAGTGTATTGCACACAAAGTCCTAGGGACAGTGACTGCCTCTTGGAGGGACGGGGTGGCTCAGGTGCTGCTTCCTGGTCCCAGGTATGGAATCTGAAGACTAGGAAGGGCCTGGAGTCCCTGGACCTGCTCCTCATCACATTGGAGAAAGGTGGGAAGAGGGCCCCAGGGGGATTGTAGTGTGAGGCCACAGTTGCCATCTGGGGTCAGGGATGTAATCCCAGAAGCAGCAGCCTGAGTTCTCACCTCCCCTGACCTCACCCTCTCTTTCCCACGGCCACCCCATCACTGTCACTGCCCTTGTGCATGCAGAAGTCTGTTTCACAGATCCTAAGGATTAGGATTCAGACACTAGCCATCTGCATATAATTTACTTCCTAATTCTGGCTCTTTTGTATTTATTTCCGGTGCTTAAGTCTCCTGTGTGACTCTTCCCTGCTCCCTCTTTGGATGATTTCCATCCTGAAGGACCCAGTCCCATCCAGGCCCAGGAGGGCCTAGCATCTCCAATGTCTATACAATCTCCCCAGCATCCCATCATCAGCTTCCCCAGCAGCACCCTGTTTCCAGGGCTGAGCAGCCCTGTGTGGTGGGCTGGGCACTGGGCTGGAATGAGGAGGGCTGGGATCGCTCTGCTGGAGGGCCCCCCTGGGAGTCTGTGACTGCCCTGACCGAGCCCGTCTTGGTGCTCTCCTACCCCAGAGACGGGGATGGGGGCCTCTGCAATCACATGACTGTCTTCTGCCTTTCAGCTACCAAGATCACACAATTTTAAAACAAGAATTATTCCATCCGGACTCTGATTCCAGAAATCCTCCTGTCGTGGATGAAAGAGAATGCGTCAAGAAAGAAAGGGCATGGAGTGGGACAGGAGGAGGAAATAGAGTGCAGAGAGGCAGGAGGAAGTGCAGAAGGCAAACAAGTGCCCTTCAGGGAACCTGAACGCCCAGGAGCTGGCTGGGGCAGTCCACAATGCACGTGACCTTGCAGGAGGACATGAAGGTTATGGCCACGTGCCACAAGTGAAGGGTGTACTGACAACATATCCCAGGGAGCATATAGCCATGCCCTGCCCAGCCCTAACTTTGTTGGGCCACTGACTCCTGACTCCACTGACTCCTGCATTTGGGCGATGGGGCTGGAGGCCCCTGCAGGGCCACATGGAGCAGGTCACATTGTGTTCTTTGGGAAAGGTGTCCCTGGAGGGTTCAACATCTCAGTCCTGCAGGACCCTATGCTGCCCAGCCCTCTCAAGGTAAACAGGGAGCACATCAGCCACTCAACAAGGTGAGATAGTGCAGGGTGGGCTGGGTTTTTCCCAGTTCAGGCTCCCGGGGAAAGAGGGAGGAGGACAGAGGCCGGGGGTCTCCCTGTGAATCAAGTAAGGTGGTTCCCCTGGCTCAGCTCTGCATCCTCATGGGCATAGAGCAGGCTGTCTTTAAGTAGGGGCCACAGCAGCCTCCAGGGCAGGCTGGGAGTTGCCCAAGGCCAGTCGTCCCCTCAAACCCTTCAGAGTCCTCTGGACGCCCTGGGTCACCTTGTGGCACCATTTCTCAGGCTGGGATTCCACAGATTTGTCATATATACAGAAAAACCAAAGAGAGCAGACAATTTTGAAGCAAATTCAATGCAGTGCTAACTTGGAATATGTTAAGGAGTAAGGTTCTCCAGCTTACATTTCTCTTTCCAATTTTGTAAATAAATATAAGAAATAGAACTTGTATTATATTTTAAAAATCAGTGTCTTCTGTGACCTTACCTTGCTGGAATATGCTAAAGACATATAATTCATGATTTCAATAGGACGCGTACAGATTGTGTTTTAATTGAAAGCTGTAGGCAAAGTTTGACGGGTGTTAGGAAGAAGGATTATGAGTGAGGAAAAGAGGGGAGAGTTTCACAGTTCATTGTGACTGTGCAGGTGTCATGATAGGCTGTATTGTATGTGGGGTGGGGACCAGGGTCACCACTCTCACCACCCTGTATCATTAGACCTCTTGTTCCTCACAGGGCCCAGAGGGTGGGACTTGGGCTTTTCCTCTTGTGATTGTTTCCGTTAGCTTCCCCAATTGCAGCTTTGCGTAGAGCGGAGCTTGTCTGCTTCGCCCTGGGAGAGTGGTAAAGCTTTCCTTGCCCATAGGAAAGGATCCGGTCTATAAGGGCCACCTATGTTTGCTTGGACCTTGTGTTTCAACATCTAACTTAGCCAAGGCCGATTCCTACCTGTCCCCGGATGTGAGTCAGAGGACCTGGGACAGGACAGATGCCTCACCTTGGTGTTTCAGCATCCTTCTGTGAAAAGGATGAGAATAGTTCTCCAAGGCCACTCCAGTTCCTCGATCTCAGACACCAGCTTCCCCAGCTGACCACCTGTCTTGATCTTATCTTTTTGAGTGACCACAGACAAAATGGGCACAACAAACCATCCTCACAGGGCTCCTTCTGGCATGAATTGACACACTGGAGGCAGCGGACATCACCACATTTTAGGAACATGGGTTTTTCAAGATAACTGAGGCAGATGAGACATTTCCTTCCTTCTTTAAAATGTTCAGCCATACCCACTCTCTGTGGAAAAATGAGCGTGATATTAGAGTTTCCTAAGGACCTAAAGGAACAGGACTGCGTGGGGTTTTATCCTCTTTGCTTGCATAGACATGTCACATACCTACTACGTGTCCTCCCTCTACTAGGAAATGCCACACACTACAAATATAAACATAAGTGACTCTTGGTGCTGCTCTTCTGATATCTTCTGATATTTGAGATGCTAAGTAGAATTAAAGACTCAGTTGGTCATTCAGCTTTGACCTGAGCTGGTAAAATAGACCAGACCTGGGGTGTCCAATATTGTAGCCACCAACCACCTGTGGAAATCGAGCCCCTGGAATTCAGCTCCTCTGAATTGAGCCGTGCTCTGAGTGTGACATGCACACTGATTCTGAGGACAAAATAAGAAAAAAAGAAGAAGAAACTTCCCTGTTGAGGTTTTAAAAACAATGTGTTTTTGAAATCAAATACATGTTGAAGTGGTACCATTTTGCCCATTACAATGATTTGATTTTTTACTTGTTTCTTTTTACCATAGAGCTACTAGACAATGTGTAGTTGACATGGGTGGGTCTCATTCTATTTCCGCCTGCGATTGCCAGTCTAGGCTGAGAGATCCTCCCAACTCGCAGAACCAACCTGGAGGTGGCTCAGACCCACGGCAGCAGCTGAGAGGTTGAACCAATCAATGGGAGAAACTCAATTCAACATCTTGTATAGTGGTCCAAGTCATGATCTGTTTAAGGAAAAGAAAGAACATGACATCTCTCAAGCCTGGGTACTGAAACTCTACTCCTGCCCACAGCTCCTGAGCAGAGGGTCCAGGCGTATACAGTGTCCCTAGGGGCACACACTGTCTTTGTGATGGAGGTGGCCTCAATAACATTTGCTGTATTCATAGAAGGATTCGTTCCCTGCACTTTGCTGTCTCACATGTGCCTTCTGTAGAACACTGACCAACAAAAAGGAAGTTGCAGAAGAGTGGACTCCTCCTCTAGGAGATTCTTCTCTGGTTCCCAACTCCCTTCAAAGGGGACGCAGTTCTGAAATGAGATGGATTCAGAAGCGGCTCCTTATGTTAAAGGGCCCTCCTGCCACCCTACCATACCAGGGCTCACCTATTTCATCATCCGATTATGTTTTAATTTAATTCTGGGAGGACTGAGATTTCCTGATGACAGAAATGGTGCCACATGTGTTTTTGTTCCACAAGGAACCGAACTTTCAAAAGAAAAAGCAGTTTCAGAAATTTTGAAAGTGAGGATTGATAAATGTGAAGAATTATCTGTGGTCAATAAATATCATGTTTTCCTTGTCTTGTGGACAAAAAAAGACATGAATATTTAATTTCATTAATATTTCTCTATACAATACTCCGTAGTTATGTTGCTCACACAAATATGCTTCTTCTGTCAAGCACATAATGTGTCATAAAATTCCCATTTCAATTTGACTCACTGTTTAAAATTAAAACCTTCTGGTTTACTACTTAATACACTTAGCTTCCATAGGATATGAATTCTCACTCACTTTAGCTCAACAATTTGAAACGTGGGCCCAGAGTGATGGGCACAGAACCTATTTTTGAGGAACTGTGGGGTACCAAGCTGAGGAGGGGATGGAAATTGGCTGTGCTTGGTTCCAATGCTAGGAGTTAAATTCTTCACTTTGATTTTATTACCACTCAGTGACTAGAAAGTAGAAATCTCTTACTTCCATCACGTTTTCCTGCACAGTACAATATAAAATTATCAGCATATCAAAGCCCACGAAGCATCTTTTAAACAGATTTGAGATTCAAAATATGGGAAGGTCATAATTCATAAATTTTACACATTTTAAATATCTTTATTAGTGATCTGTCGATGAAATTTGAGTTTTTGTTGTGTCTCACTTATTTGGGTCTTTATTCTTCAACTGTAGAAAAGCGGAGGGATTGTAGTTCTTGAGTGACTTTGGCAGACACACGAAGAAGGTTGGGTGAAGAGTGTGGTAGTAAACACGGCTGCCCGCTAGGTGGAGCTATGTCAAAGACGATGGAAGCACTTCCTTGTTCCCTGGCTTCATGCAGGCTTAAGGCATCCATCCACTCTTACCTTCTGAAATGCCCACCAGAAGGCAAACACCCACCTGATCCTGCAGTTGCTCCGTTCAGGAAACATTTCTGTCTCCTGATAACCAGGGGGAGCCTCACCCCCTGCTTCTTCACAGGACGATTAAAAATGTAGCCATTTCAATTCGCAAGTACCTGTTCAGCCTTCCCATTTTCCGGGGAACTTTGATCCATCCTTACTGTGTGGCCAAACTCCGCTACACCCAATGTCCCCTCAATTGTTCCTACCTGTAGAAACCTTTCCTTTTGTCCCAAGACAAATGATTTTTGTACTTTGCTCTCCCAGGACAACTAGCGGGGGCGTCTGATATAATCCGTCGCTGTATTTGGATGGGGGTGGTCTTAAATTTTCTTTAATGACACAAATTTAGAAGAGAGCTGGGCCTGTTGGTCTTAATTTTGGATGTCAAATACAAGGAGAAAAGTAGACAACAATTAGTGACTCTTGGATTGACCTATGATTTAATACTTTGAAATCCATCAGATTTCCTATACACTGTCTCCTGCCCTTGCTTCTCCCTACACTTTCCTGGTTATCTAGGAGTAATACAAACAACAGAACATAATGAAAGGGAGGCAACTTGATTGTACACTATGTAAACAATAAAGCAAAGGAAACTTAACTGAATTGTGGCAGGACATCAAGAAGTGGAAATAAGATTAAGAATTATTTCTAATTTCCTACCTCAGAAGTAAAGTCTACAATTCTCCTGCTTCTTGTACATTTTCACACATTTCCAAACTTGAGCTGAACAAATGAAAGTAAATATGAAAGTCATACAATGCCAATATTGAGAAGTGGTGGCTGTTTTTGACTTTGAGAGACACTGTTCTAAATGGACTATAAATGCTCTGAGTTCACACCTTTGCCAGCCACCAACAGATTTGTACTTCATACACTTTACTAGGATTAACAAGGGGTGGAAATTCTGTGAAATGGCTAATCAATAATAGTTTTCATGTGAGTATTAGTTTAGATAGAAGATGCAGGATAGGTTTTATTGTAACATTAGTAGTTTCATTTCTGTTACACTTGGTAGCAGAAGTTTCAAAACAGAAATTTTACTGTACAATTTCCTGTGATTTTGCACACCGTCCAGTTTGCTTCACAATTCCTTGAAAATACATATTTGCAATCACAGAGAGAAATATCTTGGGAGAAATGATGGTGTCCACCGACTGACCTTTTAGAGTACACTTCTTGAAACAATGATTGTTACATTTCATTAAAATATTTTCGTTTTTAACAAGGCCCCTGGGTAGCTCAGTTAAGCATCCGAGTTTGGCTCAGGTCATGATTTGTTGTTTTATACATTCAAGCCCCATATCAGCTCTGTGCTGACAGCTCAGCCTGGAGCCTGCTTAGGAATCTGTGTTCTCCCTCTCTCTCTGCCGCTCCCCCACTCACACTCTGTCTCTCTCTCAAAAACAAGTAAACATTAAAAAAATTTTACGTTTGGGGCACCTGGGTGGCCCAGTCAGTTGAGCATCCGACTTCAGCCCAGCTCCTGATCCCGCGCTTCGTGAGTTTGAGCCGTGTGTCAGGCCCTGTGCTGACTGACTCAGAGCCTGGAGCCTGCTTTGGATTTTGTGTCTCCCTCTCTCTCTCTGCCCCTCCCCTACTCTGTCTCTCTGTCTCCCCAAAATAAACAAACATTTAAAAAATGTTTTTTTAATTTTCCTTTTAAGTAATCTCTGCACCCAATTTGGGGCTCAATTTCACGACTCCGAGACCAAATTCATACACTCCACGGATCGAGCCAGCCAGTCAAGCCCTCATTACTTTTTACAAAATCTAAATATGAGAATATATTTATTGCATTCACACCAGTGGGGTCAGTGTTTAATTCCTTATAGATAGATATCGACCCTTTAACATTGGGTTCAAAGAGATTGGGAGGAATCCTCCTTTTTCTTAGAGAGACAGTCTTTAAGAGTCTTAAAGAGACAGCCCAGTTTTCTTAAACTGGGCTCTGTTGACATTTTGCATGTGATAAGTCTTGTGAGGAGCTGCAGGATGCCTTAAAAAATGTTTAGCTGCATCCCTGGCCTCAACCTGCCAAATGCCAGTGGTGCCTTCCCCACTGTTGACAACCTTAAATGTATCCAGAATTTGCCAGATGTCCCCTGGGGGCCCAGTTTCTCCCTGATTGGGGACCACCAGAAACCAATATCATGTGTTCCAGAGAACACATGGAGAAGGTACTCTCTCCAGGTAAAATAATCTATTATGTACCTGACTTAAGTAACAGTAATATTGGACTAATGAGGCATTGAGAGGGTGTGAATACAGTGAGTGAGAGAGAGAAACTCCAATGTAAGTCTGGAGGCCAGGATTCAAGGGGAGGTGAGGGGAGCACTGAATTATTTTAATTTGAATGATTCCCATACATTCATTATTTGGTTTCTCACATTTTAAAGAAGATGGCTAAGGAGATAGCAAGATGGAGAATTTAGATGATTAAACCATTACTGAGTGCCTACCATCCAATCCATGCCTGGCAACATGGATGTGGTTTTGTCACACACTTACTCTGGGTCTGGAGATTCCAGGCAGAGATGTGATTCTCAGGACTCATTCTGACAAAGTGGATTTTTCATTATGTTCTTCAAGTATAGCCTAGGAGATCCTGAACAGTACCGTCCACTATATTGCTGTGCTGTGAATGATCTCTATCTAATATCTCCTCTACGGTACCGACCAGCTCTGAGCGGCTCTCGAGCCCTTGAAATATGGTCACATTTCATGTGTTACAGTGGAAATCTTAACATTTTGGATGTATCGGATTAAAAATATATTACTCACATTAGCTTCACTGTTTACTGCTATTGTTTTTCCTTTTTTCCAGTGTGTTTCCTGGAAAAGCTGAAAATATGTATGTACTTTGCATAGTTTTATCAGAGAACAGTGACCTAGAAGGTGGAGAATTGTGCCCTGTTGGAATCCTGAAAGTCACCCCTGCTCTGGGTTCATGTCTAAGCCAGGTAGTACATGCAGACAGAATGGGGGATCATGCTAGTTCTGGGTCCTCCTTGCATCTCAGCTCAAAGCCCTGGACAATTGATTTTTCTTTTTTGCAATGTAAATACATAAATTTATTACCTAATATTATACCTTTATAAAATTTGTATTAATTTAACACCTTTCCTATTGTTTTCCTGATTAAAACATACATACAATGGCGGATTAGAAAATCTTAAGATTTAGAACATATAAAATTAATAGAATTCTGATTCTACTATTCAAAAAAAACACGATAACATTTCTTTTCACGTTTCCCATACTGACACAAGAACAGTTCACCTTAGTTTTAGTTGAAATTTTTCTTTCTATTATATTTTCTTAATGTAAATATTATAATTACTAATTTTCATTTTATGACTTTTTCTATATGTAGCCTCTCTGATTCTAAACTTCTAGACTAATTTGGTAGAGAAAAAAACATGTAATTAATGTAGCTGTTTGTAGTTTTTTATCAAAAACACAGGCATGTGTGTTTCAGTGAAGAGCTAAAAGTAAACTCCTTGTCCCACGCCTTTGCCAAGAAAATAAATATGCCTTCTAGGTAATTACATCAAATTGTTTTTATACTTAATGGGTCTATAACCTGACTAAATTACTTTAAGATGTAATGATTACTTCTAGTATTTCATCTGGGACAAATTTTAAACTTCGTTCTAGAGATGTCCTTTGACTCAGCTTGGTAGATATTGGTATGGATTGTGTTTTAAATTAAAAAAATGGGACCTCTATTCTCAAAATATTTTCTTTTTCCCTCTTCACCCTGAAATTTTGACTAGAGATTATAATCGGTGTTGGAGGGGTCAGGTCATTTCCCTTCATGTAATTTTCAAAACAAAGAATAACAATGTGTGAGACCAGGGTTCAACTTTTGAAACAAAAGCACTTAATCTCCAATGGTGCCTCTGTCTCTGTAGAGACACACCTGTCCACACAGCAAAAGTTGGACGGTGTGCACCTGCATTCCCCATGAAAGCGCTGTTGCCATGGCGATGAAATGATGTAAGATGTCCTTTTTCCAACTGCCAGTCTCTGAGCTGAGCAGTTCAAATCTGATAGCGAGTTCTCAGATCTGTACCTAGCGTCTTCGAAGATGGGCAATCTAAAAGATCTTAACACTGCTACTAACTGGACAGTTAGGGGTTGCTCAAAATATTTTTCCATTGTTTAAAATCTCCTCTATCTGGTCGTACATAGTTATTAATATGTTTTATAGTTTTGTTTATCTCTTGATTTTAGGTTATTCTATCAAGATAAATCCCTTATTTTTTTTTTCCATTGAGAAAAATGGACTCTATCCTGCACCCCTTTCTTGTCCTAGGGGAAAACATACGGCAATGTCTGTTGTAAAATCTTTTAAAACTCCAAACGTGTTCAAATTATTCATTACAGAAATGTAGAGTGAATACAGAATGGTTGATATGGAAGGTATCCATCATTGTTTTTAACATGCTTTCCCTATACTCTTATACCAAAAAGGGGTATTGGGTTCAGTATTTGGGGAGATGTGCTCCTTCATTCACAAAAAGAGTTGTCCAAAAGAGACCCTAACAATATGAGAGTTTCAACAATCTGTGGCCCCCAAACACACATTTACCTCTATCCTTTGGGTGTTATCCAGAATTACACTGTATACATTGGCTCACTCTGGAGAACAATCATGAATATTTCTGGTCAAGGGCCACAGAGAGTGGGATCCAGAGGTCACCAACAGCTTTTTTTTTTTCTTTTATTTTGGGTTCCTTTTCTTTTTCTCCTTCTGTATGACTTTACTTTTTTTTTTTTTTTTGGTAGCTTTTTTTTCAATATAAGAAGCTTATTATCAAATTGTTTTCCATACAACACCCTGTGCTCATCCCAAAAGGTGCCCTCCTCAATACCCATCACCCACCCTCCCCTCCCTCCCACCCCCTTCAACCCTGAGTCTGCTCTCAGTTTTTAAGAGTCTCTTATGCTTTGGCTCTCTTCCACTCTAACCTCTTTTTTTTTCCTTCCCCTCCCCCATGGGTTTCTGTTAAGTTTCTCAGGACCCACATAAGAGTGAAACCATATGGTATCTGTCTTTCTCTGTATGGCTTATTTCACTTAGCATAACACTCTCCAGTTACATCCATGTTGCCACAAAGGGCGTTATTTCATTCTTCCTCATTGCCACGTAGTACTCCATTATGTATATAAACCACAATTTCTCTATCCATTCATCAGTTGATGGACATTTAGGCTCTTTCCATAATTTATTGTTGAGAGTGCTGCTATAAACATTGGGGTACAAGTGCCCTTATGCATCAGTACTCCTGTATCCCTTGGGTAAATTCCTAGCAGTGCCATTGCTGGGTCACAGAGCGGCTGCACCAATTTGCATTCCCACCAACAGTGCAAGAGGGTTCCCATTTCTCCACATCCTCTCCAGCATCTATAGTCTCCTGATTTGTTCATTTTGGCCGCTCTGACTGGCGTGAGGTGATATCTGAGTGTGGTTTTGATTTGTATTTCCCTGATAAGGAGCGACGTTGAGCATCTTTTCATGTGCCTGTTGGCCATCCAGATGTCTTCTTTAGAGAAGTGTCTATTCATGTTTTCTGCCCATTTCTTCACTGGGTTATTTGTTTTTCGGGTGTGGAGTTTGGTGAGCTCTTGATAGATTTTGGATACTAGCCCTTTGTCCGATATGTCATTTGCAAATATCTTTTCCCATTCCGTTGGTTGCCTTTTAGTTTTGTTGGTTGTTTCCTTTGCTGTGCAGAAGCTTTTTATCTTCATAAGGTCCCAGTAATTCGTTTTTGCTTTTAATTCCCTTGCCTTTGGGGATGTGTCGAGTAAGAGATTGCTACGGCTGAGGTCAGAGAGGTCTTTTCCTGCTATCTCCTCTAGGGTTTGGATGGTTTCCTGTCTCACATTCAGGTCCTTTATCCATTTTGAGTTCATTTTTGTGAATGGTGTGAGAAAGTGGTCTAGTTTCAACCTTCTGCATGTTGCTGTCCAGTTCTCCCAGCACCATTTGTTAAAGAGACTGTCTTTTTTCCTTTGGATGTTCTTTCCTGCTTTGTCAAAGATGAGTTGGCCATACGTTTGTGGGTCTAGTTCTGGGGTTTCTATTCTATTCCATTGGTCTATGTGTCTGTTTTTGTGCCAATACCATGCTGTCTTGATGATGACAGCTTTGTAGTAGAGGCTAAAGTCTGGGATTGTGATGCCTCCTGCTTTGGTCTTCTTCTTCAAAATGACTTTGGTTATTCGGGGCCTTTTGTGGTTCCATATGAATTTTAGGATTGCTTGTTCTAGTTTCGAGAAGAATGCTGGTGCGATTTTGATTGGGATTGCATTGAATGTGTAGATAGCTTTGGGTAGTATTGGCATTCTGACAATATTTATTCTTCCAATCCATGAGCAGGGAATGTCTTTCCATTTCTTTATATCTTCTTCCATTACCTTCATAAGCGTTCTATAATTTTCAGCATACAGATCTTTTACATCTTTGGTTAGATTTATCCCTAGGTATTTTATGCCTCTTGGTGCAATTGTGAATGGGACCAGTTTCTTTATTTGTCTTTCTGTTGCTTCATTGTTAGTGTATAAGAATGCAACTGATTTCTGTACATTGATTTTGTATCCTGCAACTTTGCTGAATTCATGTATCAGTTCTAGCAGACTTTTGGTGGAGTCTATCGGATTTTCCATGTATAATATCATGTCATCTGCAAAAAGTGAAAGCGTAACTTCATCTTTGCCAAATTTGATGCCTTTGATTTCCTTTTGTTGTCTGATTGCTGATGCTAGAACTTCCAACACTATGTTAAACAACAGCGGCGAGAGTGGACATCCCTGTCATGTTCCTGATCTCAGGGTAAAAGCTCTCAGTTTATCCCCTTTGAGGACGATGTTAGCTGTGGGCTTGTCATAAATGGCTTTTATGATCTTTAAGTATGTTACTTCTGTCCCGATTTTCTCGAGGGTTTTTATTAAGAAAGGGTGCTGAATTTTTTCAAAGGCCTTTTCTTCATCGATTGACAGGATCATATTGTTCTTATTTTTCTTTTATTAATGTGGTATATCCCATTGATTGATTTGCAAATGTTGAACCAGCCCTGCATCCAAGAAATGAATCCCACTTGATCATGGTGAATAATTCTTTGTATATGCTGTTGAATTCGATTTGCTGTTATCTTACTGAGAAATTTTGCATCCATATTCATCAGGGATATTGACCTGTAGGTCTCTTTTTTTACTGGGTCTCTCTCTGGTTTAGGAATCAAAGTAATACTGGCTTCATAAAATGAGTCTGGAAGTTTTCCTTCCCTATTGTTTGGAATAGCTTGAGAAGGATAGGTATTATCTCTGCTTTAAACATCTGGCAGAACTCCCCTGGGAAGCCTTCTGGTTCTGGACTCTTATTTGTTGGGAGATTTTTGATGACTGATTCAATTTCTTCGCTACTCAGAGCCAGTACAGCCCCTGCCCTCCACCAGTCAGGCCTTAGTCCAGGCTTTTCAGATGGTTCCACAGACCACTAATCAGTGCCACGTTAAGTGTCCCAGCCTACATTCAATAAACCATCAAAGCACCAGCCCAATGGGCCTATTTCGTAATTAATTCACAGTAGCTCCTCAAGCCAGGGTTTTTCAACTGAAGGGGAGCTAATTCTTGGCAGATCTGTCACGTGACAATTGGTTTGGAATGTGGTGGGTTTGGAGTCAGCTTGGGAGCTGAGCAGACCGCTGGCCACTGAACGTGGCCAAGTGGCCATTGGGGAAGGCTCCTTGTGAGACCCCTGGTAGTATGAATGCCGGGTGAAGATGGCCACTGTTGGGCCTCCCCATGTTCCTTCAGAAGGGCCTCACTTGGTGGTAACTGCATTGTGCCTTGGGTCAGGGGTTGAAACTAGAGGTGGGAGGCTGAGTTAGGATTTGCACTTTTCTCTTAGCTTAGGCACCTCCTCCAGGGCATCAACTCTCTTCCACAGAGACCTTGGGGAGGAAGATTTGATAAAGAGAAGGGGGGAACCTCTGGCTCAGGGGTTCAAAGCATGATCTCAGGTGCCCTGGGAAGGTCCCATATTTTCAGGGGTCTCTGTCCCCAGGGAACATTTACATTCCTATCCTGGACCTCCCACTCCTCAGAATAGTGAATCTTGGTGAGTCAATCTCTCACAGAAAATATGGGTCACAGGCCCTGCCCTCTCTGCCCCACGGGGTTGATTTGGTGATCCCAGGAGATGGTAACAGGTCTTCCCCATGAGCTGTAAAGCATCCTAGCCATGGACAGGATGAAAAGGAAGCTTCCATCCTCCTTTGTCCTGTAGCCATCCAAGTCCCCACTCTAGATTCAACCACTACCAAGTGTTTAGATAAGTTTCAGACATTTAGTGACTGAACACTCACACACTGCTTCTGAACCATCAGTCATTTTTTCCGGACTTTTCCTACATTTAATCACTTTCAACTTCATACCATAAGACTAATAGACCCTAGGAAATTTTTCATTGTGCAGTTCAAGGAACTTAGGCACAACCCAAGAGGCACCAACCCCATGCTCTCAATGACTGGAATAATCTGATTTCTATACTGTCTCACTCAGATAAAGGTAATTGCCAACATATTGTCTGTAGGAAATTTTCTTTTTCTTTCGTGGTAAAGGTACTCAACCTACAAACACACTCTTACTGATTTTCAAGCAGTTCGTCACAGGCCCTATGTTCCAAGGTAGGCTTCCAGAACTGATTTCTTTTGTATAAATGAAACTTGGTGCCCTGATCACCAATTCCTCCCTTTCACTTCCCTCCAGCGCCTATTCTATTCTCTGTTTCTATGCATTTGTCTATTTTAGGTTCCACATGTGACATCCTGCAGTATTCGTCTTTCTGTGTCTGGCTTATTTCGCTTAACACCAAGTCCCCCAGGGCCATCCGTGTTGTCACAAATGACAGGACTTCCTTTCTTTTTAAGGCTGACTAGTCTCCCATTGTATGGACAGACCACATTGTCTTTGTGCATTTGTTCGTCAATGGATCTTCAGTTGTTTCGATATCTCAGCTTTTGCGAATGCAGAACAAGGGAGTGCAGATATCATATGGAAGACCAGATTTCAATATTTTGGATGTGTTAGCTAAAGTGGGATTGCTGAATCAAATTGTAGTTCTTTTTTAAATGTCTTGAAGAACGTCCATATTGTTTTTTCATAGTGACTGCATCAGTTTACCTTCTCTGTTGGATAACTTTTAAAGGTGATTCATTTATTGAGGGAGCGGTGTAGAATCCCAGTCAGAGATTTGATTCCAGAAACCTTTAGATCATGAACTGGGCCCAAATCAAGAGTGGGACACTTAACCAACTGATGAAATTATATGTTCAGGAAGATCGGGCATTTTTGCTGGCTGGAGCAGCTACCCTGACTCCATGTTCTTTGTAGGAGAGAGGTTTGAGGGTGTGGAGAAAAGACAGATTTCCCATGGGAAAACTTAAGTCCATGTTTACAGTGTGAGAAGACAATGTATTCACAGTGTGGTGTGTGTGTGTGTACGTGCCCGCGTGCGTGTGTGTTTGAGAGAGACAGAAACTAAGGGAGAGGGAAAAACAAAGAGAACGAGACACACTCATGAGAGAGAGAGAGGTGAGAGAGAGAGAGAGAGATGTGTGTTTCCCCAGGAAACACGTGACACTGACACTGCACAATGGCCAATGTCTACTGTCAACAAAACTCATACTGCACATTTCCAAGAATACTGCCGAGAGAGACTCAGCAGGAACATTCAGTCCATGCTGGTAAACAAAGCCTCTGTATGCTCTGCCCCATGATCATATCAAGGAAGAATCCCTGAGTTATTCTTGAGCAGCACCAACAATGTACTGCCCTATATTTCTGTCCTTCTAAGTGTCCCTAAGGAGGAAAACATGCATGTCGTTCGTGTAAGAAGGTACCGGGCTGTTGCTGAGGTGAGCTTGCCTGTCTTTCCTTGAGGAACACAAGTTCTTTCTTAGAGTCTTTCCAATCAACTTCTGTTGTAAATATGACAGTGTACATTTTAGACGATATTGTTAGTTTTCCTGGTGTGGAGGGTGGTGAGTGGTTGTCTCTTGCCAACTGTAACTTTGGTCAGGGGACATTTACCACTGGCAGTGCCAAACCTGGTCAAAAACAGTGTCATAGAATCTTTTCCATCAACAGCAATTTTTTCTGCTTGTGTAAAGAGTTTTGTAGTCGCCATCCTAAGTGGTCTTGAGAGACACATCCCCAGAAAAACATCTTCTGACAGGGATCCTATTCATTTGCTTTTGTGTTCTTTGACTCACCCACTGTGCCCTATCTTATATCCTGAAGTCACCAAGAGAACTGAAAAGTGGGGCAAATACTGTATATCATGATCGCACCCTAATGGTGTTTTCTTTCCTAACATTCATGTGGCCGTAGGAGTACGGGAAAAAGTTATGAATCGTGGAAACTGTTGCTGAGGAATATGTTTGGGTGGTAATGTTTGTGGGGTATTCTTGTCTTCAGTCTGGAGAGCTACCCTGATTCCAGAGTCCTGGGGGGACTGGTGCTTGAGGGTGGGTGGGGAAACACTGACGTCCCAGGTGAAAAACTATGTCCATGTCTCTACACTATGAGAAAGATAATGTATTCTTTGTGTGCTGTGTGATTTTGTGTGCATGAGACTTGGGACGGTTCTGTATGGGTGTGTATGTCGCGTGATTGTTAGTGTGTATGTGTGTGTTTTTTCTTGAGAGACCCAGAGACAGAGAGAGCCTCACTCTGAAAGAGGCAGACATATTGAAACACAGAGAGAGATTTGGGTTTTTCCAGACGATATGTACCACTGACACTACACAATGACCAATATCTACATTTTCAGAATGTTCTCATACTGCACACTTCAAGGAAACCCATGCAGGTAACAAAAGCGTCCATGTATTCTGGCCCATGTTCATATAAAGGAAGAGTCCCTGAATTATTCTTCAGCAGCACCAACTAGGTGTTGACGTGCATTCTCTTTTCTTCTAGGTGTATAGTTGGAAGCATAGACCGTGTGTCTTTTTCAGACTGACTTCTTTCACTGACATGTATCCAGTTAACATTTATCCATGTCTTTTTTGGGGCTTGAGAGCTCAATTATTTTGTTACAGAATATTTCATTGGATGTATTGAAAGTTCGTTGTCCTTTCCCCTACTGAAGGACAGTATGGTTGCCTCTAGTATTGATGATCATACATAAACCTGATATAAGCACTCCTGGGTAAGATTTTGTGTGAACACAATCTTTCAACTCAACTGGGTAAATACCGAGCGATAACATTGCTGGATGATACTGGAAGACTGTGTTTTGTTTTATAAGATTTGTTAGACATCACCAGTGAAACCTTTTGAGGCTGGCACTTCCTTTATATGTTATTTTAATCAGTTTTTTCTTTTTTTTTAAAAAAATTTTTTTTTCTCAACGTTTATTTATTTTTGGGACAGAGAGAGACAGAGCATGAACGGGGGAGGGGCAGAGAGAGAGGGAGACACAGAATCAGAAACAGGCTCCAGGCTCTGAGCCATCAGCCCAGAGCCTGACGCGGGGCTCGAACTCACAGACCGCGAGATCGTGACCTGGCTGAAGTCGGACACTTAACCGACTGCGCCACCCAGGCGCCCCCAGTTTTTTCTTTTTTGTATTTAGTTTTAATTTTTAATTAGTTTGGTTCGTTATAATGCAGTGCAAAATTAGTTTCGAAGCAGAATTCAGTGATTCATCACTTACATACAACATCCAGGAATCATCACAATTTCTTTCCTTAATACGTGTCCACCCACCTCCCTCCAGCAACACTGTTCTCTATCCTTTTTTCCTGTGGTTTCTCTCCCTCTCTTTCTAAACCCCTGATTCCCAAGTTTTCATCTGTTTTTTTTTCTTAAATTCCACATGTGAGTGAAATCTCATACTTTTCTTTCACCGACTCAATTTCTTTGATATACATCTATTCAGAGCATATATTCCTCTTGCGTGGGTTTTGGTAGTTTGTGTCTTAGAAGGAATTAGCCTCTTTAAGCTATAACAGAGTTTTTCCAAGCATTACTTCAGAATTCTTTCAATGTCCATAAGATCTGTAGTGATGACTTCTTTTTCAACTGATGCTAACATGTTTTCTCTTTCTTCATGGTTATTCAGGCTAGAGCTTTACCAATTTTACTGACAAATACAAAGAACCAGCTTTTGTCTTGCTTTTTGTTTTCTCTCATAATATCCTGTTTTCTATTTCAGTCTTATCTGCAGTATTTTTTCCTCCTGCTTCTTTTTATATTACATTACTGTTCCTTGCTTTGTTTCCTAAGGTGGAACCTTAAATTATTCACTTTATGTCTTTCTTGTTTTCTAACACATGGCATTTAGGACTAAATTTCCCCCAACCACTGATGTCCACAATTTCTCATCAAATTATATCTTCATTGAAAATACTTTTCAATTTCTCTTGAAACTTCTTTGACCACTGTATTATTCAGAAGTGTATGATGAAATCTCCAGTTATATTTGGATTTTCCAATAATTCTCTTTATTGTGGATTTCTAGTTTAATTTCACAGAGGTGTGAGAGCATACATGGTAAGATTTCTACTCTTTTCAATTCGTTGAGTTGGGTTTTTATGGCCCAGCGTGTGGTCTCTATTGGTGAAGGTTCCATGAGAGCTTGAGAAAAAAGTGTGTGCTTCGTGAGAGACTCTGCTCCAGTAAATCTTGACTCTCCTTAGTAACTTTTCTGTCTCTTGGGGGCCATGGTTTGTCTTGTGTTTTTCTCTCTCATAAATTCCAGAAGAGTTGTGGATTGTTCAGTCTGTTCAGGCTTTTTCTTGTTAAGATGGAGAGAGGTGATTTCCATTGCTTCTTGCCTGTGGGGCCCTCTACTTTTGTTTGAACACGCCTTCATTCTCCTTTTCTCCTTAAGGGTGTATTGAACTCAATAAATTTGGGCACATGCTGCTTCTATTCATATAATTAGCTTTCCAAAACAGCTGAGAGAAACGTGCATGGACGTGTTTATGGACCACAATGCACATTTTCTTTTACATGTTTGCTGTTACCCCCACTTATAGTTTTACAGAAATAAAATAAATAAAGTTGCTTCCACTCAACTTTTTACCCTCTGCAGATGTAAGAACTTGGGAAATTAGTATTTTTTGTGTGTATGTGTGGGTTTCCTTTTTTTTTTTTATATCCATTGAGTATCCAGCTTTTCATACGCAACAGTAGTGTGTTGAGATGAAAAGTGAAATAATTATATATGTAGCTAATTGCATAATTTTTATGTAGAGGTCCAACTTTAAAAAATAAGTCTCTATTAATGTTGTTTTGATGTAATGCATGACTCAGATCTCCTGACTCTTCATCCAGAGCTCTCTTCAAAGGCTACACTATGGTCATTTGCATGACTTGGCAACAGTCTTAGCTTGAGGACTCACATTTAGAAGGAATCAATCATACAAGATGATACGGTTTCACACATTTGACAACACCAGTATGTTATGTAGATAGTGCCTCTTTTCCCAAGGCACTTGTTTTCATCCTGTTTGATCAGATGTCTGTTGATCCTGGGTCAGGCAACTGATACATTCTGGAAGCATCGTGCTCAATAATTTGGGAAATGGCCACTTACTGTGTACTCACGCAGTCACCAATGTCATTTTTGAGAAATTTATCTGACAACTTAAAAACTGTGTCTTAAGATAAAGTGATTATTTTTAGACAAAGTAGCTGTGTGTCATGGAAAAAACGCTGCCCTGGGAGCTTGGATCCCAGGGTTTGAATGCAGCTCTGTTTTGTTAGGTTGTGAGATATCAGACAATATAGTTCCTTTCTGATTAAACTTCCTGAGCTTTAACACCGCAAGCTTTACTTGAATTACTCATCCCACCGTCATGACAACTGTTGTGCTGTAATTTCTGAAGGCACTGTTCAGATGGAGAGATTGAAGCACGAAGATGAATGTGGACAAGCTCACAAACTCTTAACTGAAAAGCCAAAATGTGAGAACAGCCCCATGCTGGTATTCTGAGCTTTTGAATTATACTCCCCACACTGACAAAGTTGACTCGGAACTCCATGGAATCAGTAGGAACCAAACAAACTCTTTCCAAGTTCTGTGTATATTTCTGGGACTGCATGCATCTCTGTGGTCACATTGAGGACAGTGTTTGGCATAGCCATCATTGTGAAAACCACATAGAGGGTCCAAATCTGTCTGGTCAGCTCATAAAGAGACTGGGAGGGACAGTATCGAAATCCCTGGTAAATCTCTTTCAGTGCTGCGTAACTTCTCAGAAGCTGGCCATAAACAGGGATTCAGAGATATGCAGGGATGCTGTGTTCTTTGATAGCTTACCTCAACCCCAGAAGTGCTCAAATGCTGGAAACTACACACCTCAGCAAAAATGGCAAATAACTCAAAGTAGCTTTTGGTTATTAACCCAAAGTGCACTATCTTTTTTGCAACTCTTTTACAGAGCTGGGTTAGAGAATGTAACAGGTACCCATGTCTCACACTGTAATGAACCTTCCCATTTTTGGATGTCTGCTTTTAGCTTGGAGAGCTGCCTAACTCAAGGAATACACAGACGAGACAAAAACTGGATGGAAAAATATGGGATAAGTTATGGTCATTTTAATTCATTTTAGATTTTGAATTTTTTGACTATCTTCTTTTTAGGGTTTTTCATTATTATCATTAGTATTTTTATTATTGTTGAAGTATAGTTGACACAGTTACATCAATTTCAGGCATAAAGGATAGTGATTTGACAGGCCTCTGTGTTCATTATGTGCTCACAAGTGTAACTACTGTGTGCCACCATACAGTGCCATGATGGTTCCATTGACTAAAATCCCTATGCTGGACCTTTCAATACTGTGACTTATGCATTCGATAATTGGAATGTTGTTCCTCCCACTCCTCTTAATTACAGCCAGCTTTCAAAGGTATAATTCCAGTATTTACTGGAATCCCATAATGGATTATCTTTGTAACTGATTATTGGAAAAATACAATAGAATTATAGATTCCATAGAACAGTATAGAATGCCTTGCATTGAACTGAGCTCATCAATAAACAGGTTAAAATCACATGGAAAAACCTTACAAAATAGAATGCAGCCCGTGTGGATCTACAGAGGTAGAAATGGTTTTGCATGACATCATGAAGTTAGTACCAGTTAGTGGGGCTTCACAGCAAGCAGTGTGTGTCATGGGACCTGTTTTTCGAATCATAGAGCGTAGTTTGGTTCCATTTGTAGATCTACTATTTCACAGTGCTTGAAGTTGCTTTTAACGACAAAGCCAGGACTCTTTTTATCCTTTCTTGTCTGCTGTTCGTCTTGGCCTCTCCTTCCATGAAGAAGGGTGGCTCAACAGCAGTCATATGCATGATTTTTAACCATCCGCATCCATCTACAGAGTTCTCTTGTCCAAGTCAAAGGAGCTCTTTGAGTGATTCATGAGATACAATTCCAAGGGCTGGAAGCTACTCTGTGTCCTAGTCATCTCCAGTTGGGCGGCAAGTTGAAGGAGCTTCCTTCTGGCAAGACAAATGAAGAGACATCTCAATGGGCAGGGAGAGATTGGGACTCCTCATCACAGTGTACATTCAGGCTGTCCATATGTACACTCGTTCACGTTAACTAGATTGCCTTAACTGGAATGTCAAAGACTTTCTCCTTCATTTCTTCTTCCTCCTTTTTGCTTTCCTCCCTCAGCCGTTGCTGATAACCCAGCAACAGCTAAGTCCATGCTTATGATCCAGGCAATACCAGACAGTCTTGCCCCATATCCACACTAACACTGATTGCTGGGTAATTCCGGAGCAACATTAACAATGTTATGCTGTGTTCTCTTAGGAGGAGCAAAGGAAGAAGACAGGACAAACAAAATCTGCTTCTATGGTGAGCTTCCATGTCTTTGCCTGAGATAGAAATGTTGACTTCTAGGTTTTATTTTCGAGTGAATTCAGACATAACAATGTGACAGTGTATTTTTTAGAGGTTAGGTACCATTTTCTCAGGGTGGGAAGAGGAGTTGTAAATTGTACGCAGACTCAGAAGAAATTTTTGCTCCTTGAACAAAATATTTTTCTTATTTATTTATTTATTTATTTGTTATTTATTATTGGAGAGAGAGAAGGAGAGAGAGAACATTGTGATTGAGGGAGAGGAGCAGAGGGAGAGAGAGATTTACGTAGGCTCCATGCTCAGCACAGAGCGTGATGCAGACTCCATCCCTTGACCCTGGAGTCATGACGTGAACTGAAATCAGGAGTCAGAATTTCGACCATCTAAGCCACTGAGGTAGCTCATTGAATTAAGAACTTTGCAATTACTGCTTCAGTGGACTTTTGAGATTCATTCCATAGGAAAAGCTCTTTTCCACTGGTGTATTCTGTGCTTGATTCAGGGGCCTTGACTTTACTGGTTCTTCCAAATCTTTTGCTTTCTAATAGTCACTAAGAGAACCAATGACAAGGTACACATATTACGCTCATGGTGCTAGTTTTTCTGTAATTGCAGGTGTAATAAGCCACTGTAAATGGTATGTATTCTGGAATCAGTCTCTTGCTAAGAAAACTCTAGATTTTAAGGCAGGTGGGGCATTCTTGCTGTGTTCAGTCTGGAGGACCTTCTCTTTCCAGGACTGTCATGGGTGTGAAGGGGAAAGATAAACTTCCCTGGGAAAAATCTATCCATATTTCCACAATACAAGGGAGTCATGTGTTCCATTAATGTGTTTTGGGGAGAGTGTTCATGAGGCTTGGCGGTGTCTTGTGTGACTCTATGCAGTGTAATTGTGAGTTGGTGTGTGTGAGAAAGAGAGACAGCACCACCCCACCCACCCTTACGCTCACACACACACACACACACACAGAGATTTGTTCCCCCTGGGGATAGGTGCCACTGGCACTGCAAAATTGCAAATGTCTACCTTCTCAAAACAACTCATATTGCACACGTCAAGTATTACTGCTGAGCGTGGCTCAGCAGTAACATTAAGTCCATGCAAGTGACCACAAGCATCCTTATGCTCTGGCCCATGTTCATATCAAAGTCCCTGCGTTATTATTCTTGAGCAGCACAAACAAGGTACAGACGTGTAATCTGTGTCCTTCTAGATGTCCCCAAAAAGGAAAAGCGGAGGGCCGTTTCTGTAAAGAGGCAGTAGGCTGTTGCTGAGGTGAGCTTGCCTGTCTTTCTCTGAGGAACACAAGTGCTTTCGTAGTGACTTTCCAAAGAAGTTCTGTTGTAAATATGACAATGTATATTTTAGATGATAATGTTACTTTCCCCTTTGGGGAGATTTGAGAGTGGGTGTCTCCTGCCAACTGTAACCTTGGACAGTGGTACATTTACCACTGGCAGCGCCAACCCCGATAATAAACAGTGCATGGCAAATATTTCTTCAGCAACAATTTTTCCTGCTTGGGAAATTTTTCCTGCTTGTACGCATTCTAAGTGGTCTTGAGAGACACATCCCTTCTGACAAACAACTTCTGACAGGCATCCTATTCATTTGCTTTTGTCGAAATGGGCTCTTTATTGATTTTACCTTTTTCAATACTTACCACTCTATAATATATTGACTTTGCATGGACAAAACGTTAGTATCTCAGAAGGAAGTTCAGGCATTCCAGGAGGTGGGGAAAGGGCAGGGAGTGACTATCTGGGCCCACACAATCTTGCCAAGCACCGAGTTGTAACAGAACTTTTCTTCCCCAACATCAAAAAAGGAATTGCTGTGTGGCAGCCCACCACCAGAGTGGGAGCTTGCCTACTCATTGAGGACAGACCAGTCGTTCCTGACTCTGACCCCTAATGTCAGTCTCTTCCTGCCCCTGAAGTGAGGTGGGCTCTTTCCAACACCACCTGTATTGAAGTGAATTTGGGTTTTATATTCCCCACTCTATTTGACATTTAACCTGATTGCTTTGCAACGTGACACTTTTCTTTGGATTGCATTAAACTCACAGGGACACACCACTGTTTTATGTCTTCGGCTGTGTAGACATTAATATAACATACGGGACTAAAGTGGGAAGCCTTCCAGAGGTTGAGCTTTGAGTAAATTTGTGTGATCTCCAAACATGTAGCTGATATCTGACCCAAGTATAGAAATGTTTACATTCACATGAAACGCAGTCTATCACTTGTGGCAGCTGAATTTTTTCAAATTCTACTGTCACCTGGGAGTGGTGAGTTTGAATGTTTTGAAACACATCAGATTAGAAAATGCATTAATATTGAAGCCTCATGATGTCACATTCTGCTCTCATTTGTTTCATACCTTATTCTAAATATTTGAGTGGCCAACAGTTGATTTTATGATATTGCTGATGAACTCTGCACAAAGACAAAATAAAAACAAGTGTATTTGGAATCATGAGTCGGTCACAGCATATAATTAGGCTTTTCCTTCTTTTTCCTTTTTCTTTTTAGTGCGCTTTGGAATGTGTTCCACACTGAGGCCTCCAGCTTTGTTTTTCTTCCTCAGGAGAAATTTTGGGTTTCTTTGTTGTACCTGTGAGAAAGATGCAGGTGGTATTTGGATAAGGATTGCATTGTGTAGATTGCTTTGGATAACATAGACATTGTAACAATAATTGTAGTTGCAAACCATGAACATGGAATGTTTTCTCATTTCTTTGTATCATCTTCCATTTCCTTCTTAAGTTTTCAGAGTGTGTATCTTAAACCTCTTTGGTCAGGCTGATTTCTAAGTTTCTTACAAAGTATCATTGGTGCAATTGTCAATGGGATCGATTCGTTGCTTTTTCTGGGTGGGTGGGGGGATGGGATAGAGGGGGGATGGGTATTGAGGTAGGCACTTGTTATGATGAGTAACGGATGTGGTGTGTAAGTGACGAATCACTGAATTCTAATCCTGAAACCAGTATTGCACAGTAGGCTAACTAATGAGAATTAAATACGCATTTGGCATAAAACGGGGAAAACCATGAGCAGATGATTTGATCTTGCTGTTTTTACACCTCCATTTGGACCCTGCTATCCTGACACACACATTTTACCTTGGAGAACTGACCTCCCGCACACAAACCATTTTGTTTTGGTGCTGTGCTTAAAGAACATGGAAATCAGACGTAGACGAACATAGGATGTCTTGGGATAAAGAGTTTCCGGGGAAAAATCATAAAACACTTCAATTCCTTGATCAACTTAAAAAGGTATAGCTCAACATACAAGTTCTAGTTTATCTGAATTTATTTTATAGCGAATGAATTCTTTTCAAGACCAATTAATTCTTCTGTAAATGACGGAATGTTCTCGCCACACCATCATGCATTCAGCCTAGATTCTGCTTTGTTAAATTTTAAAAAGGGAAATCCTATATTCACATGTTAGAGAAGGGACATCAATGATGTGTGATCTGCCCATGACTATGGGCAAGCCATAGTCAGTTATAGGGTAGCGACGTCCAGGGTTCATTTATATGCAGAAGAAACACATCTGTATTCTCTTTGTGCCACTGTGACTTTGATATCTACTACAGGTGCCCAAATCTCACCCTCTACCAAAGCAAGAAATTTACCATTAGAGCACTGTGTGACTTTGGAAAGGATCTATGTCCTTCTGAAGGACAGATCTCTGAAGGCCCAGCAGCAGAAGCAGGTGTGGAAGGAAACTGTATGATTCTGAGGTAGAGTGCTTTTGCCTGGTTGATATGGATGCCTTCCTTCTCTTCTGGGCACAGTAGGTGGCAGTGGGGTGGGATGGTTGCTCAAGACCCACTTTTGAGCCGAACCTTTGCTGCATTGCCATGCTTCTGAAAGCAGGGAGCACACTCGCGCTCGTTGGGCCTGAGTGATGTCCTGCGTACCGGGTGGTGGACACAGGCCTGATCTTTCCTCATTGGCTCCAAACATTTGCCTGTTCTATGCATGTTTTAAGGCCTGTTTAAAGCAAACAGGTACACTTAGTGTACAGGTGTGGCTGAACACTCCCCACCTGACACCCTAAGCAGTGTTGATGGAGCCTGATATCACATCCTCTGGAGAACTGACTTGTGTGGTTCCCTATCCAAGCTCTCATTCTACCGTGGGGTGACTGTTCTGATCGAGAGACTAGGACAGGCGCAGATCACAGGAGGCGCGAAGAGTCCAGAGGATAAGGCTGGCCTCTGCCTTTTTAATCCATGGTTCAAATCCCTCCTATCAGGTTTTCTGTAGAAATGAGAGAGTCTAATATGCTGGGAGGAATCATGGCCACTTGTTCTCCATGTGCAGTCATGTTACTCTCCAGTCCCCGCATGTGCACTGACACACATACATTAGTGGCGTGTTCATGATAAAGGAGACCCTGGAGAAGTGACAAGAGGGTTCGAGCGAGCCGTGCCATGGGGCAGCAGCATCCATTTTCCTACCTGCATGCTCAAATGCCCAAACATGTGCAGGGAATTCCTGAAATTGGTAGGTTTCTGCTGGACCCAGGGTCATCCTTGGCCCAGACTTCAGAGGAAAGGACTAGGGTACTCTGTGTGTACCTGGAATTATGATGAGCTAACTTCCCTGAGTCTGTGAGGAAGATGACACAACGGAGGTTTCCAAAGAGAAGGATTTGATTTTCATAGGATTAGAGCATCCATTGGAAAAGATAAGGTGGCCTAGAACATTCCTTCCAACATGCTGTAATTTGGTGAGACAAATTGCCAGACACGTACCTGGTCCACTCCAATTTAATTTTTTGTTCTAGGAATAAGTATACAGGTGACATTATCACATGTCCAATTATCACATATGTTCACATATTCGATACAAACATATAGTTTTCCAAAAGCTCTAATTCATTTCTCTTAAAAACCTGTGTGCTACATTTTCCTTTTGGAAGAAGTTTCCTTTGAAGTAAAAGTCTCTATTTTAAATGGCCTGTTGCTGTTTTCCCCCATCCCTGCTGACCCATGGACCCCCCCACCCCTTTCACTTCTGTCTTCCTCATTGAACATCATCTCCTCATGGCACTGGTCACGTTTTCATGGTCACAAATAAAGATATAGTGCTGGGCACAGAGCAAGGATGGGTGGTGGTTAAAAGAATTCATACAAAATGAACCTGTATTTGAGGTGGGTCAAGAGCGTCAAAAGTGCAGGCCCAGGATGGCAGGCACGGAGCATTTCCCACTGACCTTCCATTGCAAAGCCTCCTGTATCTATCTGTAAATTATTGTCATCCTGATTTGTCTTCAATTCCTGCCAATTACTCCTAAATATTTCTGCATGCAAGATAGCAGGAAGAGGCCACAGGTGTATAATTATATATGGAATTTATAGATATTTTATATAATTATTAATTAATAGATAATATAATTATATAAAAATATATATTCTATTATATATGGAAATCATATATATATAATCCATATAATTATATATATTTAATTCACTATCTATCTACCTATTATTTATCCATTCATTGATTGATGGACACTTGGGCTGCTTCCATATCTTCGCTATTGCAACTCATGCTATAAATAAACAGGTACATGTATCCTTTTGAATCATTGTTCTTTTATTCCTTGAATAAATACCCAGTAGTGTTACTGCTGGATCATAAGGTTGTTGTATTTTTAAATTTTAATTTTTTTTTTTTTTTCAATGTTTATTTATTTTTGGGACAGAGAGAGACAGAGCATGAACGGGGGAGGGGCAGAGAGAGAGGGAGACACAGAATCGGAAACAGGCTCCAGGCTCTGAGCCATCAGCCCAGAGCCTGACGCGGGGCTCGAACTCACGGACCGCGAGATCGTGACCTGGCTGAAGTCGGACGCTTAACCGACTGCGCCACCCAGGCGCCCCATGTATTTTTAAATTTTAGAGGAGTTTCCATATTGTTTTCCACTGTGGCACCACCACTTTGCATTCCCAAGAAGAGTTTGTTTTCTCCACATCCTTGCCAACACTGATTGCTTCTTTTGTTGAATTTTGCCATTCTGACAGGTGTGAGGTTGTAGCTCACTTTGGTTTTGATGTGTATTTCCCTGATGATAAATAAGCATTTCTCACGTGCCTGTTGGCCATCTGCATGCCTTTTTTTTTTGGAAAAATGTCTGCTCATGTCTTTGGCCCAGGTGGGGCTTGTGTTATATATCACTTCTTTATCTACTTTGGATATTAGCCATTTATTAGATATGTCCTTTGCAAATATCTTCTGCCATTCCGTAAGATGCTTTTTCGTGTTGACTGTTTCCCTCACTGTGCAGAATTTTTTTATTTGATAAAAATCCCAACAGTTTGTTTTTACTTTAGTTTCTCTTGCCTCAGGAGACATATATTTGAAAGTAGTTGCTGTGGCTGATGTCAAAGAAGTTACTACCTGTGTTCTGTCCTAGGATTTCTATGGCTTCATGTCTCACTTTTAGGATTTTCATCCATTTCTTCTTTATTTAAGTGCAAGGTGTAAGGAAGTGGTTCACTTTCATTCTTTTGCATGAGGCTCTCCCTTTCCCCAACACCATTTTTGAAGAGACATTGGATATTCTTTCCTGGTTAGGTGAAGACTAATCGAATATATATTTCTGTGTGTGTGTGCATCTCGGTGTTTTCTATTCTGTTCTATCTTTTAAAACTCATGTAATTAAATTGAAGTTGAATAACATACAGTGTAGTATTGGTTTCAGGAGGAAAACCCAGTGATTCATCACTTACATGTAACACTGGAGCTCATCCCAACAAATGCCCTCCTTTAATGCCCATCACCCATTTAGCCTATCCCTCCACCCAACACCCTTCCCGCAACCCTGTTTGTTCTCCGTATTTAAGAGTCGCTAATGGTTTGCCTTCTTCTGTATTTTTATCTTCTATTTTCCTTCCCTTCCCCTGTGTTCATCTGTTGTGTTTTCTTAAATTCCACATGAGTAAATTCATATGATATTTGTCTTTATCTGACTGAAATATTGCACTTCACATAATACACTCTAGTTCCAACCACATTGTTGCAAATGGCAAGATTTCATTCTTTATCATCACTCAGAAATATTCCACTGTGTGTTTGTGTGTGTGGTGTATACCACAGCTTCTTTATCCACTCATCAGTCAATGACATTTGGGCTCTTTCCATACTTTGGTTATCGTTACTAGGGCTGTTGTAAATTTGGGGTGTATGTGCCCCTTTGAAGCAGCACTCCTGTATCCTTTGGAGTAATACCTATTAGTGCAATTGCTTGGTCGTAGGGTAGTTCTATTTTTAATTTTTTGAGGACCCTCCATCCTGTTCTCTAGAGTGCCTGCACCAGTTTGCATTCCCACCAACAGAGTTAAAGGGTTCCCCTTTCTTAATGTTATTTTTGAGGGGGGGAGGGGCAGATGAACGAGGGAGACAAAGAATCCAAAGCAGGCTCCAGGTTCTGAGCTGTCAACACAGAGTCTGACACAGGGCTCAGACCCAAAACTGCAAGATCGCGACCTGAGCCAAAGTCAGACGCTTAAGGGTCCTAGTCACCCACGTGCAAGGGTTCGCCTCTCACCACATCCCCGCCAAATCTGTTGTTGCCTGTTGTTAATTGTAGCCTTTCTGACAGGTGGGAGTTGGTATCTCATTGTGGTTTGCTTTGTATTTCCCTGATGAGTGATGTTGAGTATGTTTTCATGTGTCTGCTGGCCATGTGGATATCTTCTGTTCTCTTGATCTGTGTGTGTCTATTTTTGTGCCTGTAATACAACTTCAAGTCTGGAATTGCCATGAACCCTGCTTTGCTTTTCTCTTTCAGGAGTGCTTTGGCTCTTTGTGGTCTCTTATGGTTCCCTAGACGTTTTATGATTGTTCTAGTTCTGTGAAAAGTGATAGGGACTACCTTAAATGAATAGATGCCCTGGGGACAATAGAGCTTCCAAACATACTTCTTTTCCTCATCCATGAGCTCACATGTCTTTCTATCTCTTTGTGCAATCTTGGAGCACCTAGGTGGCTCAGTTAAGCGTCCAACTTCGGCTCAGGTCATGAGCTCACTGTTCGTGAGTTTGAGCCCCGTGATGGGATCTGTGCTGAGAGCTCAGGGCCTGGAGCCTGCTTCAGACTCTGTGTCTCCCTCTGTCTCTGCTCCTCCCCCCTCACACTCTGTCTCTCTTTCAAAAATACAGATTAGGGGCGCCTGGGTGGCGCAGTCGGTTAAGCGTCCGACTTCAGCCAGGTCACGATCTCGCGGTCCGTGAGTTCGAGCCCCGCGTCGGGCTCTGGGCTGATGGCTCAGAGCCTGGAGCCTGTTTCCGATTCTGTGTCTCCCTCTCTCTCTGCCCCTCCCCCGTTCATGCTCTATCTCTCTCTGTCTCAAAAATAAATAAACGTTGAAAAAAAAATTAAAAAAAAAATACAGATTAAAAAAATTAAAAAAAACTTTGTGCCATCTTGGATTTCTTTCATCAGTGTTTTATAAATTTCAGGGTATGGTCTTTCTTCTGTTTGGTTCTTCATTCTTGACATGTCATTCTGCTGAGTGCAACTGTAAATGAGATTGTTTTCTTAACGTCTCTTTCTGTGGCTTCATTGTTAGTCTTTGGAAATGCAACACATTTCTGTATATTGATTTTGGATCCTGAGACTTCACTGAATTCACCTATCGGTCCTAGCTATTTTTATTGTGGAGTCTTAGGGTTTTATATATATATTATCCTGTCGATAGTGAGAGATTTACTTCTTCCACACTGATTTGGATTTCTTTTCTTTTTGTTGTCTGCTTTGGCTACGACTTTCAGTCCTATGTTGAGTGAAAGTGGTGAGAGTGGACATCCTTGTGTTGTTCCTGCCTTACGGGAAAAGGCGTCAGTATTTTCTTATGAAGGATGATATCAGCTATGTTTTTCATAGATGGCCTTTGTTATGTTGAGTTATGCTCCCTCTACACCTACTGTGCTGAAGGGTTTGTTTTTTATCATGAATGGATTGTGTACATTGCCAAATGCATTTTCTGTATCTATTGAAATAATGCAGAAACCTTTCTCTTATTGATGCGGTGTATAACAATGGTTGGCTTGAGAATATTGGACCCCATTTGTGACCCAGAAATAAATCCTATTTGATCATGGTCATTGATATTTTACTGCATTGTTGAATGAGGTTTGCTATTCTTGTATTGAGAATTTTTGCATGTATGTCCATCAGGGCTATTGGCCTGTGCTTCTCTTTTGTAGTGGTGTCTTTTCCTGGTTTTGGTATCAGGGTAAGGCTGGCCTCATAGAATGAATTCAGTTTTCCTTCTTTTTCTGTTTTTGGGGATAGGTTAAGAAGAATAGGCATGAAGTCTTCTTTAAGGGTTTGGTAGAATCTGCCTGTGAAGCTATCTTATCCTGGATATTGCTTGTTGGAACTTTGTCATTACCAACTTCGTTTCCTTACTGATACAGGGTATCATTCTGTTCCAATTTTCTATTTCCTCCTGTTTCGATGTTGGTCTTTTAATTTTTTCTAGGAATTTAATCATTTCTTCTAGCTTGGCAATGTGCTGGCATGTATTTTTTCATAATATTCCTTTATGAGATATGTATTTCTGTGGTGTTTGTTGCTATTTCTCCTTTCTCATTTGTGGTTTTATGTATTTTAGTGTTTTGGGTTTTTTTTCCTGTGATGTCTGGCAAGAAGTTTATCAACTTTATTGGTTTTTCTCAAAGAACCAGCTTCTTTCATTGATCTCTTCTATTGTTTTCATTTTCTCTCTCTTTTTTTCTTTCCTTCCTTCTTTCTTTTCTTTCTTTCTTTCTTTCTTTGTTTCTATCTCATTTATATCTGCTCCAATCTTCATGATTTCCTTCTTTCTGCAGGTTCTAGGTTTGATGGTTGTTCTTTATCTAGCTTCTTTGGATGCAAGATTAGGTTGCTTACTTGAGATTCCTCTTGCACCTTGAGGTAAACCTGTATTGCTGGAACGCCCATCTCAGAATTGGTTTTGCTGCACCCAGCAGTTTGGGATCATTATGTTTTCTTTCTAACATTTTTCACTGCACTTTAAAAAGATTTAAATTCAAACTAGTTAACGTAGTAAAATAATGATTTCAAGAATATAATTTAGTGCTTCATCACCTGTGTATAATTCCCAGGGCTCATCCCAACTAGTGTCTCCCTTAATGCCTATCACCCATTTAGCACACCCCCCCCACCCAAACGCCACCAGCAACCCTCAGTTTGTTCTCAGTGTTTAAGAGTATGGCTTGTCTCCCTCTCTGTTTTTATCTTATTTTTACTACCCTTCCCCTAATTTCATCTGTTGTTTCTTAATTCCACATGAGTGAAAGCATGCGATATTGGTCTCTCAATGACTTTATTTCACTTAGCATAATACACTCAAGTTCCATCCATATTGTTGCAAATGGCAAGATTTCATTCTTTTTCGTCGCTGAGGATGAAAATCTTCCATTGTACATATATATCGCATCTTCTATATCCATTCGTCAGTCGGTGGATATTCAGGCTCTTTCCATATGTTGGCTATTGTCAATAATGCTGTTATAAACTTTGGGGTGCATGTGCTCCTTCAAATCACCACTCATATCCTTTGGATTAAGTACTTATAGTGCAATCACTAAGTCATAAGGTAGTTCCAGTTTTAATTTTTTGCTGAACCTCCATCCTGTTTTCCAGAGTAGCTGTGCCAGTTATGCATTCCTACAAGCGGTAACAAAAGGATTCCTCTTTCTCTGCATCCTTGTTAATATTTGTGCTTGCCCAAGTTGTTAATTTTAGCCATTCTGACAGGGTGGTATGTCACTGTGATTTGTGTTTGCATTTCCTTGATGATGAGTGATGTAAAGCGTCTTTTCCTGTATCTGTTACCATGTGAAACTCTCTTTGGAAAAGTCTGTATATGTGTCTTTGGCCCATTTCTTCACCGGATTATTTGCTTTGGGGGTGCTCTTTATAGATTTAGATCTTTCCATGAAGTTTTATTTTTTTTTATTTTTATTTAAAAAAATTTTTTTTTCAACGTTTTATTTATTTTTGGGACAGAGAGAGACAGAGCATGAACGGGGGAGGGGCAGAGAGAGAGGGAGACACAGAATCGGAAACAGGCTCCAGGCTCTGAGCCATCAGCCCAGAGCCCGACGCAGGGCTCGAACTCACGGACCGCGAGATCGTGACCTGGCTGAAGTCGGACGGACGCTTAACCGACTGCGCCACCCAGGCGCCCCTTTTCCATGAAGTTTTAAACTTTCTTCTCCTCCTCGTCCTTCTCCTCCTCTCCTTCCCACTCCCCTCCTTTTTCTTTTCTCCTCCTCCTTCTTCTGTCTTCTTTTTTCTTTCTTTTCTTCTTTCCTTCTTCCTTTATTCTTTTCCTTCTCTTCACTCTCCTCCTCCTCTTCCACCTCCTGCTTGTCCTCCTCCTCCTTTCTTTTTCTTCTTCTTCTTCTTCTTCATTTCCTGGCTGACACATTCGTTATTTAGTAGTAGGGCATTTAACCTCCATGTATCTATGGTCTTTGCAGATGTTTTGTTATGGTTGACTTTCATAGTGCTGTTGTCAGAGAAGGTGCATGGAATAATTTCAGTGTTTTTGTATTTGTGGCGATCCATTTTGTGACGTAACATGGGATATGTTTTGAGAATGTCTGATACGCACTTGTAAAGAACGTGTATTCTGCTGTTTTAGGATGGAATGATCTCAATATATCTGTTAAGTCCATCTGGGCCACTAGGTCATTTGAAACCATGTTTCCTTATTTTCTGTTTAGATGTCATGTCCATGGTTGTCAGTGGGGTGTTAAAGTCACCTACTTGTATTGTACAGTTATCAATTAGTTCCTTTCATTATTAACGGTTTAATGTCTTTGGGAGGGGTCCTAAGTTGGATCAATATATATTTACAAGTGTATCTTCTTGCTGATTCTGTTATGATATAGTGTCCATTTTGTCTGTTGTTACAGTTTTGGTTTTAAGATGTGTTTTGACTGGTATAAGATGGCTACTCCAGCCTTCTTTTGACAACAATTTGCATGACAAATCCTACTCCATCCTCTCACTTTCAATCTGCAGGTGTCTTCAGGTCTAAAATGGGTCTCCTGTAGGCAGCATGTGAGTGGGTCTTGTCTTTTAATCCATTCTGCCTCCCTATGGTTTTAATGGGATCATTTAGCCCATTGACCTTCAGAGTAATTATTGATGGATACCATTTTATTACTTGTTTTGTGATTGTTTTGGAAGACTTTCTCTGATCTTTTTCTTGACATTCTCTCATGTTCTCCTGACTTTCTTTAATGATATGTTTGGATTCCTTTATCTTGTGTCTTTATTAGTGGGTTTTGATATTTGGTATCCTTTCGGTTTGTATATAACCTCTATTATATGTAGCTGCCTACATTAATTTAGCCATAATTTGACGGAACCCCTTGTTTTCTCCTTTCCTCCACACATTTGAGGTATATGATGTTTTATATCCTTTTCTGTGAGTTCCTTGACTGGCTTATGTACAGAAAAAATCATTTAACTGCGTTTTCAACCTCTATACTGACACTTTTCATCTGCCCATTCTACTGAAACAGTTCCTTTTAATAATTCTTGAAGGTCTGGTTGAGTTATCACGAACTGTTATTTTTTGGTAGTCTGGGGAACTCTCCTTATATTCTGAAAGATCCCCATGCTGGAAGGAGTATTCTTGACTGCAGAACCTGACCCTTAAGTCTGACCCTCACACTAACAAACTCTCTCAACTGTGCCTTCCAAGTAGGCCTTTACCATTTTCCATGCACTAACCCTAAGCCAAACCATGACTCTGACCTTAATAGGGCTTGAATGGTTGTTCTGAGGGAACTATTTGCGACACATGACTGATGCCAGGTGACAGCCAGAGACAAGAAAGCTAGTGGTGCCATTTGCAATGACCAAGATGCAGCCGCAGAAAAAGATTCTGAACAAAATTCTACCCTGGACCACACAGTCAGCCTAGGCCAAAGCCTGTCACAAATCCAGAGTTTTGCCCCCAACTCAGCGTTCTTTGGGGGGTTCTGCACTGCAGGTGAATGGACCATTACCATCTGCCATGCCCTACACCTAACCCTAAATATGACTCTGTTCCTACAAAGGCCTGGATCCCAGGTCTGACCAAACAAGGAATTTGGGAAACATGACTAACCCAAGATAATTCAGACAGGAATGGAGAAGGACGTTCTGCTCTTTGTAATGACCAGGACGGAGCTCAAATGTAGGATTGTGGACCAACACCTAAGACTCACCCACACCATCACCCTAGCACTGAATACTATCCGTAAGTCTGGGCCTCACCCTAACATTTACCTTCCTCTCAGACCTTTAGGGAGTGCTACACACCATTGCTGGACAGGCTGCTACTATCTCCCGGTGCCTAAAGCTAACTGTAGGCAGGGCTCTGGCTCTTTCCAAGCCTGAATCTCAGGTCGGAGGTAACAACGGTTTTGGGACACATGACTGATGCAAGGTTATTCAGCCCCAAGCAGAGAAAAAAAAGTCGTTCCATTTGCAACAAGGATGGAACAAGGGAATTTGATTCTGGGGCAAAATCTTACCCTAACTCACACCATCATCTTAGCCCCTGAACAGAATCCCAAGCATGACCCTTCCCCTAAAACTCACCACCTCAGCCCTCCAGGGAGGGCTCTGTACTGCTGGTGGATAGTCTGTCATCCAATAGGCCCTAACCCTGACCCTAACCATGGCTCTGGCCCTAGCTGGTTCCAGATTCCAGATCTGTGGAAACCGCAATTTGGGGACACAGAACTGATGCGAGATTACTTGGTCACGTGCATAGTAGGAATTGATGGATCCAATGACTGGATCAAGTGACAGAGTAAGATCCCTAACCGTAATCCACACCAACAGCTTAGCCCCTGAATGTAAACCTGAAGACTGATCTTCACCCTGGCTGTTGCTCTTTACTCAGTTCTGCGGGCAGGGCTTCTCCCTGCCAGCCAATAGGCCTCTACCATTTCCTAAGCCCTAACCCAATTTCTAGTATTGGCACTGGTTCTAACCTGGCCCAAATCCTGTTTGAGGGAAACACCGACTTGGGATCCATGACCACTGCAAGATTATTCAGCCAGGAACACAGAAGGAATCCATGCCCCTGGCCATGACTGGGACGGGGCAAAAGAGTATAATTCAGACTGAAAATCTAACCGGACTGCACACCATCAGCCCACGCCCTGCACCTTAGGCTGCACCTAGGCTGATCCTCATCCTATCCTTCATCCTCAAATGACCTCTACAGTGAGGGAAATGTGCCTTGCTGGCGGATAGGGCCCTAATGTCTCCTGGGCCTTAACACTAACTTTTCCCATGGATGTGGTCCTCCCAAGCCCACATTTCAAGTCTCGGGAAACAATGGGTTTGGGACACAAGACTCACTGAAGTGGATGCAGCCAGGGACACAGTGGCAAACTGTGCTATCGGACATGAGGACGGAGCTAGAAAATATGATTTTGTGTGAAAACCTGACGCTAAGCCACACGATACACCTAGCTCAGGAGGCCAAAAACTAAGCCTCACCTTTACCCTTTGTGTTACCATCACCTGAGCTCTCTGTGAGGGGCTAGGCACTACTGGTGGATAGGCCCCTGCTATCTTCTAGCTCCCAACCCAAACCCTAGCCTTACCTCCATCTCGACACAAGAGCGAATCACAAAATGAAGGAAACGATTTGGGACAAATGACTGACTCAAGGGGCTCAACCAGAGACACAAGAAGAAATGGTGCTGGGTGCAAAGATCAGACCTGAAGCAGAACCTGAGGCTGACCCTCACACTGACAACATCAACTGAGACCGCTATACATCTTTGCACTGCCAGGAGATAAGCCTTGGCCATTTTCCTCGTCCTATCCATAACACTAGCCACAGCTCTGACCCTACATGGGCCTGAACGTTAGGTCTGAGGAAACAATGGATGTGGAACACAAGACTGACCAAAGTTGCTTGACCAAGTCCATAAGAGAAAATGGTGCCATTTGCAAAGACCATGATGGAGCCAGAGTGTATGATGCTGGGTAGAAACTATCCCGTATCCTAGACCACCCAATCGGCCTAGCCCTTTACCCCAAACCAAACCCTTGATGGACACCCGGACACTCGGGTTCAACTGAGCGCTGTGTCTTTGCACTGCCAGCGGACAGGCCCTTATAGATTGTCCACAGCCTAACCCTAATCCTAGCCATTGTTCTGGGCTTACTTGGGCCTGAGTGCTGGTTCCAAGGACACACCTGAATTATGATACATGAATGACAAAAGATAACTTGGTTAGGAACGAAGAAGGATACAGAGCCATTTGCAAGGACTGGCATGTAGCCTTGAGAGCAGGATTCTGAGCAAAATCCTAACTCTAGACCACACAATCAGCCGAGCCCTTAAACCGAGACCAAAGCCTGTCGCAATTCCTCACATTAGCCCTCAACCCAGCCCTCCAGGGAGGGATCTGCACTGCCAACGAACTGACCCCTACAAACTGCCAGGCCCTAACCCTAACCCTAGTCATGACTATCCCCACCCAATCCGGATGTCAGGTCTGACCAAACAAGGAATTTGGGACACAAGACTGATGCAAGATTCCTCAGTCAGGAATAGAAAAGGCAGTTGTGTGGTTTGCAACAGCTGAGATAGAGCTGGAGCAAAGGATTGTGGGCAAATACCCAACCTTAAACTTCACCATCACCTTAGAGGCCTAGGAACACAGTCCATAAGCTTCACCCTCACCTAACAGCCCTTCTGGGAGTGCTCTGCAGTACTGGCAAAGAGGTCGCTAGAATCTCCCGGTCCATAATACTAGTATTTGAAAACTAGTTTCTCTCCGGGTGTCATTCAGCGTGAGTGTCTCAAAGAAATATCCTTTCCTTTAAGTTGGGGAATCTGGCCAAGTCCTTAGGTCTCTGGCATAGGTTGGGACACAGGACCCCTCATTTGCTTTTCAGAAGTATGCTGACAATGGGAGGCATAGGGGCCTTGAAGGTGCCCGGCAGAGTGTCCTTGTGTAGGCAATGCTAAGGTTTGACAGGGAGCTGGCCTTCCTTCTGGTTGGAGAAACGATGGTAGACATTTCATTCCCAGCTTTGTCCTCCTCTCCTCTGTAATGTAGAAGAAGCTTAGCCTCCTTCTAGGCCTTCCCATCCATTTTCTGTTTCCTTAACTAGGTCGTGGGTCACAACCAGGTGGAACTTGTTCTGTCAGCCACATAACACCAGGGTTTGTGATGAAATACCACTCTGGTCTTGTGCCATGGGAGAGCCATCTGTTCATTTATGCCAAAGAAGAATGAGCCTCGTGTCCATGAGCGCCTGTTGCTTGGCTCAAGTCATCTCTGATGGGTAGCCAGCTTGCCTCCCTCTCCTGGGTGATTGAAATGTCTTCATCCTCTTAGGCAGATGGATCAAGCATGCACAGTAGACAGCAGGACAATTCAGCCCAAAAAAGCCCTTATAAGGAATACTGCACCTTGACTTGGTTACAATACCCCAAGCACCAATGGGACCCCTAACCTGCTACCTTTGTCACTGTTCCTTCTCTGCCTGACGGGAGGGAATACAAGGGAGCCAAGGTCCGGAGACTTCCTTCTCTTTCTGAAAGAAAAGTGTAGGCCTCATGCTGTGCACCCAGGTGTAGGCAATAGATGTTTCCCTTTACCTCGGCCCATGGGTGTTTCTTACTATAGACAACAGCTTCTCAGGAGATTGTGCTAAGTGCGTCTTCAGCTTCCTCCTGCTCTCTTTTGTAATGAAGAAATCTGGCCCTCTATTTATTTCCATCCTTTTGCTCTTTTCTTCAAACTAGCATCTTGCTGGAGTCCATTCAGAGTCAATATCTCAGAGAAACATCCTCCCCTCTTAACTGGGGCCTCCGGCTGAATCCTGGTGACTCTGGCATAGATTGGCAATAGGACCTCTCATAACTTCCTACTACAACTCTGTTCTTAACGAGAGGCCTAGGGCATATGAAGGTGCCAAGTTGGATATGGATAGATATGGGTAGGTAGTCCCAGAGGTTTGGAGAGGGACTGGCCTTACATATAGAGCAAGGAGAAATGAAGTTATATAAACGGGGCTAGCATAACTCATTCCCATCAGTAATGTAGAGACTTGGCCTCCCTTGTAACCATTCCCACCAATTTGCTACTTTCTAAGTCCTGGGTCACATTCAGAAATGATTGGGCTGTCACTTCACACAATCAAAACCCAACGATTGAGGCAAAACTCCCATTGTGAGAGCAACCAGTAACTTCAAATAAAAGAAAGGATGGCCTTGATGTCCCTTAGTGCTTGGTGCTTGGCCACGTCTGTTTAAATGCAGTAAGGACATGACTGCCCTCATTCTGTGCCAAATATGATTCCCATATGCACACTGTTCTTCAGACCTGGTCAGCACAGACAAAAGCCCTTTGAGGAGTGACTGTATCAGGTCCGGGTTTCAAATACTTGATCCCCAGCGGGAAGCAGGAGATCCTTGCCTCTACTTCAATGTTGCATTTATTTCCTGATAAGAAAGATAGGGAAAATCACCAAATACAGCTTTTCATGTTTCTTAACAAAAATACAGAGCTCCCGCAGATTTTCACTCTCATGTGTAGCCAATGGAGGTTTCCTTTTCCACCAGCTCTCAGGTGTTTCTTACTCTTCAGCCAGCCTGCCAGGAGATAGGAGAGGCACTGAATTCTATATCCCATTCTCTTCTGTAATGAAGAGCTTTGATCATCCGGGTGCCTATGTGGTTTTATTGCTCTTTTCTCAAGCTAAGGTCTTCCTGGGAGCCATTCAGAGCAAGAGCCTTAGAACAATGTCTTCTTTTTAAATTAGAACATTCCAGGATCCCCTGGAGCTGTGCCAGGCACAACCCAGGTCCAAATATTGGTCTTGAGTTCCCAGTCAGTTCCTCAGCCAATTGATGGCTCTCAGTGTCTGGTATGCCAGAGGAAAGCAAGCTTCTGTGTCCCTGGGGGCTTGGTGCCTAGTCAGCTAGAGTCTTTGCATGGATGGGTAGTCAGCTGGCCTCCCTCCCCTGGTGGACAGAGGTGCCTTCACCATGCAGATTAGATGGTTCATGCATGCACACTCTGCTTCAGGCACTGGTCAGTGCACAAAGGGACTTTGAAGGGAATACGCATCCAGTCTGGGTTCTAACAACTTGGCCATCAGCCGGGAGACCCAAACAGCCACAGCTGAATCACTGAGACTCCTGTCCTCTAATGAGGACAAGAAACACACTCAAAGCCAGGGCTTTCCGTCTTTTTCTGAAGGAAGAATGCAGACCCCTTGATCAAAGGCTTCCCCGCTGTAACCTCTAGGGGGCTCTTTTTCACTAAAGCTCACAAATCTTGCCTATTCCTGAGAGAGCCAGCTTGCTAGAGATGGAACTAGGCCCTTCATTCTCCACATCATCCCATCTTCATTCCTAGCGAAGGACTCTCGCCTTCCGGGGATCTATTTTCCCCTCTTTGCTCTGTTTTCAATATAGGTCTTCTCTGGGGTCCATTCGATGTAGTCTCTCAGAGGGATAATCTTGGTGTTCAGCTGGGGATCCCACGCCAGTCCATGTGAATGTGAGATAAGTTTGGCCACAGGGCCCCTGGCAAGTTGGTGTCAAAACCATGCAGGCATTCAGAGACCAGGGGCATGGAAAGGCTCAGGTTAGAACGCTGACACTTTGGCTGGGCCAGAGGACGGGGAAGGGAGCTGGTCTCCTTCCTTGGCTGAGGGAACATGAAGTTACACGGCTCTGATGCAGACTGATCCCATTCCTGCTGAAAATATTGCACTTAGGCCCTCATTATGGACACCCACTTCCCATGGCTGTCTATGTCCCCGTTTGGACATAGGAGCCATGGAGCTGTCACTCACTAAACCCATGCCCAGGGATAGATTTTCACAACAGCCTGTGCATGGTGGAGGTGGGACCCAAGCAAGGCAACCCAGTCCCTGCTAATGGTAGCCCTTGCACTGACTCAGACTTGGATTTACCTTCCATGTGGGGCAAAGAGTGGCCAGAGGGACCACCGGCATCAGTGGTGGGTGCAGGTCACCACCACAAGGAGGATTCTGGGTCAGGTACCAAGACATGAACAGCTCTGTGCATCAGGCAGTGCCATAGCAGCTTCAATGGCCCCACAAAGCCACTCTGTGGTCATGCAGTGACAACCATGGCAGTGGCCTGTGCAATGCTGTCCTCCTTCAGCATACTCAGCTGTAGCAACAGTGATAGGTCTGGCTGGCAGGACTAGCTCCAAAACAGCCCCAAGGTCCGTGGCAGAGGGCAAGGATGGCATATAGGGTGGAATCCAATAGAGCAGTACCTGGGGTTTGACTTCTTACCGGTTCTCTTCTCCCAGACCATGTTCGGAGGATTAAAGCGCTCTCACATGGGTACCCTCAAAAGAAATGGATAAGCGTGATGTGATGCGTTGCTGAGTGCCAGGGATGAACTATAATGAGGATGTAGAGTCAAGATGCTGGCTAGTGTGCAATATGCCTGGAAGAAACGCAGAGGGGTGTACTAGAGCACGATTGCCCTGTATACTGTCAGATTAAGGTTGCACTGGTTTAAAACACAAAGATCTTGCCCTGAACATCATTCAGATACTGTAACAACTTCCAAGTTTAGTTATTCTTGTCTTTTCAAGATGCTTGAAAACCTGAGGGGATCTGAGGATCTGCCCATGGGAAAACAAACACAAAAACACAGGCCTACTTGACCAGAAACCTGAGTTCTGTGACACTCATGCAGAGATGAACAATCATACAGGGAACCACTATCCTGGTGAAAAGACAGGGGACCTTTGGCCAAACATGTGCCATAGTCACAATGACTAGACCAGAATCCCCAGGATATGACTGTAAGACAATTACATGGAATGGACCCCAGGGACATCTCAGAGTTAAAAGCGAGCAAAGGGGTGAAAATGGCTGGAGGGAGCGTCAGAGTTCAGCATCAGGGATAAAGATGTAACGTGACTGGCAGAGTCTTCCACAGCTTGTCGATTGACTCGGGAAGGACAAACGCCTGTGGGATTTGTCAAACGGTGCTGTCCATAAGTTCCACCTGAAAACCCTGTCGCCAAGAAGCCTGCCCAGATCCTTCCTTTAGAAACAGAGGGAAAGACCTGGCTCAGGGTATGTGTCATGCCCTTGCCAACAGTACAGGGGGGCAGCAGTGATACAGCTGTAGCAGGGATGGGCTCCCAGCCAATGGGCAATTGTTTGGAAGCAGGTCTTGGTGCAGGATTCCATCCAAAGGTACTTTCTGCGCTGACCAGATCGTGGAACAACCTGCCTACATGAAAACCTTTTTGTCAAAATGAAGGAATCTCCATTAGTGATGGGAGGGAGTCCAACTGGATACCCATGTGCATGCATACTTTGGCCAGCTAAGCAACACCATGTGCTCAGGAAGAGAAGGGCCAGGTTTCCTCTGAGATATTAGACCCATATTCATGGGTCAATTTCTCAGGAACTGAGAAACTGGTACCATTCACACAGCCATGGCTCTTCGACATGAACGGAGACCTAGCTAGAAAAGCAGTAATGGGATAGGCATGAGTACAAGCAGTACCAAAGTGCTGCATCTCCAAGGGAATGGCATACATTGGTGAAAAGGACATATTTATTAATAAACTCTCTATCCAGACAGGAGGCCAGCTCCATCCCTAAAACTTCTGGCTTAGTCTACACACAAGCATTCTTCACTGGGCACCTGCAGACGATCTAAGCTTGGTGATGTCCCCAAAAGGTTTGGCCAAAGGTATCAGAATTTGGGGACATCCTGGTGCGTGTGAAATAGGTTTGGCCAAAGGTATCAGAAATTTCACACGCACCAGGATGCTACCCAAATCAAAGCTTAATGGGAAAGGATATGACTTTGAGACAAAGGCTCTAAAATGATTCCAGGGAGACCTTTGTTTCCAAAGAAGAGAAATTATTTACGATAGTTAAATAGACTACTGAAAAACAAGACCTCACGGACATGAGGGTCCATTGCCCTCTGGGACATCAGACACTTGGAAACCTCCACTGGCTCAGGATCTGCAAGGATGGCTCACTTCCCATCTTTGCAACTCGGCTGTGTATGAGACAGTCACACGGACTCAGTGTGTAACTTGAGACCAGGAAAGAAAACCAAAAATGGGGGAGGAACGACTACGTGGGGAGTCAAAGCTATGCTTTTAAACAGGCCTGAGGGAAAACAAAGGAAGTTGAGCACGACCTTCCCTTCGCCATGTCCCACACAGGAGGCGGGATCCACCCTAAACTCAGGCTTAGCCTACCCGCAAGCATTCCCCTGGGAAACTTCACACACCCTGAATTTTGGGAGAACCACATATTTTTGAAACAAGATCGAGTAGGGTCCAGGAGAATACTTCTATCACCATCCCAGGCACACCATCAAAGCCCCAAGCCGAAACAAGAGGACTACTCAGACACTGACCCGAAATAGTGTCCATGCAAACCCTCTTTCATCAAAAAAACTCAGGAGTGGCAATGGAGACATACACTGCCAGAGTTCTTCACCACACATGAGATTTGGAGAAAGTTGAGGATGAAGTAACCCCACGCAGTTTCCTATCAAGCAGGTCGCATCCACAATAAGAAATGCCCAAGGGATTTGGCCAAGGGGTCCTCCATAGGCGGACAACTGGGAGCCCTGCAGCAAGAAGCCTGCCTTCTTTCCATAGGAGCCAGTGATCTCTGGCTAGGCCTATGCCTGTCATGTTTCCCATCAGTTGAGGGAGGCAGCAGTGTTTGAGTTGTAGCTATGGGGTTCTGAGGGCTCTTGCTCAGGAATCTGCAACAAGGACTCGATTCCCTAATTGCCATCAAAGACTCTCCCATTGGTGACCCCCTCCTGGTTCCTACAACCCAGGTGCAACCTGTTGGCTTCTTAGAATGAAACACCACCATTATCCAGGACAGTGAGGCAAGCTGGCTCTCCTTCATCCTCCATAGCACGGCAGGCAAAGCACCAAGCACCAGGGACTCGAGGCTCTCTTTCCTTTGGTAGAGGAGAGCCTGATAGTTCTCACTGAGCACAGGAGCAGAGTGAGAATTGGTGGCATACCCAGGGGTGCCACGTGAATGAAGGATGTCTCTAAGGCAACTAACAGAAAAAAACACATTCTCAACAACACAGCAAGCAGATGGAAATGGGCGCCAGGTGGGCCAAAACTCAACATTTTAAGTGCCACTTTCCACTTGGAAAGATGTTTTTGCTTTATTTGCCCTCGGCCCCCAAGGAGACCATCTCCCTGCCCAAATCTCTGGCCAGCGTACATACCAAACATATTCTGCTGGGTCCCTTCAGATGCTCTGGGCCTCAGAATGGATGCATATTTCTGAAACACAGTGATATAGTGAAGAAGGGGCCATGTGGCAAAAGTTCTCCCCCAGTCACAAGAACACAACAAGAATCTCACAGGTGGAAGACAGAAGGTGACTCGAGGCACTGATTGTGAACACATTGTGAGAAGAACCTTTGTTTCTACAAGACAGCAACGAGGCGATAAGGTGGACGAGGAGGTCCAGAGCTCTTCAGAGCTTGGAAGGGGAATTCTACGGAGAAGGCAGTGTCCTGCACCAGCTCCTGGCAACCTGGCTTTAAGAGGAAGTAACCCCAGAGAGCTTATGCAAAAGCGCCATCTAGTGTCTGCATCTGGGAGCCGTGTCAGCACCAGGCTTGCCTTCTTTCTTCAGAAGGACCTAGGGCACCCTGGGCCTTGGTCAGCTTTTGTTGCTTTTTGCAACATTGAATGGCGTGAGAAGTGATAGTGCTATAGCTGGGAGTTTCCCCAGCTGTGACTCCAAAGTTGGAAAGGGGCTTTGGTGCCTTCCTGTAAAGGGCTTTTTCTGTGCTGACCAGTTTCTGGAGCCTTCGGCTCCTGTGTGAACCGTCTGCTTTTCAGAAGGAAGGTATCTCAATTAGGCAGATGAAGGAAGGGAGCTGGCTCCCATCCCTGCTGCCCCTGGCTACAAAGAGGCAAGCACCACACTCAGGGATAGGAAGGCTATTCTCCTTTGGGATATCGGAGACTCATGGCTGGTTCTGAGCATGGGACTGAGTGGGAAGCCACCTGTCCCTGGGTGCCTGCTTTGTGAGTGCCACCTCTAAGTCTCCTAACAGTGAATGAAGAGGCAGTCAGAAACACAGGAAGGGACAGGGTATAGCTGCAGCCAGAGTCAAAGGACATTCAATATTGCCATCAAATGTAAATGCAATCATGTGGAACGGAGATTATCTTCATTTCTCCTGGGACCACCAAAGGGGCCAGCTTCCCGCTAATATGTCTGGCCCAGCCTCCACACAAACAGCTCTCAGTTGGATCCTTTCCAAAGCCCTAGCGCTCTCTGGATGTCCATGTAGTCCTGAAACCAAAAGGCCAGGGACCCTTTGGCCACACCTGTCCCAATGTCACAAGAGCTGGCCCCATTGGACATCTGCAGCTGGATATTGTACTCTGAAAAACTGAGTTTTTATGGAATGGAAGATGAAACTTGGATGATAAAGCATGTCATGAAAGTGGATGCACGGAAGGCCAGAATTCTTCAAGTTCACAAGAAGCTGACCAGCGCAGTGACTTCTTTATGTACCTTGGTGAAGAACCACAAGAACCTTTGGGACCATTTGCTGCAGGAGTTCTCCACAGGATGCCTTTTCGAGCCCTGTGAGCAAGAAGTCCAGATTCTCCCTTAAGAAATGGGGGGGGGGTGGTGCCTGGGTAGTTCAGTCGGTTGGGTGACTGACTTTAGTTCAGGTCATGATCTTGTGGTTTGTGGGTTCAAGCCCAGCGTCGGGCTCTGTGCTGAATGTACGCTCTGGGCCTGGAGTCTGCTTCGGATCTGTGTGTCTCCTTCTCTCTCTGTCCCTCCCCAACTTGTGCTCTGTCCCACTCTCTCAAAACTAAATAAATGTACACAATTTTTTTAAAAAAGAATTAGAGGGGGAATTTGGCTTCTGATGTGCTTCTGCCCATCGTATTAGTAAAAAGGGGCAACAATTGGCTGTGACATATGAAGAGTTTCCTTCCATGCCATGATCCGATTGTGGGAACAAGGCCTCGGTGCTCTATTCACAAGCACTTTTGTGCCCTGATCAGGTCCAGGATCCTGGTGCATATGGACAAAGTGTTCTTTCGATTGAGGGTAGCTCCATCCATCAGGAGCAAGGGTTCATGTGGCAACCCATTTGCACGATACTCTATCCTGCCCACCATCAGAGGCCCAGGGACAAGGGCGTCAGCTGTCCAATGGGACACCAGGCTCTGAGAGTTATGCATTGGATCAGGAAAGGCTTGGAAACTCACCTTTAAACTGGGGACCTCGGCTGGTGCAGGTGACCGACACAGGGTAGAGCAACCATGTGTGAACTGAGACCAAGTTAGGAAAGCAGCAATGGGAGAGGGATGACTACAAGGTGAGCAAAAACTGTGCATTCAAATGGGCACGGGGAAAACCGAAAAAAAGGACCATAACCTTCCCTTCCCCTTGCAGCACGCAGGAGGTGGGATCCACCCCCAAGCTTGGGCTTTGCCTGCCCGTGAGCATTCTCCTTGGGCACCTTCACACACCTTGGGTATGGGGAGGGTCACCTCATTCTGAAACCAAACTGAGTACGGCCCAATAGCATACCTCTTGGCACCATCCCAGGCACACCACCAAAACCCCAAGCCGAAACAAGAGGATATTACTCTGAAACACCGTCCCAAAATAGTGTCCATGCAAACTCTCTTTCATCAAAAAAGCTCAGGAGTGGCAATGGAGACAAACACTGCCAGAGTTCTTCATTACACATGAAATTTGGAGAAAGTTGAGAATGAAATAACCCCACGCAGTCTCCTATTGAGCAAGTCGTATCCAGAATAAGAAAGGCCGAAGGGATTAGGCTAAGGGGGCCTTCTGTAAGACAACTGGGAACCCTGTCAGCAAGAAGCCTGTCTTCTTTCAACATCCTCTGCTGGGTCCCTTCAAATGCCTTCAGCCTCAGAATGGCTGTATACTTCTGAAACAAACCAATTAGTGAAGAAGGAGCCCTGTGGCAAAATCTCAGCTCCATTCACAAGGACGGGACCACACTCCCAGGTGGAAGTCAGAGAATAGGACACTTGAGACACTGATTCTGAATGGATTGCGGGAAGAACCATGGTTCTACAAGAGATCAATATGTTTCAAGGCAAATAAGGAGGGCCAGAGCTCTTCAGAGCTTGGAAGAGGTATTCTATGGAGACAGAAAAGCCCGGGCCCTGTTCCTGGCAACCTCGTTGTAAAAAGAAGAACACCAGAAGGCTTTAGGCCCAAACGCCCTGTGGAATCTCCATCTGGGAGACCTGTCAGCACCAGGACCGCCTTCTCCCTTCAGAGGGGCCTAGAGAGCCCTAGGACTCGGTCGGCTTCTGTTGTTTTTTGCATCATTGAATGGAGTGACCAATAGAGCTGTAGCTGGGAGGTGCCCCCAGCTGTGTCTCAAAAGTGTGGAGAGGGGCGTTGATGCCCTCTTCCTGTAAAGGGCTCTTTGCTGACAAGTGTCTGTAGCCTACTAGCTCTTGTGTGACCTGTCTGCTTTTCAGAAGGGAAGCAACTCAATCAGCAAAGCAAGGAGGCGATCTGGCTCCACTCGCCCCACGCTTTGCTACAAACAACCAACCCCCAAGGTCACAGCTACGAGGAGTATTCTCCTTTGGGATATCCGATGCTGATGGCTGAGCACGGGACAGAGTGGGAACCCGATGCCCATCCCTGGGTGCCTGTTGAGTGTGTGTCAGCTCCATGGCTCCTAACGGTGAATCAAGAGGCAGTCAGAAACACAGGAAAGCAGAGGAGATGGTTGCAGTCAGGACTGAAAGGCATTTGATATTTCCATCCAATGGGATAGAATGCGATCAGTGTGGAATGGAGAGGTTTATCTTCATTTTCCCAAGGCACAGCAAGGGAGCAGCTCTTGGCCTGTAAATCTGCCCGAAACTCCCCCCACACAGCTCTCTGCGAGACTCCTTCTGATGCCTTAGGGCTCTGGATGTCCATGTAGTTCTGAAGCCACAAGGCCAGGGACTCCGGCTCCACCTGTCACACGACCATCTGGGGCTGGTCCCTTTTGGATATCTGGAGCCAGATGTACAGTACTCTAAAAGACTGAGTTTCTATGGACCCCAAGACGAACCTTGATGGATGATAAAGCAATTTTGTGAAGCTGGATACACCGAGGGCCAGTGTTCTTCGTGTTTAGAAGAACATGACTAGCGCAATGTATTCACAATCTGGCTAGCACAAGAATCAAAAGAATTTGGTGGGTCTTTGGCCACAGGAGTGTCCCAAAGGATTCCCGTTGGAGCCCTGTGAGCCAGAGGCCCACATTTTCCCATGAGAAATAGAGCAGAACTTTGCATTCTGGTGGGTTTCAGCCCATCGTATTGGTAGAGAGGGTCAGCAGTGGCTCTGCAATATGAAGGTGCTTCCATGTGATGATCAAGATGTTGGAACGAACCTTGATGCACTATTTACTCCAAAGGCTTTTTGTGCTCTGATCATGTAGAGCATGGTGTGTTTTCAGACTGTGTACCTCTGGATGAGGGTAGCTCCATCCATTCGGGGTGGGGGTCAACATGGCTCCCATTCCTATGATACTGTTGCCTGCCCAGCACCAGAGGAGCAAAGACATGGAGAGGTAGCTCTCCTCTGGGACATCAAGCTCTGAGAACTCTGCATCGGGTCAGGGATGGCTTGGAAACTCACCTACCAACCAGGGATCTCACGGTATATGAGGACACAGTGCGACACACTGTACTTGTAGGCACCTAAAGCTAGGCCATTTCCTGGTGCTTCTACACAAGAGTTTAAGAATAGTTCTGTACAAGTACAACTTCAGCCTCTTTCTCTCTCTTCTTCTACTGGAATTCCTATGATACGGATAGTGTTCGGTTTGATTGAATCTTTTCCTTCTGTAATTCTCCCCTCATAATTCTGGATTTTCTTTATCTCTTTTTCTCAGCTTCCTCTCTTTCTATAGTTTTACCTTCTAATGGACCTATTCTCTCCTCGGCCTCTTCAATCCGTGCTATGGCTGCCTCCATTTTATATTTCACCTCATTTATAGCATTTTTTAGTTCTTCGCGACTATTTCTTAGTCCCTTGATATCTGTAGCAATAGATTCTCTGCTGTTCTCTATGCTTTTTTTCAAGCCTTGCGATTAATTTTATGACCATTATTCTAAATTCTTGTTCCATTATATTGCTTAAATTGTTTTTGATCAATTCGTTAGCTGTCATTAGCTACCTCCTGGAGTTTTTTTGAGAATTCTTCCCTTTTGTCCTTTTGGGTAGTCACTGCGGTGGCTCCAAACTGCATGGCCATTCCTCTGTGTTGCTGGGAGTTACATGTTGGTGGGTGGGGACGCAGTCAGACCTGACATCTGCCCCCAGCCCACCGCTGGGGCCACAGTCAGACTGTGTGTACTTTACCTTCCCCTTTCCCAGGGGCAGGACTCACTGTGGAGTGTTGTGGCCCCTGTCTGGGCTACTTGCACACTGCCAGGCTTGTGGTGTTCCTTCCATGGGACCTGACATATTAGCCGGGATCAGCAAAGTGCACAGGGGCAGGATGGGCAAGCTTAGCTCGCTTTGACAGACACATATAGACCAATGGAATAGAGACTCCAGAATTAGACCCACAAAAAAAATGGCCAACTAATCTTTGACAAGGCAGGAAAGAATATCCAATGGAAAAAAAGACCGTCTCTTTAACAAATGGTGCTGGGAGAACTGGACAGCCTTATGCAGAAGAACGAAAATGGACCAATATTTTACAATATTCACAAAAATAAACTCTAAAAGGATAAAAGACCTGCTTGTGAGACAGGATACCATCAAAACCCTAGAGGAGAAAGCAGGAAAAAAAACCTCTCTGACCTCAGCCACAGCAATCTCTTACTTGACACCTCTCCAAAGGCAAAGAAATTAAAAAGCAAAAAAAGAGAAATAAAAGCAAAATTGAACTGTTGGGACCTCATGAAGATCAAAAGCATCTGAACTGCCAAGGAAACAATCAACAAAACCAAAAGGCAACCGACGGAATGGGAAAAGATATTTGCAAATGACATATCAGACAAAGGGGTAGTATCCAAAATCTATAAAGAACTCACCAAACTCCACTCCCGAAAAACAATCCAGTGAAAATTTGGACAGAAAACATGAATAGACACTTCTCTAAAGAAGACATCCACATGGCCAACAGGCACATGAAAATTTGCACAACGTGACTCTTCTTCAGGCAAATTCAAATCAAAGCCACTCTCAGATACCACTTCACGCCAGTCAGCATGGCTAAAGTGAAAAAATCAGGAGACTCTAGATGCTGGTGAGGATGGGGAGAAACGGCAACCCTCTTGCCCTGTTGGTAGGAATGCAAACTGGTGCAACCACTCTGGAAAACAGTATGGCGGTTCCTAAAAAATTAAAAATAGATCTATCCTATGACCCAGCTATAGAACTGCTAAGCATTTACCCGAGGGATACAAGAGTGTTGATGCATAGGGGCACTTGTTCCCCAATGTTTATAGCAGGACTTTCAACATGAGCCAAATTATAGAAGGAGCCTAAAAGTCCGTCACCTGATGAAAGGATAAAGAATTCGTGGTTTTTATACACAATGGAGTACTACTTGACAAAGAGAAAGAATGAATTATGGCCTTTTGCAGCAATGCGGATGGAACTAGAGTGTAATGTTAAGTGAAATAAGTCAAAGACAGAAACCATATGTTTTCACTCTTTTGTGGATCCCGAGAAAACAGAAGACCACGGGGGAGCAGAAAAAAAAGGTTAAAGAGGGAGTGAGCCAAAACATAAGAGGCCCTTAAAAACTGAGAAAAAAACAGGGTTGATGGCAGTGGGAGGGTGGGGAGGGTGGGTGATGGACACTGAGGAGGGCACCTTTTGGGATGAGCATTGGGTGTTTTATGGAAAAAAATTTGACAAATTTCATGTATAAAAAAAAAGTACTTCTGACTACATATCCCCAAGAAGCTAGTTCTAAAACCGTCTTGTAGCAAAGGGTAATTTCAGCAGGAAAGCACGTGTCTACACAGAGGGGTGGTGAGGAAAACGTTACTCTATATGTTTATGAAGGACAAGAATGTCACTTGAAGCACAGTAATGCTTTGGGCACTTAAGCACAGGGCCTTTCCCTATGGCTAATATAGAAAGTTCAAGTTTGTAAATTCCGGTTAACATACCACGTATTAATAGTTTCAGCTTAGAATTCAGTTGTTCCACCCTTCCACACAACACCCGGTGCACATCACATAGTGTGCTCTTTAATTCCCATGTCCTCTATAGTCCCACTCCCCCCGCACATTTCTCCTCTGGTATCTATCAGTTTGTTCTCTATAGTTAAGAATAAATTTGTTGTGTTGCTGCTCTCTTTGTTCCACCATGATTACTTATTTGTTTTGTTTCTTACATTCCACATAAGAGTGGAATCATACAAGCCTTTCACTGACTCATTTCACTTATACTATTCTCGAGCTCCATCCAAATCATTGCAAAGGAAAATGTCATCTTTCATGGCTGCATAATATTCCATTGTGTATATATATGTGAGTTTTATATATATATCTCCATCCATTTCTCAGTCAATGGACATTTGAGCTCTTTCTGTAACTATTTTTCATTGTGCTGCTAAAAACACTGGGGTGCCTATATTCCTTTGAATTCTCATGTTTTTTTATCCTTTGGGTAAAAACAGTGCAATTTCTGGATCATAGGGTAACTCTAAATGTTAAAGGGTAATTTTTAAAATTTATTTATTTGAAAGGGAGAGAGAAGTGGGAGAGGAACAGAGAGAGACAGAGAGAGAGAGACTCCCAAGCGAACTCCATTTTGCCAGTGCAGAACCCAACGAGGGCTCTGTCCCATGACTGTGAGATCCTGACTGGAGTGGATATCAAGAGTCAGTCGCCTGACTGTGCTACCCAGGTGCCCCAGCTCAGCCCTATTCTTAACATTTGATTGATGAAAATTTGTGCTGTTTTCCAGAGTGGCTGCAACTGTTGGCATTCCCACCCACAGTGTCAGAGGGTTTCCCTTTCTGACCAAACTTGACAACACCAATTTTTTCCTGTTTTGTGAGATTTAGCCTTTCCGACAGATGTGTGATGGTAAGCTCACTGTAGTATTGATGTGTATTTCCCTGATGAATGATGTTGAGCCTCTTTTCATGTGTCTTTGGGACAAGGGTCACCTTGTGTGTTCTGTGTGCCCCTCTCCTCCCTCTTTCCTCAAAGAGGGCTTCCACTCCTCTGCAGCAGTGCGGATATATTTCTCCCCATGCCTCCTCTCTGCACTTCTTAACGTCTTTGATGTGGCTTCTTCTCTCCCTGTATCTGTGAACTTTGCTTTCTGGGGTATTTAGAATGATGGGCAAGTGATCTAGCTATGATTGGCTAGTTCAAAGGATGAGACTACAAGGCTGCCAGGCTAGCTGTCTCAGCACACACTATAAAGAATGTTTCAACCAACTGCTTTGAGCTGTATATGAAAGGCTACACGGAAGACACTTGGGCAGTGTCGTTTCAGGCAGTAAACCACAAGGCGTGGGTGGCGGCTGGTGGGTGTGTTCAGGAGGTACATATGTGGTGTGTGTGGATTGGTTGTGACCTTGTTCTGTATTGATGGCACATATGTTGTATATGTGACTTGTGTCTGCTTATGGCATTTGTGTGGTGAGCGTGGTGTGTGTATGGTGTGTTGGTGGTTTATACCTGGTGTTTGTGTCTTTCTGTGTGCTGTAATTGTGGTCTATGTGTTGTGATTGTACTATATATGTCATGCGTGTAAACTCCATGTACAATGTGTGTTCGTGTGCGGGGTTTGTATGGCGTGTTTTCTATGTGGTGCCTGTGCAGTTTTGTGGTGTGGCATAGGGGTGGAGTTGGTGTGGTGGTAAGTGTGGTGTGTATGGTGTGGGTGGTTTTTGTGTGTCATACATGTATCGGTTCTCATGGTGTGTGTGTTGTAGATGTGGTGTCTGTGTATTACGTGTTGTGTGGGGTATACGTTCGGCATGTGTGTGGTGTATATATGGAGTGTGTGGTGTGGTATAGGTGTATAGGGTGTGTATACATGTGTTTGTGGTATGTGTATTGTGTGTAAGAAACAGTAGGTGGAAGACAACAGTGTGATGCGTATGTGGTGTGTATGTGGTGAATGGGTGAGGTGTTTTTGTGCTTTTCGTGTGTCATGCGAGATGCTTAAACTCCCTGCTGTTGCGTGTTCTTTGTGGGAGTACTGGAGCCGGGTGGTAGATGTGTCACGTTTGTGTCTATATGGGCAGTGTGCGTGATGTCTAAGTTATGTGTAGAGGAGGTGGCAACTGTCTTTATATGTGGAGTAGGTTCGGTGTGTGTGGTGTGTATGTGCAGTGTGCTTGTGTGATATATGAGAGGTGGTTTGTTTGGAAATTGTGTGCTGAATACGTGTTGAGTGTGGTAACAAGGTAAGAGGGTTATAACTGGGTACGTGGGGCATATGTGAATTGTGTTGAGTGTTTGTGGTATATGCATGGTGTGTGGTGTATATGTGCTGTGTGTAATGCATGTGTGTGTACATGGTGTACGTGTGATGTAGGGGCGTATGTAGTATTAATGTGGCCAATGCGGTGTGCAAGGTGTGTGGTATGTGCAGGGTGTGCGAGTCTGTGTGTTGTGTCTCGGTAAGGTACTTTGGTCGTGTGTGGTGTATTTTTCATAAATATTTTGTATTTGTGTGTTGTGTGTTCGTGTATGGTAGTAGGTGTGATACAGGTGTGGTGTTTGTGTGTAATATGTTGTACTGTGTGGTTGCATATTAGTTGCAAAGTGGTTTCCCAGAAGTGCAGTTTCACCGAGTTATGTGGCACTCTCTGCATAGTTTCCGCCTAAGTTTTCAGACAGTGCTGAGTGAAACGAGATGTTATCTAGGAGATGGTTTACCCACAATGTTCTTTCCCAGAGTTGTGTATACAGCACTTACCTTTGTAGGTCCCGCATAGGTTTCAAAGAGTTCTCACTTAGTGAAACAAGATATCAGTTGAAAGACTATGTCGCTACAGTGTTCTTTCACATAATTGAGTATATGGCACGTTCCGCATAGGCACCGCATAGGTTTTCAAACGCTTCTAACTTAGTGAAACCAGATATTAGCTGCAATAGGGTTTCTCGACAGTGCTTTCAAAGAGTCGAAGTATATGACACCTTCCTCATCGTTCCCAACAAAGTTCCTCAAACACTTCTAGCATAGTGAAACAAGATGTTAGTTGAAAGTTGGTTTCCCAAAGTGCTGCTAGAGTTGAGTATATGGCCCTTTCTTCATAGGTCCCACGTAAGGTTTTCAAACAGTTCTCAGTGAAACAAAATGTTGGTTGAAAGATGGTTTCTCCATAGGATTTTTTTAACAGTGGCTGGTATATGTCACCTTCGGCATCCTTCCCCGCATAGGTTTTCAAATGATACAAGATGTTAGTTGAAAGACGGTTTCTGCAAAGAGCGGTTTGACAGAGTTGAGTATGTGGCACTTTCGGTATAGGCCCTGCATAGTTTTTCAAGCAGTTCTAACTTAGTGAAATGAAATGTTATAGTTGAAAGATGTTTTCCCCACAGTGTTATTTCATAGGGTTGAGCATATATATGGCACTTTCCGCATAGTTCCCGCATGAACTAGAAGTGTTCCCGCATGAATTAGAAGTGTCAGACACTTCTAATGTAGAGAAACGAGATGTTAGTTGAAAGAACGTTTCCCCACAGTGTCGTTTCACAGAATATATGGTACTTACTTTGTATTCCCTGCATGGGTTTTCAGAGTTCTCAATGAAGTCGATGTGAATTGAAAGAATTTTACACCACAGCGTTGCCCCACAGAGTGGAGTATACGGGATTTTACTTTGTGGCCCCATGAAGGGTCACAAACACATCCATGATTGTGGAAGCAGAGGCTTCTTGAAAGATTCTTTTACACACAGTAGTTTTTCACTGAAGTGAAGGTTTGGCACTATCCGGCTAGGCCCGGCATGTGTATTCAAACACTTCTAACTTAGTGAAACCACATGTTTCACTGAGGTGAGTGTATGGCACTTTCCGTCTAGGCCCCGCGTTAGGTTTTCAAGTTTCCAAGTTAGTTGAACCCGACGTTAGATGAAAACGTTGGTTTCCCCCAAGCGCTGTTTGACAGAGCTGGGTATGTGGCACTTGTGTTCCAACACTACTCCCTTAAGTTATACAAGAGTTTATTTGGAAGCTGGTTTCTCTACAGGATTCTTTAACTGTGGCTGGTATATGTCACTTTCCACATCTTTGCCCACGTTGGTTTTCAAACACTTCTGACGCAGTGCAGTTTGACAGAGTTGAGTATACGGCACTTTCCACATAGGCACCTCAAGCTTTCAAACACTTCTAAGTTATAAAAGACTTAGTTGGAAGAGGTTTTCCCCCTCACTGTTGGGTCACAGAGTTCAGTACCTGGCACTCTCTGCATAGAGCCTGTGTACTTTTCAAACACTTTTAGTGAAACCAGATGTTAGTGGAAAGATCATTTCACCACAACGTTGTTTCACACAGCTGAGTACATGGCACTTAGCGGTTAGGCTTATGTTTTCCAACACTTCTGAGAGCGTCCAGATAGTAGTTGAAAGACTACTGTGACCGTTTCCCCACAGTGTTGTTTCACAGAGTTGAGTGTACGGCAATATCCGCATAAGCCCCGCCTGTGTTTTCAAACACTTGATGTCAGGAGATTGTCTCCCGACAATGCTGTTTCACAGAGGTGAGTATGCGGCACGTTCGGTGTAAGCCACCATGGTTTTCAAACACCTCTTAGTAAAGCAAGAGATTGTTTGGAAGATGGAGTCCCCACAGCGTTCTAGCACCGTGTTGACTATATGGTACTTTCCGCATAGGTCCCTCATAGTTTTCAAACATTTTACCTTAGTGAAACCAGATATTAGTTGAAAGATGGTTTCACCACACCTTTGTTTCACACAGTTGAGTGTGTGGCACTTAGCGCTCAGGTTTCTCTTAGGTTTCAAACACTTCTAATGTAGGTAGTTGAAAGATGGCTTCCCCACAGGGTGGTTTCACAGAGGTGAGAATATGGCACTATCCTCATAGACCCAGCATGGCTTTTCAAGCACTTGTAACTTGGTAAGTCCAGATGTTAGTTGAAGGACAGTTTCCCCACCATGTTGTTTCACAGAGTTGACTATGTGACACTTATTCTCATCGCCCTAACCACACAGGTTTGCAACCACTTCTAGTGAAACCAGATGTTAGGAGAAAGAAGGTTTTCCCCCCACTGTCTTGTTTCACAGAGCTGAGTATATGGCACTTTTGGTGTAGACCCCGCATCGTTTTCAAGCACACCTAACTTAGTGAACTAAGATGTTAGTTGAAGGACGGTGTCCCCAAAGTGTTGGTGAACACATTTGAGTGTAAGGTACTTTCCGTGTAGGTTCCGCATAGGTTTTCAAATACGTCTAAAAGTGATGCCGGATGTTATTTGAAAGATGGGTTCACCACACTGGTGTTTTACAGAGTGGAGCAGAGGGCACTTTCTGGGTAGAACCGAATAAGTTTTCAAACACATCTAACTAACTGAAACGAGAGGTTAGCTGACACACGGATTCCCCACAATGTTGTTTCACAGACTTGACTAAGTGGCACTTTCGATGCTGGCCTTGCATGGGTTTTTGAACACACTCTGACTTTGTGAAACAAGATGTTAGTTGGACGGTAGTTTCATCACACTGATGTTCACACTTTTGCGTTTATGACTCTACAGGGTTAGGCCTCTCATAGGATTTCAAACACTTCTATCCTACAAAAGCCAGATGGTAGTTGAAAGATGATTTCCCCAACTGGGTAGTTTCACAGAGTTGAGTGTATGCCACTATTCCCCCGCATACACATGCCCCGCATGTGTTTTCAAACACTTGAAACTTAGTGAAACCAGATATTAGTTGAAAGATCGTTTCACCACACTGATATTCACAGTCTTGAGGCTGTGGCACTTCAGGGTTAAGCCTCTCATAGGATTTCAACATTTTTAACTCCAGGAAACCAGATGGTAGTTGAAGGACAGTTTCCTCACAGTGTTTTTTCACAGAGTTGAGTACATGGCCCTTTGGGGGGGTCAGCCCTGCATAGTGTTCAAACACCTTTAGGGAAACAGGATGTTAGTTGGAAGGTGGTTTCTCCACAGTATTCCCTCCCAATGTCGAGTGTATGTCAGTTTCCCCGTGGTTCCCCGCATGTTTTCAAGCGATTCTATGTTAGTGATGCAAAATGTTAGCTTCAAAGATGGTTTCCGCAACGTGCAGGTTGACAGAGTTGAGTATATTATATATGGCACTTGCCTCCTGGGCCCCGCATGGTTTTTCAAACGCTTCCACCTTAGGGAAATGAGATGTTGGTTGAAAGACCGTTTCACCACACTTGTTTCACAGAGTCGAGTATACGGCACTTTCTGCAGAAGGCCCAATAACTTTTCCAACACTTCTAACAGTGAAACAAGATGTTAGTTAAAAGATGGATTCTCCACGGTGTTGTTGGACAGAGTTGAGCATATGGCACCTTCTGCATAAGCCCTGCTTTGGTTTTCCAACAACTCTAACTGAAAGGTGATTTTGGTTGAAAGATGGTTTCCCCACAATGTTATTTCCCACAGCTGAGTGTACAGCACTTTCGGCGTAGGCCCCTCATTGGTTTTCAAACAATTGTAACCTAGTGAAACTTGATGTTAAGTGAAGGATCATTGCCCTAAAGAGCTGCTTGATAAAGTTGAGTATACGGAACTCTCCACCTGGGCTCCCCAAAGGTTTTCAAACACTTCTAACAGGGAAATGAGATGTTAGTTCAAAGATGTTTTCCCCACAGTGCTTCACAGAACTGAGTACATGGCACTTTCCGCATATGCGGAAAAGGGTTTTCAAACACTTCTAACTTCGTGAAACCTTATGTTAGTTGAAAGATGTTTCTCCACCCTGTTTCACAAAGTTGAGTAGATGGCAACCCCTTCATAGTTCCCCACATGGCTTTTCAAGCACTTCTAAGTGAAACAAGATGTTAGTTGAAAGATGGATTCCCCGAAGTGTTGTCTGACAGAGTTGATTATATGGCACGATCTGCGTAGGCCCTGCATTGGTTATCACATACTTCTAACCTAGTAAACAGAGTTGAGTACATGGTATTTTCTGTGTGGACCCCGCATGGGTTTTCTAACAATTCTCGTTTATCGAAACCAGATATTTGCTGAAAGACTGGTTTCACCACAGTCTTTTCTCACAGAGTTGAGTGTATGCATTTCCGCATAAGCCCCGCATAGGTTTTCAAACACTTCACGTTTACTGAAATAAGATGTTAGTTGAAGGGTGGGTTCCCCACAGTGTTTCATACACTTCAGAATATGGCACTTTCGGTTTAGTCCCCACGTGGGTTTTCAACTCAGTTTCAGTGTGGGTCCCACGAGCGTTTTCAAACACTTCCAACTTCGTTGAACCAGGTGTCATTTTGAAAATTGGTTTGTCTGCAATGATGTTTCACAGAGTAAAGGCCGCTTTCGTTATACTTCTATGTCTAGGATCTCAACGCTTCTAACTTGGTGAACATGTTATTAGTTGAAAGATGTTTCAGCACAGTGATTTGGCACAACGTTGGGCATGTGGCACTTTCCATAAATACGCCATTTTTCAAGACGCATCTTGTTCCACTGAGATGTGTTTGAAAACCTATGAGGGAAACTATGAGGAAATGGCATATACTCGACACTGACTTTCAACTCACATACACATCTTCACTAAGATGAAAGTGTTTGAAAACCTATGCAGAGCTTACGCTGAACATGCCATACACTCAACTCTGGGAAACAGTTTATTGAACCATCATTCAGCTAACCTCTCGTTTCACAATGTTGAGAGAGTTTGAAAACCCACGCGGGACCTACAGGGAAAGTGGCGTATACTCAACTCTATGAAACAACACTGTGGGGGGAATTGATCTTTCACCCACCGTCTGGTGTCACTAAGAGTTGTTTGAAAAGCAAGTCGGGGACTATGCAGAAAGTGCCTTATACTCAAATCAGTGAAACAACAGTGTGGGGAACCATCTTTCAACAAACCTTCGGTTTCACCAACTTAGAAGTGGTGGGAAACTTACGCGGGGTACTCCGAGAGACGTGCCATACACTCAACTCGGTGAAACCACGCTGTGGTGACATCGTCTTTCAACTACCATCTGATCCCACTAATTTAGGAATGTTTGAAAACCCATGCCGACAACTATGCGGAAAGTGCCATTACTCAACTCTGTGAAACAACATTGTGGGATAACTATCTCTCAATTAGCAACTTGTTTCCCTAAGTTAGAAGAGTTTCAAACATATGCTGGGAACAATGTGGAAAGCGACATGGACTGGACTCAGTGAAAAAATACTGTAAGAGAAACCATCTTGCAAATTACATAAGGTTTCACTCTGTTAGAAGTGTTTGAAAACCTATGCGAGGCTTATGCATAAAGTGTCGTATATCCAACTCGGGCAAATAACACTGTGGGGCAACAACCATCATCTTGTTTCACCCCGTTAAAAGTGTCTAAAAACACGCAGGGGCACTTTTGTGCTCACTTTTGTGTCCGGTGAAAGCGTTGTCTGATGGAAACATCTATCAACTACCATCTGGTTTCCGTAAATTAGTGTGTTTGAAAACCGCAGCGGGGCCCACATCAAATGTGCCATATACACGACTGTATGAAACACTGTGGGGAAACCATCTTTCAGCTAAACAGCTCGTTTCACTACGGGACAAGAGTTTGAAAACCCATGCAGGGCCTAGGTGGAAGAAGCCATATACTCAACTCTGAAACAACACTGTGAGGTAACCATCTTACAATTAACACCTTGTTTCCCCAAGGGAGAAGAGTTTGGAAACATGCACGCGTCCTATACGGAAAGAGCCATATACTCATACTCATAAACACTGTGGGGGAAACCATCTTTCAAGTATCGCCTTGTTTCAAGTGACAGGAGTTTGAAGACCCCTGTGGGGCCTAAGGGAAAAGTGCCTTATACCTAACTTTGCAAAACAAGACTGAAAGGAAACATCTTTCAACTAGTATCTCTTTGTCACCAAGTCAGAGGTCTTTGAAAACCCATGCCCGGCCGATGCGGATGGCTCTATACAGTCTGTGAAACAACCCTTTGTGAAATCTCTTTCAACTCACATCTTGTTTCACTGTTACAGTGTTGTAAAACCCATGCAGTGTTTATGCGGAAATTGCCATAAACGTAACTGTGAAAAAACAATGTGGTGAAAGCTTCTTTAACTACCATCTCATTTCACAAAGTTACAAGTGTTTGAAAACTTATGCAGGGCCTAGCAGGGAAAGTGCCATAAACTCAACTCAGTGAAACACTAGGGAAAACAATCTTTCATTTAACATCTGGTTTCACAAAATTACAAGTGTTCGAAAATACACGCGGGGCCTATAGGGATTGTGCCGTACACTCAACTCTGTGAAACGACCCTCTGGGGAAACCGTCGTTCCACTGCCCCTGGCTGTCACTAAGGTAAAAGTGTTTGAAAACGTACGCGGGGCCTATGCACGAAGTGCCATATACTCAACTCTGTGAAACATTACAGTGGTGAAACCATCTCTCAACTAACCTCAGGCTTCACTTAGAAGTGTTTGAAATCCCAGGCGGGGCTTATAAGGCAAAGTGCCATTTTACTCAACCCAGTGAAATAACACTTGGGGAAAACAATCTTTCACTCAACATCGGGTATCACTAAATTGCAAGTGTTGGAAAACGCCTGTGGGGCCTTGGGGGATAGCGCCATATGCTCAACTCTGTGAAAAAACACGGTGGCAAAACCAATTTTTGTTACACAAAGTCAGAATTGTTTGAGAACCCATGCGGGACTACACCAACACTGCCGCGTACTCAACCGTGTGAAACAACAGTGTGGTGATTCCATCTTTAAACATACGTCTGGTTTCACTAAGGTAGCACTGTTTGAAAACGCTTGTGGGGGCTACAAAGAAATTGGCGTATATTCAACTCCGTGTAACAAACACTATGGGGAAACAGTCTTTCAACTAAAATCTTGTTTCACTAAGGTAGAATTTTGAAAAAAACTTGCGGGGTTTATGCATTAAGTGACATTTTGTTCAACTCTCTCAAAAAGCACTTTGCAGAAACCATCTTTCTTTTTTTTTTTTTTTTCAACGTTTATTTATTTTTGGGACAGAGAGAGACAGAGCATGAACGGGGGAGGGGCAGAGAGAGAGGGAGACACAGAATCGGAAACAGGCTCCAGGCTCCGAGCCATCAGCCCAGAGCCCGACCCGGGGCTCGAGCTCACGGACCGCGAGATCGTGACCTGGCTGAAGTCGGACGCTTAACCGACTGCGCCACCCAGGCGCCCCAGCAGAAACCATCTTTCAACTAACATCTCATTTCACTGTTAGAAGGGTTGGAAAACCTACGCGGGGCCTATGAGGAAAGGGCCATTGACTCCGTCAAAGGACACTGTGGTGACACCGACTTTCAAAAAACATCTAGTTTCATTAAGTTAGAAGTGTTGGAAACCCATACAGGGCTTCCACGGAGCGTGACGTGTACTCGGCTCTATGAAACACTGCGGGGAAACCATTTTCCAAGTAACATCTTCTTTCACTAATTTAGAAGTGTTTGAAACACTTTGTGGGTCTTATGCATAAAGTGCCATAACCTCAACTGTGCCAAGCAGCCTTTTGGGGATACCGTCTTTCAACCAACATCTTGTTTTACCAAATTAGAATTGTTCAAAACTCTTTGTGGGGAATGATGAAGAAAGTGACCTTATACTTGACTGGAAAAAATTCTCCTGAGAAACCATCTTTCAACTCATATCTGGTTTCATTAATTTAGAAGTGTTTTAAAACCCTATATGGGATCTATGGAGAAAGTGCCATATCCTCACCTCTGTCAAGCAACCCTGTGGTGAAACCATCTTTCAACTAACATATGGCTCCACTAAGGTAAAATTTTTGAAAATATTTGCGAGAAATTATGAAGTGCCATATACTCAGTTGTGTTTGACAATACTGTGGAGAAACCATCTTTCAAATAACTTCTTGTTTCACGAAGTAAACCTATGCGGAAAACATAGGGGAATGGCACAGACACAGCGCTGTGAAATAACATTGTGGGGGAACGTTCTTTCAACTAATCTCTTGTTTCACTAAGCGACTAGTGTCTGAAAACCCACGCGGGCAACTCTGACGCAAGTGCCATACACTCAACTCTGTGAAAACAGACTGTGGACAAACTGTCTTTCAACATCTTTCTTGAAGTAGGAAGTGACTGAAATTCTAGGCCTGAACGTATACTGACATTGCCACACACTCACCTCCTTGAAGGAACACCATGGAGGAACCATCTTTCAGCTAACGTTTCTTTTCTTATTGAGTGGTGTGTGAAATCTTTTATAGGGAACCGAAATGACTTATACTTCATTCTGGAAAAACACTATCGCGAAAGCTTCTTTCAGCCAAATTTTTGCTTTCACTGTTTCCACATGTGGAAAACTAATTGTTTTCACGAAGTTAGAAGTGTTCGAAAATCTAGGCCTAAATATATCATGACAGCGACATCTTCTGAACTCTGAAATTAAACAGTGGAGAATCTTGTTTCAGCTAACGTCTGGTTTCTAATGAAGAGGTGTTGGAAACCCTTTATAGAGAACTATAAGGATCTCATATTTAATTCTGAAAAAAAAAAATCTATCGAGAAACGGTCTTTCAACCAACTTCTCGTCTCACGTCTAAACGTGTTGAAAAACCTATCCTGAAAAATTATAGAGTGCCTTATAATCAACCCTGTGAGGTCACCTTCTGGAAGAACCATCTTTCAACTAATCCTTTGTTTCCTTCAGGAGTGCTTGATATCCTATGAGGACAGTGACATGTACTCGACTCTGTGAAAAAAAAAAAAAAAAACAGAGTGGAGAAACCTTTAAATAACATCTCGGTTCACTCACTTAGAAGTGTTTGAAAAATCTAGGCCTCAATGTCAAATGAGAGTGCTATAGGCTCAACTCCTTGAATTAAAATCTTGTCGAGAAACTTTTGTCCTTCACCTAACGTCTTTCTTCAAAGTTAGAAGTGTTTGAAAACTTTTACAGGGAACTCTAGGGAAAGGGTCACAATCTTAACTCTGTGAAAAAACACAACTAACTTCTTGTTTCACTGGGTCGGTCTAGTTGGAGACTCGATGCAGGGAACTATAAGGAAACTGCCATATACTCGAGTGAGAGAAAACAGCGTGGGGAAACCACCTGTTTCACTAGGGTAGGTGTCCGATAACGTACACTGGGAACTCTTAAGAAAGGGCCATATACCCAACTCTGAGAAAACACAAAAGTTTCAAACCAACTTCTTGTTTCAGTAGGTGAGAAGTCTTTGGCTCTCTGTGGGGGAAGTATGAGGAAAGTGCCATGAACTGCACTCTGTGAAACACTGTGCACAAAGCACTTTGCAGATAAGTTCTTGTGTCCGAAACTGCATTTTTTAAATCAATGCGACGTAATATAAGGAAATTGCCGTATCCGCACTCTGAGAAACAACACTGGGGAGAAGCCATCTTTCAACTAACATCACGTTTCAGTAAGTTAAACGCTAAGAAACTAACACCGGGGAACAGGGCTTTCAACTCTTGTTGAACCCACTTAGCTAGCCATGTTTGACGACCTGTGCGTGGAATTACAGGAAAGTCCGTATACTCAGTTCTGTTTGATAATACTGTGGAGACGACATCTGTCAAATCATTTCTTATTGCACGAACTTAGAAGTCTTTCAAAACCTATGCAGAAAATATAGGGGAATTAATGTCACTGACCCCACTTCCGTGAAATACTATTCTGGGAGAGACACTTTTCAACTAATTCCTTGTTGCACTAGGCAAAAATGGTCTGAAAACTTATGCTGGCAACTAGGAGGAAAGTGTAGATACTCCACTCTGTGAAAACGCCGTGAAGAAACGACCGAAGACAAGTGCCATAGATTCAACAGTGTGAAGAAATCATTTTTACACTAACACCGTGTTTCATTGAGTTAGGAATGTTTGAAAACCTATGCAGGGAACATTGAGGAAAGTTCATTTACTCAACTTTATGAAAAAAAAAAAAAAAAACAAAACACTGTGGACAAACCAACTCTCAACTAACGTCGTTTTACACGTAGTTGGAAGCAACTAAAAATCTAGGGCTAAATGTATAATGACAGCGCCATACACTGAACTCCTTGAAGGAAAACCATGGAGAAAACATCTTTCAAATAACGTCTGGGTTCAAACTGAGTGGTGTTTGAAACCCTTTACAGGGAACTATAAGGAACGGACCTCGTGCTTAATTCGGAAAACACACTATGGCGAAAGCTTCTTGCAACCAACTTCTTTCACGAAGTTAGACGTGTTGGCAAAACTATCCCGGCAACTATAAAGTGCCATCTACTCAATTCCTTGTAACTAAAAATTCCTTGTTTAACTAAGAAGTGTCTGAAAACCTAGGCGGGGAACTATGAACACAGTGACCTAACCTCAACTCTGAAAAAACGCGGCGGGGAAGCCACCTTTCAACTAACTTCTTGTTTCGCTGAGTGAGAAGTCTTTGTGATGTAAGCGGCAAAATCTGAGGCAAGGGCCATATAATCAACTCTGTTTTACACAACATTGTGCAGAAACCATTTTTAAACTAACATCGTGTTTCATTGAGAAGTGTTTGAAAACCTAAGCGGGGAACATTAGGGAAAGTTTCCTGTACTCAACTATGGAGGCGGGGGGGGGGGGGCAGGGGAACCCTTTGGAAAACACCATTTGTCAACTTCTTGTTCTAGTGAACAAGTGTGAAGTGTTAGAAAAACTATGCGGGAAGTGATAGAGAAAAGGTCATAGACTCAACTCTGTGAAAGAACTCGGTTGGGAAGGCTTCTTTCACCAAACGTCTTCTTTCACGAAGTTAGGAAAGTTTGAAAATTAGGACTAGATGTATAATGTGAGTGCTATATGCTCAACTCTGAAACTAAACCGTCTTTCAGCTAAAGCTTTGTTTCAGAGTTAGAAGTTTCTCAAAACCTTCACAGGGATCTATAAGGAAAGGACAATAAACTGAACTCTGAAAAAACACTGTGGAGAAAGCATCTTTCAACTAACCTCTTCTTTCCCCAACTGAGAAATGTTTGAAATCTAGGCCTAAAGGTATAATGACACTTACCATACTCTCAGCTCCATGGAGAAAACGTCTTTCGATTAACATCTTGTTTCACTGCCTTAGAAGTCTTTGAAAACCGATGTGAGGAACTCTAAGAAGAAAGTGCCATATCCTCAACCCTGTGAAACAATGTTGAGAAACTGCCTCTCAACTAACATACCAAACTATTATCTTGTTTCACATACAACGCACTATAACCAATATTTAGCCAACACTCACCAAGGTCTTCTCACCAAGCACACTCCACACACATACCTCTTCACACACCACAAACACCCCACTTCAACCTCCCACAGTGCCTAGGAAACACAAAAACACCAAACATATCACACACAGACAAAACGTACCACAACATACCGCAAGTACCACACACATTCAAACCTCCCTTGTACAACACTTTTATACTGCTTAAAACTCGGACGGGACACACACTTCATATGTAAACGACACACACAGTTTCCATGTAACATACCCAATCCACTACAACACACGCTCAGAATATCCATCACACAGTGCAAATACCTCACAAACATCACACTACCTATTCAGCACACGTATTCCACAAACACACTTCACATACACCATGCACAAAAATTCACACCCCACACATACACCAGAGACATGCTGCTTATAAACCACAGGCGCACGCCCTTTCCATGCACCACACGCGTAGCAAACACAACACCTCAATGCTCCTCCGCATATAGCCTGCTACATTTCTTCGGCCCCTACCTGCCAATGGGATGGCAGGAAAGACATCAAAAGCCACGGCTTTCCCTCTCTATTTGAGGGAAGAAGAGAGGCCTCGTGATGACAGTGCTTTGGGTGTGACCTGGACAGAGGTCCCTTTACCAAAGGCCATGGCTGTTTCTAACTCTTGAGACAGTCAACTTGCTTAAAGATTGTATCAGTCACTTCACTCTCACCGGTCTCCCATTCCCATCTCTGATGAAGACCTCTAGCACGCCAACTATCATTTTGAACCCCTTTGCTCTACTTCCAAATGAGTTTCTCTCTGGGCTCCATTCCAAGTGAGTCTCTCAGAGGAACAGCCTCTGCTTTCAAGTGGAGTGTGGTGAAGTCCTTGGGAGTGTGCAACGGCTTTGGTAAGAGGACCGCCCCTTCATCTGGCTTCAGAAGTATATGGACATCAAGAGGCCCGACTCATTGAAGATGCCCATTGGCGAATGTTGGTATGAATCCTGGGCCAGAGGTTGCAAGAGAGAGCTGGCCTCTTTTGTGGGTTGAGAGGAAATGAAGCGAGGCGTCTCCTTTCAAGATTAATCCAATTCCCATTTGGGATGTCGAGCTTTGGTCCACCTCCTAGTCATTTTCTTCCTATGGCTGTCCTTCGAAATAAACGTTTGCTCACACATAGGGGCCACAGAACTCTCCTTCACTCAGCTGGCACCCTGGGGTAAGCCACAAACTCCCACTCTGGCCCTGTGCCCCGTGAGGGCTTTTCGACTCTGCTATACCAAGAGAACAACGGCCTCTGACTGGAGGGTGCTTGGCCTGGTCTGGCAGACAAGGTGAAGGGGAGCTGTCTGGCTTCGCTCACCGGCTTGAGTGGGTTTCATTTTGAGCAGCAGCCAGTTTACACATGAGCAGTATGAACCAGGTGTGGGTCAGGATGAGAAGAGCCCTTTCCTGCATAAGGAATAAAGTCTTTGTTCCGGACACCTGAGCAAGAGCCAGCAGCACCCAATAGCCACATCTCAAACACTGCTGCCTCCAAAAACCGAACGACAGAGATCCCGGAAGGGACAGACAACGCTAGCAATCTCCAGCTCCTGAAGAAAGACTACGGGCGTCTTGATGGCAAGGTTCCTGTGTGTGGTCTTTCAGAGGGCTCCCTTTGCCTAAGCTGAGAGGCATCTCTTATTCCTGATACAACCAGGTTGATGGGCGACCGTCAGTCATTTCCTTCTCAACATTCTCCAAATGTCACCTCCGAGGAAGAACAGAGGTACCCTGGGTCTCCTTGGACACAACTTGGCTCTCTGAGAAGAAAATAAGGTTCTATTTTCATCCAGTGTCTGAGAGACATCATGTCTTCCTTCAAGATGGAGTCTGCCAGTGTCCACCTTATGGTGATGTAGGATTTGCTTGGGCCCCTCTCAATGTGCTATCAGAAATGTGTGGCCAACCAAAACCCTTGGGATGTGAAGGTGCCCAGGACAGTGCTTGTGGGGAAGCCAATCCACCAGTTAGGGGCCTATCACACCTCCTTTGTGAGACGAGAGAAAGAGAAGGCCGATAACTATTTCCCAGATTTCCACCAAGGCCCTTTGTTAATGCAGGACCACGACTGACTTCCTAGGGATTCTGATCCAACTGCTGCTTTTCTAACTTGTTCTCACGTCACACACCAAGACCAAGGGGCTCTCCCTACCAAACGTCCAAGAATGGGAGTTGAGTTTCCAGGCCTTTCCTGAGTCAATGCAGAACTCTCAGAGTGGGGCACCTGACAGGACAGTTAGCACGCATGTCTCTGAGCCCTCAGTGCATAGCAGGCCTCTGTATCATAGGAATGAGTAGCCACATGAACCCTTGACCCTATTTGACTGAAATATCCTCATTTGGAAGAAAAGACAGACTGTGAATGTTCAGCTTGCTTCAGGCACTGACCAGCACACAAAAAGCCTTTTGAATACACGGTTCACCATAGCTTCGTTCAAACCTACCGATCATCACAGGGAAGCGATAGTCCTCATGACTGAGAATAACTGCTGCCCCTCTCTCCGGACACGATGCGATGAATGCCAACAGAAGCCAAACTTCCCACTATTTCTTAAGGGATAATGTGGGCTTCTTGGTCCAGGGTTGCAAGGGGCAATTTTTGAGGTACTCCTTGAGCCAAGCTGACAAAGGGTTCTTCTGATGCCTGAGCAAGCCAGCGTGCTAATATCTTCTGCTGGGCAGATTATTCTAAGCTTTGCCCAAATCTCAGCCTTAAGGAAAACTTTGGCCCTCGGTTCATCACGTTTCATGACACTGCTTTAATTCTCCACCACGGTTTCTCTTGTGATTCCCTACAGATCCAGTCACTCAGAGTCATAGCACCGACCTGTGACTTGTGGCATAGGTTGAGCCAAAGGGGCCTGGCATTTTGGTTTCAGGACTCCATGGGCCTCCGGGGTCCTAGGCCTTTAGAAGGGGTCCAGCCAAGAACTGTGTATGGGTGGTCGGCCAGATGCAATAGGGGGGAGATGGCCTCCATGCCCAGGGAAAACGAAGTGTAACATGTCCCACCCAAACCGATCACATTCTCATTGGATGGAAATGTTGAACCCATATTGGTCCAGGTTAGAGCCTTTCTCTCTCCGTTATTGCTCTTCTGCCTGAGTCTTCGTCCAACCTTAGGAACCACGGAGCAGGCACTCACTCGGCGGGCACCAAAGGTTGGGCTTCGGGTTGCCACTCAGTCCCGAGCCCAGTGACAGCCATGAGCATTGGCTATGCCAAAGGAGGAGCTCCTATCGCTGAGCTTGGTGAATGGCGGTTTGTAACAAGAGGTGAAGAAGTGAGCAAACTTGCCTCATTGCGCCGCCTGATGGAGGGGCCTTCCGCCTGAAAAGCAGACAGTTCACACAGGAGCAGGAGGTTCCAGAAGCTGGTCAGCACAGAAAGCGTACTTTACAGGAGAGGGCCCCAGTGCCCCTTTCCACACCGTCGGGGGAAGACCTGGGGGGCACCTGACTACACCGTCACTGCTCACTCCATTCAGTGATGGGAAAAGGAAGGAAAGCAACGCCCAGGGCTCTCTAGGCCCTTCTGAAGGAAGAAGGCAGCCCTTTTGCTGACACGGCTCCCAGGTGTGGACGCTACAGGCACTGTTGCTTAAGGCTTCTGGTGTGTCCTCTTCTTTCCTTAACCAGGTTGCCAGGAGCTGCTTCTGGACCCTTCTTTCTCCACATAATTCCCCTTACATACTCTGAAGAGTTCTGACCCTCTTTCTCCACCTTTACACATCTTTGTTTTCCTGAAGAAAACAAAGTCCTGGAGACTGTGGGAAAGATTTTGGCCACAGAGTTCATTCCTCATCAAGTCCTTGAGTTCCAGAAGTATGTGGTCACTCAGAGACCCAAGCTAATGGAAGGGTCCCTTCAGAGGGTGTTTTTTGTCAGTTGAGCAATTGATTTGGGTACGGAGCTGGCCTTCGTCTGGGCCAAAGAAGTAAGACACTTCCTTTCCAATTGGCTCCCAACTCCTGTGTATGCCAAGCTTTGAACCCCGTTATGCCCACTGCCTTCACCTTGCTGCATTTCCAAACTCTTTTTTCTCCCTTAGGAGCTATGGAGCTATCAGAAGCTCAGGTAGCTCAGTCGAGTATGCATCAAACTCCCACTCTGCTCCTGTGCTCAATGAGAGCCCTCAGGCTCCGAACTAACAAAGGAAAAATGGTCTTTTATTCCCTGGTGATTGGTGACTGGCCTTCTCTGGTATGGAGGGGGAAGGGGAGCCAGCTTGCTTCATTATCCTGGATGACTGTGTTGTGTTCCTTGTGAGAAGCAAACGGTTTGTCTGAGGGTCAGCCCAGGGGAAGCCCTTTCCAGGAACAGGGCAAAATTTCCTTGTTTCACACTCCTGAGTAAGAGCCAGCAGAACTAAATACTTAGAGCTCAGAACTGGGGCCTCGATCAACTGATAGAACAGACATAGCCAGAAATGTCTGTCTCCTACAATCAGAATAGAGGGCACCCAGGTGTATTCCTTCAGAGGGCTCCCATTGCCTACTTCCCAAGCACTGCTTATTTTGGCTACAACCAGGTTGCTAAGAGACTGTGCTGGGTACTTATTCTCAAAATTCTCCACATCCCATATGTGAGGAAGCACTCTGGCAGTCTGTGTCTCAAGCTCCACCACTTACCATTGTCTTCAACAGTGGTGCTGCATGGTGTTTATCAGAGCCAGTACCTTTAAATAATATCGTCTTCTTTCAGCTTCGGTGTCCAGTGTAGTCCCTGTGGTTATGATCTAGGTATTGCAATGGGCCCCTCTCGTTTTGGTTTCAGAATTATGTGGCCATCTCCAAACCTAGGCTGTGTGAAGGTTCCCAGGTTCCCAGGCGGAAAACCTGTGCTCGTGGTTAGTCTCAGCCAGAAGTTAGCGGTAGATGCTGCCTCATGTGTGCTTTCAAGGTGATGGAAGATGGATACCTCTTCCTCGATTTGACCAGGGGCCTTTTGAATGCAGAACTTTGACACCCCCTGGTAGTCATTCTTATCCCATTTCTTCTTTTCTCTCTTGACCTCACTTCACACACCAAGACCATGGGGTGGCCGTGTAAACCAGTGGGTTGCAAGGATGCACTTTCCAGAACATTCTCGACTCTAGACAGGGCTCTCAGAATCAGATATCGCTGAAGAGACCTATACATTCTGTCCGTGAGCCCTCAGTTCATAGCAGGCTACTGTATCACGGGAATGGGTAGCCACATGGACACCTGATCCTAAAGGATGGACATACCCTCAGGCAGAGGAAGAGAAAGGATGTGCCTGCGGCTTGCTCCATGACTTGAGCAGAGAACTCCAAGTCTCTGGAACGTCTTCTGCACCAGGCCTTGTTCTCATCAATCAATCCTCCCATGGAAGCACATTTTTCCTATCTCGGTGTCACCAGGGCCCTATCTTCTGATACGATGGGCAGAGAAGCACACAAAAAGCCACAGCTTCCCTCTACTTCTTGGGGAAGAATTTGGGTCTCTTGTTCACAGGGCTCCGAGTGGCTCCCTTTGCCCAACACCTGTAGCCAAATCCCACAAAAGATCTTCTGATTTGTGAGCAAACCATCTTGCTAATACATTGTGCTAGTCAGTTTTTTCTAAACATTACCCCATTCCGATCCTTAATGCAGAACTCTTGCCTTAGGCTTATCAAATCTCATGACATTGCTGTTTATATATCAAGGTATGCCTTGGGCCCCATGCGTTTCAGTCTTGCACAGTAATCGATCTGTCTTGCAAAAGTCCAGTGTGGACCAGCCCGTGTGTCGTATGTTAGAGGGTGAGGTAAAAAGGGGCCAGCATATTTGTTGCAGGACTACATGGACATCCAGAGCGTCAGGGCAAGGTAAGGGGTCCAGCCGAGATCTTTTTGTGTGGAGGACGGGCCAGAGGTAGTAGGCGCACGCTGGCCTTCATGCTCGGCCTAGGGGGAAGGAAGTTTACCATGTCCGGTCCACGTTGATCACATTCCCATTCTCTGGAAATGTTGCACACTTTGGTCCTGGCTGCAGCCATTCATTTTCCTTTAATGTCTTTCTGACTGGTTCTTTGTTCACCCTTAGGAACCATGGAGCTGGCACTCATTCAGCAGGCACCAAGGGGTGGGCGTTGGCTACCCACATGGTCTCCTGCTCAGTGACAGCCATGAGCATCAGCTACCCCAAAGGAGAATAGCCCTCGTATCCCTGAGCTTGGTGATGGGCTGTCTGTAGCAAGAGGTGGGGAAAGGAGCAAACTTGCCTCATTGCTCTGCCTGATGGAGGGGCCTCCCTTCTGAAAAAGCACAATGTTCACACAAGAGCAGGAGGCCCCAAAAGCTTGTCAGCTCCGAAAGAGCCCCTTACAGCAAGAGGGCTCTTATGCCCCTTTCTACTCTCCGGGGCAACAGTGGGGGCCACGTGACGGCCACAGCAGTGTCACTGGTCACTCCTTTCAATGATGGAAAAAGGAAGAAAAGCAAAATCCAGGACTTCTAGGTCCTTGTTCCACTGTTTTCATTACATGGCACTTTCCGAACGCATAGGACTCTCCAAGGGTTGGGAAATTTTTCTCAATGCAACAAGAACTTCGTTGAAAAATTCTTTCTCGACCATGTTGTTTCACGGAGTTGGGTATATGGCCCTTCACCCATAGACCCCCGCATGGGTTTTCAAGCACTTTTTTTCTAAACTGAGTGAAACAAGATGTTAGATGGAAGATCGTTTGTCTACAGTATTCTCTCACAGTGTCGAGTAAATGTCCCTTTGAAACAACACCGCGCGGAAACCATCTTTCAACTAACACGTAGTTTCACTAGGGTAGAAGGGTGTGGAAACCTATGCAGAACCTATGTGGAAAAGGCCATATACCGAAATCTGGGAACTTACACTGTGGGGTAACCCGTCTTTCAGCTAACATCATGTTTCGCTAAGGGAGAAGGGTTGGAAAACCTATGCACGGCATATGCCGAAAGAGACATGTACTCAACTTTGTGGAAGAAAAAAAAAAAACCACTCTGGAGACGCAGCGTCTTTCAACTCACATCTGGTTTCACAAAGTTAAGATAGTTTGAAAACTTATGAATCACAAGGAAAAGGCCATATACTCAACTCTGTGAAACAACGTTGTGGGGAAAACATCTTTCTCCTAATATCTGGTCTCCCTAAGTGAAAAGTGTTTGACTACACATGTGGGGCCTAGGCAGACAGTGCCATAGACTCAACTCTGTGACACAACACTGGGGTGAAAGAATCTTTCAAAAAACATCTGGTTTCTCTAGGCTCGGAGTGTTTGAAACCCCTGACGGGGCCATTACGTAAACTGCCATACACTCCCCTCTGTGGTAAAACATTCAACTAACATCTGATTTCAGTGAGAACTGTTTGAAAACCGATGTGGAGGGCCTACACGGCTAGTGCCATGTACGCAACTCTAAGAAGCAAAAATGGGGGGGGACCATCTTTCAACTAAACCTCTCGATTTCACTAGGTTAGAAGAGTCTGAAAGACTAGACGGGGCCGGTGCCGAAAGTGCCATATACTCAGTTCTATCACGCTGCACTGTGCGGAAACCATCTTTCAACTAAAGGTTGCATCACGGAGTTAGAAACATTTGACAACCCATGCACGGAACGATGTGGAAAGTGACATATACACGACACTGTGAGAGACTCCTGTGGACAAACCATCTTTCCGGTAACATCTCGTTTCACCATGTTAGAAGCGTTTGAAAGCCTATGCAGGGCCTATTCCAAACGTGCCATACTCTTTGAAACCACTAGTGGAAAAAACGCGGCGAAACCGTCTTTCGAGTAAAATCTGGTTTCGCTAATTAGGTGAGTACCGCTTGAAACCTATGCGGGGACTACAGGGTAAAAGTGCCGTACATCAACGCGGAGGAACAACAGTGAGGGGAAACCATTTTTCAACTAAAATCTCCTTTCACTGTTGCAAGTCTTTGAAAAAGTAAGCGCTGCCTATGCCCAAAGTGCTGCACACTCAACTCTCGAACTGCACTTTGCAGAAACCATCTTTCAGCTAACATCTTGTATGACAAATTGTTAAAAACCTATGCTGGGAATGATGTGGAAAGTGACATACAGCCGAGACTGGGAGACAAAACTGCGGACAAACCGTCTTTCAACGAGCCTCTTGTTTCAAGATAGAAGCGTCTGAAAACCCTTGCAGGGAAGTATGAAGACAGTGCCGTAAAACAACAGTGTTGCCGAACCATCTTTCGACTTACACCATGTTTCACTAAATGAGAAGTGTTGGACACCAATCGGGAGTCTAAGCGGAAAGTGCCATCCACTCAACTGTGCGAAAACACTGTGGGGAAGCCATCCTTCAACTACTATCTTGTTTCATTACCTTGGAAGTTGTTGGACAAACTAGCACAGCCCATGAGGAAAGTTACATGTACCCAACTCTGTCAAGTAGCACTTTGGGGAAACTGCCTTTCAACTACCATCTCGTTTCCCTAAGGTAGAAGTGTTTGAAATCCCAGGCGGGGACTATGCGGATAGTGCCATATCTTCTTCTCTGTGAAACACTGTGGGGATCCCGTCTTGCAGGGAAGATCTCGTCACAAAGTTAAACGTGGTAGTAACCATATAAGGGGCTTCGATAGAGTGTCGTATACTGAACTTTGTGAAACAACATTGTAGGGAAACAATTTTTCAACTGACATGTCCTTTCACTAAGAGTTGTGGAAGAGCAATGCAGGGACTAAGCAGAGAGCGTCATATACTGAGTTCTGTGAAACAGCACTGTGGGGAAACCCTCTTTCCACTATCTCGTTTCACTAAGAATTGTTTCAGAAACTGTGAGAAGCCAATGTCGGACGTGCCATAGCATCTGTCAACCAACACTTTGCAAGCACTAGGGTTTTGAAACTTTCTTTCAACTCTCATCTGATTTCACCAGGTGAGAACTGGTTGAAAACCTATTCGGCGTCTAAGCCAAAAGGGCCATATACTCAGCCGCATCGACCAGCACTTTGCAAAAAACAATCTATCAACTAACATCTTGTTTCCCTAAGTTAGAATTATCTGAACACATACGCGGGGAATGCTGCAGAAAGTGACATATACACGACTCTGTGAGAGAATACTGTGGACAAACCACCTTTCAAATACCATCTTGTTTCACTAAGAAAGATTTGAAAACCTATGCAGGAACTATGCAGAAAGGTCCATATATGGACATTGTGAACACTGTGAACAAAGCATCTTTCACCTAACATCTGGCTTGAAGTTAAAAGTTTGACAACCTATGGATCACCTACAAGGAAAGAGCCATATGCCCAACTCTAGAAACAACACTGAGTAGTAACCACGTTTCATCTAAGATCTGATTTCACAAAATTAGAAAAGCTTGACTACCAGTGCGGGGCCTGGGCAGATACTGCGATATACTCCACTCTGTGAAACAGCACTGGTTGGAACACTCCTTCAACTCTCATCTGATTTCACTGAGGGGCCTATGCCAAAAGTGACCTATACTCCACTCTGTGAAAGAACACTGTGGTGAAACAGTCTTTCAACTAACATCAGGTTTCCCTGAGTGAGAAAGACTTCTTTAAAAACCTAAGCGGGGGGACGCCTGGGTGGCGCAGTCGGTTAAGCGTCCGACTTCAGCCAGGTCACGATCTCGCGGTCCGGGAGTTCGAGCCCCGCGTTGGGCTCTGGGCTGATGGCTCAGAGCCTGGAGCCTGTTTCCGATTCTGTGTCTCCCTCTCTCTCTGCCCCTCCCCCGTTCATGCTCTGTCTCTGTCCCAAAAATAAGTAAACATTGAAAAAAAAAAAAACCTAGGCTGGGCCTTCACAGTGCCATATACTCGTTTGTGAAAAAGCACTATGGGGAAGCAATTTTTCACCTGCCATCTAGTTTCTCCAAGTTAGAAGGGTTCCAAAAACTATGCGGGGCCTGTGACGGAACTGCCATATACTCAACTCTGGCAAAAAACACTGTGGAAACCGTCGTTCAACCAACATTTTGTATCACTACGTTCGAAGTGTTTGAAAACCTATACGGGGAACGATGGCATTCGACACTGAGAAAATACTGCGGACAAACCGTCTTTCAAGGAACATCTTGTTTCACTAGATAGAAGCATATTAAAACCTAGGCGGGAACTATGTGGAAAGAGCCAGGTAATCAACTCTGCGAGAAGACATGATGGAGAAACAGTTTTTATCTAATATCTAGTTTCACAGAGAAGACTTAGAAAACCTATGCATGAACTACTATGGAAAGTGCCATGGACGAACAACACGGTGGGGAAAGCATGTTTCCCCTAGAATCTGCTTTCACGAGCTTAGAAACGCTTGAATACACATTCGGGACCCAGGAGAATGGTGCCATATACTCCACTCTGTGAAACAACACTGTGGTGAAACACTCTTTCAAATAACTCCTGATTTGACCTTAGTGAGAATTGCTTGAAAAACCTACGCGGGGCCTACAACGTAAGCGCCATTTACTCTACTCTGTGAAACAACATTGAAGGGAAGCCATTACACCAAATCTGGTTTCACTAAGTCAAAAATTCGTCGGAACATGGATGGCCTAAGGGATAGTGCCTTTTACTCAACTCTGGCAGAGACACTGTGTGTGGAAACAGTCTTTCAACGAACATCTTGCTTCAGAAGTTAGAAGCTTTTGGAAAACTATGCAGGGCCAATGACGTTCTTGCCATATGCTCAACTCTGAATGGAAAAAACACTGTGCTGAAGCTATCAAATATCCTCAGGTTTCACTATGGTAGATGTGGTTCAAACCGCTTATGGGGCCCCACTGTGGCAATTTACACTGTGGTGAAACAAATCTTTCAACTAACATCTGAATTCACCGAGAACTGTTTGGAAGCGTATGCGGGGACTACAGGGTAAGTGCCTTTGACTCAACTCTGTGAAGCAACGCCGTGGGGACACCACCTTGCAGCTAACATCTCACTTCACTTCGTTGGAACTCCTTGGTAAACTTGCGGGGCTTTTGGCGAAAGTGCCCTGCTGTCAACTTTGTGGCGCAACCCTGTGGTGAAAAACTTTGCACTAACATCAGGTTTCACTAAGCGAGAATATTTTGAAGACAAGTGCGGCACCTACAAGGCAAGTGCCATTTCTCAACTCTGTGAAACAACCCTGTCACCAAACCATCGTTCCACTAACATCTCGGTTCACTAAATTGGAAACGTTTGAGAAATCTATTTGGGGAAGGGTCACGACAGTGACATATACTCGACTCCGTGAGAGAATATTGTGGGCAAACCATCTTTCCAACAACACTGTGGGGTAACCATCTTTTCCGCTAACATCTCGTTTCCCTGAAATTAAAAGTTTTTCAAAACTATGTAGGCCTTATGCTCAAAGTGCAATACACTCAACTCTGTCAAACTGCATTTTGTGGAAAGCATCTTTCAACTACAATCTTGCGTCACTGATTTAGAAATGTTTGGGAAATCTATGCGGAGAACAATTAGGAAAGGGAATTATAATTGACACTGTGAGAAGTTACCGTGGAAAAGCCATTTTTCAACTAACATCTTGTTTCACTGTTAGAAGTGTTTGAAAAACTGCAGCTTAGGCAGAAAGCGCGTGTCCTCAACTCTATGAAACAGCACTGTGGGATCATCATTCAGTTAACCACAGAATGAACATGGTTTCAAACACTTTGCATGGCTTACGCGGAAGGAGCCATATACTTAACTCTGTGAACCCACCCTGTGGAGACACAATCCTTCACTGAGTCAGAAGGGTTGGAATACACATGAGGGGCCTAGAAGGAGAGTGCCATATGCTCTACTCTGTGAAACAACACTCTGGGGAAACCGTGTTTCAACTAACATCTCGGTTCACTAAGTGTCTGAAAATGTCTGTGGGACCTATGCCGAAAATGCCTTCTATAGCACTTGGCGGAAACCGTCTTTCAAGGAACATCTTTTATCACTAAGGTAGAAGTGTTAGAAACCTTTCTGGAGATGGATGTGGAGAGGGACATTTCCTCGGCACCTTGAGAGACACTGAGACAAACAATCTTTCAAGTAGCATCTCATTTCACTGAGAACTCTCTGAAAACTTATGTGGGGCCTATGTGCGAAGTGCCTGCCATGTACTCATCTCTGTGAAACAACACGGTGGAGAAAGTATTTTTCAACTAACTTCTAGTTTCAAGAAGTGAGATGTCTTGCCAACCCTGTGCGGGTCATATGCGTTCAGAAAGTGCCATGGACTGAAATCAGTGGAACAACACTGTGGGGAAACCTCTTTCATCGCTCGTCTCATCTTTCACCTAGTTTCATCGCTAGGTGAGACGTGTATGAAAACCTACACCCGCCCTATGAAGAAAGTACCATATACTCACCTTTGTGAAAACACACCTTTCACCTGACATCTGGTTTTACAACGTTAACATAGTTTGAAAAAACAAGCATGACCTACATGGCAAGTGTCAACCCTGAAACCCCCTGAAACAAGACTGTTGGGGAGGCGATCTTTCACCTTAACTTCGTTTCACTGAGTTTGAGGTGTTTGAAGACTCATGCGAAGCCTAGGAACATAGTGAAATATACTCACGTCTGTGAAAGAAGCCTGTAGAAAATCATCTTTCAACTAACGTCTGGTGCCACGAAGTTAGAAGTGTTTGAAAGCCCCTACGGAGACTATGCGGATACATGACTCTGTGAGAAACAACCTTGTGGGGAAACATCTTCAACCACCATCTTGTTTCACACAGTAACCTACGTGCGTTCTAGGGAGAAGGTGCCATATACTCAACCTTGTCCAACAACCCTTTGGGGAAACCATCGTCAACTAACATCTTGTTTCTCTAAGTTGGGTAGTGTTTGAAAACCCATGTGGGGAACTATGAGGCAAGTGACATCTACTCAACTGTGAAACAGTGTGGTGAAACCTCCTTTCAACCACTATCGGATTTCCCTGATTCAGAAGTGTTTGAAAACCGATGAAAGTCCTAGTCAGAAAGTGCCATATACTCAACTCTATGAAACAAAACTGCGGGATCATCTTTCAATGAACTTTTATTTCAGGAAGTTAGAAGTGTTTGAAAACCCGTGCTGGGAACTGGGAGGAAAGTGATAAAACCCGACTCTGTGAAAAATACTGCGGAGAAACACTCCTTTCAAGTAACATCAGGTTTCTGTTAGAGGTGTTTACTACGCGGGGCTTATGCCCAAAGTGCCGTGTACTCAACTCTGTGAAACAACACTGTAGGGAACCATCTTTCAGCTAACAGTTTGCTTCCCTAAGTTAGAAGTGTCGAAAACCTTTGCGAGGCCTACGCTGAAAGTGCCATAAACTCATCTCTGTAAAACAAGTGGGGGGAAATATTCTGTCAATTAACATTAGGTTTCGATAAGTGACAATGCTTTGAAAACCTAGGTGGGTCCTCCAGGGTAAGTGCCGTATATTCTGCTCTCTGAAACAAAACAGTGGGGAAACCATCTTTCAACTAATATTTCGTTTCACTTAGAGGTGTTTCAAAACCAATGTGGGGCCAATGCCAGAAGTGCCATATACTCCACTTTGTCCAAACGCACTTTGTGAAAATCTTTCAACTACTATCTTGTATCACTAAGGTAGAAATGTTGGAAAATCTGGAGGGGGGGAGGAGATGATGAGGAAAGCGACGTTTACTCGACTGTGTGAAAGAGTACTGTGGAGAAAGCCTCTTTTGACTAACCTGTTGTTTCAAAAAGTTAGCAGACTTTGAAAACCTACCCCGGACGTGCCCGGAAAGTGCCAACCCCTGGCCAAACACCAGTGCCAGTGGTTCGCAACCACGAGCCAACACGGTGGAGAAGCCACATTTCCGCTCAAATCTGCTTTCACTGTTAAAAATATTTGACTTCACATGCGGGTCATAGGCGGATGGTGCCACCTACTCCACTCTGTGAAACAACCTTTCAAATGACGTCTGATATCACCAAGAGAGAACTGTTTCAAGCACTATGCGAGGCTTACAAGCTAAGAGCAACACACTACACTCTTTGAAACACTGTGGGGAAACCACCTTTCAACTACCATCTAATTTCACTAATATAGAAGTGTTTGAAAACCATGCGTGGACTAGGTGGAAAGGGCCATAGACTCAGCTCTGTGAAACATCACTGTGGGGTAAACATCTTCCAATTAACATCTTGTTTCACTCAGAAGGGTGTGTAAACCAATGCTGGGAACTATGAGCTCGACTCCGTGTGTTGCGGGGGGAATACAGTGGAGAAACTCTCTTTCAAGTAATATCTAGTTTCACTATGTCAGAATTGTGTGAAAACCTATATAGGGCGTAGGCCTAAAGTGCCATGTACTCAACTCTGGCAAAAAACACTGTGGGGAAACCATCCTTCAACTAACATCTTGTTTCACTAAGTTACAAATGTTTCAAAGCCATGCCAGGCCGACACCGAAACTTTTGCCATGTACCCAACCCTGTGAAACGACAGTGTGGTGAAACCATCTGTCAACTAACATGGGGTTTCACTCAGTGAGAACTGTTTGAAAACACATGCAGGGCCTACAGCGAGAGTGTAGGAAACCATGTGAAAAACCCTGTGGAATACGTCTTTGAACTAACTTGTTTCACTACACATTGGGCGTGTTTGAAACTATATAGGGGGCTTATAGGGAAATTACCATATATATACTCAACTCTGGAATAAAACACTGTAGAGAAAGCATCGTTCAACTAGCTTCTTGTTCCCCACCTGCGAAGTGATGGAAAATCTAGGCCTATATGTATAAATAATGACAGTACCAATACACTCAACGCCTTGAAAGTAAACTCAGGAGAAACCATCTTTCGCCTAACATCTTGTTTCACTACGTTAGACATGTTTGAAACCCTATTCGAGGAACTCTAAGGAACGTTCCACACTCAAAATCCTGGGAAACAAAAATGTGGAGAATCTGCCTTTCAAACAACACAATAAATTCTCATTTTCACACCCACCGTGCTATAAACAACTCACCAAGGTCTACACACCACACTCCTCACACCTACCTCTTACACACCACAAACACCGCAATTCCACCTCCCACAGTGCCTAAGCAACACAGAAACAAACACACCCCACAGAGACAAAACCTACCACAACACACTGCAGGTACCACACGAATTCAATCAAACCTCCCCTGTACAGCACTTTTACACTGCTTCAAAATCTCACTGGACATACACACACCCCATGTATAAAAGACATGCCCAGTTACATGGAACATATCCAAAGCACATCACAGAAAAGAAATATCCATCACATAGTCCAGACACCACCCACACACCACACCACCTACACAGCACACGTATTCCACCCCCCACACACACTTTCACATATACCATGCACAGAAATGCACACACCGCACATTTACCAGAGACGTACTGCTCATAGACCACATACACATGCCATTTTCATACACCACACACCTAGCAAGCACAACACCTCAGTGCCCCACATACACCCTGATACATCTCTGCTGTCCCTATCTGCCGATATGATGGCAGGAAAGACATCCAAAACCAGGGCTTTCCCCTCTCTACTTGAAGGAATAAAGGAGGCCTCATGATGGCAGTGCTTCGGGTGTGGCCCGGAGAGATGGCCCTTTCCAGAAGCCCGTGGCTGTTTCTAATTCCTGAGACATTCCACTTGCTGGAAGACTGTGCTAGTCTCTTCACTCACAAGTCTCCCATTCCCATCTCTGATGAAGAACTCTAGCACGCGTACTAACAATTGGAAACCCTTTGCTCTACTTCCAAAAGATTTTCTCCCTGGCCTTCATTCCAGAGGAACAGGCTCTGCTATCAAGTGGAGAGCGTGGTGAAATCCCTGTGAGTGTGCAATGGGTTATTTCAAAGGACCACCCCTTCATCTGGTTTCAGAGGTATATGGACATCACAAGGCCTGGGTCATTGGAAGATGCCCAGTGGAGAAACTTGGTAAGTATGCTGGAGCAGAGGTTGCAGTGCCCAAAAATGGGTGGAGAAGAAATGAAGACGACGAAGACCTCATCTTTCCAGAATGATCCAGTTCCCATATGGAATGTCGAGTTTGGTGCGCCTCCTAGCCCTTTCCTTCTCATGGTTGTCCTTCGAAATAAACTTTTGTTCACAAAAAGGGGCCACAGAACTGTCACTCACTCAGCTGGCACCCTGGGGTAAGCCACAGACTCCCACTTTGGTTCTGTGCTCAGTGAGAGCTTTCAAGGTTCTGCTATGCCAAAGGAACGATGGCCTCTGAGTGGGGGGAGCTTGGCCTGCCCTGGTAGAGAAGGCAAAGGGGAGAGACTTTGCTTCACTCACCTGCTTGAGTTGCCTTCATTCTGAGAAGCACACAGTTTGCACATGGGCAGTAAGGAAGCAGGAGTGGGTCAACAGGGGGAGACCCCATTCCAAGAATAGGAAATCAAGTATTTGTCCCAGACTCCTGAACAAGAGGCAGCAAAACTCAACAGCTACAGGTCAGACACTGGCGCCTGGGAACACTGACGGAAATCGTGGAAGGGAGAGACAAAGCCAGAAAACTCTGGCCCTTGAAGAAAGGCTGCAGATTCTTGATGAGAAATCTGTGTGTAGTCCTTCAGAGGGCTCCCTTTGCCTAAGTCCACAGATATTTTTTATTCCTGATACAAACGGGTTTATAGGAGATTGTGATGGTTATTTCACTCTAAACGTTTTCCACATGTCAGCTCTAATGAAGAACACTGGCACTCTGTGTCTGCATTTACGAAACTTGGCTTTCTGAAAAAAAAGTTTCTGTTTAAAACAAGTGTCTGAGAGATATAATGTTTCCTTTCAAGTTTGAGTCTGCCAGTGTCCATGTTAGAGTGATAAGGTTTTACTCAGACCCCTCCCTATTTGCTAGCAGCATTGTGTGGCCAACCAAAACCCTAAGGCATTGGATGGTGTCCAGGAAGAAGGCTTGTGGCTGTGCTAAGCCCCCGGTAAGGGGCCGAACCTGCTTTCCATGCAGGACAAGAGAAAGGGAAAGCAGTGCCTCTGTTCTTCTTTGGAGCTGACATTTAGAGAATGTTGAGAAGGAAATGACTGACGGTCGCCCATCAACCTGGTTGTATCAGGAATAAGAGATGCCTCTCAGCTTAGGCAAAGGGAGCCCTCTGAAAGACCACACACAGGAACCTTGCCATCAAGACGCCCGTAGTCTTTCTTCAGGAGCTGGAGATTGCTAGCGTTGTCTGTCCCTTCCGGGATCTCTGTCGTTCGGTTTTTGGAGGCAGCAGTGTTTGAGATGTGGCTATTGGGTGCTGCTGGCTCTTGCTCAGGTGTCCGGAACAAAGACTTTATTCCTTATGCAGGAAAGGGCTCTTCTCATCCTGACCCACACCTGGTTCATACTGCTCATGTGTAAACTGGCTGCTGCTCAAAATGAAACCCACTCAAGCCGGTGAGCGAAGCCAGACAGCTCCCCTTCACCTTGTCTGCCAGACCAGGCCAAGCACCCTCCAGTCAGAGGCCGTTGTTCTCTTGGTATAGCAGAGTCGAAAAGCCCTCACGGGGCACAGGGCCAGAGTGGGAGTTTGTGGCTTACCCCAGGGTGCCAGCTGAGTGAAGGAGAGTTCTGTGGCCCCTATGTGTGAGCAAACGTTTATTTCGAAGGACAGCCATAGGAAGAAAATGACTAGGAGGTGGACCAAAGCTCGACATCCCAAATGGGAATTGGATTAATCTTGAAAGGAGACGCCTCGCTTCATTTCCTCTCAACCCACAAAAGAGGCCAGCTCTCTCTTGCAACCTCTGGCCCAGGATTCATACCAACATTCGCCAATGGGCATCTTCAATGAGTCGGGCCTCTTGATGTCCATATACTTCTGAAGCCAGATGAAGGGGCGGTCCTCTTACCAAAGCCGTTGCACACTCCCAAGGACTTCACCACACTCCACTTGAAAGCAGAGGCTGTTCCTCTGAGAGACTCACTTGGAATGGAGCCCAGAGAGAAACTCATTTGGAAGTAGAGCAAAGGGGTTCAAAATGATAGTTGGCGTGCTAGAGGTCTTCATCAGAGATGGGAATGGGAGACCGGTGAGAGTGAAGTGACTGATACAATCTTTAAGCAAGTTGACTGTCTCAAGAGTTAGAAACAGCCATGGCCTTTGGTAAAGGGACCTCTGTCCAGGTCACACCCAAAGCACTGTCATCACGAGGCCTCTCTTCTTCCCTCAAATAGAGAGGGAAAGCCGTGGCTTTTGATGTCTTTCCTGCCATCCCATTGGCAGGTAGGGGCCGAAGAAATGTAGCAGGCTATATGCGGAGGAGCATTGAGGTGTTGTGTTTGCTACGCGTGTGGTGCATGGAAAGGGCGTGCGCCTGTGGTTTATAAGCAGCATGTCTCTGGTGTATGTGTGGGGTGTGAATTTTTGTGCATGGTGTATGTGAAGTGTGTTTGTGGAATACGTGTGCTGAATAGGTAGTGTGATGTTTGTGAGGTATTTGCACTGTGTGATGGATATTCTGAGCGTGTGTTGTAGTGGATTGGGTATGTTACATGGAAACTGTGTGTGTCGTTTACATATGAAGTGTGTGTCCCGTCCGAGTTTTAAGCAGTATAAAAGTGTTGTACAAGGGAGGTTTGAATGTGTGTGGTACTTGCGGTATGTTGTGGTACGTTTTGTCTGTGTGTGATATGTTTGGTGTTTTTGTGTTTCCTAGGCACTGTGGGAGGTTGAAGTGGGGTGTTTGTGGTGTGTGAAGAGGTATGTGTGTGGAGTGTGCTTGGTGAGAAGACCTTGGTGAGTGTTGGCTAAATATTGGTTATAGTGCGTTGTATGTGAAACAAGATAATAGTTTGGTATGTTAGTTGAGAGGCAGTTTCTCAACATTGTTTCACAGGGTTGAGGATATGGCACTTTCTTCTTAGAGTTCCTCACATCGGTTTTCAAAGACTTCTAAGGCAGTGAAACAAGATGTTAATCGAAAGACGTTTTCTCCATGGAGCTGAGAGTATGGTAAGTGTCATTATACCTTTAGGCCTAGATTTCAAACATTTCTCAGTTGGGGAAAGAAGAGGTTAGTTGAAAGATGCTTTCTCCACAGTGTTTTTTCAGAGTTCAGTTTATTGTCCTTTCCTTATAGATCCCTGTGAAGGTTTTGAGAAACTTCTAACTCTGAAACAAAGCTTTAGCTGAAAGACGGTTTAGTTTCAGAGTTGAGCATATAGCACTCACATTATACATCTAGTCCTAATTTTCAAACTTTCCTAACTTCGTGAAAGAAGACGTTTGGTGAAAGAAGCCTTCCCAACCGAGTTCTTTCACAGAGTTGAGTCTATGACCTTTTCTCTATCACTTCCCGCATAGTTTTTCTAACACTTCACACTTGTTCACTAGAACAAGAAGTTGACAAATGGTGTTTTCCAAAGGGTTCCCCTGCCCCCCCCCCCCGCCTCCATAGTTGAGTACAGGAAACTTTCCCTAATGTTCCCCGCTTAGGTTTTCAAACACTTCTCAATGAAACACGATGTTAGTTTAAAAATGGTTTCTGCACAATGTTGTGTAAAACAGAGTTGATTATATGGCCCTTGCCTCAGATTTTGCCGCTTACATCACAAAGACTTCTCACTCAGCGAAACAAGAAGTTAGTTGAAAGGTGGCTTCCCCGCCGCGTTTTTTCAGAGTTGAGGTTAGGTCACTGTGTTCATAGTTCCCCGCCTAGGTTTTCAGACACTTCTTAGTTAAACAAGGAATTTTTAGTTACAAGGAATTGAGTAGATGGCACTTTATAGTTGCCGGGATAGTTTTGCCAACACGTCTAACTTCGTGAAAGAAGTTGGTTGCAAGAAGCTTTCGCCATAGTGTGTTTTCCGAATTAAGCACGAGGTCCGTTCCTTATAGTTCCCTGTAAAGGGTTTCAAACACCACTCAGTTTGAACCCAGACGTTATTTGAAAGATGTTTTCTCCATGGTTTTCCTTCAAGGAGTTCAGTGTATGGCGCTGTCATTATACATTTAGCCCTAGATTTTTAGTTGCTTCCAACTACGTGTAAAACGACGTTAGTTGAGAGTTGGTTTGTCCACAGTGTTTTGTTTTTTTTTTTTTTTTTCATAAAGTTGAGTAAATGAACTTTCCTCAATGTTCCCTGCATAGGTTTTCAAACATTCCTAACTCAATGAAACACGGTGTTAGTGTAAAAATGATTTCTTCACACTGTTGAATCTATGGCACTTGTCTTCGGTCGTTTCTTCACGGCGTTTTCACAGAGTGGAGTATCTACACTTTCCTCCTAGTTGCCAGCATAAGTTTTCAGACCATTTTTGCCTAGTGCAACAAGGAATTAGTTGAAAAGTGTCTCTCCCAGAATAGTATTTCACGGAAGTGGGGTCAGTGACATTAATTCCCCTATATTTTCTGCATAGGTTTTGAAAGACTTCTAAGTTCGTGCAATAAGAAATGATTTGACAGATGTCGTCTCCACAGTATTATCAAACAGAACTGAGTATACGGACTTTCCTGTAATTCCACGCACAGGTCGTCAAACATGGCTAGCTAAGTGGGTTCAACAAGAGTTGAAAGCCCTGTTCCCCGGTGTTAGTTTCTTAGCGTTTAACTTACTGAAACGTGATGTTAGTTGAAAGATGGCTTCTCCCCAGTGTTGTTTCTCAGAGTGCGGATACGGCAATTTCCTTATATTACGTCGCATTGATTTAAAAAATGCAGTTTCGGACACAAGAACTTATCTGCAAAGTGCTTTGTGCACAGTGTTTCACAGAGTGCAGTTCATGGCACTTTCCTCATACTTCCCCCACAGAGAGCCAAAGACTTCTCACCTACTGAAACAAGAAGTTGGTTTGAAACTTTTGTGTTTTCTCAGAGTTGGGTATATGGCCCTTTCTTAAGAGTTCCCAGTGTACGTTATCGGACACCTACCCTAGTGAAACAGGTGGTTTCCCCACGCTGTTTTCTCTCACTCGAGTATATGGCAGTTTCCTTATAGTTCCCTGCATCGAGTCTCCAACTAGACCGACCCAGTGAAACAAGAAGTTAGTTGTGTTTTTTCACAGAGTTAAGATTGTGACCCTTTCCCTAGAGTTCCCTGTAAAAGTTTTCAAACACTTCTAACTTTGAAGAAAGACGTTAGGTGAAGGACAAAAGTTTCTCGACAAGATTTTAATTCAAGGAGTTGAGCCTATAGCACTCTCATTTGACATTGAGGCCTAGATTTTTCAAACACTTCTAAGTGAGTGAACCGAGATGTTATTTAAAGGTTTCTCCACTCTGTTTTTTTTTTTTTTTTTCACAGAGTCGAGTACATGTCACTGTCCTCATAGGATATCAAGCACTCCTGAAGGAAACAAAGGATTAGTTGAAAGATGGTTCTTCCAGAAGGTGACCTCACAGGGTTGATTATAAGGCACTCTATAATTTTTCAGGATAGGTTTTTCAACACGTTTAGACGTGAGACGAGAAGTTGGTTGAAAGACCGTTTCTCGATAGATTTTTTTTTTTTCAGAATTAAATATGAGATCCTTATAGTTCTCTATAAAGGGTTTCCAACACCTCTTCATTAGAAACCAGACGTTAGCTGAAACAAGATTCTCCACTGTTTAATTTCAGAGTTCAGAAGATGTCGCTGTCATGATATATTTAGGCCTAGATTTTCGAACACTTCTAACTTCGTGAAAACAATTAGTTTTCCACATGTGGAAACAGTGAAAGCAAAAATTTGGCTGAAAGAAGCTTTCGCGATAGTGTTTTTCCAGAATGAAGTATAAGTCATTTCGGTTCCCTATAAAAGATTTCACACACCACTCAATAAGAAAAGAAACGTTAGCTGAAAGATGGTTCCTCCATGGTGTTCCTTCAAGGAGGTGAGTGTGTGGCAATGTCAGTATACGTTCAGGCCTAGAATTTCAGTCACTTCCTACTTCAAGAAAGATGTTGAAAGACAGTTTGTCCACAGTCTGTTTTCACAGAGTTGAGTGTATGGCACTTGCGTCAGAGTTGCCCGCGTGGGTTTTCAGACACTAGTCGCTTAGTGAAACAAGAGATTAGTTGAAAGAACGTTCCCCCACAATGTTATTTCACAGCGCTGTGTCTGTGCCATTCCCCTATGTTTTCCGCATAGGTTTACTTCGTGAAACAAGAAGTTATTTGAAAGATGGTTTCTCCACAGTATTGTCAAACACAACTGAGTATATGGCACTTCATAATTTCTCGCAAATATTTTCAAAAATTTTACCTTAGTGGAGCCATATGTTAGTTGAAAGATGGTTTCACCACAGGGTTGCTTGACAGAGGTGAGGATATGGCACTTTCTCCATAGATCCCATATAGGGTTTTAAAACACTTCTAAATTAATGAAACCAGATATGAGTTGAAAGATGGTTTCTCAGGAGAATTTTTTCCAGTCAAGTATAAGGTCACTTTCTTCATCATTCCCCACAAAGAGTTTTGAACAATTCTAATTTGGTAAAACAAGATGTTGGTTGAAAGACGGTATCCCCAAAAGGCTGCTTGGCACAGTTGAGGTTATGGCACTTTATGCATAAGACCCACAAAGTGTTTCAAACACTTCTAAATTAGTGAAAGAAGATGTTACTTGGAAAATGGTTTCCCCGCAGTGTTTCATAGAGCCGAGTACACGTCACGCTCCGTGGAAGCCCTGTATGGGTTTCCAACACTTCTAACTTAATGAAACTAGATGTTTTTTGAAAGTCGGTGTCACCACAGTGTCCTTTGACGGAGTCAATGGCCCTTTCCTCATAGGCCCCGCGTAGGTTTTCCAACCCTTCTAACAGTGAAATGAGATGTTAGTTGAAAGATGGTTTCTGCTGGGGCGCCTGGGTGGCGCAGTCGGTTAAGCGTCCGACTTCAGCCAGGTCACGATCTCGCGGTCCGTGAGCTCGAGCCCCGGGTCGGGCTCTGGGCTGATGGCTCGGAGCCTGGAGCCTGTTTCCGATTCTGTGTCTCCCTCTCTCTCTGCCCCTCCCCCGTTCATGCTCTGTCTCTCTCTGTCCCAAAAATAAATAAACGTTGAAAAAAAAAAAAAAAAGAAAGATGGTTTCTGCAAAGTGCTTTTTGAGAGAGTTGAACAAAATGTCACTTAATGCATAAACCCCGCAAGTTTTTTTCAAAATTCTACCTTAGTGAAACAAGATTTTAGTTGAAAGACTGTTTCCCCATAGTGTTTGTTACACGGAGTTGAATATACGCCAATTTCTTTGTAGCCCCCACAAGCGTTTTCAAACAGTGCTACCTTAGTGAAACCAGACGTATGTTTAAAGATGGAATCACCACACTGTTGTTTCACACGGTTGAGTACGCGGCAGTGTTGGTGTAGTCCCGCATGGGTTCTCAAACAATTCTGACTTTGTGTAACAAAAATTGGTTTTGCCACCGTGTTTTTTCACAGAGTTGAGCATATGGCGCTATCCCCCAAGGCCCCACAGGCGTTTTCCAACACTTGCAATTTAGTGATACCCGATGTTGAGTGAAAGATTGTTTTCCCCAAGTGTTATTTCACTGGGTTGAGTAAAATGGCACTTTGCCTTATAAGCCCCGCCTGGGATTTCAAACACTTCTAAGTGAAGCCTGAGGTTAGTTGAGAGATGGTTTCACCACTGTAATGTTTCACAGAGTTGAGTATATGGCACTTCGTGCATAGGCCCCGCGTACGTTTTCAAACACTTTTACCTTAGTGACAGCCAGGGGCAGTGGAACGACGGTTTCCCCAGAGGGTCGTTTCACAGAGTTGAGTGTACGGCACAATCCCTATAGGCCCCGCGTGTATTTTCGAACACTTGTAATTTTGTGAAACCAGATGTTAAATGAAAGATTGTTTTCCCTAGTGTTTCACTGAGTTGAGTTTATGGCACTTTCCCTGCTAGGCCCTGCATAAGTTTTCAAACACTTGTAACTTTGTGAAATGAGATGGTAGTTAAAGAAGCTTTCACCACATTGTTTTTTCACAGTTACGTTTATGGCAATTTCCGCATAAACACTGCATGGGTTTTACAACACTGTAACAGTGAAACAAGATGTGAGTTGAAAGAGATTTCACAAAGGGTTGTTTCACAGACTGTATAGAGCCATCCGCATCGGCCGGGCATGGGTTTTCAAAGACCTCTGACTTGGTGACAAAGAGATACTAGTTGAAAGATGTTTCCTTTCAGTCTTGTTTTGCAAAGTTAGGTATAAGGCACTTTTCCCTTAGGCCCCACAGGGGTCTTCAAACTCCTGTCACTTGAAACAAGGCGATACTTGAAAGATGGTTTCCCCCACAGTGTTTATGAGTATGAGTATATGGCTCTTTCCGTATAGGACGCGTGCATGTTTCCAAACTCTTCTCCCTTGGGGAAACAAGGTGTTAATTGTAAGATGGTTACCTCACAGTGTTGTTTCAGAGTTGAGTATATGGCTTCTTCCACCTAGGCCCTGCATGGGTTTTCAAACTCTTGTCCCGTAGTGAAACGAGCTGTTTAGCTGAAAGATGGTTTCCCCACAGTGTTTCATACAGTCGTGTATATGGCACATTTGATGTGGGCCCCGCTGCGGTTTTCAAACACACTAATTTACGGAAACCAGATGGTAGTTGATAGATGTTTCCATCAGACAACGCTTTCACCGGACACAAAAGTGAGCACAAAAGTGCCCCTGCGTGTTTTTAGACACTTTTAACGGGGTGAAACAAGATGATGGTTGTTGCCCCACAGTGTTATTTGCCCGAGTTGGATATACGACACTTTATGCATAAGCCTCGCATAGGTTTTCAAACACTTCTAACAGAGTGAAACCTTATGTAATTTGCAAGATGGTTTCTCTTACAGTATTTTTTCACTGAGTCCAGTCCATGTCGCTTTCCACATTGTTCCCAGCATATGTTTGAAACTCTTCTAACTTAGGGAAACAAGTTGCTAATTGAGAGATAGTTATCCCACAATGTTGTTTCACAGAGTTGAGTAATGGCACTTTCCGCATAGTTGTCGGCATGGGTTTTCAAACATTCCTAAATTAGTGGGATCAGATGGTAGTTGAAAGACGATGTCACCACAGCGTGGTTTCACCGAGTTGAGTGTATGGCACGTCTCTCGGAGTACCCCGCGTAAGTTTCCCACCACTTCTAAGTTGGTGAAACCGAAGGTTTGTTGAAAGATGGTTCCCCACACTGTTGTTTCACTGATTTGAGTATAAGGCACTTTCTGCATAGTCCCCGACTTGCTTTTCAAACAACTCTTAGTGACACCAGACGGTGGGTGAAAGATCAATTCCCCCCACAGTGTTGTTTCATAGAGTTGAGTATACGCCACTTTCCCTGTAGGTCCCGCGTGGGTTTTCAAACTCTCTCAACATTGTGAAACGAGAGGTTAGCTGAATGATGGTTCAATAAACTGTTTCCCAGAGTTGAGTGTATGGCATGTTCAGCGTAAGCTCTGCATAGGTTTTCAAACACTTTCATCTTAGTGAAGATGTGTATGTGAGTTGAAAGTCAGTGTCGAGTATATGCCATTTCCTCATAGTTTCCCTCATAGGTTTTCAAACACATCTCAGTGGAACAAGATGCGTCTTGAAAAATGGCGTATTTATGGAAAGTGCCACATGCCCAACGTTGTGCCAAATCACTGTGCTGAAACATCTTTCAACTAATAACATGTTCACCAAGTTAGAAGCGTTGAGATCCTAGACATAGAAGTATAACGAAAGCGGCCTTTACTCTGTGAAACATCATTGCAGACAAACCAATTTTCAAAATGACACCTGGTTCAACGAAGTTGGAAGTGTTTGAAAACGCTCGTGGGACCCACACTGAAACTGAGTTGAAAACCCACGTGGGGACTAAACCGAAAGTGCCATATTCTGAAGTGTATGAAACACTGTGGGGAACCCACCCTTCAACTAACATCTTATTTCAGTAAACGTGAAGTGTTTGAAAACCTATGCGGGGCTTATGCGGAAATGCATACACTCAACTCTGTGAGAAAAGACTGTGGTGAAACCAGTCTTTCAGCAAATATCTGGTTTCGATAAACGAGAATTGTTAGAAAACCCATGCGGGGTCCACACAGAAAATACCATGTACTCAACTCTGTTTACTAGGTTAGAAGTATGTGATAACCAATGCAGGGCCTACGCAGATCGTGCCATATAATCAACTCTGTCAGACAACACTTCGGGGAATCCATCTTTCAACTAACATCTTGTTTCACTTAGAAGTGCTTGAAAAGCCATGTGGGGAACTATGAAGGGGTTGCCATCTACTCAACTTTGTGAAACAGGGTGGAGAAACATCTTTCAACTAACATAAGGTTTCACGAAGTTAGAAGTGTTTGAAAACCCTTTTCCGCATATGCGGAAAGTGCCATGTACTCAGTTCTGTGAAGCACTGTGGGGAAAACATCTTTGAACTAACATCTCATTTCCCTGTTAGAAGTGTTTGAAAACCTTTGGGGAGCCCAGGTGGAGAGTTCCGTATACTCAACTTTATCAAGCAGCTCTTTAGGGCAATGATCCTTCACTTAACATCAAGTTTCACTAGGTTACAATTGTTTGAAAACCAATGAGGGGCCTACGCCGAAAGTGCTGTACACTCAGCTGTGGGAAATAACATTGTGGGGAAACCATCTTTCAACCAAAATCACCTTTCAGTTAGAGTTGTTGGAAAACCAAAGCAGGGCTTATGCAGAAGGTGCCATATGCTCAACTCTGTCCAACAACACCGTGGAGAATCCATCTTTTAACTAACATCTTGTTTCACTGTTAGAAGTGTTGGAAAAGTTATTGGGCCTTCTGCAGAAAGTGCCGTATACTCGACTCTGTGAAACAAGTGTGGTGAAACGGTCTTTCAACCAACATCTCATTTCCCTAAGGTGGAAGCGTTTGAAAAACCATGCGGGGCCCAGGAGGCAAGTGCCATATATAATATACTCAACTCTGTCAACCTGCACGTTGCGGAAACCATCTTTGAAGCTAACATTTTGCATCACTAACATAGAATCGCTTGAAAACATGCGGGGAACCACGGGGAAACTGACATACACTCGACATTGGGAGGGAATACTGTGGAGAAACCACCTTCCAACTAACATCCTGTTTCCCTAAAGGTGTTTGAACACTATGCAGGGCTGACCCCCCCAAAGGGCCATGTACTCAACTCTGTGAAAAAACACTGTGAGGAAACTGTCCTTCAACTACCATCTGGTTTCCTGGAGTTAAAAATGTTGAAATCCTATGAGAGGCTTAACCCTGAAGTGCCACAGCCTCAAGACTGTGAATATCAGTGTGGTGAAACGATCTTTCAACTAATATCTGGTTTCACTAAGTTTCAAGTGTTTGAAAACACATGCGGGGCATGTGTATGCGGGGGAATAGTGGCATACACTCAACTCTGTGAAACTACCCAGTTGGGGAAATCATCTTTCAACTACCATCTGGCTTTTGTAGGATAGAAGTGTTTGAAATCCTATGAGAGGCCTAACCCTGTAGAGTCATAAATGCAAAAGTGTGAACATCAGTGTGATGAAACTACCGTCCAACTAACATCTTGTTTCACAAAGTCAGAGTGTGTTCAAAAACCCATGCAAGGCCAGCATCGAAAGTGCCACTTAGTCAAGTCTGTGAAACAACATTGTGGGGAATCCGTGTGTCAGCTAACCTCTCGTTTCAGTTAGTTAGATGTGTTTGAAAACTTATTCGGTTCTACCCAGAAAGTGCCCTCTGCTCCACTCTGTAAAACACCAGTGTGGTGAACCCATCTTTCAAATAACATCCGGCATCACTTTTAGACGTATTTGAAAACCTATGCGGAACCTACACGGAAAGTACCTTACACTCAAATGTGTTCACCAACACTTTGGGGACACCGTCCTTCAACTAACATCTTAGTTCACTAAGTTAGGTGTGCTTGAAAACGATGCGGGGTCTACACCAAAAGTGCCATATACTCAGCTCTGTGAAACAAGACAGTGGGGGGAAAACCTTCTTTCTCCTAACATCTGGTTTCACTAGAAGTGGTTGCAAACCTGTGTGGTTAGGGCGATGAGAATAAGTGTCACATAGTCAACTCTGTGAAACAACATGGTGGGGAAACTGTCCTTCAACTAACATCTGGACTTACCAAGTTACAAGTGCTTGAAAAGCCATGCTGGGTCTATGAGGATAGTGCCATATTCTCACCTCTGTGAAACCACCCTGTGGGGAAGCCATCTTTCAACTACCTACATTAGAAGTGTTTGAAACCTAAGAGAAACCTGAGCGCTAAGTGCCACACACTCAACTGTGTGAAACAAAGGTGTGGTGAAACCATCTTTCAACTAATATCTGGTTTCACTAAGGTAAAATGTTTGAAAACTATGAGGGACCTATGCGGAAAGTACCATATAGTCAACACGGTGCTAGAACGCTGTGGGGACTCCATCTTCCAAACAATCTCTTGCTTTACTAAGAGGTGTTTGAAAACCATGGTGGCTTACACCGAACGTGCCGCATACTCACCTCTGTGAAACAGCATTGTCGGGAGACAATCTCCTGACATCAAGTGTTTGAAAACACAGGCGGGGCTTATGCGGATATTGCCGTACACTCAACTCTGTGAAACAACACTGTGGGGAAACGGTCACAGTAGTCTTTCAACTACTATCTGGACGCTCTCAGAAGTGTTGGAAAACATAAGCCTAACCGCTAAGTGCCATGTACTCAGCTGTGTGAAACAACGTTGTGGTGAAATGATCTTTCCACTAACATCTGGTTTCACTAAAAGTGTTTGAAAAGTACACAGGCTCTATGCAGAGAGTGCCAGGTACTGAACTCTGTGACCCAACAGTGAGGGGGAAAACCTCTTCCAACTAAGTCTTTTATAACTTAGAAGTGTTTGAAAGCTTGAGGTGCCTATGTGGAAAGTGCCGTATACTCAACTCTGTCAAACTGCACTGCGTCAGAAGTGTTTGAAAACCAACGTGGGCAAAGATGTGGAAAGTGACATATACCAGCCACAGTTAAAGAATCCTGTAGAGAAACCAGCTTCCAAATAAACTCTTGTATAACTTAAGGGAGTAGTGTTGGAACACAAGTGCCACATACCCAGCTCTGTCAAACAGCGCTTGGGGGAAACCAACGTTTTCATCTAACGTCGGGTTCAACTAACTTGGAAACTTGAAAACCTAACGCGGGGCCTAGACGGAAAGTGCCATACACTCACCTCAGTGAAACATGTGGTTTCACTAAGTTAGAAGTGTTTGAATACACATGCCGGGCCTAGCCGGATAGTGCCAAACCTTCACTTCAGTGAAAAACTACTGTGTGTAAAAGAATCTTTCAAGAAGCCTCTGCTTCCACAATCATGGATGTGTTTGTGACCCTTCATGGGGCCACAAAGTAAAATCCCGTATACTCCACTCTGTGGGGCAACGCTGTGGTGTAAAATTCTTTCAATTCACATCGACTTCATTGAGAACTCTGAAAACCCATGCAGGGAATACAAAGTAAGTACCATATATTCTGTGAAACGACACTGTGGGGAAACGTTCTTTCAACTAACATCTCGTTTCTCTACATTAGAAGTGTCTGACACTTCTAATTCATGCGGGAACACTTCTAGTTCATGCGGGAACTATGCGGAAAGTGCCATATATATGCTCAACCCTATGAAATAACACTGTGGGGAAAACATCTTTCAACTATAACATTTCATTTCACTAAGTTAGAACTGCTTGAAAAACTATGCAGGGCCTATACCGAAAGTGCCACATACTCAACTCTGTCAAACCGCTCTTTGCAGAAACCGTCTTTCAACTAACATCTTGTATCATTTGAAAACCTATGCGGGGAAGGATGCCGAAGGTGACATATACCAGCCACTGTTAAAAAAATCCTATGGAGAAACCATCTTTCAACCAACATTTTGTTTCACTGAGAACTGTTTGAAAACCTTACGTGGGACCTATGAAGAAAGGGCCATATACTCAACTCTAGCAGCACTTTGGGAAACCAACTTTCAACTAACATCTTGTTTCACTATGCTAGAAGTGTTTGAGGAACTTTGTTGGGAACGATGAGGAAGGTGTCATATACTTCGACTCTTTGAAAGCACTGTCGAGAAACCCTATTGCAGCTAATATCTGGTTTCACTAAGTTAGAAGCGTTTGAAAACCTATGCGGTGCCTATGCGGAACGTGCCATATACTCAATTATGTGAAAGAACACTGTAGCGACATAGTCTTTCAACTGATATCTTGTTTCACTAAGTGAGAACTCTTTGAAACCTATGCGGGACCTACAAAGGTAAGTGCTGTATACACAACTCTGGGAAAGAACATTGTGGGTAAACCATCTCCTAGATAACATCTCGTTTCACTCAGCACTGTCTGAAAACTTAGGCGGAAACTATGCAGAGAGTGCCACATAACTCGGTGAAACTGCACTTCTGGGAAACCACTTTGCAACTAATATGCAACCACACAGTACAACATATTACACACAAACACCACACCTGTATCACACCTACTACCATACACGAACACACAACACACAAATACAAAATATTTATGAAAAATACACCACACACGACCAAAGTACCTTACCGAGACACAACACACAGACTCGCACACCCTGCACATACCACACACCTTGCACACCGCATTGGCCACATTAATACTACATACGCCCCTACATCACACGTACACCATGTACACACACATGCATTACACACAGCACATATACACCACACACCATGCATATACCACAAACACTCAACACAATTCACATATGCCCCACGTACCCAGTTATAACCCTCTTACCTTGTTACCACACTCAACACGTATTCAGCACACAATTTCCAAACAAACCACCTCTCATATATCACACAAGCACACTGCACATACACACCACACACACCGAACCTACTCCACATATAAAGACAGTTGCCACCTCCTCTACACATAACTTAGACATCACGCACACTGCCCATATAGACACAAACGTGACACATCTACCACCCGGCTCCAGTACTCCCACAAAGAACACGCAACAGCAGGGAGTTTAAGCATCTCGCATGACACACGAAAAGCACAAAAACACCTCACCCATTCACCACATACACACCACATACGCATCACACTGTTGTCTTCCACCTACTGTTTCTTACACACAATACACATACCACAAACACATGTATACACACCCTATACACCTATACCACACCACACACTCCATATATACACCACACACATGCCGAACGTATACCCCACACAACACGTAATACACAGACACCACATCTACAACACACACACCATGAGAACCGATACATGTATGACACACAAAAACCACCCACACCATACACACCACACTTACCACCACACCAACTCCACCCCTATGCCACACCACAAAACTGCACAGGCACCACATAGAAAACACGCCATACAAACCCCGCACACGAACACACATTGTACATGGAGTTTACACGCATGACATATATAGTACAATCACAACACATAGACCACAATTACAGCACACAGAAAGACACAAACACCAGGTATAAACCACCAACACACCATACACACACCACGCTCACCACACAAATGCCATAAGCAGACACAAGTCACATATACAACATATGTGCCATCAATACAGAACAAGGTCACAACCAATCCACACACACCACATATGTACCTCCTGAACACACCCACCAGCCGCCACCCACGCCTTGTGGTTTACTGCCTGAAACGACACTGCCCAAGTGTCTTCCGTGTAGCCTTTCATATACAGCTCAAAGCAGTTGGTTGAAACATTCTTTATAGTGTGTGCTGAGACAGCTAGCCTGGCAGCCTTGTAGTCTCATCCTTTGAACTAGCCAATCATAGCTAGATCACTTGCCCATCATTCTAAATACCCCAGAAAGCAAAGTTCACAGATACAGGGAGAGAAGAAGCCACATCAAAGACGTTAAGAAGTGCAGAGAGGAGGCATGGGGAGAAATATATCCGCACTGCTGCAGAGGAGTGGAAGCCCTCTTTGAGGAAAGAGGGAGGAGAGGGGCACACAGAACACACAAGGTGACCCTTGTCCCAAAGACACATGAAAAGAGGCTCAACATCATTCATCAGGGAAATACACATCAATACTACAGTGAGCTTACCATCACACATCTGTCGGAAAGGCTAAATCTCACAAAACAGGAAAAAATTGGTGTTGTCAAGTTTGGTCAGAAAGGGAAACCCTCTGACACTGTGGGTGGGAATGCCAACAGTTGCAGCCACTCTGGAAAACAGCACAAATTTTCATCAATCAAATGTTAAGAATAGGGCTGAGCTGGGGCACCTGGGTAGCACAGTCAGGCGACTGACTCTTGATATCCACTCCAGTCAGGATCTCACAGTCATGGGACAGAGCCCTCGTTGGGTTCTGCACTGGCAAAATGGAGTTCGCTTGGGAGTCTCTCTCTCTCTGTCTCTCTCTGTTCCTCTCCCACTTCTCTCTCCCTTTCAAATAAATAAATTTTAAAAATTACCCTTTAACATTTAGAGTTACCCTATGATCCAGAAATTGCACTGTTTTTACCCAAAGGATAAAAAAACATGAGAATTCAAAGGAATATAGGCACCCCAGTGTTTTTAGCAGCACAATGAAAAATAGTTACAGAAAGAGCTCAAATGTCCATTGACTGAGAAATGGATGGAGATATATATATAAAACTCACATATATATACACAATGGAATATTATGCAGCCATGAAAGATGACATTTTCCTTTGCAATGATTTGGATGGAGCTCGAGAATAGTATAAGTGAAATGAGTCAGTGAAAGGCTTGTATGATTCCACTCTTATGTGGAATGTAAGAAACAAAACAAATAAGTAATCATGGTGGAACAAAGAGAGCAGCAACACAACAAATTTATTCTTAACTATAGAGAACAAACTGATAGATACCAGAGGAGAAATGTGCGGGGGGAGTGGGACTATAGAGGACATGGGAATTAAAGAGCACACTATGTGATGTGCACCGGGTGTTGTGTGGAAGGGTGGAACAACTGAATTCTAAGCTGAAACTATTAATACGTGGTATGTTAACCGGAATTTACAAACTTGAACTTTCTATATTAGCCATAGGGAAAGGCCCTGTGCTTAAGTGCCCAAAGCATTACTGTGCTTCAAGTGACATTCTTGTCCTTCATAAACATATAGAGTAACGTTTTCCTCACCACCCCTCTGTGTAGACACGTGCTTTCCTGCTGAAATTACCCTTTGCTACAAGACGGTTTTAGAACTAGCTTCTTGGGGATATGTAGTCAGAAGTACTTTTTTTTTATACATGAAATTTGTCAAATTTTTTTCCATAAAACACCCAATGCTCATCCCAAAAGGTGCCCTCCTCAGTGTCCATCACCCACCCTCCCCACCCTCCCACTGCCATCAACCCTGTTTTTTTCTCAGTTTTTAAGGGCCTCTTATGTTTTGGCTCACTCCCTCTTTAACCTTTTTTTTCTGCTCCCCCGTGGTCTTCTGTTTTCTCGGGATCCACAAAAGAGTGAAAACATATGGTTTCTGTCTTTGACTTATTTCACTTAACATTACACTCTAGTTCCATCCGCATTGCTGCAAAAGGCCATAATTCATTCTTTCTCTTTGTCAAGTAGTACTCCATTGTGTATAAAAACCACGAATTCTTTATCCTTTCATCAGGTGACGGACTTTTAGGCTCCTTCTATAATTTGGCTCATGTTGAAAGTCCTGCTATAAACATTGGGGAACAAGTGCCCCTATGCATCAACACTCTTGTATCCCTCGGGTAAATGCTTAGCAGTTCTATAGCTGGGTCATAGGATAGATCTATTTTTAATTTTTTAGGAACCGCCATACTGTTTTCCAGAGTGGTTGCACCAGTTTGCATTCCTACCAACAGGGCAAGAGGGTTGCCGTTTCTCCCCATCCTCACCAGCATCTAGAGTCTCCTGATTTTTTCACTTTAGCCATGCTGACTGGCGTGAAGTGGTATCTGAGAGTGGCTTTGATTTGAATTTGCCTGAAGAAGAGTCACGTTGTGCAAATTTTCATGTGCCTGTTGGCCATGTGGATGTCTTCTTTAGAGAAGTGTCTATTCATGTTTTCTGTCCAAATTTTCACTGGATTGTTTTTCGGGAGTGGAGTTTGGTGAGTTCTTTATAGATTTTGGATACTACCCCTTTGTCTGATATGTCATTTGCAAATATCTTTTCCCATTCCGTCGGTTGCCTTTTGGTTTTGTTGATTGTTTCCTTGGCAGTTCAGATGCTTTTGATCTTCATGAGGTCCCAACAGTTCAATTTTGCTTTTATTTCTCTTTTTTTGCTTTTTAATTTCTTTGCCTTTGGAGAGGTGTCAAGTAAGAGATTGCTGTGGCTGAGGTCAGAGAGGTTTTTTTTCCTGCTTTCTCCTCTAGGGTTTTGATGGTATCCTGTCTCACAAGCAGGTCTTTTATCCTTTTAGAGTTTATTTTTGTGAATATTGTAAAATATTGGTCCATTTTCGTTCTTCTGCATAAGGCTGTCCAGTTCTCCCAGCACCATTTGTTAAAGAGACGGTCTTTTTTTCCATTGGATATTCTTTCCTGCCTTGTCAAAGATTAGTTGGCCATTTTTTTTGTGGGTCTAATTCTGGAGTCTCTATTCCATTGGTCTATATGTGTCTGTCAAAGCGAGCTAAGCTTGCCCATCCTGCCCCTGTGCACTTTGCTGATCCCGGCTAATATGTCAGGTCCCATGGAAGGAACACCACAAGCCTGGCAGTGTGCAAGTAGCCCAGACAGGGGCCACAACACTCCACAGTGAGTCCTGCCCCTGGGAAAGGGGAAGGTAAAGTACACACAGTCTGACTGTGGCCCCAGCGGTGGGCTGGGGGCAGATGTCAGGTCTGACTGCGTCCCCACCCACCAACATGTAACTCCCAGCAACACAGAGGAATGGCCATGCAGTTTGGAGCCACCGCAGTGACTACCCAAAAGGACAAAAGGGAAGAATTCTCAAAAAAACTCCAGGAGGTAGCTAATGACAGCTAACGAATTGATCAAAAACAATTTAAGCAATATAATGGAACAAGAATTTAGAATAATGGTCATAAAATTAATCGCAAGGCTTGAAAAAAAGCATAGAGAACAGCAGAGAATCTATTGCTACAGAGATCAAGGGACTAAGAAATAGTCGCGAAGAACTAAAAAATGCTATAAATGAGGTGAAATATAAAATGGAGGCAGCCATAGCACGGATTGAAGAGGCCGAGGAGAGAATAGGTCCATTAGAAGGTAAAACTATAGAAAGAGAGGAAGCTGAGAAAAAGAGATAAAGAAAATCCAGAATTATGAGGGGAGAATTACAGAAGGAAAAGATTCAATCAAACCGAACACTATCCGTATCATAGGAATTCCAGTAGAAGAAGAGAGAGAAAGAGGCTGAAGTTGTACTTGTACAGAACTATTCTTAAACTCTTGTGTAGAAGCACCAGGAAATGGCCTAGCTTTAGGTGCCTACAAGTACAGTGTGTCGCACTGTGTCCTCATATACCGTGAGATCCCTGGTTGGTAGGTGAGTTTCCAAGCCATCCCTGACCCGATGCAGAGTTCTCAGAGCTTGATGTCCCAGAGGAGAGCTACCTCTCCATGTCTTTGCTCCTCTGGTGCTGGGCAGGCAACAGTATCATAGGAATGGGAGCCATGTTGACCCCCACCCCGAATGGATGGAGCTACCCTCATCCAGAGGTACACAGTCTGAAAACACACCATGCTCTACATGATCAGAGCACAAAAAGCCTTTGGAGTAAATAGTGCATCAAGGTTCGTTCCAACATCTTGATCATCACATGGAAGCACCTTCATATTGCAGAGCCACTGCTGACCCTCTCTACCAATACGATGGGCTGAAACCCACCAGAATGCAAAGTTCTGCTCTATTTCTCATGGGAAAATGTGGGCCTCTGGCTCACAGGGCTCCAACGGGAATCCTTTGGGACACTCCTGTGGCCAAAGACCCACCAAATTCTTTTGATTCTTGTGCTAGCCAGATTGTGAATACATTGCGCTAGTCATGTTCTTCTAAACACGAAGAACACTGGCCCTCGGTGTATCCAGCTTCACAAAATTGCTTTATCATCCATCAAGGTTCGTCTTGGGGTCCATAGAAACTCAGTCTTTTAGAGTACTGTACATCTGGCTCCAGATATCCAAAAGGGACCAGCCCCAGATGGTCGTGTGACAGGTGGAGCCGGAGTCCCTGGCCTTGTGGCTTCAGAACTACATGGACATCCAGAGCCCTAAGGCATCAGAAGGAGTCTCGCAGAGAGCTGTGTGGGGGGAGTTTCGGGCAGATTTACAGGCCAAGAGCTGCTCCCTTGCTGTGCCTTGGGAAAATGAAGATAAACCTCTCCATTCCACACTGATCGCATTCTATCCCATTGGATGGAAATATCAAATGCCTTTCAGTCCTGACTGCAACCATCTCCTCTGCTTTCCTGTGTTTCTGACTGCCTCTTGATTCACCGTTAGGAGCCATGGAGCTGACACACACTCAACAGGCACCCAGGGATGGGCATCGGGTTCCCACTCTGTCCCGTGCTCAGCCATCAGCATCGGATATCCCAAAGGAGAATACTCCTCGTAGCTGTGACCTTGGGGGTTGGTTGTTTGTAGCAAAGCGTGGGGCGAGTGGAGCCAGATCGCCTCCTTGCTTTGCTGATTGAGTTGCTTCCCTTCTGAAAAGCAGACAGGTCACACAAGAGCTAGTAGGCTACAGACACTTGTCAGCAAAGAGCCCTTTACAGGAAGAGGGCATCAACGCCCCTCTCCACACTTTTGAGACACAGCTGGGGGCACCTCCCAGCTACAGCTCTATTGGTCACTCCATTCAATGATGCAAAAAACAACAGAAGCCGACCGAGTCCTAGGGCTCTCTAGGCCCCTCTGAAGGGAGAAGGCGGTCCTGGTGCTGACAGGTCTCCCAGATGGAGATTCCACAGGGCGTTTGGGCCTAAAGCCTTCTGGTGTTCTTCTTTTTACAACGAGGTTGCCAGGAACAGGGCCCGGGCTTTTCTGTCTCCATAGAATACCTCTTCCAAGCTCTGAAGAGCTCTGGCCCTCCTTATTTGCCTTGAAACATATTGATCTCTTGTAGAACCATGGTTCTTCCCGCAATCCATTCAGAATCAGTGTCTCAAGTGTCCTATTCTCTGACTTCCACCTGGGAGTGTGGTCCCGTCCTTGTGAATGGAGCTGAGATTTTGCCACAGGGCTCCTTCTTCACTAATTGGTTTGTTTCAGAAGTATACAGCCATTCTGAGGCTGAAGGCATTTGAAGGGACCCAGCAGAGGATGTTGAAAGAAGACAGGCTTCTTGCTGACAGGGTTCCCAGTTGTCTTACAGAAGGCCCCCTTAGCCTAATCCCTTCGGCCTTTCTTATTCTGGATACGACTTGCTCAATAGGAGACTGCGTGGGGTTATTTCATTCTCAACTTTCTCCAAATTTCATGTGTAATGAAGAACTCTGGCAGTGTTTGTCTCCATTGCCACTCCTGAGCTTTTTTGATGAAAGAGAGTTTGCATGGACACTATTTTGGGACGGTGTTTCAGAGTAATATCCTCTTGTTTCGGCTTGGGGTTTTGGTGGTGTGCCTGGGATGGTGCCAAGAGGTATGCTATTGGGCCGTACTCAGTTTGGTTTCAGAATGAGGTGACCCTCCCCATACCCAAGGTGTGTGAAGGTGCCCAAGGAGAATGCTCACGGGCAGGCAAAGCCCAAGCTTGGGGGTGGATCCCACCTCCTGCGTGCTGCAAGGGGAAGGGAAGGTTATGGTCCTTTTTTTCGGTTTTCCCCGTGCCCATTTGAATGCACAGTTTTTGCTCACCTTGTAGTCATCCCTCTCCCATTGCTGCTTTCCTAACTTGGTCTCAGTTCACACATGGTTGCTCTACCCTGTGTCGGTCACCTGCACCAGCCGAGGTCCCCAGTTTAAAGGTGAGTTTCCAAGCCTTTCCTGATCCAATGCATAACTCTCAGAGCCTGGTGTCCCATTGGACAGCTGACGCCCTTGTCCCTGGGCCTCTGATGGTGGGCAGGATAGAGTATCGTGCAAATGGGTTGCCACATGAACCCTTGCTCCTGATGGATGGAGCTACCCTCAATCGAAAGAACACTTTGTCCATATGCACCAGGATCCTGGACCTGATCAGGGCACAAAAGTGCTTGTGAATAGAGCACCGAGGCCTTGTTCCCACAATCGGATCATGGCATGGAAGGAAACTCTTCATATGTCACAGCCAATTGTTGCCCCTTTTTACTAATACGATGGGCAGAAGCACATCAGAAGCCAAATTCCCCCTCTAATTCTTTTTTAAAAAAATTGTGTACATTTATTTAGTTTTGAGAGAGTGGGACAGAGCACAAGTTGGGGAGGGACAGAGAGAGAAGGAGACACACAGATCCGAAGCAGACTCCAGGCCCAGAGCGTACATTCAGCACAGAGCCCGACGCTGGGCTTGAACCCACAAACCACAAGATCATGACCTGAACTAAAGTCAGTCACCCAACCGACTGAACTACCCAGGCACCACCCCCCCCCCATTTCTTAAGGGAGAATCTGGACTTCTTGCTCACAGGGCTCGAAAAGGCATCCTGTGGAGAACTCCTGCAGCAAATGGTCCCAAAGGTTCTTGTGGTTCTTCACCAAGGTACATAAAGAAGTCACTGCGCTGGTCAGCTTCTTGTGAACTTGAAGAATTCTGGCCTTCCGTGCATCCACTTTCATGACATGCTTTATCATCCAAGTTTCATCTTCCATTCCATAAAAACTCAGTTTTTCAGAGTACAATATCCAGCTGCAGATGTCCAATGGGGCCAGCTCTTGTGACATTGGGACAGGTGTGGCCAAAGGGTCCCTGGCCTTTTGGTTTCAGGACTACATGGACATCCAGAGAGCGCTAGGGCTTTGGAAAGGATCCAACTGAGAGCTGTTTGTGTGGAGGCTGGGCCAGACATATTAGCGGGAAGCTGGCCCCTTTGGTGGTCCCAGGAGAAATGAAGATAATCTCCGTTCCACATGATTGCATTTACATTTGATGGCAATATTGAATGTCCTTTGACTCTGGCTGCAGCTATACCCTGTCCCTTCCTGTGTTTCTGACTGCCTCTTCATTCACTGTTAGGAGACTTAGAGGTGGCACTCACAAAGCAGGCACCCAGGGACAGGTGGCTTCCCACTCAGTCCCATGCTCAGAACCAGCCATGAGTCTCCGATATCCCAAAGGAGAATAGCCTTCCTATCCCTGAGTGTGGTGCTTGCCTCTTTGTAGCCAGGGGCAGCAGGGATGGGAGCCAGCTCCCTTCCTTCATCTGCCTAATTGAGATACCTTCCTTCTGAAAAGCAGACGGTTCACACAGGAGCCGAAGGCTCCAGAAACTGGTCAGCACAGAAAAAGCCCTTTACAGGAAGGCACCAAAGCCCCTTTCCAACTTTGGAGTCACAGCTGGGGAAACTCCCAGCTATAGCACTATCACTTCTCACGCCATTCAATGTTGCAAAAAGCAACAAAAGCTGACCAAGGCCCAGGGTGCCCTAGGTCCTTCTGAAGAAAGAAGGCAAGCCTGGTGCTGACACGGCTCCCAGATGCAGACACTAGATGGCGCTTTTGCATAAGCTCTCTGGGGTTACTTCCTCTTAAAGCCAGGTTGCCAGGAGCTGGTGCAGGACACTGCCTTCTCCGTAGAATTCCCCTTCCAAGCTCTGAAGAGCTCTGGACCTCCTCGTCCACCTTATCGCCTCGTTGCTGTCTTGTAGAAACAAAGGTTCTTCTCACAATGTGTTCACAATCAGTGCCTCGAGTCACCTTCTGTCTTCCACCTGTGAGATTCTTGTTGTGTTCTTGTGACTGGGGGAGAACTTTTGCCACATGGCCCCTTCTTCACTATATCACTGTGTTTCAGAAATATGCATCCATTCTGAGGCCCAGAGCATCTGAAGGGACCCAGCAGAATATGTTTGGTATGTACGCTGGCCAGAGATTTGGGCAGGGAGATGGTCTCCTTGGGGGCCGAGGGCAAATAAAGCAAAAACATCTTTCCAAGTGGAAAGTGGCACTTAAAATGTTGAGTTTTGGCCCACCTGGCGCCCATTTCCATCTGCTTGCTGTGTTGTTGAGAATGTGTTTTTTTCTGTTAGTTGCCTTAGAGACATCCTTCATTCACGTGGCACCCCTGGGTATGCCACCAATTCTCACTCTGCTCCTGTGCTCAGTGAGAACTATCAGGCTCTCCTCTACCAAAGGAAAGAGAGCCTCGAGTCCCTGGTGCTTGGTGCTTTGCCTGCCGTGCTATGGAGGATGAAGGAGAGCCAGCTTGCCTCACTGTCCTGGATAATGGTGGTGTTTCATTCTAAGAAGCCAACAGGTTGCACCTGGGTTGTAGGAACCAGGAGGGGGTCACCAATGGGAGAGTCTTTGATGGCAATTAGGGAATCGAGTCCTTGTTGCAGATTCCTGAGCAAGAGCCCTCAGAACCCCATAGCTACAACTCAAACACTGCTGCCTCCCTCAACTGATGGGAAACATGACAGGCATAGGCCTAGCCAGAGATCACTGGCTCCTATGGAAAGAAGGCAGGCTTCTTGCTGCAGGGCTCCCAGTTGTCCGCCTATGGAGGACCCCTTGGCCAAATCCCTTGGGCATTTCTTATTGTGGATGCGACCTGCTTGATAGGAAACTGCGTGGGGTTACTTCATCCTCAACTTTCTCCAAATCTCATGTGTGGTGAAGAACTCTGGCAGTGTATGTCTCCATTGCCACTCCTGAGTTTTTTTGATGAAAGAGGGTTTGCATGGACACTATTTCGGGTCAGTGTCTGAGTAGTCCTCTTGTTTCGGCTTGGGGCTTTGATGGTGTGCCTGGGATGGTGATAGAAGTATTCTCCTGGACCCTACTCGATCTTGTTTCAAAAATATGTGGTTCTCCCAAAATTCAGGGTGTGTGAAGTTTCCCAGGGGAATGCTTGCGGGTAGGCTAAGCCTGAGTTTAGGGTGGATCCCGCCTCCTGTGTGGGACATGGCGAAGGGAAGGTCGTGCTCAACTTCCTTTGTTTTCCCTCAGGCCTGTTTAAAAGCATAGCTTTGACTCCCCACGTAGTCGTTCCTCCCCCATTTTTGGTTTTCTTTCCTGGTCTCAAGTTACACACTGAGTCCGTGTGACTGTCTCATACACAGCCGAGTTGCAAAGATGGGAAGTGAGCCATCCTTGCAGATCCTGAGCCAGTGGAGGTTTCCAAGTGTCTGATGTCCCAGAGGGCAATGGACCCTCATGTCCGTGAGGTCTTGTTTTTCAGTAGTCTATTTAACTATCGTAAATAATTTCTCTTCTTTGGAAACAAAGGTCTCCCTGGAATCATTTTAGAGCCTTTGTCTCAAAGTCATATCCTTTCCCATTAAGCTTTGATTTGGGTAGCATCCTGGTGCGTGTGAAATTTCTGATACCTTTGGCCAAACCTATTTCACACGCACCAGGATGTCCCCAAATTCTGATACCTTTGGCCAAACCTTTTGGGGACATCACCAAGCTTAGATCGTCTGCAGGTGCCCAGTGAAGAATGCTTGTGTGTAGACTAAGCCAGAAGTTTTAGGGATGGAGCTGGCCTCCTGTCTGGATAGAGAGTTTATTAATAAATATGTCCTTTTCACCAATGTATGCCATTCCCTTGGAGATGCAGCACTTTGGTACTGCTTGTACTCATGCCTATCCCATTACTGCTTTTCTAGCTAGGTCTCCGTTCATGTCGAAGAGCCATGGCTGTGTGAATGGTACCAGTTTCTCAGTTCCTGAGAAATTGACCCATGAATATGGGTCTAATATCTCAGAGGAAACCTGGCCCTTCTCTTCCTGAGCACATGGTGTTGCTTAGCTGGCCAAAGTATGCATGCACATGGGTATCCAGTTGGACTCCCTCCCATCACTAATGGAGATTCCTTCATTTTGACAAAAAGGTTTTCATGTAGGCAGGTTGTTCCACGATCTGGTCAGCGCAGAAAGTACCTTTGGATGGAATCCTGCACCAAGACCTGCTTCCAAACAATTGCCCATTGGCTGGGAGCCCATCCCTGCTACAGCTGTATCACTGCTGCCCCCCTGTACTGTTGGCAAGGGCATGACACATACCCTGAGCCAGGTCTTTCCCTCTGTTTCTAAAGGAAGGATCTGGGCAGGCTTCTTGGCGACAGGGTTTTCAGGTGGAACTTATGGACAGCACCGTTTGACAAATCCCACAGGCGTTTGTCCTTCCCGAGTCAATCGACAAGCTGTGGAAGACTCTGCCAGTCACGTTACATCTTTATCCCTGATGCTGAACTCTGACGCTCCCTCCAGCCATTTTCACCCCTTTGCTCGCTTTTAACTCTGAGATGTCCCTGGGGTCCATTCCATGTAATTGTCTTACAGTCATATCCTGGGGATTCTGGTCTAGTCATTGTGACTATGGCACATGTTTGGCCAAAGGTCCCCTGTCTTTTCACCAGGATAGTGGTTCCCTGTATGATTGTTCATCTCTGCATGAGTGTCACAGAACTCAGGTTTCTGGTCAAGTAGGCCTGTGTTTTTGTGTTTGTTTTCCCATGGGCAGATCCTCAGATCCCCTCAGGTTTTCAAGCATCTTGAAAAGACAAGAATAACTAAACTTGGAAGTTGTTACAGTATCTGAATGATGTTCAGGGCAAGATCTTTGTGTTTTAAACCAGTGCAACCTTAATCTGACAGTATACAGGGCAATCGTGCTCTAGTACACCCCTCTGCGTTTCTTCCAGGCATATTGCACACTAGCCAGCATCTTGACTCTACATCCTCATTATAGTTCATCCCTGGCACTCAGCAACGCATCACATCACGCTTATCCATTTCTTTTGAGGGTACCCATGTGAGAGCGCTTTAATCCTCCGAACATGGTCTGGGAGAAGAGAACCGGTAAGAAGTCAAACCCCAGGTACTGCTCTATTGGATTCCACCCTATATGCCATCCTTGCCCTCTGCCACGGACCTTGGGGCTGTTTTGGAGCTAGTCCTGCCAGCCAGACCTATCACTGTTGCTACAGCTGAGTATGCTGAAGGAGGACAGCATTGCACAGGCCACTGCCATGGTTGTCACTGCATGACCACAGAGTGGCTTTGTGGGGCCATTGAAGCTGCTATGGCACTGCCTGATGCACAGAGCTGTTCATGTCTTGGTACCTGACCCAGAATCCTCCTTGTGGTGGTGACCTGCACCCACCACTGATGCCGGTGGTCCCTCTGGCCACTCTTTGCCCCACATGGAAGGTAAATCCAAGTCTGAGTCAGTGCAAGGGCTACCATTAGCAGGGACTGGGTTGCCTTGCTTGGGTCCCACCTCCACCATGCACAGGCTGTTGTGAAAATCTATCCCTGGGCATGGGTTTAGTGAGTGACAGCTCCATGGCTCCTATGTCCAAACGGGGACATAGACAGCCATGGGAAGTGGGTGTCCATAATGAGGGCCTAAGTGCAATATTTTCAGCAGGAATGGGATCAGTCTGCATCAGAGCCGTGTAACTTCATGTTCCCTCAGCCAAGGAAGGAGACCAGCTCCCTTCCCCGTCCTCTGGCCCAGCCAAAGTGTCAGCGTTCTAACCTGAGCCTTTCCATGCCCCTGGTCTCTGAATGCCTGCATGGTTTTGACACCAACTTGCCAGGGGCCCTGTGGCCAAACTTATCTCACATTCACATGGACTGGCGTGGGATCCCCAGCTGAACACCAAGATTATCCCTCTGAGAGACTACATCGAATGGACCCCAGAGAAGACCTATATTGAAAACAGAGCAAAGAGGGGAAAATAGATCCCCGGAAGGCGAGAGTCCTTCGCTAGGAATGAAGATGGGATGATGTGGAGAATGAAGGGCCTAGTTCCATCTCTAGCAAGCTGGCTCTCTCAGGAATAGGCAAGATTTGTGAGCTTTAGTGAAAAAGAGCCCCCTAGAGGTTACAGCGGGGAAGCCTTTGATCAAGGGGTCTGCATTCTTCCTTCAGAAAAAGACGGAAAGCCCTGGCTTTGAGTGTGTTTCTTGTCCTCATTAGAGGACAGGAGTCTCAGTGATTCAGCTGTGGCTGTTTGGGTCTCCCGGCTGATGGCCAAGTTGTTAGAACCCAGACTGGATGCGTATTCCCTTCAAAGTCCCTTTGTGCACTGACCAGTGCCTGAAGCAGAGTGTGCATGCATGAACCATCTAATCTGCATGGTGAAGGCACCTCTGTCCACCAGGGGAGGGAGGCCAGCTGACTACCCATCCATGCAAAGACTCTAGCTGACTAGGCACCAAGCCCCCAGGGACACAGAAGCTTGCTTTCCTCTGGCATACCAGACACTGAGAGCCATCAATTGGCTGAGGAACTGACTGGGAACTCAAGACCAATATTTGGACCTGGGTTGTGCCTGGCACAGCTCCAGGGGATCCTGGAATGTTCTAATTTAAAAAGAAGACATTGTTCTAAGGCTCTTGCTCTGAATGGCTCCCAGGAAGACCTTAGCTTGAGAAAAGAGCAATAAAACCACATAGGCACCCGGATGATCAAAGCTCTTCATTACAGAAGAGAATGGGATATAGAATTCAGTGCCTCTCCTATCTCCTGGCAGGCTGGCTGAAGAGTAAGAAACACCTGAGAGCTGGTGGAAAAGGAAACCTCCATTGGCTACACATGAGAGTGAAAATCTGCGGGAGCTCTGTATTTTTGTTAAGAAACATGAAAAGCTGTATTTGGTGATTTTCCCTATCTTTCTTATCAGGAAATAAATGCAACATTGAAGTAGAGGCAAGGATCTCCTGCTTCCCGCTGGGGATCAAGTATTTGAAACCCGGACCTGATACAGTCACTCCTCAAAGGGCTTTTGTCTGTGCTGACCAGGTCTGAAGAACAGTGTGCATATGGGAATCATATTTGGCACAGAATGAGGGCAGTCATGTCCTTACTGCATTTAAACAGACGTGGCCAAGCACCAAGCACTAAGGGACATCAAGGCCATCCTTTCTTTTATTTGAAGTTACTGGTTGCTCTCACAATGGGAGTTTTGCCTCAATCGTTGGGTTTTGATTGTGTGAAGTGACAGCCCAATCATTTCTGAATGTGACCCAGGACTTAGAAAGTAGCAAATTGGTGGGAATGGTTACAAGGGAGGCCAAGTCTCTACATTACTGATGGGAATGAGTTATGCTAGCCCCGTTTATATAACTTCATTTCTCCTTGCTCTATATGTAAGGCCAGTCCCTCTCCAAACCTCTGGGACTACCTACCCATATCTATCCATATCCAACTTGGCACCTTCATATGCCCTAGGCCTCTCGTTAAGAACAGAGTTGTAGTAGGAAGTTATGAGAGGTCCTATTGCCAATCTATGCCAGAGTCACCAGGATTCAGCCGGAGGCCCCAGTTAAGAGGGGAGGATGTTTCTCTGAGATATTGACTCTGAATGGACTCCAGCAAGATGCTAGTTTGAAGAAAAGAGCAAAAGGATGGAAATAAATAGAGGGCCAGATTTCTTCATTACAAAAGAGAGCAGGAGGAAGCTGAAGACGCACTTAGCACAATCTCCTGAGAAGCTGTTGTCTATAGTAAGAAACACCCATGGGCCGAGGTAAAGGGAAACATCTATTGCCTACACCTGGGTGCACAGCATGAGGCCTACACTTTTCTTTCAGAAAGAGAAGGAAGTCTCCGGACCTTGGCTCCCTTGTATTCCCTCCCGTCAGGCAGAGAAGGAACAGTGACAAAGGTAGCAGGTTAGGGGTCCCATTGGTGCTTGGGGTATTGTAACCAAGTCAAGGTGCAGTATTCCTTATAAGGGCTTTTTTGGGCTGAATTGTCCTGCTGTCTACTGTGCATGCTTGATCCATCTGCCTAAGAGGATGAAGACATTTCAATCACCCAGGAGAGGGAGGCAAGCTGGCTACCCATCAGAGATGACTTGAGCCAAGCAACAGGCGCTCATGGACACGAGGCTCATTCTTCTTTGGCATAAATGAACAGATGGCTCTCCCATGGCACAAGACCAGAGTGGTATTTCATCACAAACCCTGGTGTTATGTGGCTGACAGAACAAGTTCCACCTGGTTGTGACCCACGACCTAGTTAAGGAAACAGAAAATGGATGGGAAGGCCTAGAAGGAGGCTAAGCTTCTTCTACATTACAGAGGAGAGGAGGACAAAGCTGGGAATGAAATGTCTACCATCGTTTCTCCAACCAGAAGGAAGGCCAGCTCCCTGTCAAACCTTAGCATTGCCTACACAAGGACACTCTGCCGGGCACCTTCAAGGCCCCTATGCCTCCCATTGTCAGCATACTTCTGAAAAGCAAATGAGGGGTCCTGTGTCCCAACCTATGCCAGAGACCTAAGGACTTGGCCAGATTCCCCAACTTAAAGGAAAGGATATTTCTTTGAGACACTCACGCTGAATGACACCCGGAGAGAAACTAGTTTTCAAATACTAGTATTATGGACCGGGAGATTCTAGCGACCTCTTTGCCAGTACTGCAGAGCACTCCCAGAAGGGCTGTTAGGTGAGGGTGAAGCTTATGGACTGTGTTCCTAGGCCTCTAAGGTGATGGTGAAGTTTAAGGTTGGGTATTTGCCCACAATCCTTTGCTCCAGCTCTATCTCAGCTGTTGCAAACCACACAACTGCCTTTTCTATTCCTGACTGAGGAATCTTGCATCAGTCTTGTGTCCCAAATTCCTTGTTTGGTCAGACCTGACATCCGGATTGGGTGGGGATAGTCATGACTAGGGTTAGGGTTAGGGCCTGGCAGTTTGTAGGGGTCAGTTCGTTGGCAGTGCAGATCCCTCCCTGGAGGGCTGGGTTGAGGGCTAATGTGAGGAATTGCGACAGGCTTTGGTCTCGGTTTAAGGGCTCGGCTGATTGTGTGGTCTAGAGTTAGGATTTTGCTCAGAATCCTGCTCTCAAGGCTACATGCCAGTCCTTGCAAATGGCTCTGTATCCTTCTTCGTTCCTAACCAAGTTATCTTTTGTCATTCATGTATCATAATTCAGGTGTGTCCTTGGAACCAGCACTCAGGCCCAAGTAAGCCCAGAACAATGGCTAGGATTAGGGTTAGGCTGTGGACAATCTATAAGGGCCTGTCCGCTGGCAGTGCAAAGACACAGCGCTCAGTTGAACCCGAGTGTCCGGGTGTCCATCAAGGGTTTGGTTTGGGGTAAAGGGCTAGGCCGATTGGGTGGTCTAGGATACGGGATAGTTTCTACCCAGCATCATACACTCTGGCTCCATCATGGTCTTTGCAAATGGCACCATTTTCTCTTATGGACTTGGTCAAGCAACTTTGGTCAGTCTTGTGTTCCACATCCATTGTTTCCTCAGACCTAACGTTCAGGCCCATGTAGGGTCAGAGCTGTGGCTAGTGTTATGGATAGGACGAGGAAAATGGCCAAGGCTTATCTCCTGGCAGTGCAAAGATGTATAGCGGTCTCAGTTGATGTTGTCAGTGTGAGGGTCAGCCTCAGGTTCTGCTTCAGGTCTGATCTTTGCACCCAGCACCATTTCTTCTTGTGTCTCTGGTTGAGCCCCTTGAGTCAGTCATTTGTCCCAAATCGTTTCCTTCATTTTGTGATTCGCTCTTGTGTCGAGATGGAGGTAAGGCTAGGGTTTGGGTTGGGAGCTAGAAGATAGCAGGGGCCTATCCACCAGTAGTGCCTAGCCCCTCACAGAGAGCTCAGGTGATGGTAACACAAAGGGTAAAGGTGAGGCTTAGTTTTTGGCCTCCTGAGCTAGGTGTATCGTGTGGCTTAGCGTCAGGTTTTCACACAAAATCATATTTTCTAGCTCCGTCCTCATGTCCGATAGCACAGTTTGCCACTGTGTCCCTGGCTGCATCCACTTCAGTGAGTCTTGTGTCCCAAACCCATTGTTTCCCGAGACTTGAAATGTGGGCTTGGGAGGACCACATCCATGGGAAAAGTTAGTGTTAAGGCCCAGGAGACATTAGGGCCCTATCCGCCAGCAAGGCACATTTCCCTCACTGTAGAGGTCATTTGAGGATGAAGGATAGGATGAGGATCAGCCTAGGTGCAGCCTAAGGTGCAGGGCGTGGGCTGATGGTGTGCAGTCCGGTTAGATTTTCAGTCTGAATTATACTCTTTTGCCCCGTCCCAGTCATGGCCAGGGGCATGGATTCCTTCTGTGTTCCTGGCTGAATAATCTTGCAGTGGTCATGGATCCCAAGTCGGTGTTTCCCTCAAACAGGATTTGGGCCAGGTTAGAACCAGTGCCAATACTAGAAATTGGGTTAGGGCTTAGGAAATGGTAGAGGCCTATTGGCTGGCAGGGAGAAGCCCTGCCCGCAGAACTGAGTAAAGAGCAACAGCCAGGGTGAAGATCAGTCTTCAGGTTTACATTCAGGGGCTAAGCTGTTGGTGTGGATTACGGTTAGGGATCTTACTCTGTCACTTGATCCAGTCATTGGATCCATCAATTCCTACTATGCACGTGACCAAGTAATCTCGCATCAGTTCTGTGTCCCCAAATTGCGGTTTCCACAGATCTGGAATCTGGAACCAGCTAGGGCCAGAGCCATGGTTAGGGTCAGGGTTAGGGCCTATTGGATGACAGACTATCCACCAGCAGTACAGAGCCCTCCCTGGAGGGCTGAGGTGGTGAGTTTTAGGGGAAGGGTCATGCTTGGGATTCTGTTCAGGGGCTAAGATGATGGTGTGAGTTAGGGTAAGATTTTGCCCCAGAATCAAATTCCCTTGTTCCATCCTTGTTGCAAATGGAACGACTTTTTTTTCTCTGCTTGGGGCTGAATAACCTTGCATCAGTCATGTGTCCCAAAACCGTTGTTACCTCCGACCTGAGATTCAGGCTTGGAAAGAGCCAGAGCCCTGCCTACAGTTAGCTTTAGGCACCGGGAGATAGTAGCAGCCTGTCCAGCAATGGTGTGTAGCACTCCCTAAAGGTCTGAGAGGAAGGTAAATGTTAGGGTGAGGCCCAGACTTACGGATAGTATTCAGTGCTAGGGTGATGGTGTGGGTGAGTCTTAGGTGTTGGTCCACAATCCTACATTTGAGCTCCGTCCTGGTCATTACAAAGAGCAGAACGTCCTTCTCCATTCCTGTCTGAATTATCTTGGGTTAGTCATGTTTCCCAAATTCCTTGTTTGGTCAGACCTGGGATCCAGGCCTTTGTAGGAACAGAGTCATATTTAGGGTTAGGTGTAGGGCATGGCAGATGGTAATGGTCCATTCACCTGCAGTGCAGAACCCCCCAAAGAACGCTGAGTTGGGGGCAAAACTCTGGATTTGTGACAGGCTTTGGCCTAGGCTGACTGTGTGGTCCAGGGTAGAATTTTGTTCAGAATCTTTTTCTGCGGCTGCATCTTGGTCATTGCAAATGGCACCACTAGCTTTCTTGTCTCTGGCTGTCACCTGGCATCAGTCATGTGTCGCAAATAGTTCCCTCAGAACAACCATTCAAGCCCTATTAAGGTCAGAGTCATGGTTTGGCTTAGGGTTAGTGCATGGAAAATGGTAAAGGCCTACTTGGAAGGCACAGTTGAGAGAGTTTGTTAGTGTGAGGGTCAGACTTAAGGGTCAGGTTCTGCAGTCAAGAATACTCCTTCCAGCATGGGGATCTTTCAGAATATAAGGAGAGTTCCCCAGACTACCAAAAAATAACAGTTCGTGATAACTCAACCAGACCTTCAAGAATTATTAAAAGGAACTGTTTCAGTAGAATGGGCAGATGAAAAGTGTCAGTATAGAGGTTGAAAACGCAGTTAAATGATTTTTTCTGTACATAAGCCAGTCAAGGAACTCACAGAAAAGGATATAAAACATCATATACCTCAAATGTGTGGAGGAAAGGAGAAAACAAGGGGTTCCGTCAAATTATGGCTAAATTAATGTAGGCAGCTACATATAATAGAGGTTATATACAAACCGAAAGGATACCAAATATCAAAACCCACTAATAAAGACACAAGATAAAGGAATCCAAACATATCATTAAAGAAAGTCAGGAGAACATGAGAGAATGTCAAGAAAAAGATCAGAGAAAGTCTTCCAAAACAATCACAAAACAAGTAATAAAATGGTATCCATCAATAATTACTCTGAAGGTCAATGGGCTAAATGATCCCATTAAAACCATAGGGAGGCAGAATGGATTAAAAGACAAGACCCACTCACATGCTGCCTACAGGAGACCCATTTTAGACCTGAAGACACCTGCAGATTGAAAGTGAGAGGATGGAGTAGGATTTGTCATGCAAATTGTTGTCAAAAGAAGGCTGGAGTAGCCATCTTATACCAGTCAAAACACATCTTAAAACCAAAACTGTAACAACAGACAAAATGGACACTATATCATAACAGAATCAGCAAGAAGATACACTTGTAAATATATATTGATCCAACTTAGGACCCCTCCCAAAGACATTAAACCGTTAATAATGAAAGGAACTAATTGATAACTGTACAATACAAGTAGGTGACTTTAACACCCCACTGACAACCATGGACATGACATCTAAACAGAAAATAAGGAAACATGGTTTCAAATGACCTAGTGGCCCAGATGGACTTAACAGATATATTGAGATCATTCCATCCTAAAACAGCAGAATACACGTTCTTTACAAGTGCGTATCAGACATTCTCAAAACATATCCCATGTTACGTCACAAAATGGATCGCCACAAATACAAAAACACTGAAATTATTCCATGCACCTTCTCTGACAACAGCACTATGAAAGTCAACCATAACAAAACATCTGCAAAGACCATAGATACATGGAGGTTAAATGCCCTACTACTAAATAACGAATGTGTCAGCCAGGAAATGAAGAAGAAGAAGAAGAAGAAAAAGAAAGGAGGAGGAGGACAAGCAGGAGGTGGAAGAGGAGGAGGAGAGTGAAGAGAAGGAAAAGAATAAAGGAAGAAGGAAAGAAGAAAAGAAAGAAAAAAGAAGACAGAAGAAGGAGGAGGAGAAAAGAAAAAGGAGGGGAGTGGGAAGGAGAGGAGGAGAAGGACGAGGAGGAGAAGAAAGTTTAAAACTTCATGGAAAAGGGGCGCCTGGGTGGCGCAGTCGGTTAAGCGTCCGTCCGACTTCAGCCAGGTCACGATCTCGCGGTCCGTGAGTTCGAGCCCTGCGTCGGGCTCTGGGCTGATGGCTCAGAGCCTGGAGCCTGTTTCCGATTCTGTGTCTCCCTCTCTCTCTGCCCCTCCCCCGTTCATGCTCTGTCTCTCTCTGTCCCAAAAATAAATAAAACGTTGAAAAAAAAATTTTTTTAAATAAAAATAAAAAAAAATAAAACTTCATGGAAAGATCTAAATCTATAAAGAGCACCCCCAAAGCAAATAATCCGGTGAAGAAATGGGCCAAAGACACATATACAGACTTTTCCAAAGAGAGTTTCACATGGTAACAGATACAGGAAAAGACGCTTTACATCACTCATCATCAAGGAAATGCAAACACAAATCACAGTGACATACCACCCTGTCAGAATGGCTAAAATTAACAACTTGGGCAAGCACAAATATTAACAAGGATGCAGAGAAAGAGGAATCCTTTTGTTACCGCTTGTAGGAATGCATAACTGGCACAGCTACTCTGGAAAACAGGATGGAGGTTCAGCAAAAAATTAAAACTGGAACTACCTTATGACTTAGTGATTGCACTATAAGTACTTAATCCAAAGGATATGAGTGGTGATTTGAAGGAGCACATGCACCCCAAAGTTTATAACAGCATTATTGACAATAGCCAACATATGGAAAGAGCCTGAATATCCACCGACTGACGAATGGATATAGAAGATGCGATATATATGTACAATGGAAGATTTTCATCCTCAGCGACGAAAAAGAATGAAATCTTGCCATTTGCAACAATATGGATGGAACTTGAGTGTATTATGCTAAGTGAAATAAAGTCATTGAGAGACCAATATCGCATGCTTTCACTCATGTGGAATTAAGAAACAACAGATGAAATTAGGGGAAGGGTAGTAAAAATAAGATAAAAACAGAGAGGGAGACAAGCCATACTCTTAAACACTGAGAACAAACTGAGGGTTGCTGGTGGCGTTTGGGTGGGGGGGGTGTGCTAAATGGGTGATAGGCATTAAGGGAGACACTAGTTGGGATGAGCCCTGGGAATTATACACAGGTGATGAAGCACTAAATTATATTCTTGAAATCATTATTTTACTACGTTAACTAGTTTGAATTTAAATCTTTTTAAAGTGCAGTGAAAAATGTTAGAAAGAAAACATAATGATCCCAAACTGCTGGGTGCAGCAAAACCAATTCTGAGATGGGCGTTCCAGCAATACAGGTTTACCTCAAGGTGCAAGAGGAATCTCAAGTAAGCAACCTAATCTTGCATCCAAAGAAGCTAGATAAAGAACAACCATCAAACCTAGAACCTGCAGAAAGAAGGAAATCATGAAGATTGGAGCAGATATAAATGAGATAGAAACAAAGAAAGAAAGAAAGAAAGAAAAGAAAGAAGGAAGGAAAGAAAAAAAGAGAGAGAAAATGAAAACAATAGAAGAGATCAATGAAAGAAGCTGGTTCTTTGAGAAAAACCAATAAAGTTGATAAACTTCTTGCCAGACATCACAGGAAAAAAAACCCAAAACACTAAAATACATAAAACCACAAATGAGAAAGGAGAAATAGCAACAAACACCACAGAAATACATATCTCATAAAGGAATATTATGAAAAAATACATGCCAGCACATTGCCAAGCTAGAAGAAATGATTAAATTCCTAGAAAAAATTAAAAGACCAACATCGAAACAGGAGGAAATAGAAAATTGGAACAGAATGATACCCTGTATCAGTAAGGAAACGAAGTTGGTAATGACAAAGTTCCAACAAGCAATATCCAGGATAAGATAGCTTCACAGGCAGATTCTACCAAACCCTTAAAGAAGACTTCATGCCTATTCTTCTTAACCTATCCCCAAAAACAGAAAAAGAAGGAAAACTGAATTCATTCTATGAGGCCAGCCTTACCCTGATACCAAAACCAGGAAAAGACACCACTACAAAAGAGAAGCACAGGCCAATAGCCCTGATGGACATACATGCAAAAATTCTCAATACAAGAATAGCAAACCTCATTCAACAATGCAGTAAAATATCAATGACCATGATCAAATAGGATTTATTTCTGGGTCACAAATGGGGTCCAATATTCTCAAGCCAACCATTGTTATACACCGCATCAATAAGAGAAAGGTTTCTGCATTATTTCAATAGATACAGAAAATGCATTTGGCAATGTACACAATCCATTCATGATAAAAAACAAACCCTTCAGCACAGTAGGTGTAGAGGGAGCATAACTCAACATAACAAAGGCCATCTATGAAAAACATAGCTGATATCATCCTTCATAAGAAAATACTGACGCCTTTTCCCGTAAGGCAGGAACAACACAAGGATGTCCACTCTCACCACTTTCACTCAACATAGGACTGAAAGTCGTAGCCAAAGCAGACAACAAAAAGAAAAGAAATCCAAATCAGTGTGGAAGAAGTAAATCTCTCACTATCGACAGGATAATATATATATAAAACCCTAAGACTCCACAATAAAAATAGCTAGGACCGATAGGTGAATTCAGTGAAGTCTCAGGATCCAAAATCAATATACAGAAATGTGTTGCATTTCCAAAGACTAACAATGAAGCCACAGAAAGAGACGTTAAGAAAACAATCTCATTTACAGTTGCACTCAGCAGAATGACATGTCAAGAATGAAGAACCAAACAGAAGAAAGACCATACCCTGAAATTTATAAAACACTGATGAAAGAAATCCAAGATGGCACAAAGTTTTTTTTAATTTTTTTAATCTGTATTTTTTTTTTAATTTTTTTTTCAACGTTTATTTATTTTTGAGACAGAGAGAGATAGAGCATGAACGGGGGAGGGGCAGAGAGAGAGGGAGACACAGAATCGGAAACAGGCTCCAGGCTCTGAGCCATCAGCCCAGAGCCCGACGCGGGGCTCGAACTCACGGACCGCGAGATCGTGACCTGGCTGAAGTCGGACGCTTAACCGACTGCGCCACCCAGGCGCCCCTAATCTGTATTTTTGAAAGAGAGACAGAGTGTGAGGGGGGAGGAGCAGAGACAGAGGGAGACACAGAGTCTGAAGCAGGCTCCAGGCCCTGAGCTCTCAGCACAGATCCCATCACGGGGCTCAAACTCACGAACAGTGAGCTCATGACCTGAGCCGAAGTTGGACGCTTAACTGAGCCACCTAGGTGCTCCAAGATTGCACAAAGAGATAGAAAGACATGTGAGCTCATGGATGAGGAAAAGAAGTATGTTTGGAAGCTCTATTGTCCCCAGGGCATCTATTCATTTAAGGTAGTCCCTATCACTTTTCACAGAACTAGAACAATCATAAAACGTCTAGGGAACCATAAGAGACCACAAAGAGCCAAAGCACTCCTGAAAGAGAAAAGCAAAGCAGGGTTCATGGCAATTCCAGACTTGAAGTTGTATTACAGGCACAAAAATAGACACACACAGATCAAGAGAACAGAAGATATCCACATGGCCAGCAGACACATGAAAACATACTCAACATCACTCATCAGGGAAATACAAAGCAAACCACAATGAGATACCAACTCCCACCTGTCAGAAAGGCTACAATTAACAACAGGCAACAACAGATTTGGCGGGGATGTGGTGAGAGGCGAACCCTTGCACGTGGGTGACTAGGACCCTTAAGCGTCTGACTTTGGCTCAGGTCGCGATCTTGCAGTTTTGGGTCTGAGCCCTGTGTCAGACTCTGTGTTGACAGCTCAGAACCTGGAGCCTGCTTTGGATTCTTTGTCTCCCTCGTTCATCTGCCCCTCCCCCCCTCAAAAATAACATTAAGAAAGGGGAACCCTTTAACTCTGTTGGTGGGAATGCAAACTGGTGCAGGCACTCTAGAGAACAGGATGGAGGGTCCTCAAAAAATTAAAAATAGAACTACCCTACGACCAAGCAATTGCACTAATAGGTATTACTCCAAAGGATACAGGAGTGCTGCTTCAAAGGGGCACATACACCCCAAATTTACAACAGCCCTAGTAACGATAACCAAAGTATGGAAAGAGCCCAAATGTCATTGACTGATGAGTGGATAAAGAAGCTGTGGTATACACCACACACACAAACACACAGTGGAATATTTCTGAGTGATGATAAAGAATGAAATCTTGCCATTTGCAACAATGTGGTTGGAACTAGAGTGTATTATGTGAAGTGCAATATTTCAGTCAGATAAAGACAAATATCATATGAATTTACTCATGTGGAATTTAAGAAAACACAACAGATGAACACAGGGGAAGGGAAGGAAAATAGAAGATAAAAATACAGAAGAAGGCAAACCATTAGCGACTCTTAAATACGGAGAACAAACAGGGTTGCGGGAAGGGTGTTGGGTGGAGGGATAGGCTAAATGGGTGATGGGCATTAAAGGAGGGCATTTGTTGGGATGAGCTCCAGTGTTACATGTAAGTGATGAATCACTGGGTTTTCCTCCTGAAACCAATACTACACTGTATGTTATTCAACTTCAATTTAATTACATGAGTTTTAAAAGATAGAACAGAATAGAAAACACCGAGATGCACACACACACAGAAATATATATTCGATTAGTCTTCACCTAACCAGGAAAGAATATCCAATGTCTCTTCAAAAATGGTGTTGGGGAAAGGGAGAGCCTCATGCAAAAGAATGAAAGTGAACCACTTCCTTACACCTTGCACTTAAATAAAGAAGAAATGGATGAAAATCCTAAAAGTGAGACATGAAGCCATAGAAATCCTAGGACAGAACACAGGTAGTAACTTCTTTGACATCAGCCACAGCAACTACTTTCAAATATATGTCTCCTGAGGCAAGAGAAACTAAAGTAAAAACAAACTGTTGGGATTTTTATCAAATAAAAAAATTCTGCACAGTGAGGGAAACAGTCAACACGAAAAAGCATCTTACGGAATGGCAGAAGATATTTGCAAAGGACATATCTAATAAATGGCTAATATCCAAAGTAGATAAAGAAGTGATATATAACACAAGCCCCACCTGGGCCAAAGACATGAGCAGACATTTTTCCAAAAAAAAAAGGCATGCAGATGGCCAACAGGCACGTGAGAAATGCTTATTTATCATCAGGGAAATACACATCAAAACCAAAGTGAGCTACAACCTCACACCTGTCAGAATGGCAAAATTCAACAAAAGAAGCAATCAGTGTTGGCAAGGATGTGGAGAAAACAAACTCTTCTTGGGAATGCAAAGTGGTGGTGCCACAGTGGAAAACAATATGGAAACTCCTCTAAAATTTAAAAATACATGGGGCGCCTGGGTGGCGCAGTCGGTTAAGCGTCCGACTTCAGCCAGGTCACGATCTCGCGGTCCGTGAGTTCGAGCCCCGCGTCAGGCTCTGGGCTGATGGCTCAGAGCCTGGAGCCTGTTTCCGATTCTGTGTCTCCCTCTCTCTCTGCCCCTCCCCCGTTCATGCTCTGTCTCTCTCTGTCCCAAAAATAAATAAACATTGAAAAAAAAAAAAAAATTAAAATTTAAAAATACAACAACCTTATGATCCAGCAGTAACACTACTGGGTATTTATTCAAGGAATAAAAGAACAATGATTCAAAAGGATACATGTACCTGTTTATTTATAGCATGAGTTGCAATAGCGAAGATATGGAAGCAGCCCAAGTGTCCATCAATCAATGAATGGATAAATAATAGGTAGATAGATAGTGAATTAAATATATATAATTATATGGATTATATATATATGATTTCCATATATAATAGAATATATATTTTTATATAATTATATTATCTATTAATTAATAATTATATAAAATATCTATAAATTCCATATATAATTATACACCTGTGGCCTCTTCCTGCTATCTTGCATGCAGAAATATTTAGGAGTAATTGGCAGGAATTGAAGACAAATCAGGATGACAATAATTTACAGATAGATACAGGAGGCTTTGCAATGGAAGGTCAGTGGGAAATGCTCCGTGCCTGCCATCCTGGGCCTGCACTTTTGACGCTCTTGACCCACCTCAAATACAGGTTCATTTTGTATGAATTCTTTTAACCACCACCCATCCTTGCTCTGTGCCCAGCACTATATCTTTATTTGTGACCATGAAAACGTGACCAGTGCCATGAGGAGATGATGTTCAATGAGGAAGACAGAAGTGAAAGGGGTGGGGGGGTCCATGGGTCAGCAGGGATGGGGGAAAACAGCAACAGGCCATTTAAAATAGAGACTTTTACTTCAAAGGAAACTTCTTCCAAAAGGAAAATGTAGCACACAGGTTTTTAAGAGAAATGAATTAGAGCTTTTGGAAAACTATATGTTTGTATCGAATATGTGAACATATGTGATAATTGGACATGTGATAATGTCACCTGTATACTTATTCCTAGAACAAAAAATTAAATTGGAGTGGACCAGGTACGTGTCTGGCAATTTGTCTCACCAAATTACAGCATGTTGGAAGGAATGTTCTAGGCCACCTTATCTTTTCCAATGGATGCTCTAATCCTATGAAAATCAAATCCTTCTCTTTGGAAACCTCCGTTGTGTCATCTTCCTCACAGACTCAGGGAAGTTAGCTCATCATAATTCCAGGTACACACAGAGTACCCTAGTCCTTTCCTCTGAAGTCTGGGCCAAGGATGACCCTGGGTCCAGCAGAAACCTACCAATTTCAGGAATTCCCTGCACATGTTTGGGCATTTGAGCATGCAGGTAGGAAAATGGATGCTGCTGCCCCATGGCACGGCTCGCTCGAACCCTCTTGTCACTTCTCCAGGGTCTCCTTTATCATGAACACGCCACTAATGTATGTGTGTCAGTGCACATGCGGGGACTGGAGAGTAACATGACTGCACATGGAGAACAAGTGGCCATGATTCCTCCCAGCATATTAGACTCTCTCATTTCTACAGAAAACCTGATAGGAGGGATTTGAACCATGGATTAAAAAGGCAGAGGCCAGCCTTATCCTCTGGACTCTTCGCGCCTCCTGTGATCTGCGCCTGTCCTAGTCTCTCGATCAGAACAGTCACCCCACGGTAGAATGAGAGCTTGGATAGGGAACCACACAAGTCAGTTCTCCAGAGGATGTGATATCAGGCTCCATCAACACTGCTTAGGGTGTCAGGTGGGGAGTGTTCAGCCACACCTGTACACTAAGTGTACCTGTTTGCTTTAAACAGGCCTTAAAACATGCATAGAACAGGCAAATGTTTGGAGCCAATGAGGAAAGATCAGGCCTGTGTCCACCACCCGGTACGCAGGACATCACTCAGGCCCAACGAGCGCGAGTGTGCTCCCTGCTTTCAGAAGCATGGCAATGCAGCAAAGGTTCGGCTCAAAAGTGGGTCTTGAGCAACCATCCCACCCCACTGCCACCTACTGTGCCCAGAAGAGAAGGAAGGCATCCATATCAACCAGGCAAAAGCACTCTACCTCAGAATCATACAGTTTCCTTCCACACCTGCTTCTGCTGCTGGGCCTTCAGAGATCTGTCCTTCAGAAGGACATAGATCCTTTCCAAAGTCACACAGTGCTCTAATGGTAAATTTCTTGCTTTGGTAGAGGGTGAGATTTGGGCACCTGTAGTAGATATCAAAGTCACAGTGGCACAAAGAGAATACAGATGTGTTTCTTCTGCATATAAATGAACCCTGGACGTCGCTACCCTATAACTGACTATGGCTTGCCCATAGTCATGGGCAGATCACACATCATTGATGTCCCTTCTCTAACATGTGAATATAGGATTTCCCTTTTTAAAATTTAACAAAGCAGAATCTAGGCTGAATGCATGATGGTGTGGCGAGAACATTCCGTCATTTACAGAAGAATTAATTGGTCTTGAAAAGAATTCATTCGCTATAAAATAAATTCAGATAAACTAGAACTTGTATGTTGAGCTATACCTTTTTAAGTTGATCAAGGAATTGAAGTGTTTTATGATTTTTCCCCGGAAACTCTTTATCCCAAGACATCCTATGTTCGTCTACGTCTGATTTCCATGTTCTTTAAGCACAGCACCAAAACAAAATGGTTTGTGTGCGGGAGGTCAGTTCTCCAAGGTAAAATGTGTGTGTCAGGATAGCAGGGTCCAAATGGAGGTGTAAAAACAGCAAGATCAAATCATCTGCTCATGGTTTTCCCCGTTTTATGCCAAATGCGTATTTAATTCTCATTAGTTAGCCTACTGTGCAATACTGGTTTCAGGATTAGAATTCAGTGATTCGTCACTTACACACCACATCCGTTACTCATCATAACAAGTGCCTACCTCAATACCCATCCCCCCTCTATCCCATCCCCCCACCCACCCAGAAAAAGCAACGAATCGATCCCATTGACAATTGCACCAATGATACTTTGTAAGAAACTTAGAAATCAGCCTGACCAAAGAGGTTTAAGATACACACTCTGAAAACTTAAGAAGGAAATGGAAGATGATACAAAGAAATGAGAAAACATTCCATGTTCATGGTTTGCAACTACAATTATTGTTACAATGTCTATGTTATCCAAAGCAATCTACACAATGCAATCCTTATCCAAATACCACCTGCATCTTTCTCACAGGTACAACAAAGAAACCCAAAATTTCTCCTGAGGAAGAAAAACAAAGCTGGAGGCCTCAGTGTGGAACACATTCCAAAGCGCACTAAAAAGAAAAAGGAAAAAGAAGGAAAAGCCTAATTATATGCTGTGACCGACTCATGATTCCAAATACACTTGTTTTTATTTTGTCTTTGTGCAGAGTTCATCAGCAATATCATAAAATCAACTGTTGGCCACTCAAATATTTAGAATAAGGTATGAAACAAATGAGAGCAGAATGTGACATCATGAGGCTTCAATATTAATGCATTTTCTAATCTGATGTGTTTCAAAACATTCAAACTCACCACTCCCAGGTGACAGTAGAATTTGAAAAAATTCAGCTGCCACAAGTGATAGACTGCGTTTCATGTGAATGTAAACATTTCTATACTTGGGTCAGATATCAGCTACATGTTTGGAGATCACACAAATTTACTCAAAGCTCAACCTCTGGAAGGCTTCCCACTTTAGTCCCGTATGTTATATTAATGTCTACACAGCCGAAGACATAAAACAGTGGTGTGTCCCTGTGAGTTTAATGCAATCCAAAGAAAAGTGTCACGTTGCAAAGCAATCAGGTTAAATGTCAAATAGAGTGGGGAATATAAAACCCAAATTCACTTCAATACAGGTGGTGTTGGAAAGAGCCCACCTCACTTCAGGGGCAGGAAGAGACTGACATTAGGGGTCAGAGTCAGGAACGACTGGTCTGTCCTCAATGAGTAGGCAAGCTCCCACTCTGGTGGTGGGCTGCCACACAGCAATTCCTTTTTTGATGTTGGGGAAGAAAAGTTCTGTTACAACTCGGTGCTTGGCAAGATTGTGTGGGCCCAGATAGTCACTCCCTGCCCTTTCCCCACCTCCTGGAATGCCTGAACTTCCTTCTGAGATACTAACGTTTTGTCCATGCAAAGTCAATATATTATAGAGTGGTAAGTATTGAAAAAGGTAAAATCAATAAAGAGCCCATTTCGACAAAAGCAAATGAATAGGATGCCTGTCAGAAGTTGTTTGTCAGAAGGGATGTGTCTCTCAAGACCACTTAGAATGCGTACAAGCAGGAAAAATTTCCCAAGCAGGAAAAATTGTTGCTGAAGAAATATTTGCCATGCACTGTTTATTATCGGGGTTGGCGCTGCCAGTGGTAAATGTACCACTGTCCAAGGTTACAGTTGGCAGGAGACACCCACTCTCAAATCTCCCCAAAGGGGAAAGTAACATTATCATCTAAAATATACATTGTCATATTTACAACAGAACTTCTTTGGAAAGTCACTACGAAAGCACTTGTGTTCCTCAGAGAAAGACAGGCAAGCTCACCTCAGCAACAGCCTACTGCCTCTTTACAGAAACGGCCCTCCGCTTTTCCTTTTTGGGGACATCTAGAAGGACACAGATTACACGTCTGTACCTTGTTTGTGCTGCTCAAGAATAATAACGCAGGGACTTTGATATGAACATGGGCCAGAGCATAAGGATGCTTGTGGTCACTTGCATGGACTTAATGTTACTGCTGAGCCACGCTCAGCAGTAATACTTGACGTGTGCAATATGAGTTGTTTTGAGAAGGTAGACATTTGCAATTTTGCAGTGCCAGTGGCACCTATCCCCAGGGGGAACAAATCTCTGTGTGTGTGTGTGTGTGTGTGAGCGTAAGGGTGGGTGGGGTGGTGCTGTCTCTCTTTCTCACACACACCAACTCACAATTACACTGCATAGAGTCACACAAGACACCGCCAAGCCTCATGAACACTCTCCCCAAAACACATTAATGGAACACATGACTCCCTTGTATTGTGGAAATATGGATAGATTTTTCCCAGGGAAGTTTATCTTTCCCCTTCACACCCATGACAGTCCTGGAAAGAGAAGGTCCTCCAGACTGAACACAGCAAGAATGCCCCACCTGCCTTAAAATCTAGAGTTTTCTTAGCAAGAGACTGATTCCAGAATACATACCATTTACAGTGGCTTATTACACCTGCAATTACAGAAAAACTAGCACCATGAGCGTAATATGTGTACCTTGTCATTGGTTCTCTTAGTGACTATTAGAAAGCAAAAGATTTGGAAGAACCAGTAAAGTCAAGGCCCCTGAATCAAGCACAGAATACACCAGTGGAAAAGAGCTTTTCCTATGGAATGAATCTCAAAAGTCCACTGAAGCAGTAATTGCAAAGTTCTTAATTCAATGAGCTACCTCAGTGGCTTAGATGGTCGAAATTCTGACTCCTGATTTCAGTTCACGTCATGACTCCAGGGTCAAGGGATGGAGTCTGCATCACGCTCTGTGCTGAGCATGGAGCCTACGTAAATCTCTCTCTCCCTCTGCTCCTCTCCCTCAATCACAATGTTCTCTCTCTCCTTCTCTCTCTCCAATAATAAATAACAAATAAATAAATAAATAAATAAGAAAAATATTTTGTTCAAGGAGCAAAAATTTCTTCTGAGTCTGCGTACAATTTACAACTCCTCTTCCCACCCTGAGAAAATGGTACCTAACCTCTAAAAAATACACTGTCACATTGTTATGTCTGAATTCACTCGAAAATAAAACCTAGAAGTCAACATTTCTATCTCAGGCAAAGACATGGAAGCTCACCATAGAAGCAGATTTTGTTTGTCCTGTCTTCTTCCTTTGCTCCTCCTAAGAGAACACAGCATAACATTGTTAATGTTGCTCCGGAATTACCCAGCAATCAGTGTTAGTGTGGATATGGGGCAAGACTGTCTGGTATTGCCTGGATCATAAGCATGGACTTAGCTGTTGCTGGGTTATCAGCAACGGCTGAGGGAGGAAAGCAAAAAGGAGGAAGAAGAAATGAAGGAGAAAGTCTTTGACATTCCAGTTAAGGCAATCTAGTTAACGTGAACGAGTGTACATATGGACAGCCTGAATGTACACTGTGATGAGGAGTCCCAATCTCTCCCTGCCCATTGAGATGTCTCTTCATTTGTCTTGCCAGAAGGAAGCTCCTTCAACTTGCCGCCCAACTGGAGATGACTAGGACACAGAGTAGCTTCCAGCCCTTGGAATTGTATCTCATGAATCACTCAAAGAGCTCCTTTGACTTGGACAAGAGAACTCTGTAGATGGATGCGGATGGTTAAAAATCATGCATATGACTGCTGTTGAGCCACCCTTCTTCATGGAAGGAGAGGCCAAGACGAACAGCAGACAAGAAAGGATAAAAAGAGTCCTGGCTTTGTCGTTAAAAGCAACTTCAAGCACTGTGAAATAGTAGATCTACAAATGGAACCAAACTACGCTCTATGATTCGAAAAACAGGTCCCATGACACACACTGCTTGCTGTGAAGCCCCACTAACTGGTACTAACTTCATGATGTCATGCAAAACCATTTCTACCTCTGTAGATCCACACGGGCTGCATTCTATTTTGTAAGGTTTTTCCATGTGATTTTAACCTGTTTATTGATGAGCTCAGTTCAATGCAAGGCATTCTATACTGTTCTATGGAATCTATAATTCTATTGTATTTTTCCAATAATCAGTTACAAAGATAATCCATTATGGGATTCCAGTAAATACTGGAATTATACCTTTGAAAGCTGGCTGTAATTAAGAGGAGTGGGAGGAACAACATTCCAATTATCGAATGCATAAGTCACAGTATTGAAAGGTCCAGCATAGGGATTTTAGTCAATGGAACCATCATGGCACTGTATGGTGGCACACAGTAGTTACACTTGTGAGCACATAATGAACACAGAGGCCTGTCAAATCACTATCCTTTATGCCTGAAATTGATGTAACTGTGTCAACTATACTTCAACAATAATAAAAATACTAATGATAATAATGAAAAACCCTAAAAAGAAGATAGTCAAAAAATTCAAAATCTAAAATGAATTAAAATGACCATAACTTATCCCATATTTTTCCATCCAGTTTTTGTCTCGTCTGTGTATTCCTTGAGTTAGGCAGCTCTCCAAGCTAAAAGCAGACATCCAAAAATGGGAAGGTTCATTACAGTGTGAGACATGGGTACCTGTTACATTCTCTAACCCAGCTCTGTAAAAGAGTTGCAAAAAAGATAGTGCACTTTGGGTTAATAACCAAAAGCTACTTTGAGTTATTTGCCATTTTTGCTGAGGTGTGTAGTTTCCAGCATTTGAGCACTTCTGGGGTTGAGGTAAGCTATCAAAGAACACAGCATCCCTGCATATCTCTGAATCCCTGTTTATGGCCAGCTTCTGAGAAGTTACGCAGCACTGAAAGAGATTTACCAGGGATTTCGATACTGTCCCTCCCAGTCTCTTTATGAGCTGACCAGACAGATTTGGACCCTCTATGTGGTTTTCACAATGATGGCTATGCCAAACACTGTCCTCAATGTGACCACAGAGATGCATGCAGTCCCAGAAATATACACAGAACTTGGAAAGAGTTTGTTTGGTTCCTACTGATTCCATGGAGTTCCGAGTCAACTTTGTCAGTGTGGGGAGTATAATTCAAAAGCTCAGAATACCAGCATGGGGCTGTTCTCACATTTTGGCTTTTCAGTTAAGAGTTTGTGAGCTTGTCCACATTCATCTTCGTGCTTCAATCTCTCCATCTGAACAGTGCCTTCAGAAATTACAGCACAACAGTTGTCATGACGGTGGGATGAGTAATTCAAGTAAAGCTTGCGGTGTTAAAGCTCAGGAAGTTTAATCAGAAAGGAACTATATTGTCTGATATCTCACAACCTAACAAAACAGAGCTGCATTCAAACCCTGGGATCCAAGCTCCCAGGGCAGCGTTTTTTCCATGACACACAGCTACTTTGTCTAAAAATAATCACTTTATCTTAAGACACAGTTTTTAAGTTGTCAGATAAATTTCTCAAAAATGACATTGGTGACTGCGTGAGTACACAGTAAGTGGCCATTTCCCAAATTATTGAGCACGATGCTTCCAGAATGTATCAGTTGCCTGACCCAGGATCAACAGACATCTGATCAAACAGGATGAAAACAAGTGCCTTGGGAAAAGAGGCACTATCTACATAACATACTGGTGTTGTCAAATGTGTGAAACCGTATCATCTTGTATGATTGATTCCTTCTAAATGTGAGTCCTCAAGCTAAGACTGTTGCCAAGTCATGCAAATGACCATAGTGTAGCCTTTGAAGAGAGCTCTGGATGAAGAGTCAGGAGATCTGAGTCATGCATTACATCAAAACAACATTAATAGAGACTTATTTTTTAAAGTTGGACCTCTACATAAAAATTATGCAATTAGCTACATATATAATTATTTCACTTTTCATCTCAACACACTACTGTTGCGTATGAAAAGCTGGATACTCAATGGATATAAAAAAAAAAAAGGAAACCCACACATACACACAAAAAATACTAATTTCCCAAGTTCTTACATCTGCAGAGGGTAAAAAGTTGAGTGGAAGCAACTTTATTTATTTTATTTCTGTAAAACTATAAGTGGGGGTAACAGCAAACATGTAAAAGAAAATGTGCATTGTGGTCCATAAACACGTCCATGCACGTTTCTCTCAGCTGTTTTGGAAAGCTAATTATATGAATAGAAGCAGCATGTGCCCAAATTTATTGAGTTCAATACACCCTTAAGGAGAAAAGGAGAATGAAGGCGTGTTCAAACAAAAGTAGAGGGCCCCACAGGCAAGAAGCAATGGAAATCACCTCTCTCCATCTTAACAAGAAAAAGCCTGAACAGACTGAACAATCCACAACTCTTCTGGAATTTATGAGAGAGAAAAACACAAGACAAACCATGGCCCCCAAGAGACAGAAAAGTTACTAAGGAGAGTCAAGATTTACTGGAGCAGAGTCTCTCACGAAGCACACACTTTTTTCTCAAGCTCTCATGGAACCTTCACCAATAGAGACCACACGCTGGGCCATAAAAACCCAACTCAACGAATTGAAAAGAGTAGAAATCTTACCATGTATGCTCTCACACCTCTGTGAAATTAAACTAGAAATCCACAATAAAGAGAATTATTGGAAAATCCAAATATAACTGGAGATTTCATCATACACTTCTGAATAATACAGTGGTCAAAGAAGTTTCAAGAGAAATTGAAAAGTATTTTCAATGAAGATATAATTTGATGAGAAATTGTGGACATCAGTGGTTGGGGGAAATTTAGTCCTAAATGCCATGTGTTAGAAAACAAGAAAGACATAAAGTGAATAATTTAAGGTTCCACCTTAGGAAACAAAGCAAGGAACAGTAATGTAATATAAAAAGAAGCAGGAGGAAAAAATACTGCAGATAAGACTGAAATAGAAAACAGGATATTATGAGAGAAAACAAAAAGCAAGACAAAAGCTGGTTCTTTGTATTTGTCAGTAAAATTGGTAAAGCTCTAGCCTGAATAACCATGAAGAAAGAGAAAACATGTTAGCATCAGTTGAAAAAGAAGTCATCACTACAGATCTTATGGACATTGAAAGAATTCTGAAGTAATGCTTGGAAAAACTCTGTTATAGCTTAAAGAGGCTAATTCCTTCTAAGACACAAACTACCAAAACCCACGCAAGAGGAATATATGCTCTGAATAGATGTATATCAAAGAAATTGAGTCGGTGAAAGAAAAGTATGAGATTTCACTCACATGTGGAATTTAAGAAAAAAAAACAGATGAAAACTTGGGAATCAGGGGTTTAGAAAGAGAGGGAGAGAAACCACAGGAAAAAAGGATAGAGAACAGTGTTGCTGGAGGGAGGTGGGTGGACACGTATTAAGGAAAGAAATTGTGATGATTCCTGGATGTTGTATGTAAGTGATGAATCACTGAATTCTGCTTCGAAACTAATTTTGCACTGCATTATAACGAACCAAACTAATTAAAAATTAAAACTAAATACAAAAAAGAAAAAACTGGGGGCGCCTGGGTGGCGCAGTCGGTTAAGTGTCCGACTTCAGCCAGGTCACGATCTCGCGGTCTGTGAGTTCGAGCCCCGCGTCAGGCTCTGGGCTGATGGCTCAGAGCCTGGAGCCTGTTTCTGATTCTGTGTCTCCCTCTCTCTCTGCCCCTCCCCCGTTCATGCTCTGTCTCTCTCTGTCCCAAAAATAAATAAACGTTGAGAAAAAAAAATTTTTTTAAAAAAAAAGAAAAAACTGATTAAAATAACATATAAAGGAAGTGCCAGCCTCAAAAGGTTTCACTGGTGATGTCTAACAAATCTTATAAAACAAAACACAGTCTTCCAGTATCATCCAGCAATGTTATCGCTCGGTATTTACCCAGTTGAGTTGAAAGATTGTGTTCACACAAAATCTTACCCAGGAGTGCTTATATCAGGTTTATGTATGATCATCAATACTAGAGGCAACCATACTGTCCTTCAGTAGGGGAAAGGACAACGAACTTTCAATACATCCAATGAAATATTCTGTAACAAAATAATTGAGCTCTCAAGCCCCAAAAAAGACATGGATAAATGTTAACTGGATACATGTCAGTGAAAGAAGTCAGTCTGAAAAAGACACACGGTCTATGCTTCCAACTATACACCTAGAAGAAAAGAGAATGCACGTCAACACCTAGTTGGTGCTGCTGAAGAATAATTCAGGGACTCTTCCTTTATATGAACATGGGCCAGAATACATGGACGCTTTTGTTACCTGCATGGGTTTCCTTGAAGTGTGCAGTATGAGAACATTCTGAAAATGTAGATATTGGTCATTGTGTAGTGTCAGTGGTACATATCGTCTGGAAAAACCCAAATCTCTCTCTGTGTTTCAATATGTCTGCCTCTTTCAGAGTGAGGCTCTCTCTGTCTCTGGGTCTCTCAAGAAAAAACACACACATACACACTAACAATCACGCGACATACACACCCATACAGAACCGTCCCAAGTCTCATGCACACAAAATCACACAGCACACAAAGAATACATTATCTTTCTCATAGTGTAGAGACATGGACATAGTTTTTCACCTGGGACGTCAGTGTTTCCCCACCCACCCTCAAGCACCAGTCCCCCCAGGACTCTGGAATCAGGGTAGCTCTCCAGACTGAAGACAAGAATACCCCACAAACATTACCACCCAAACATATTCCTCAGCAACAGTTTCCACGATTCATAACTTTTTCCCGTACTCCTACGGCCACATGAATGTTAGGAAAGAAAACACCATTAGGGTGCGATCATGATATACAGTATTTGCCCCACTTTTCAGTTCTCTTGGTGACTTCAGGATATAAGATAGGGCACAGTGGGTGAGTCAAAGAACACAAAAGCAAATGAATAGGATCCCTGTCAGAAGATGTTTTTCTGGGGATGTGTCTCTCAAGACCACTTAGGATGGCGACTACAAAACTCTTTACACAAGCAGAAAAAATTGCTGTTGATGGAAAAGATTCTATGACACTGTTTTTGACCAGGTTTGGCACTGCCAGTGGTAAATGTCCCCTGACCAAAGTTACAGTTGGCAAGAGACAACCACTCACCACCCTCCACACCAGGAAAACTAACAATATCGTCTAAAATGTACACTGTCATATTTACAACAGAAGTTGATTGGAAAGACTCTAAGAAAGAACTTGTGTTCCTCAAGGAAAGACAGGCAAGCTCACCTCAGCAACAGCCCGGTACCTTCTTACACGAACGACATGCATGTTTTCCTCCTTAGGGACACTTAGAAGGACAGAAATATAGGGCAGTACATTGTTGGTGCTGCTCAAGAATAACTCAGGGATTCTTCCTTGATATGATCATGGGGCAGAGCATACAGAGGCTTTGTTTACCAGCATGGACTGAATGTTCCTGCTGAGTCTCTCTCGGCAGTATTCTTGGAAATGTGCAGTATGAGTTTTGTTGACAGTAGACATTGGCCATTGTGCAGTGTCAGTGTCACGTGTTTCCTGGGGAAACACACATCTCTCTCTCTCTCTCTCACCTCTCTCTCTCTCATGAGTGTGTCTCGTTCTCTTTGTTTTTCCCTCTCCCTTAGTTTCTGTCTCTCTCAAACACACACGCACGCGGGCACGTACACACACACACACCACACTGTGAATACATTGTCTTCTCACACTGTAAACATGGACTTAAGTTTTCCCATGGGAAATCTGTCTTTTCTCCACACCCTCAAACCTCTCTCCTACAAAGAACATGGAGTCAGGGTAGCTGCTCCAGCCAGCAAAAATGCCCGATCTTCCTGAACATATAATTTCATCAGTTGGTTAAGTGTCCCACTCTTGATTTGGGCCCAGTTCATGATCTAAAGGTTTCTGGAATCAAATCTCTGACTGGGATTCTACACCGCTCCCTCAATAAATGAATCACCTTTAAAAGTTATCCAACAGAGAAGGTAAACTGATGCAGTCACTATGAAAAAACAATATGGACGTTCTTCAAGACATTTAAAAAAGAACTACAATTTGATTCAGCAATCCCACTTTAGCTAACACATCCAAAATATTGAAATCTGGTCTTCCATATGATATCTGCACTCCCTTGTTCTGCATTCGCAAAAGCTGAGATATCGAAACAACTGAAGATCCATTGACGAACAAATGCACAAAGACAATGTGGTCTGTCCATACAATGGGAGACTAGTCAGCCTTAAAAAGAAAGGAAGTCCTGTCATTTGTGACAACACGGATGGCCCTGGGGGACTTGGTGTTAAGCGAAATAAGCCAGACACAGAAAGACGAATACTGCAGGATGTCACATGTGGAACCTAAAATAGACAAATGCATAGAAACAGAGAATAGAATAGGCGCTGGAGGGAAGTGAAAGGGAGGAATTGGTGATCAGGGCACCAAGTTTCATTTATACAAAAGAAATCAGTTCTGGAAGCCTACCTTGGAACATAGGGCCTGTGACGAACTGCTTGAAAATCAGTAAGAGTGTGTTTGTAGGTTGAGTACCTTTACCACGAAAGAAAAAGAAAATTTCCTACAGACAATATGTTGGCAATTACCTTTATCTGAGTGAGACAGTATAGAAATCAGATTATTCCAGTCATTGAGAGCATGGGGTTGGTGCCTCTTGGGTTGTGCCTAAGTTCCTTGAACTGCACAATGAAAAATTTCCTAGGGTCTATTAGTCTTATGGTATGAAGTTGAAAGTGATTAAATGTAGGAAAAGTCCGGAAAAAATGACTGATGGTTCAGAAGCAGTGTGTGAGTGTTCAGTCACTAAATGTCTGAAACTTATCTAAACACTTGGTAGTGGTTGAATCTAGAGTGGGGACTTGGATGGCTACAGGACAAAGGAGGATGGAAGCTTCCTTTTCATCCTGTCCATGGCTAGGATGCTTTACAGCTCATGGGGAAGACCTGTTACCATCTCCTGGGATCACCAAATCAACCCCGTGGGGCAGAGAGGGCAGGGCCTGTGACCCATATTTTCTGTGAGAGATTGACTCACCAAGATTCACTATTCTGAGGAGTGGGAGGTCCAGGATAGGAATGTAAATGTTCCCTGGGGACAGAGACCCCTGAAAATATGGGACCTTCCCAGGGCACCTGAGATCATGCTTTGAACCCCTGAGCCAGAGGTTCCCCCCTTCTCTTTATCAAATCTTCCTCCCCAAGGTCTCTGTGGAAGAGAGTTGATGCCCTGGAGGAGGTGCCTAAGCTAAGAGAAAAGTGCAAATCCTAACTCAGCCTCCCACCTCTAGTTTCAACCCCTGACCCAAGGCACAATGCAGTTACCACCAAGTGAGGCCCTTCTGAAGGAACATGGGGAGGCCCAACAGTGGCCATCTTCACCCGGCATTCATACTACCAGGGGTCTCACAAGGAGCCTTCCCCAATGGCCACTTGGCCACGTTCAGTGGCCAGCGGTCTGCTCAGCTCCCAAGCTGACTCCAAACCCACCACATTCCAAACCAATTGTCACGTGACAGATCTGCCAAGAATTAGCTCCCCTTCAGTTGAAAAACCCTGGCTTGAGGAGCTACTGTGAATTAATTACGAAATAGGCCCATTGGGCTGGTGCTTTGATGGTTTATTGAATGTAGGCTGGGACACTTAACGTGGCACTGATTAGTGGTCTGTGGAACCATCTGAAAAGCCTGGACTAAGGCCTGACTGGTGGAGGGCAGGGGCTGTACTGGCTCTGAGTAGCGAAGAAATTGAATCAGTCATCAAAAATCTCCCAACAAATAAGAGTCCAGAACCAGAAGGCTTCCCAGGGGAGTTCTGCCAGATGTTTAAAGCAGAGATAATACCTATCCTTCTCAAGCTATTCCAAACAATAGGGAAGGAAAACTTCCAGACTCATTTTATGAAGCCAGTATTACTTTGATTCCTAAACCAGAGAGAGACCCAGTAAAAAAAGAGACCTACAGGTCAATATCCCTGATGAATATGGATGCAAAATTTCTCAGTAAGATAACAGCAAATCGAATTCAACAGCATATACAAAGAATTATTCACCATGATCAAGTGGGATTCATTTCTTGGATGCAGGGCTGGTTCAACATTTGCAAATCAATCAATGGGATATACCACATTAATAAAAGAAAAATAAGAACAATATGATCCTGTCAATCGATGAAGAAAAGGCCTTTGAAAAAATTCAGCACCCTTTCTTAATAAAAACCCTCGAGAAAATCGGGACAGAAGTAACATACTTAAAGATCATAAAAGCCATTTATGACAAGCCCACAGCTAACATCGTCCTCAAAGGGGATAAACTGAGAGCTTTTACCCTGAGATCAGGAACATGACAGGGATGTCCACTCTCGCCGCTGTTGTTTAACATAGTGTTGGAAGTTCTAGCATCAGCAATCAGACAACAAAAGGAAATCAAAGGCATCAAATTTGGCAAAGATGAAGTTACGCTTTCACTTTTTGCAGATGACATGATATTATACATGGAAAATCCGATAGACTCCACCAAAAGTCTGCTAGAACTGATACATGAATTCAGCAAAGTTGCAGGATACAAAATCAATGTACAGAAATCAGTTGCATTCTTATACACTAACAATGAAGCAACAGAAAGACAAATAAAGAAACTGGTCCCATTCACAATTGCACCAAGAGGCATAAAATACCTAGGGATAAATCTAACCAAAGATGTAAAAGATCTGTATGCTGAAAATTATAGAACGCTTATGAAGGTAATGGAAGAAGATATAAAGAAATGGAAAGACATTCCCTGCTCATGGATTGGAAGAATAAATATTGTCAGAATGCCAATACTACCCAAAGCTATCTACACATTCAATGCAATCCCAATCAAAATCGCACCAGCATTCTTCTCGAAACTAGAACAAGCAATCCTAAAATTCATATGGAACCACAAAAGGCCCCGAATAACCAAAGTCATTTTGAAGAAGAAGACCAAAGCAGGAGGCATCACAATCCCAGACTTTAGCCTCTACTACAAAGCTGTCATCATCAAGACAGCATGGTATTGGCACAAAAACAGACACATAGACCAATGGAATAGAATAGAAACCCCAGAACTAGACCCACAAACGTATGGCCAACTCATCTTTGACAAAGCAGGAAAGAACATCCAAAGGAAAAAAGACAGTCTCTTTAACAAATGGTGCTGGGAGAACTGGACAGCAACATGCAGAAGGTTGAAACTAGACCACTTTCTCACACCATTCACAAAAATGAACTCAAAATGGATAAAGGACCTGAATGTGAGACAGGAAACCATCCAAACCCTAGAGGAGATAGCAGGAAAAGACCTCTCTGACCTCAGCCGTAGCAATCTCTTACTCGACACATCCCCAAAGGCAAGGGAATTAAAAGCAAAAACGAATTACTGGGACCTTATGAAGATAAAAAGCTTCTGCACAGCAAAGGAAACAACCAACAAAACTAAAAGGCAACCAACGGAATGGGAAAAGATATTTGCAAATGACATATCGGACAAAGGGCTAGTATCCAAAATCTATCAAGAGCTCACCAAACTCCACACCCGAAAAACAAATAACCCAGTGAAGAAATGGGCAGAAAACATGAATAGACACTTCTCTAAAGAAGACATCTGGATGGCCAACAGGCACATGAAAAGATGCTCAACGTCGCTCCTTATCAGGGAAATACAAATCAAAACCACACTCAGATATCACCTCACGCCAGTCAGAGCGGCCAAAATGAACAAATCAGGAGACTATAGATGCTGGAGAGGATGTGGAGAAATGGGAACCCTCTTGCACTGTTGGTGGGAATGCAAATTGGTGCAGCCGCTCTGTGACCCAGCAATGGCACTGCTAGGAATTTACCCAAGGGATACAGGAGTACTGATGCATAAGGGCACTTGTACCCCAATGTTTATAGCAGCACTCTCAACAATAAATTATGGAAAGAGCCTAAATGTCCATCAACTGATGAATGGATAGAGAAATTGTGGTTTATATACATAATGGAGTACTACGTGGCAATGAGGAAGAATGAAATAACGCCCTTTGTGGCAACATGGATGTAACTGGAGAGTGTTATGCTAAGTGAAATAAGCCATACAGAGAAAGACAGATACCATATGGTTTCACTCTTATGTGGGTCCTGAGAAACTTAACAGAAACCCATGGGGGAGGGGAAGGAAAAAAAAAGAGGTTAGAGTGGAAGAGAGCCAAAGCATAAGAGACTCTTAAAAACTGAGAGCAGACTCAGGGTTGAAGGGGGTGGGAGGGAGGGGAGGGTGGGTGATGGGTATTGAGGAGGGCACCTTTTGGGATGAGCACAGGGTGTTGTATGGAAAACAATTTGATAATAAGCTTCTTATATTGAAAAAAAAGCTACCAAAAAAAAAAAAAAAAGTAAAGTCATACAGAAGGAGAAAAAGAAAAGGAACCCAAAATAAAAGAAAAAAAAAAAGCTGTTGGTGACCTCTGGATCCCACTCTCTGTGGCCCTTGACCAGAAATATTCATGATTGTTCTCCAGAGTGAGCCAATGTATACAGTGTAATTCTGGATAACACCCAAAGGATAGAGGTAAATGTGTGTTTGGGGGCCACAGATTGTTGAAACTCTCATATTGTTAGGGTCTCTTTTGGACAACTCTTTTTGTGAATGAAGGAGCACATCTCCCCAAATACTGAACCCAATACCCCTTTTTGGTATAAGAGTATAGGGAAAGCATGTTAAAAACAATGATGGATACCTTCCATATCAACCATTCTGTATTCACTCTACATTTCTGTAATGAATAATTTGAACACGTTTGGAGTTTTAAAAGATTTTACAACAGACATTGCCGTATGTTTTCCCCTAGGACAAGAAAGGGGTGCAGGATAGAGTCCATTTTTCTCAATGGAAAAAAAAAATAAGGGATTTATCTTGATAGAATAACCTAAAATCAAGAGATAAACAAAACTATAAAACATATTAATAACTATGTACGACCAGATAGAGGAGATTTTAAACAATGGAAAAATATTTTGAGCAACCCCTAACTGTCCAGTTAGTAGCAGTGTTAAGATCTTTTAGATTGCCCATCTTCGAAGACGCTAGGTACAGATCTGAGAACTCGCTATCAGATTTGAACTGCTCAGCTCAGAGACTGGCAGTTGGAAAAAGGACATCTTACATCATTTCATCGCCATGGCAACAGCGCTTTCATGGGGAATGCAGGTGCACACCGTCCAACTTTTGCTGTGTGGACAGGTGTGTCTCTACAGAGACAGAGGCACCATTGGAGATTAAGTGCTTTTGTTTCAAAAGTTGAACCCTGGTCTCACACATTGTTATTCTTTGTTTTGAAAATTACATGAAGGGAAATGACCTGACCCCTCCAACACCGATTATAATCTCTAGTCAAAATTTCAGGGTGAAGAGGGAAAAAGAAAATATTTTGAGAATAGAGGTCCCATTTTTTTAATTTAAAACACAATCCATACCAATATCTACCAAGCTGAGTCAAAGGACATCTCTAGAACGAAGTTTAAAATTTGTCCCAGATGAAATACTAGAAGTAATCATTACATCTTAAAGTAATTTAGTCAGGTTATAGACCCATTAAGTATAAAAACAATTTGATGTAATTACCTAGAAGGCATATTTATTTTCTTGGCAAAGGCGTGGGACAAGGAGTTTACTTTTAGCTCTTCACTGAAACACACATGCCTGTGTTTTTGATAAAAAACTACAAACAGCTACATTAATTACATGTTTTTTTCTCTACCAAATTAGTCTAGAAGTTTAGAATCAGAGAGGCTACATATAGAAAAAGTCATAAAATGAAAATTAGTAATTATAATATTTACATTAAGAAAATATAATAGAAAGAAAAATTTCAACTAAAACTAAGGTGAACTGTTCTTGTGTCAGTATGGGAAACGTGAAAAGAAATGTTATCGTGTTTTTTTTGAATAGTAGAATCAGAATTCTATTAATTTTATATGTTCTAAATCTTAAGATTTTCTAATCCGCCATTGTATGTATGTTTTAATCAGGAAAACAATAGGAAAGGTGTTAAATTAATACAAATTTTATAAAGGTATAATATTAGGTAATAAATTTATGTATTTACATTGCAAAAAAGAAAAATCAATTGTCCAGGGCTTTGAGCTGAGATGCAAGGAGGACCCAGAACTAGCATGATCCCCCATTCTGTCTGCATGTACTACCTGGCTTAGACATGAACCCAGAGCAGGGGTGACTTTCAGGATTCCAACAGGGCACAATTCTCCACCTTCTAGGTCACTGTTCTCTGATAAAACTATGCAAAGTACATACATATTTTCAGCTTTTCCAGGAAACACACTGGAAAAAAGGAAAAACAATAGCAGTAAACAGTGAAGCTAATGTGAGTAATATATTTTTAATCCGATACATCCAAAATGTTAAGATTTCCACTGTAACACATGAAATGTGACCATATTTCAAGGGCTCGAGAGCCGCTCAGAGCTGGTCGGTACCGTAGAGGAGATATTAGATAGAGATCATTCACAGCACAGCAATATAGTGGACGGTACTGTTCAGGATCTCCTAGGCTATACTTGAAGAACATAATGAAAAATCCACTTTGTCAGAATGAGTCCTGAGAATCACATCTCTGCCTGGAATCTCCAGACCCAGAGTAAGTGTGTGACAAAACCACATCCATGTTGCCAGGCATGGATTGGATGGTAGGCACTCAGTAATGGTTTAATCATCTAAATTCTCCATCTTGCTATCTCCTTAGCCATCTTCTTTAAAATGTGAGAAACCAAATAATGAATGTATGGGAATCATTCAAATTAAAATAATTCAGTGCTCCCCTCACCTCCCCTTGAATCCTGGCCTCCAGACTTACATTGGAGTTTCTCTCTCTCACTCACTGTATTCACACCCTCTCAATGCCTCATTAGTCCAATATTACTGTTACTTAAGTCAGGTACATAATAGATTATTTTACCTGGAGAGAGTACCTTCTCCATGTGTTCTCTGGAACACATGATATTGGTTTCTGGTGGTCCCCAATCAGGGAGAAACTGGGCCCCCAGGGGACATCTGGCAAATTCTGGATACATTTAAGGTTGTCAACAGTGGGGAAGGCACCACTGGCATTTGGCAGGTTGAGGCCAGGGATGCAGCTAAACATTTTTTAAGGCATCCTGCAGCTCCTCACAAGACTTATCACATGCAAAATGTCAACAGAGCCCAGTTTAAGAAAACTGGGCTGTCTCTTTAAGACTCTTAAAGACTGTCTCTCTAAGAAAAAGGAGGATTCCTCCCAATCTCTTTGAACCCAATGTTAAAGGGTCGATATCTATCTATAAGGAATTAAACACTGACCCCACTGGTGTGAATGCAATAAATATATTCTCATATTTAGATTTTGTAAAAAGTAATGAGGGCTTGACTGGCTGGCTCGATCCGTGGAGTGTATGAATTTGGTCTCGGAGTCGTGAAATTGAGCCCCAAATTGGGTGCAGAGATTACTTAAAAGGAAAATTAAAAAAACATTTTTTAAATGTTTGTTTATTTTGGGGAGACAGAGAGACAGAGTAGGGGAGGGGCAGAGAGAGAGAGGGAGACACAAAATCCAAAGCAGGCTCCAGGCTCTGAGTCAGTCAGCACAGGGCCTGACACACGGCTCAAACTCACGAAGCGCGGGATCAGGAGCTGGGCTGAAGTCGGATGCTCAACTGACTGGGCCACCCAGGTGCCCCAAACGTAAAATTTTTTTAATGTTTACTTGTTTTTGAGAGAGAGACAGAGTGTGAGTGGGGGAGCGGCAGAGAGAGAGGGAGAACACAGATTCCTAAGCAGGCTCCAGGCTGAGCTGTCAGCACAGAGCTGATATGGGGCTTGAATGTATAAAACAACAAATCATGACCTGAGCCAAACTCGGATGCTTAACTGAGCTACCCAGGGGCCTTGTTAAAAACGAAAATATTTTAATGAAATGTAACAATCATTGTTTCAAGAAGTGTACTCTAAAAGGTCAGTCGGTGGACACCATCATTTCTCCCAAGATATTTCTCTCTGTGATTGCAAATATGTATTTTCAAGGAATTGTGAAGCAAACTGGACGGTGTGCAAAATCACAGGAAATTGTACAGTAAAATTTCTGTTTTGAAACTTCTGCTACCAAGTGTAACAGAAATGAAACTACTAATGTTACAATAAAACCTATCCTGCATCTTCTATCTAAACTAATACTCACATGAAAACTATTATTGATTAGCCATTTCACAGAATTTCCACCCCTTGTTAATCCTAGTAAAGTGTATGAAGTACAAATCTGTTGGTGGCTGGCAAAGGTGTGAACTCAGAGCATTTATAGTCCATTTAGAACAGTGTCTCTCAAAGTCAAAAACAGCCACCACTTCTCAATATTGGCATTGTATGACTTTCATATTTACTTTCATTTGTTCAGCTCAAGTTTGGAAATGTGTGAAAATGTACAAGAAGCAGGAGAATTGTAGACTTTACTTCTGAGGTAGGAAATTAGAAATAATTCTTAATCTTATTTCCACTTCTTGATGTCCTGCCACAATTCAGTTAAGTTTCCTTTGCTTTATTGTTTACATAGTGTACAATCAAGTTGCCTCCCTTTCATTATGTTCTGTTGTTTGTATTACTCCTAGATAACCAGGAAAGTGTAGGGAGAAGCAAGGGCAGGAGACAGTGTATAGGAAATCTGATGGATTTCAAAGTATTAAATCATAGGTCAATCCAAGAGTCACTAATTGTTGTCTACTTTTCTCCTTGTATTTGACATCCAAAATTAAGACCAACAGGCCCAGCTCTCTTCTAAATTTGTGTCATTAAAGAAAATTTAAGACCACCCCCATCCAAATACAGCGACGGATTATATCAGACGCCCCCGCTAGTTGTCCTGGGAGAGCAAAGTACAAAAATCATTTGTCTTGGGACAAAAGGAAAGGTTTCTACAGGTAGGAACAATTGAGGGGACATTGGGTGTAGCGGAGTTTGGCCACACAGTAAGGATGGATCAAAGTTCCCCGGAAAATGGGAAGGCTGAACAGGTACTTGCGAATTGAAATGGCTACATTTTTAATCGTCCTGTGAAGAAGCAGGGGGTGAGGCTCCCCCTGGTTATCAGGAGACAGAAATGTTTCCTGAACGGAGCAACTGCAGGATCAGGTGGGTGTTTGCCTTCCGGTGGGCATTTCAGAAGGTAAGAGTGGATGGATGCCTTAAGCCTGCATGAAGCCAGGGAACAAGGAAGTGCTTCCATCGTCTTTGACATAGCTCCACCTAGCGGGCAGCCGTGTTTACTACCACACTCTTCACCCAACCTTCTTCGTGTGTCTGCCAAAGTCACTCAAGAACTACAATCCCTCCGCTTTTCTACAGTTGAAGAATAAAGACCCAAATAAGTGAGACACAACAAAAACTCAAATTTCATCGACAGATCACTAATAAAGATATTTAAAATGTGTAAAATTTATGAATTATGACCTTCCCATATTTTGAATCTCAAATCTGTTTAAAAGATGCTTCGTGGGCTTTGATATGCTGATAATTTTATATTGTACTGTGCAGGAAAACGTGATGGAAGTAAGAGATTTCTACTTTCTAGTCACTGAGTGGTAATAAAATCAAAGTGAAGAATTTAACTCCTAGCATTGGAACCAAGCACAGCCAATTTCCATCCCCTCCTCAGCTTGGTACCCCACAGTTCCTCAAAAATAGGTTCTGTGCCCATCACTCTGGGCCCACGTTTCAAATTGTTGAGCTAAAGTGAGTGAGAATTCATATCCTATGGAAGCTAAGTGTATTAAGTAGTAAACCAGAAGGTTTTAATTTTAAACAGTGAGTCAAATTGAAATGGGAATTTTATGACACATTATGTGCTTGACAGAAGAAGCATATTTGTGTGAGCAACATAACTACGGAGTATTGTATAGAGAAATATTAATGAAATTAAATATTCATGTCTTTTTTTGTCCACAAGACAAGGAAAACATGATATTTATTGACCACAGATAATTCTTCACATTTATCAATCCTCACTTTCAAAATTTCTGAAACTGCTTTTTCTTTTGAAAGTTCGGTTCCTTGTGGAACAAAAACACATGTGGCACCATTTCTGTCATCAGGAAATCTCAGTCCTCCCAGAATTAAATTAAAACATAATCGGATGATGAAATAGGTGAGCCCTGGTATGGTAGGGTGGCAGGAGGGCCCTTTAACATAAGGAGCCGCTTCTGAATCCATCTCATTTCAGAACTGCGTCCCCTTTGAAGGGAGTTGGGAACCAGAGAAGAATCTCCTAGAGGAGGAGTCCACTCTTCTGCAACTTCCTTTTTGTTGGTCAGTGTTCTACAGAAGGCACATGTGAGACAGCAAAGTGCAGGGAACGAATCCTTCTATGAATACAGCAAATGTTATTGAGGCCACCTCCATCACAAAGACAGTGTGTGCCCCTAGGGACACTGTATACGCCTGGACCCTCTGCTCAGGAGCTGTGGGCAGGAGTAGAGTTTCAGTACCCAGGCTTGAGAGATGTCATGTTCTTTCTTTTCCTTAAACAGATCATGACTTGGACCACTATACAAGATGTTGAATTGAGTTTCTCCCATTGATTGGTTCAACCTCTCAGCTGCTGCCGTGGGTCTGAGCCACCTCCAGGTTGGTTCTGCGAGTTGGGAGGATCTCTCAGCCTAGACTGGCAATCGCAGGCGGAAATAGAATGAGACCCACCCATGTCAACTACACATTGTCTAGTAGCTCTATGGTAAAAAGAAACAAGTAAAAAATCAAATCATTGTAATGGGCAAAATGGTACCACTTCAACATGTATTTGATTTCAAAAACACATTGTTTTTAAAACCTCAACAGGGAAGTTTCTTCTTCTTTTTTTCTTATTTTGTCCTCAGAATCAGTGTGCATGTCACACTCAGAGCACGGCTCAATTCAGAGGAGCTGAATTCCAGGGGCTCGATTTCCACAGGTGGTTGGTGGCTACAATATTGGACACCCCAGGTCTGGTCTATTTTACCAGCTCAGGTCAAAGCTGAATGACCAACTGAGTCTTTAATTCTACTTAGCATCTCAAATATCAGAAGATATCAGAAGAGCAGCACCAAGAGTCACTTATGTTTATATTTGTAGTGTGTGGCATTTCCTAGTAGAGGGAGGACACGTAGTAGGTATGTGACATGTCTATGCAAGCAAAGAGGATAAAACCCCACGCAGTCCTGTTCCTTTAGGTCCTTAGGAAACTCTAATATCACGCTCATTTTTCCACAGAGAGTGGGTATGGCTGAACATTTTAAAGAAGGAAGGAAATGTCTCATCTGCCTCAGTTATCTTGAAAAACCCATGTTCCTAAAATGTGGTGATGTCCGCTGCCTCCAGTGTGTCAATTCATGCCAGAAGGAGCCCTGTGAGGATGGTTTGTTGTGCCCATTTTGTCTGTGGTCACTCAAAAAGATAAGATCAAGACAGGTGGTCAGCTGGGGAAGCTGGTGTCTGAGATCGAGGAACTGGAGTGGCCTTGGAGAACTATTCTCATCCTTTTCACAGAAGGATGCTGAAACACCAAGGTGAGGCATCTGTCCTGTCCCAGGTCCTCTGACTCACATCCGGGGACAGGTAGGAATCGGCCTTGGCTAAGTTAGATGTTGAAACACAAGGTCCAAGCAAACATAGGTGGCCCTTATAGACCGGATCCTTTCCTATGGGCAAGGAAAGCTTTACCACTCTCCCAGGGCGAAGCAGACAAGCTCCGCTCTACGCAAAGCTGCAATTGGGGAAGCTAACGGAAACAATCACAAGAGGAAAAGCCCAAGTCCCACCCTCTGGGCCCTGTGAGGAACAAGAGGTCTAATGATACAGGGTGGTGAGAGTGGTGACCCTGGTCCCCACCCCACATACAATACAGCCTATCATGACACCTGCACAGTCACAATGAACTGTGAAACTCTCCCCTCTTTTCCTCACTCATAATCCTTCTTCCTAACACCCGTCAAACTTTGCCTACAGCTTTCAATTAAAACACAATCTGTACGCGTCCTATTGAAATCATGAATTATATGTCTTTAGCATATTCCAGCAAGGTAAGGTCACAGAAGACACTGATTTTTAAAATATAATACAAGTTCTATTTCTTATATTTATTTACAAAATTGGAAAGAGAAATGTAAGCTGGAGAACCTTACTCCTTAACATATTCCAAGTTAGCACTGCATTGAATTTGCTTCAAAATTGTCTGCTCTCTTTGGTTTTTCTGTATATATGACAAATCTGTGGAATCCCAGCCTGAGAAATGGTGCCACAAGGTGACCCAGGGCGTCCAGAGGACTCTGAAGGGTTTGAGGGGACGACTGGCCTTGGGCAACTCCCAGCCTGCCCTGGAGGCTGCTGTGGCCCCTACTTAAAGACAGCCTGCTCTATGCCCATGAGGATGCAGAGCTGAGCCAGGGGAACCACCTTACTTGATTCACAGGGAGACCCCCGGCCTCTGTCCTCCTCCCTCTTTCCCCGGGAGCCTGAACTGGGAAAAACCCAGCCCACCCTGCACTATCTCACCTTGTTGAGTGGCTGATGTGCTCCCTGTTTACCTTGAGAGGGCTGGGCAGCATAGGGTCCTGCAGGACTGAGATGTTGAACCCTCCAGGGACACCTTTCCCAAAGAACACAATGTGACCTGCTCCATGTGGCCCTGCAGGGGCCTCCAGCCCCATCGCCCAAATGCAGGAGTCAGTGGAGTCAGGAGTCAGTGGCCCAACAAAGTTAGGGCTGGGCAGGGCATGGCTATATGCTCCCTGGGATATGTTGTCAGTACACCCTTCACTTGTGGCACGTGGCCATAACCTTCATGTCCTCCTGCAAGGTCACGTGCATTGTGGACTGCCCCAGCCAGCTCCTGGGCGTTCAGGTTCCCTGAAGGGCACTTGTTTGCCTTCTGCACTTCCTCCTGCCTCTCTGCACTCTATTTCCTCCTCCTGTCCCACTCCATGCCCTTTCTTTCTTGACGCATTCTCTTTCATCCACGACAGGAGGATTTCTGGAATCAGAGTCCGGATGGAATAATTCTTGTTTTAAAATTGTGTGATCTTGGTAGCTGAAAGGCAGAAGACAGTCATGTGATTGCAGAGGCCCCCATCCCCGTCTCTGGGGTAGGAGAGCACCAAGACGGGCTCGGTCAGGGCAGTCACAGACTCCCAGGGGGGCCCTCCAGCAGAGCGATCCCAGCCCTCCTCATTCCAGCCCAGTGCCCAGCCCACCACACAGGGCTGCTCAGCCCTGGAAACAGGGTGCTGCTGGGGAAGCTGATGATGGGATGCTGGGGAGATTGTATAGACATTGGAGATGCTAGGCCCTCCTGGGCCTGGATGGGACTGGGTCCTTCAGGATGGAAATCATCCAAAGAGGGAGCAGGGAAGAGTCACACAGGAGACTTAAGCACCGGAAATAAATACAAAAGAGCCAGAATTAGGAAGTAAATTATATGCAGATGGCTAGTGTCTGAATCCTAATCCTTAGGATCTGTGAAACAGACTTCTGCATGCACAAGGGCAGTGACAGTGATGGGGTGGCCGTGGGAAAGAGAGGGTGAGGTCAGGGGAGGTGAGAACTCAGGCTGCTGCTTCTGGGATTACATCCCTGACCCCAGATGGCAACTGTGGCCTCACACTACAATCCCCCTGGGGCCCTCTTCCCACCTTTCTCCAATGTGATGAGGAGCAGGTCCAGGGACTCCAGGCCCTTCCTAGTCTTCAGATTCCATACCTGGGACCAGGAAGCAGCACCTGAGCCACCCCGTCCCTCCAAGAGGCAGTCACTGTCCCTAGGACTTTGTGTGCAATACACTGCCCGCCTCCCAAGTTCCCTCCCCAGTGACCACCTGGACTCCTTCCTGCCTCCAGATTCCTGTTCATTTCCCGTCTCCTGGCCAGCCTCCACCTTTGTATTTTTCTCCAATATGGGGACAGTGGAACCCAAGTGTGCATGCCATGGGTATACTGCCACCTTCCCTAACCAATCATTCCATCATTTTATCAATTCAGCCAAATCCAGGGGCACCTTCATGGTTGTGCTGGGCCGTTGGAGAAGGCAATCAATTCCCCATACCGTGTGGCTGGCCGTTCCTGCTCTGACCTTAGGAGCCTGGGGGACACTGGATGTTCACACAACCCTTTCCTCCGCATAGGTCCCAGCCCCTTAGGAACAGTGACCATGACATTAGAGGTAACATAACTTGCCCAAAGTCCCCCAGTCTATAGGTGAAGCGAGGGGAAAACATCAACAGGTGCAGCCAAAGAAACACCTGTGCCTGCCAGCCTCTGCCCTGAGCACTGGAAGGAGTGGAGGAAGACACAGGAAGGCGCAAGGAAGATCCCATGGGGGCTATAACCGTGGTGAGAAGCAGGCCCATTGTTGTGTGGCTGGAGGAGTGGGATCTGACAGGGGCAGGAACCCCAGCCCCACTGCCAAGAGCCTCTTTCCTGGGGCTGTTCACTCCCAGGAGACAGCTCAGCGGGGCCTGGAGACCCAGTGTGTGCGAGGGCTCAGCGGCATTCACACAGGACTCTAGAAATCCTGCCAACCAGGGAGGTTATTAGCGGGTGGGGCGGGGGGAGCTGCACAGATGTCCCTCCCACGTGGAGGTAAGTATAAAATTTATTCGGCTCCAGGGACCCAGGATTTGGGTGAGGAGAGGAGGAAAGAACTTGCTCCAGGGAGCACCTCCCACCTCACTTCTTCAGAAGGTCCCAGGAACACTTGCAGGAGCTGGAGAGGAAACATTCTCTGTGATGCCCACCCAGGGAGCACCCTTTCACCCAGGGGCAAAGCTGAAGGTAGCCCATACAGGTGCTGCTCCGTGACCTGAAGGTGCAGAGGGAGAGGGTCCCCGGGTCCCCAGCACCCAGCTCACATGGAAGCACTTTGTCTCCGTTTCAAGGCTCAACCGACTGAGCCACCCAGTTGCCCCAAGAATCAAACAGATTGACCCAGGGTCGGTCAGCCATTCAATGGCAGAGCTTGGATGTAAATGTGATGCAGACTGCCCCCGAAGCCTATGCTTTGACTCATTCCGTTGGATGCTCTGAAGTAGGATCCAGCACATCATGGGTGCACATGTGCTATTGTTTAAAGGTGACTGTACCTGGGTTGAGTCCCCAGGGGAGCCAATAAGAAAAGACAGTTGGGCTGCTTGTTGGCAGAAGCGGTGCAGAGAAAAGGTACAAGGGGTGTGCACTCACCTGAGACCCTGCCGCAGGTGACAGACTCATCGTGAGTCTGAGGAACCTCGGCTTCAGCATCCCTCAGGTGTGGTCCAGACTCACCTGTTTCCATAGTTCCAGTTCCATCCATTCCTTAGTTGAGATTTGCTTAGAATCCACAATGACAAACACCAAGTGGGGAATTAGACCAAGTCCCTGCTCTCATGGAACTTGAATTCTAACATAAAGATGAAAGAGATAAAGAAGAAAACCTGGAAATCAAGTAGTTTCTAAAAAGATACTAAGATATGAAAGAGTCACAGGGCTCTTCATAGAAAAATCAGAGAAGACCTGTCTCATGAGAACAGCTGAGACAAGAATGGAGAGAGGGAGGCAGCCAGGGTAGGACTTGGTGGAAGAGTGCTCCAGTCACATGGAGGAGCAGGTGCAAAGGCCCTGAGGTGGGAATGAGCGAGGCCCACACAAGGAAAAGAACAGATGCAGTTAGGAGACTGACATACAGTCCACATGGTGAAACACAGGGGGTGCTGGTGTGGCCTGAGATCAGAGAGAAGTCAACAGGGGTTTTAGGATGAATGGAACTTGGACTTCCTCCTGCGGCCACAGACAGCCAGGAAGAGGAAAAGCAGGATCCAAGTTACACAGACATTCCAATGTCCCTAACTGCCATGGGGAGATTGGAAAAGACAACTCCAAGAATGGGGGCGGGGAGAACAGGTTGGAGGCCCAGCAGTGGTCCTAGCCCGGCCACCCTGAGTGACTTCTTGCTTTATCCCACTCCAGAGGCACTGGGATCCTGACCCCCCCTTTCACTAAGCTCTTTCTTGCCTCAAGGTTTCTCACAAGGCCCTCCCTCACCTTGCTCAGAGATGAAAGAGACAATCCCCTTTTCTTAGTTGTTCTTAAATCAGGTATTCTAATCCCAGGTGAAGCCAGCCTCTGGCAGCATCACTGTTTAGAGAAGAGAAGGTTTAGTTAACTTACCGGTATTGATTTGTGTGGGTATTCCTTCCTTGTGGCTTGTTTCCATCTTGGCTGGAGGTATAAAAAATGTACAATCTGTAGCAGGTAGAATACAGGTCCTTATCCTTTTATGTACCAGGTGTTTTTATTACCAAACTAGCAACTAGTCTGACCTCCTTAAATCACACATAAGCCCATGTCAGGCCTCTGATCCCATCCTTCAGAGGGGGGCTCCGTATTACCTACTGGAAAGAATCCAGGTACCCAAGCCTTGCTTGGAGAAGCTTCTGGAATAGAGGGAGCACTGTGGCTCTGGAATTTACATACATCAAATGCTTAGTAATCTTTGGGTAACAATACAGGTTCTGAACTTAGGTGGCCTGTGTTGGGATCCTGTTCTATCATTTACTGGCAATGTGACCTTATATGGTGAACTTAAATTCCCAGGATCACAGTTTTCTCTCCTGAAAATAGGGAGAGCAAGTATGCTTGTTTCAGAGAGTTGTTAAGAAAATTCAACAATAAAAAACAAGAATCATTGAAAAATAACACCGTTCAGGGGCGCCTGGGTGGCTCAGTCGGTTAAGCGTCCGACTTCAGCTCAGGTCACGATCTCACGGTCCGTGAGTTCGAGCCCCACGTGGGGCTCTGAGCTGATGGCTCAGAGTCTGGAGCCTGCTTCGGATTCTGTGTCTCCCTTTCTCTCTGCCCCTCCCCTGTTCATGCTCTGTCTCTGTCTCAAAAATAAACAAAAAATTAAAAAAAAAATAACATTGTTCATTGAGTACCAAATCCCCAGCATCTGGCAAATATGGTAAGTGTTCCATCAATTCATTCAACTAATATTTATTAAGCATCTTCTATGTGCCAGGTATATAGCGCTAGATCTTTCGAGCCTCAATAAGTGCCAGTTATTGCTCTTGCAGTTCTAGCAACAGCCCATGAGGCAGTTACCACTGTTTTCATGCTTCTTCTATAGGCAAGGAAATTGAGGCTCAGGAAGAGGAAATTACATCCCCAAATAAGCCACCAGTTAAATTGAAGAGCCAGGATTGGACCCCAGTAAGGTCTGGCTCCAAAGCCCGCTGAGTTCTCAGTGAAGTCCATTAGAGATGTTTCTGAGTGTGTTTTTCTCTCCCTTGGGACTGCGAGCTTCCAGAGGGCCTGCCCTGTGGCTTCCCCCTTGTGTCTGTCAGTCCCAGCAAAGAGCTTCATTTACAGAGAGTGCTCAATAAATCGCCCACAAAGTAAACTGAGTCTTGTCTTGAAGACTTCTTGAGTATGCTTTGTGGTTTGTGCCCTAAGACTTACCCCCATAATGGAGATTGTGCTTCTTCTCTGAATTCCTGGCTCTTCGCAAGAAAAGAGAACCCGGCTGGGATGGTGGAGGTGGTGGTGTCCAAATTGAAACTTGTCTTTTGCTGCCACATGCCTGCTCCTTCTTGAGGCTCCTGTCTCAATGAATGTAGCACAGTCGATGGTTCACATGAGACACTGGTCATCACTCTTCCTCCCTCCTCCTTTCCTGTCCTCTAATAGTCACTCAAATGCCATGTGCCGGGGGATCCCACCTCTTAAATCTATTCCCATCAGGCACCCCTCACCATTCCTCCACCACCTTAGGCCAAGCTGCCCCCAGCTTTTGCTCAAATGCCTGACACTACCTCTTCACTGCTACCTCCTTCCAGCCTGACCCCCCATTCCATTTTATTCCCCTCTCTACAGGGCAATCAGAACTGCTTTTTCAATCACAGATATGACGCAGTCATTGCCTCAAACCATGCAAAGGCTCAGTTTACCAAAGCTGGTCTCTGATGCGGGACATCCACAAACTGGGGACAATGGATGCTGATCCTCCTGGCCAAGGGAAGAAGGTACAAGAACTTCCATGTCTCTTTATTTTGCACTGTATCTGTTTGGAAGCTATATTTCAAGTCATGCTTCATAATTTAGCAATTTCTGAGTTCAATTTCCCTGGAAGCAGAACTTGCAGCAAGGTCACTATGGACCCCTCGAACGCTTACCAAGGACCACAGGGTTGTAGATGCTGTGGATCCCAGTGGCTTGAGCCAAAGACCCAGTGTCATCCACACCCTACACTTGGGGTTCTGTATCAACATGCCCCACTCTGAGGTGAAAGTCTTACCTTATCAAAGTCAGGCCATAAAGTCCAGAAGAGGTGACTACTTTAAATGCACAGATGTACAAAATGCGATAGGAATCACAAAGATTTAAGGAAACATGACTCCGCCAAAGGAATAAAGTAAACTTCCAGTAACTGGCCAAAAAGTCATGGAGATCCAAGGCTTGTTCAACAAATCATTCAAATAGTTGTTCTAAAGATGATCATGGAGCTAAAAGAAAACACATATAAACAATTTAACAATAGGAAAACAACACAAGAAGAAACTGAGAAGGTCAACAAACAGACACTATTTTTAAATACAACAGTAAGAACTTTGTGACCCGGTAGAATGCAGTAACTGAATAATTCAGTAGAGAGCTTCACTCTCAGATTTGACAAAGCAGAATAAAGAATCAGTGAGATGAAACACAGATCATTTGAAATTATCCAAATAAGGAGGCGCCTGGGTGGCTCAGTCAGTTAAATGTCCGACTTTGGCTCAGGTCATGATCTCGCAGTTTGTGAGATCCCCCATCGGGCTCTGTGCTGAAGACTCAGAGCCTGGAACCTGCTTTGGATTCTGTGTCTCCCTCTGTCCCTGCACCTCTCCTGCTCGTGCTGTCTCACTCTGTAATAAAACATTAATTTTTTTTTGAAATTTGTCATCTCCTATCCAAATAGTAGAGTAAAAGGAAAAAAGAATGACAAAGAATAAAGAAAACCTATGAAACTTAAGGGCCCCACAAAAAAAAAAAAAAAAAAACAAACAATGTAAATATCATTGGAGTCCCAGAAGGAGGAGAGAGAAAGGGGTAAAAAAGCTTATTCAGAGAAATAATGGTTAAGAACTTCCCAAACCTGGGGAGAGATTTAGACGTCCAAGTTTATGAAGCTAATAAATCACCACGAAGTTTTCAATCCACAATAATCCTCTCCAAGACACATTATAATAAAACTGAATAAATCGAAGTCAAAGAAATAAGTTAAAAAGCAATGGGAGAGAAAACAAAACAAAAAAACCACAAAACTCCCATACCAGGTAAACCCCATAAAGCTAAAGCAGATTTCTGAACAGAGAGCTTGCAGGCCAGGAGAGAATGCAGTGATATAGTCAAAGTACTACAGGAAAGAAACTGCCAACCAGGAAGACTTAACTGGCAGAGTTGTCTTCAGAAATGAAGTCAGAATAAAGACTTTCCCTCACAAAGAAAAGCTGAGGGAGCTCACCACCGCTAGACCTGTCTTGTAAGAAATGCTGAGAGGAGTCCTTCACGCTGGAATGAAAGGATGTTTATTACTAACATTAAAATACATGAAAATATAAAACACACTGGTAAAGACAAACATACTCTGATTCAGAATACTCCTACTCCAATATGATGGTGTGTTACTTAATTCTAGTTTAAAGGTTAAAGGACAAAAGTGTTTAAAAAATAGCTATAGGTACAATAATTTATTAATGAATATACAATATGAAAAGAAGTAAACTTTGACATCAAAAATATAAAAGGAGGAGGCAAAAGGGTAGGGTTTCTGTATGTGATTGAAATTTAATTGTCGTCAGTATGAAATAGACTGTTGTATATGTAAGATGCTTCGTGCAAGTCTCATGGTAACCAGAAAGAAAAACCTACAATAGGTTCAAAATAATCAGAAGAGGATCAAAGCACACCACTAAAGAAAAACATCAGTTCAAAAAGGAAGGCAGCAAAAGAGGAAGAAAGGTAGAAGGGAACCACAAAACAGCCAGGAAACAATAAGATGGCTTAAACAAGTCCTTACCTATCAGTAAGTACTCTAAGTGAAAATGTATTGAAAGGATTCCTGGGTGGCTCAACTCTTGATTTCACCTCAGCTCACGATCCCAGGGTCATGAGATTGAGCCCCACATCAGAGGCTCCCTGCTCGCCATGGAGCCTGAGAGTCTCTTTCTCCCTCTACCCCTCTCCCCCCATCTCAAATAAAACTTGTTTAAGAAATGCATTAACTTCTCCCATAAAAGACATAGAGTGACTGAATGGATAAATATATATAAGACCCAAAGTATGCTTCCTACAGGAGATTTACTCCAGCTTTAATGTACATAGTCTAAAAGGGAAGGGATAAGAAAAGATATTCCATGCAAGCGGAAACCACAAGAAAGCAGGCAGGGTTAGCTATACTTACATGAGACAAAATAGACTTAAAGCCAAAAACAGTAACAAGGGGCAAAGAAGGTCATTATACAATGATACAGGAGTCAATTGATTAAGAAGATATACCTCTCATAAATATATACACACCCAACATGAAGAACACCTACCTATATTAAACAAATACTAATAGACCGGAAGAGAAAAACAAACAATACAACAGTGGAAGACTTTAATACCCTACTTTCCACAGAGGATAGGTCATCCAGACAGAAAACCAATGAGTAAATATTGGAAAAGAAGGGAAATAATAAAGATCAAAGCAGAAAGAAAGACAGCAGATGGGGCACCTGGGTGGATCAGTTGGTTAAGAATCTGACTCTTGATCTCATCTCAGATCATTTTTTCGTGGTTCGTGATACTGAGTCCCATGTCAGGCTCTGATAGTGCGAAGCCTGCTTGGGATACTCTCCCTTTCCCTCACCCTAGATAGATAGATAGGTAGGTAGATAGATCATTAGATTAGATAAACAAACAGCAGACAAACCTGAAAGAAAGAAGAAAGAAAGAAAGAAAGAAAGAAAGAAAGAAAGAAAGAAAAGAGAAGCCAGAAAAGCAATAGAAAGGATGAACAAAACTAAAAGCTGGTTTTTAAAAGAAAGGGTTGAGGAAACTTTGCACTGAAAGGAAAACAAAAGAAGACACAAACAAAATCAGAAATGAGTTTCTATTTCTTCCTGATTCAGTTTTGGAAGATTACATGTTTCTAGGGATTTATCCATTTCTTGAAGGTTGTCCAATTTGTTGGCATATCATTGTTCATGGTATTATCTTTTAACACTTTGTTTTACTGTGATGTCTTTTGTGACTTCTCCTATTCGATTTCTGATTTTATTTGGGTCTGTCTCTTTTTTTCTTGATCACAATGGATCTGAAATAACTAAAGCAATCTTGAGAAAGAAAAACAAAGCTGGAGGTGTCACAATTCCAGATTTCAAGATACACTACAAAGCTCTAGTAATCAAAACAAGATGGTCCTAAAAATGAAAAATAAATAAAAGCAGACTCTAAAGTTAAAAGGAAGAAAAAGAAATAACAATGAGATTATAAAAAGTAAAAAAAAAATAAACACAACAGTATGGTGCTGGCACAAAAAAGACAAACAGATCAATGGAACAGAAGAGAGCTCAGAAATAAGTATACACTTATTAGGTCAACTCATCTATGACAAAGGAGGCAAGAATCTAAAATGGGGGAAAAGATAGTCTCTTCAATATATGGTGATGGGAAAACAAGACAGCCAGTTGTAAAACAAAATTGAGCCACTTACTGAAATTATACAGAAAAATGAACTCAAAGTAGATTAAAGATCCAAATGTGAGACCTGAGACCATCAAAATCCTAAAAGACCACACAGGCAGTAATTTCTCTAACATCAGTCATATCAACATTTGTTGAGATGTATTTCCTAGAGCAAGGGAAGTAAACATTCAAAAAGGAACAAAATCTTGCCAATACATGGATGAAACTAGAGACTATAATGCTAAGTAAAAGAGAGAAAGACAAATACTCTGATTTTACTCATATTTGGAATTTAAGAAACAAAGCAAATAAGCAAAGGGAAAAAGAGAGAGACACCAAGAAACAGACTCTTAACTACAGAGAGCTGATGGTTACCTGAAGGGAGGTGGGTGGAGGGGATTGGTGAAATAGGTGATGGGGATTAAGGAAGGCACTTGTTATGATGAACACCGGCTCATTAAAATAAAAACTTTTTATTTTATTTTTTAATGTTTATTTTTGAAGACAGAGAGAGAGAGAGAGGCAGAGCACAAGCAGGAGAGGAGAGGGGCCGAGAGAGAAGGAGACAGAATCAGAAGCAGACTCCAGGCTCTCAGCTGTCAGCACAGAGCTCAGTGTAGGGCTCAAACCCACGAACACTTGAGACCATGACCTGAGCCAAAGTTGGATGCCCAACCAACTGAGCCCAAATAAAAACGTTTTTCAAAAGGCAACTTATGAAATGGGGAGAAAATATTTCCAAATCGTAACAAATAAGGGGTTAATATCTAAAAACATATAGGGAACTCATACAATGCAATAGCTAGCTAGAAAACTCAATTGAAAGATGGTCAAAAGACCTGAATAGACCTTTTTCCAAGACATAAAAATGGCCAACACATACATGAAAATGTGTTCAACATCGCTGATTAACAGAGAATGAGGCACAACTTTATACTTGTTAGGATGTCTACTATCCAAAAAACAAGAGGAGAGAAGGAAACGCTCATATGCTGTTGGTGGGGATGTAAAGTGGTCCTGCTACCACTAAAAACTCTATGGAGGTTCCTCAAGAAATTAAAAATAGAACTACCTTGGGGCGCCTGGGTGGCTCAGTCATTTGAGCACCCGATTCTTAATTTCAGCTCAGGACATGATCTCAGGGTCATGGGATCTAGCCTTGCATTGAGGCTGCTTAAAGATTCTCTTTCTCTCTTTCTGCCCCTCCTCCATCTCTCTCTCTCTCATAAAAAAATATAGAACTACAATATGACCCATCAGCCCCATTTCTGAGTATATTTATCCCAAAGAAATTAAATTATTATTTCAAAGAGATATCTGCACTCCCATGTTCACAACAGCACTATTTGCAATAGCCAAGGTATGGGAAAAACCTGCTTCCATTGATGGACTGAGGGATATAGTAAATGTTACACACACACACACTATGTATATATATGCACATCCCTGGTTGCCACGGATTAGAGAGTGGGGGAAATGGGTAGAGGTTGATAGAAGCAGATAAGCTTTTGTTATAACATGAACAAGGTTTGAAAATCTAATGTATGACATCGTGGCTATACTTGATAATTCTGTGTCCTATAATTGAAATTTGTTAGCAAACTAAAACTTAAGTGTTTTCACACATATATAGGGATTGAATAAATTGCTCGGCTCATGGAAGTCCTCTCAGAATGTATACATATATCAATTCATCACATTGTACACTTTAACACTGAAAAACAAAAAAGGAACTAAAGTGTAGTCATTCCCATTTTCTGACTTGTGATCCCTACCCTTATCCTTTACATCTTGTTAAAAGCACGTCCTCAATAAATGATATAAAAGATATATTCTTCACAGAGTAAAAAACTATATTAATAGATTTTTTTTTTTATTAATAGATTTTTAAATAAAGTTTACTTATTTTGAGAGAGGGAGCATGAGCAGGGGACAGGCAGAAAGAGAGTGAGAAAAAGAATCCCAAGCAGGCTCCATGCAGTCAGCCCAGAGTCCCACCTAGAGTTCAAACCCACACAGTCTGAAATCATGACCTGAGCTGGAATCAAGAGTTGGATGCTTAACTGACTGAGCCACCCAGGCACCCCTTTAGACTTGTTTAAGACCCAAAGAAAACTGTTTTAAAGATGCAACAACCAAAATTTCTATAGAGAGTAGATTGGATACAGCGTAAATGACAATTAACAAGGATAATAGAAGAAATAATTGAGAATATAAGAAAGAGACAAAAAAAAAAAACAAAAAAAAAAAAACCATGGATACACGAGAGAGGTTAAGTAACAGAGAAGCTAGATAAGAAAGTCTAAAATTATTTAATCTGAGACACCAAATCACAGATTCAAAAAGCCAAATGAATTCAAATTACAAAATATTCATTGTTAACTAAGGTAAATAAGACATCAAAACCTAGACACATAACATAACTGCAGTAACCCAAAACAAAGGTGGCTCAGTCAGTTGAGCATCCGACTTTGGCTCAGGTCATGATCTTGTGATCCGTGAGTTTGAGCCCCACGTCGGGACTGTGTGCTGACAGCTTGGACCTGGGGCCTGCTTCAGATTCTGTGTCTCCTTCTCTCTCTGCCCCTCCCCCACTTGTGCGCGCTCTCTCTCTCTCTCACTCTGTCTCTGTCAAAAATATGTAAACACTAAAAAAAAAGTAAAATCGTAAAAGTAACCAAAGATTGCACAGGAAAGGGGCATGGTGGGGAATAAATTATGTTCAAAGGAGAAACAGGTAGACAGCTAATTTCTCAATAGCAACTACGAAAGACAAAGGACAGTGGAATGACACTTCCTATATGATCAAAGAAAATAACTACCCACCTGGAACTGTCTATTCAGTGAAAATGAATAGAAAGTAGGAAGAAATAAAAACATTTCTTAAACAGAGTTTAAGTTGCTGGGAGAGTTGGCTTGCTCAGCACTGAAGGGAAGGGCACTCTAGGTAGAGGCAATGGCTGGAGCGGAGGCTGTGAGATGTGAGCGCCTGGTCGGGGTGGAGAGTTGTGGAAGGGGGTCCTGGTCAGGCACGGGAGTGACCCACGTGAAAGAAGGGAAGGAGGGCCGGGTGGAGGTGAGGTGTCAGGCCATCCCAGCGAGCTGGCACAAGCAGGCTCCCAAGGACAGCGAGGCGCTGATGGGGCTGGCAGTGCTGGCATCTGGCTCAGCAGGCCCTCTGGAGTCTGCCCAGGGTCCCTGCCGTGGTCAGGACTGCTTGGCTGTGGTCAGGACTGCTTGGCCCACATCTGCCGGTGGCTGGACCACCCCAAGCAAGTCTGCTTTCTGAGTCTCAGTGTCCACATGTGTCAAATGGGGCGACTCCTCCACAGGGTAGTGGGGAGGTCTGCATGAGGTGATGAGTGTAGGGAGCCCAGCACCTGAGAAGGCCTCGGGAAATCCTTGGCCGTTGTGCCAGTTTGCGTACCTGGAAAACGGGGGCGTTGATGTCAGCTGGTGGGCCAGGCTCACTTTACCCGGTGACGACGAGGATCCTGTGAGGGCTGGATGTGACCCGGGGAAGCCAGGGGCTGGGGGCACTGCAAGTCCGTGTGATCATGCTATTCTGGAAGAAGAGAGAAGCAGTGGGCGGTGGCCGGGGCGGGGTCGTCCTCCTTGTGCCCCTATGAGCATCTTAGCCATGGCATTCAATGGACCCTCCAGTGTTCCCCAAGGCCAAAGCCTCTTTGTTCTCCATGCTGCACGATGCACCCTTTCCTCCTAGTCAGCCCTAGCCGTGAACATGGGGGACCAGGGCTCCCTTCCAGAAGGGTCTTCAGACACTGAGACCAACAAACACAATATCTTCCTGTGAGGGGCACTGTCATGGGCAGCTGGGTGGAGAGGACAAAGACCTTAGCCCCAGGAGAATGGAATGTAGTTGGGCAGCAAAACCAGTCAGGTCTCCATGGTCTTGCGTAGCCCTGTGCTGGCTGCTTAGGGGTGTGGGGGGGGGGCGGGAGGGGGGGTTGGGAGTGGCAATAATTGCACCATGGGACAGTCAAGGGCAGAAGTGAAAAGCAAGGACTCCAGATCCAGTGGCCCAGGTTCAAATCTCAACTCTGCTACTTCTTACTGTGTGAATGTGGACTGGTGACTCTGCCTCTCTGTGCCTCTGTTTTCTTGCCTCTAAAATGGGAACGAGGTACATTAGTGCTATTTGAACAGCTCGGTTCAGTTTCTAGTGGGCATTTACACCCCGTTTTCCAGAATGGGTCTCCCCTCCTGGAAGACTACACAGCCTGCTCCAGTAGGCTATCGTCTTTTTTGTGTGTGTGAGTCCCTATAGGCGGGGGCCTGCCTTTCTGTGTCCGTTGCTTGGGCAGGGGGCAATGGTGTGCTGGCAACAGGCCCTCTGGGAGAAAAAGGTACCTGATCAACAGCGTTGGCAGGTTTCCATGGTGTAAATCTTCTGGCAAGGCCCATTTGAGGCTACCAACATCTTCACCATCTCGCAGTGGGAGCTGGTCCATGACAGCTTTAGCACCCAGGCATTCAGTAGGTGCTTAATAAATGATGGTTGAATGAGGAGAGAAGGCTCCAAACACTTGGAGAGCTGCCAGGCCATACTGTAGCTGAGAGAGGGAGGCATCAGACAGGCTGAGGCCAGGACAAGAGACCACTCTGAATAAGTAACCCGTGGTGAGATGGAGGGCAGTGGGGAAGGAGGACTGGTGTCCTCCCTTCCTGGGAACCTCTGCACCTCTGACACTGCATCACTTCTGCTCTGGATCCTCTTGACCTTTGCCTGGTTTGGGCTATCTGTCTGCACAGAATGACCTAGCTGGATCCCAAGCATTAACCTGACAGAGCTCTGAGAAATGGTCCAGACGGGTCTCAAACGTCAGATTCTATTCCCTTGCTTATGCTGTTCCCTCTGCCTGAATGTCTGTTCCACCCACCTCTTCCTATGTGCCCTGAAACTCTGTCACCCTTCAAAAGCCTCCTCCACCCCAAATCCCACAGACCCTTCTCCCCTTCTGCTGTTTCTCTGGCCTTACAGCCCCCCTCGTGTGCACCCTGCCTGCCCATAAAAATATTAGTAGCTAACATTGCATCTGTACAGCAACCTGGATTAGAGGTACCATGATAATCCCTGATAATCCCTTTTGGAGATGGGGGAATGGAGGCTCTGTCTTGTTAACGACCACCCATCCTTTGCCTCTCGGCTTGAGCATCCGTTCGTTGTGCAGGGAGGCTCCTTGCTGTGGGCTGGGCAGCGCACCACTTCTCTTTCTTCAGTGTGTTTGCTGTGGCGTGTTCCACTAGGCCGTGAGTTCCCTATCCTATAGGAGATCGAATGAATGAATGAATGAATGGATGAAAATGAATGAGTGAGTGACTGACTTTCAGCCCCAGGGAGCATCCCTGTTCTTTTACCCATTCCTCCTCCCTTTCCATCCCTGTGGGAGGCGACTGACCCTCCAGAGGGCAGCCTCACACCATGGAGGGCTGGTCACAGGGACCCTGCTTGGCCACACCTGCCAGAAGGGAAGGGGAAGTGAGGCTTTGGGCGGGGCTGAAAGCAGGCATGGTAGAAGGGTAGTGGACCACCCTCCTGTGGCCTAGAACGGGGCTGACATGGGCCCACAGCCCTGCCTGTAACCCAGGAAGTTAACGGGGTCCCCAAATACTTTTTCTTGCACCGCCCCAAGTGGAAATTCCCCTGTTGGCCCACTTATTTTCGTTTTATCTAGAGAAATAAAGTTGGAAATAATCATTCACACACCCTAATTACTCCGTTGCTTTCTGAATTTAGAGGCGGTTTGGCTCTAGACTTTGGCTCCTGCTGAAGGAGGAATCCCCTGGGAGGGGCAGGGTGAGGGCCAAGGCAGGAGGCCAGAGTCTGCGCTGACACTAGGGCCTCCTCGGGGTCTGCCCTCCAGTTGCCCTCTCCTAGCAGGCTGGGAACTTCCCAGAAGCAGCAGCCCAGATGGGGGTCTGAGTGAGGAAGGGTGGCCAGAGGCAGTCTCCAGGATTCTGGTTGACCGAGACCCATAATGGATGACTTCCCAGGCTGTTCTACCCCACCTGGACCTCTGAGTCATAATAATTTGCTGCTATTTATCGAGCACTTACTATGTGCTGGGCGCTGGGCCAAGCACTTTGTCTGCATCATCCCACCTATGCCTGCTAACTTCCCTTGAAGCAGGTACTATTATTCTCCCCATTTGACAGTTCGAGGGTGCCTGGGGGCCAGGGCTCAGGGCCGGGAAGTGGTGGGGCTGGGATTGTATCCAGCCTGTAGGACCCCCAGAGCCCGAAGGGGCCCCCCGGGTAGGCCCCTCAGCCACTCAAAAGGGAACAGTCTCTGAAACCTGACGTCCGAGACAACCACGTCTGGTGTCCTGGCCTCCAGGCCACCCTCCTTGTGGCCCTGACTGCCACTCCCTTCTTCCCCATAGTCCTGGGGCTGTGCCTCTGGAAGCCCCGTGTAGCCTCACTTGGGCGGCTTGGGGAAAATACAGATTTCCCAGGCCCTGCCACACCCTGCTGAGTCAGAATCCCACTGCGGGAGAGGGGGCTGGAAACCCAGATTGTAAAATGTTGTCCTGGGGATACAGAAGCCTGCGGACTCCCAGAACCACTGCCCGGCCCAGTGGAGTTTAGGCTGCTTTAAGAGGCTTCCTTGCCCTTAACCCAGATCCCTATGACCCTGCCCCCACTTGTGTTCTCAGCCTCTGCCCCCTGCTACCCTAACACAGCTCTGCACACACCACACCACACTGACCCCCGCATGCCCCAGTTTGCCTTTATCCAGGCACCTGCCGCCGCTGTTTCCTTCTGGAAACAGGTCCCAGCTGGCCACAGACCCCACAGAGCTTGTGTAATACTCTGGACCGGTCGATCGCGGCCCCGCTCTTGCTAGCCGGGGCCTGGCACACAGCCTGGGGGAATCGTGGTGGGTGAGCGATGGTGGCCAGGGAAGGCGGAACAAGGGAGGGCTGCCCATGACAGGTGGGGCTTCTAGGCTGGGCGCACAGGTACTCTCTGGGGGCCGGCACCTTGCCTAGCATGCAAAAGGCATTTGATGACTGTTTCTTAACTGCTTAATGAATGGTGATGGGTCGTGTGACAGGTGAGAGCCACTTTCGGCAGCAGCGCAGATTGGCCGGTTTAGGCAAAAGATGGAGAAGGTGCCTTCCGGGCCATCTCTGAGGATTGTGAATATTAATGGTCTGAACTCATTTATGGCTCGGATGGGAGTGAGGGGCTGGTGCTTTCTTGCTTGATTTCATTTCAGTATCTCAGGAGCCCTGGGAGGGGGTGCTGATGTAATCCTTATTTCGTTCAATGGAAACTGAGCCCTAGACAGGTGACTTAGTAGGGTCACACAGCTGGGAGGTGCTCCTGCAGAACGGAGCCTTGCCCGTTGTGTGAAAAAAAATCAATGAGTCTGCACTCTACAGTTTATGAAGCAGTAACACCTTATCTCAGTTGGTTCCAGCTGTGGCTTGGAGGTGTGGCTCTACGTTTTCACCTATGCCCACATCCCAGGGTCAGAAAACCTGCATCCAGGGGCCTTCTGTGTCTGTAAGGGGCAGTGGTGGGAAGAGTTCCCGCCTCCATGCTGGCAGGAGAGAGAAACAAAGAGGCAGTGTTGGGGGCTCTGGCACATAGTAGGTGTTTGGGGACCCCTGTGGTCGTTTCAGGCAGAGCCAGCTCTGGTCCCATCTGGACCTTGGAACAGCCCAGATCCGTCTTCAGTCTTTGAGCCAAGGCCCACAGGATGTGGGTGACGGGTCCAAGGTCATACCTGCCATAAGGACTAGAGCAGAGGGTGTGAGGCTCCTCCACCACGGCGGAGAGGTCCAGGGAATGGGTCAGGGGGATTCTGTCTGTGCGGGATGACCTCCGTCAGAGCCAATAAACCACAGAGCCTGGCCCCAAAGGGTCCCCAGGCAAACCCCTCTCAGGGGTGTCCAGGACTGCTGTGGGGCCTGGCGAGTTATTGCTGTCACGGAAGTTGGGGGCCATACGTGAGTAGGGGCAGTGGTCCTGCAGCCACCAGTGGGGGATGTAACAGACTGTGGTCTGCCTCCAGGCACTGGCATGTGGGGAGGGCAAAATGCACCAGCACCCCACCCAGACTAGAAATCCAGGTGCTGGCTTCCCCCACACACACCTCCCTCACCCCTGCCCCACCCCGCCGCGGGGCCTTTGCAGATGCTATCCCTCTGTCTGCAGTGGCCTTCCCCTCCTCTCCTGGCAGGTGCTGGCTCATCCTTTAAGACCCCTCCAGGAAGCCCTGCCTGACTCCCACCCCAAGGGCCAGGCTGATCCGCCCTGCCAGGATTTCCATCTGGCTGCTCCACAGGATGCTGAGAACCTTGAGGGCCTGGTCTGAGATGCCAGTGGAGTGGGCAGGGAAAGCAGCTGTAAGGTGCAGCCTAGTTCAGGCGACTGTCCCTGCAGCCCAGAGAGGAGACCAGGCTGGGGAGCCTTGAGGCCAGATAGCTAGCCAAACATGCCCACTTCACAGAGGGAACGTTGAAGGCCCGAGGTTCTTGGGACTGACCTAGAGCACCCTGGGGAGTGGTTGGTAGTCCCTTTGTGGCTTGTAAGAGGAGAGCCCAGGGGGATGTGGCCATACCCCTCCCCCACTCTGGTTCCCAGCTGGAGCATTTGTCTGCAGGATCCAGGTCAGGTCTGGGAAAGATGGGAAGAAGCCCAGGTGAGCAAAGTCCCCAGGGCTCAGGTCTGTACTCGGTCTTCCCATGTGGAGGACAAAGCTCCTTAGAGAAAATGCTTGCTGTCCTAAAGCTGGCAGGAAATGCACATCGATAGCTCATTCCAGCAAGAAGGTGTACGGGGGGAAAAAAAGCCTGTGAGAACTTAGGCGTAAATGTTAGCCCCGGGGATGGTGGGCGATATTAGCCTTCTTTCGCTTTGATTTTCACATTTCCTAGGTTGTAGGTGAAACGTTTATCCCAGAAAAATGAAGTTACCATGGAAAGGAGAGAGGTCTAAGGAAAACAGCCAGCTCCCCATTCATGAGACTCTGGGGTCACCATGTGTGAGTGGCTTCCAGAGGGACCTTGGCCCCGGGCCCATCCCCCAGAACAGGCGCGCCTGGGGCAGACAGCTTAGCCCGTGTGTCTCTCTTTCTCGGAATTTGGGTCAGCGAGAGTCCAGACCTGGGGCTACTGGGATGTAGCACAGCCAGAATGCCATTCAAACCTCTGCTGTCCTTCCTGTCGTGTGGGTTAGGCCTCAGGGCCCTCGCCTTCCCACCTCCACCTGGAAAGCCACCCCACCCCACCCCAGGCTGCCCTCTGCCCCTCCCAGCCGGAGGTGGCCCTAGGGCTATTTGCATCACCTCCATCCGGGTGCCCAGGTGGGTGCGTAGCACTGTTGACTGCCTTCCTTACTGACTCTGACTCTGGCCCGAAGTGCCTTTCCAGGGGGTCCCCCTACAATGTAGTCAAGTTCGACCTCGTGGAAATGGTCTTTGGAATCACAGCTGAGCCTTGATCCTGGGTAAGGATTCGATCTCTGTCTCCCCCATATACCTAGTACAGAGCACCCATTCATTCGGTCAGCTGTTATTCAGCCAAGTGCCAGGGCCCAGGCTAGGTGCCAGGGGCACAGATCTGCTGACTTGAGGGTGTGACGTGTCTGTGTTTTTGAGCACGTGTTTTGTGCGCATCACCTGCACGCACACACAGCGCGAGCATCTCTGTCATATGTGAACTCTGGTCTTTGAGGCTGTGACAGTGTGTAATCCTGCCAGGACTCTGGGCACACCTGGTTGATTCATTCTGCAAGTGTTTGACAGACCCCCACTAAGGAAGTACCAGGCTCTGGCCCCAAAGAAAAATGACCCAACGTCTCTGTCCTCGGGAAGTGCCATCTTGGGGGCTGTCGCAGTGCGGACTGGTGGGGGCAGTGGCCGGCAGGGCTGGGGGTGGTCAGAAACGTGGTCCTGGAGACACGGGGAAGAGTGGGGAAGGGTGTTCCTGCCCAGCTGTGAGGATGATCTCCAGTATTCCCTTCAGCCCAGTGATCTGGGGCCTGGGACAGGCCTCCCCAGCCATTTTCATGCCCTAAAGCAGCCCTGAGGGCCGACGGAACCGGAGCTCCAGGTGGTGACCCGTGGGCCCCGACTGCTGGGGGCTGGGAGAGAATACAGGGAATGAAAATGAAGCATGTTGGCTGGAGGACCTGCCTGGGCTGCAGACCTTTCTGAGAGGCGAACTTGTGGACCAGGCACCAGAACACAGCACCTGGAAAGTAGAACCCCGTGTTCCAGACCAGAGAAGCGGGATCACGGCACTTAGAGGAGGAAGATGGAGCAGCAGACCTAGAATGTGGGCCTTCTAGAACCTGGAACACTCAAGTGGGCCGGAAGCTGGAAGATCCAGTCTGTGCCCCCGGTGGTCAGTGGGGGAAACTGAGGTCCAGCAGGAACGGGGAGGCCTTGAGCATTGGTGAGCTGCAGTGGCACGCATGTGGTCTCTGCTGAGCCAGGACCTCCCCACAGCTCGCTGCTGCCTAACCTCGGGCGAGTCCTGTCCCCTCTCCAAACCTCAGTTTCCCCTCTGTGAAATGGTCACGTGACGGTGGGACAAGATGGAGCACCTCACCTGGTGCTCAGGCTCTCCCGGCAAGCTAGTGGCATAGCTAAGGCCTGGACCCTGGCCACCTGACTCCTGAATGAGTCTGTCCCCTTGTGGTGATGGTCTGGTCACTGCTGTTCCTTTCTCTTCTTTCTCACACTCAGTGGGACATTTGGGCACTTGCAGCCCTTTTCTGAAATGCTCCCGGGATCTAGCAGAGGGAAAAGACTAACTAATCAGAGGAGCAAGAACAGACTGGCAGCTCCATATGAAGGAGCAGGGGCCTGGTGCCTACAGCCCTGCATGGTGCCCTGTGCCATTTGGTCAGGGCTTCTTGAGTGTCCCCCGGTGGAGACGGTCGGGTCCTGAGTCGAGGGCACCGCGGCCCCTGGAAGGCAGGGGTGGGCAGAGGTGGATTGGGAAGGGAAAAGAGAAAGGGCTCATTGTTCCAGCTCCACGGAGGCTCCCCAGGTGCACCTGCTCCAGGCCACCTCTCCTGAAGGAGGTGGACGACCTTGCTCGGCTCCCAGAGAGCTGGAGCTGTAGGATCTGGGCCAGGAGCAGCCCGGTCACTTCCCCAGATCCCTGTGAGGCGGCGCTACCAGCCCCCGCTTTTCTGCCTCCAAGAGAGCAGGATTCCAGAGTTGGGGGCGGGGGGTGTTGGAGCCAGGGTTCCAGCCCATCCTTTGAGCCAGCAGTAGCCGGGCATGGTGCCAGGCACTGAGCACCCAGGGGGGAACCGAGATCCCTTCCTGTTTCCCCTCCTTCCTTGCCGGGTCTCCTCCGGACCATCAGCCATCCTGCTCAGAGCGCTTGGAAGGCTGGAGTCCTTCCCCGTGTCTCCGCTCTCCACCACTTCCCTCCCATTGTGGGGGACCCGTCGAGTTCCTGTACATGAACCACCTCATCGGGGTGTGCCTTGCCCAGGCAGGACTAGACTTTTTCGAACCCCAGACCAGTTCTGAGAGCCCAGCAGCACTGACTGCAGGTGCAGGTGTGTGGATTTCGGAGCGGGGGGGGGGGGTGTCGTTTATTCATTCAACAGGCCAAGGTCAGCGCCTCCTTTGTATCAGGCTCTGTGCTGGGGCCCCAGGAGAGTTGGGCAGTACCGCCCAGTGTGGGGTGAGGCAGCTCAGTCCTTCCTCAGCCTGGGGGAAGTGCAGTTCAGCTGAGCCTCCCTGGGCAGGGAGTGAAAGATGACACAGAAACTTGGAGCCTCCTAGAGGATTTGGACTTTATCCTGGGAGCAGGTGTTCCAAGCTGAGAGGGGCAGCATCAGATGTGGCTTTTGCTTGGCTCGTGGGGCTCAAGCCAGGAGCCCCTTCCCTGGCAAGGCTGCTGCTGTTGTCCAGGTGAGCGTGGCTGGTGGCGCAGGCAGCGTGAGCCAGTGGCACAGAGGGCCGGGTGGGACGACAAGTACCTGGGCATGGAAGAGACCTGCCTGGCGATGGGGAGCGCAAGGTCAGCGAGAAGCCAGATTCAGGATGACTGCCGGGGTCCTGGACTGGGAGGCTGGGTGGATGGTCACATCTCGGGTTATCAGCTCAGGTTTCAGGAAGCACTATTTGAGCAAGTTTTTTGTGGCTGGTTTTGCGGCGGAGGGTCCCAGGCAGGATGGGAGCCGACTCTGCGCCCAGGCCTCTGCCCTCCAGCTTGGCCCAGGCCCTGCCAGGTCTGCTCCTCTCTCTCCCTTAACCCTACAGGCACTTTAGCCTCTTGAGTGCAGGGCTGCACCTCGCAACTGTGCCCTGTCCCCATGGGGGAGTGCCACTCCACTCCTGCTGCCTGGGTCCATGGGAACCGCCCTCTGCCCAGGCAGGCCGACCCTGTGCTTTGATGTGTCTCATCCCCTCACTGTGCAAGGGCATCTCCCCCCCCCACTCCTCAAGGCACGCAAGTCCTGGAACAAAGCCTCTCCGCACTACAGCTTGAATCTGTCACCCTCCTGGCCCTGTGCTAGAGCAGGCTCCCTGAGGACAGAGGATGGCTGGGGCACACCTTCCCATCCCCTCCCCCCCCTCAGGCCTGTGGGCTAGAGATGGAGCTGAAGCTCCTTGCTGAAGTGGCCCTTTGTACATTGTCCCCCTGGGGGAGGAGGGAGCCTGCTGGGAGGGGCTGGCACTGCCCAACACCCTTTGCTGATCTCAGTGGCACTGAGGATGCAGGTGGGGAGTGGGGGGGCGGGGGGGTGGGTTCTCTAGGCCTGGGATCAGGGGAGAACACCCTGCCAGGTTGGGCTCGCACTGGCCGGGCCTGCCGCCCCACACTAGAAGGTACTTGTCATTCAGAGTCTGTCATCACTTCTCAGGCAAGGTGTGTTCTCACACAACAGTTGTTTAGGGAGCACCGCTCCCGGCCAGGCTTTGTTCTAGGGGTGGGGCGCCACCTGGACCAGTGACCTGTGAGTGAGGCTTACAGGCTTAAGATGACCCTGCTCTCCTGTTGACATTCTGAGCGCCAGGGTGTTGGTGGGGGAGACAGACCAGGAAGAAGTAAGCAAGGAGCCGGCTAGCTTCCGCTGTGAGTGCTGGTGAGCAGAAGACCCGGGCAGTGGACTGCCACTGTAGCTGGAGGCCCAGGAAGGCCCTTCTGAGCAGGCAGCCACATTCCAGGCCAAGGAGTAGCCAGTGGGAGCACCCTGCGACAGAAAGGTGGGGATTGTGACTGGAGCCCAGTGGACGAGGGCGGCGAGGGCAGCAAAGATTCGAGGACCAGCTTGGCGGGGTGTGTGGGCCCAGAGAGGAGTTTGCATTTCATTCTGAGGGAGACTAGTGTGTGGGTGGGGTCGAGGGGAGGGGGGACGTGGCCTGGTGGGGACTTTGCAGTGACAGAATTTGTGGGGCCCAGTGCCAAATGAAAATGTAGGCCCCGAGGGGCGCCTGGGTGTCTCAATGGGTTAAGCATGCGACTCTTGATTTCTGCTCAGGTCAGGAGTCCAGGGTTACGGGATTGAGCCCTGTGTCTGGCTCCGCATCGAGCCTGGAGCTTGCTTAAGAATCTCTCTCTCTCTCCCTCTGCCCCCCTCCCCCACTTTTGTGTGCTCTCTCTCTCTCTCGTTCTCCCTCTCTCTCTCTCTCACAAATGAAATAAAATAGGGGCACCTGGGTGGCTCATTTGGGTGACCACTTCTGCTCAGGTCATGATATCGAAGTTCGTGAGTTTGAGCTCTGCGTCGGGCTCTGTGCTGACAGCTCAGAGCCTGGAGCCTGCTTCAGAGTCCGCATTTCCCTCTCTCTCTGCCCCTCCCCTGCTCATGCTTGGTCTCTCTCTCTCTCAAAAATAAACATAAAAAAATAAAATAAAATAATGATAAAAACCGAATGAAATCACAACTCTATTCAGTTAGTCTGAGAAATGCAAAGTTGGTGTAACATGAGCAAATAATATAATTCCCCACAGTAACAAATACTTTATTTTGTTTTTTTTAATTTTTACTTTTTTAATTTAATTTTTTATTTTTTAGAATTTACATGCAAATTAGTTAGCATAGAGTGAAACAATGATTTTAGGAGTAGATTCCTTAGTGCCCCTTGCCCATTTAGCCCATCCCCCCTCCGACTACCCCTTCAGCAACCCTCAGTTTGTTCTCCATATTGGTGAGTCTCTTCTGTTTTGTCCCCCTCCTTGTTTTTATATTATGTTTGTTTCCCTTCCCTTATGTTCATCTGTTTTGTCTCTTACAGTCCTCATACAAGTGAAGTCATATGATTTTTGTCTTTCTCTGACTGACTAATTTCACTTAGCATAATACCCTCCAGTTCCATCCATGTAGTTGCATATGGCAAGATTTCATTCTTTTTGATTGCTGAGGAATACTCCATTGTGTCTAGATACCACATATTCTGTATCCTTTCATCCATCGATGGACATTTGGGCTCCTTTGCATACTTTGGCTATTGTTGATAGTGCTGCTATAGACATGGGGTGCATGGGTCCCTTCGAAACAGCACACCTGTATCTCGTGGATAAATGCCTAGTAGTGCAATTGCTCGGTCGTTGGGTAGTTCTATCTTTCGTGTTTGGGGGAAACTCCATACTGTTTTCCAGAGTGGCTGCACCAGCTTGCATTGCCACCAACAATGCAAAAGAGATCCTCCTTCTCCACATCCTCGCCAACATCTGTTGTTGCCTGAGTTGTTAATGTGAGCCACTCTGACAGGCGTAAGGTGGTAGCTCAGTGTGGTTTTGATTTGTATTTCCCTGATGATGAGTGATGTGGAGCATTTTTTCATGTGTCGGTTGGCCATCTGGATGTCTTCTTTGGAGAAGTGTCTACTCATGGCTTTTGCCCATTTCTTCACTGGATTATTTGTTGTTTGGGTGTTGAGTGTGAGACGTTCTTTGTAGATTTTGGATAGTAACCCTTTATCTGATATGTCATTTGCAAATACCTTCTCCCCTTCTGTCAGTTGCCTTTTCGTTTTGCTGATTGTTTCCTTCGCTGAGGTCCCAGTAGTTCATTTTTGCTTTTGTTTCCCTTGCCTCCGGAGACGTGTTGAATAAGAAGTTGCTGCGGCCAAGATGAAAGAGGGTTTTGCCTGCTTTCAACTCGAGGATTTTGATGGCTTCCTGTCTTGCATTGAGGTCTTCCATCCATTTTGAGTTTATTTTTGTGTATGGTGTAAGAACGTGGTCCAGGTTCATTCTTCTGCATGTCGCTGTCCAGTTTTCCCAGCACCGCTTGCTGGAGAGACTGTCTTTACGCCATTGGATAGTCTTTCCTGCTCTGTGAAAGATCAGTTGGCCATAGGTTTGTGGGTCCATGTCTGGGTTCTCTATTCAGTTCCATTGATCTGAGTGTCTGTTCTAGTGCCAGTACCATACTGTCTTGATGATTACAGCTTTGTAGTATAGCTTGAAGTCTGGGATTGTGATGCCTCCTGCTTTGGTTTTCTTTTTCAAGATTGCTTTGGCTCTTCGGGTCCTTTTCGGGTTCCACACACATTTTAAGAGTATAGGTTCTAGCTCTGTGAAGAATGCTGGTGTTACTTTGATAGGGATTGCATTGAACACGTAGATTGCTTTGGGTAGTATCGACCTTTCAACAATATTTGTTCTTCCTATCCAGGAGCATGGACTCTTTTTCCATTGTTTTGTGTCTTCTTCCATTTCTTTCATAAGCTTTCTATAGTTTTCAGTATATACATTTTCCACCCCTTTGGTTAGATTTATTCCTACGTATTTTGTGGCTTTTTGTGCAACTGTAAATGGGATCGATTCCTTGATTTCTTTTTCTGTTGTTTCATTGTTGGTGTATAGGAATGCAACCGATTTCTGCGCATCGATTTTATATCCTGTAACTTTGCCGAATTCATGAATCCATTCTAGCCATTTTGTGGTGGCATCTTTGGGGTTTTCTGTATAGAGTGTCATGTCATCTGCGAAGAGGGAAAGTTTGACCTCCTCCTGGCCTATGTGGATGCCTTTTTATTTCTTTGTGTTGTCTGATTGCAGAGGCTAAGACTTCCAATACTATGTTGAGTAACAGTGGCGAGAGTGGACATCCCTGTCTTGTTCCTGACTTTAGGGGGGAAACTCTCCCATTTGTCCCCACTGAGGATGATATTAGCATAGGGTTGTTCATATATGGCTTTTAGGATCTCGAGGTATGCTCCTTCTCTCCCTACTTTCTTGAGGGTTTTATCAAGAAAGGATGCTGTGTTTTGTCAAATGCTTTCTCTGCGTGTATTGAGAGGGTCCTATGGTTCTTGCCCTTTCTTTTCTTGATGTGATGAATCACCTTAATTGTTTTGCGGATATTGAGCCAGCCCCGCATCCCAGGTATAAATCCCGCTTGGTCGTGGTGAGTAATACTTTTCATGTATTGTTGGATCCGGTTGGCTAATATCTTGTTGAGAATTTTTGCATCCATGTTCCTCAGGGAAAGTGGTCTATAGTTCTCCTTTTTAGTGGGGTCTCTGACTGGTTTTGGAATCAAGGTAATGCTGGCTTCATGGAAAGAGTTTCAAGTTTTCCTTCCATTTCTATGTTTTGGAACAGTTTCAAGAGAATAGGTGCTAACTCTTCCTTAATTGTTTGGGAGAAATCCCCCTGGAAAGCCCTCTGGCCCTGGACTCTTGTTTTTTGGCAGAGTTTTGATTACTAATTCGATTTCCTGACTGGTTATGGGTCTGTTCAAATGCTCTATTTCTTCCTGTTTCAGTGTTGGTAGTGTATATGTTTCTAGGAATTTGTCCATTTCTTTCAGATTACCCATTTGATTGGCATAGAATTGCTCATACTATTCTCTTATTGTTTTTATTTCTGCTGTGTTGGTTGTGATCTCTCCTCTTTCATTCTTGATTTTATTTATTTCGGTCCTTTCCTTTTTTTCATTTTTGACCAGACTGGCTAGTGGTTTATCAATTTTGTTCATTCTTTCAAGGCACCAGATTCTGGCTTGATTGATCTGTTCAACTGGTATTTTTGTGGGGCTTTTTGTTTGTTTCGATAGCATTAATTTCTGCTGTAATCCTTATTATTTCCTCTCTTCTGCTGATTTGGGGTTTTATTTGCTGTTCTTTTGCAGCTCCTTAAGGCATAAGTTTAGGTTGTGTATCTGAGATCTCTCTTCCTTCTTTAGGAAGGCCTGGATTGTTATTTTCCTCTTATAACCACCTTTGCTGCGTCCCAGAGGTTTTGGGTTGTGGTGTTATCCCTTTCATTGACTTCCATATACTTTTCAATTTCCTCTTTCACTGCTTGGTTGGCCCATTCATTCTTTAGTAGGATGTTCTTCAGTCTCCAAGTATGTGTTACCTTTCCCAATTGTTTCTTATGGTTGATTTCCAGTTTCATAGTGTTGTGGTCTGAAAATACGCACGGGATGATCTCAATCTTTTTGTACTCACTTAGGCTGATTTATGTCCCAGTATATGGTCTATTCTGGAGAAGGTTCCGTGCGCACTGGAGAAGGATGTATATTCTGCTGGTTTAGGATGAAATGTTCTGAATATATCTGTTAAGTCCATCTGGTCCAGTGTGTCACTCAAAGCCATTGTTTCCTTGTTGATTGTTTTGATTAGATGATCTGTCCATTGTTGTGACTGCGGTGTTGAAGTCTACTATTATGGTATTACTATCGATGAGTTTCTTTATGCTTTTGATTAATGATTTTACATATTGGGTGCTGTCACATTTGGCGCATAAATGTTTACAATTGTTAGGTCTTCTTGGTGGATAGACCCCTTGATTATGCCATAATGCCCTTCTGCATCTCTTGATACAGTCTTTATTTTAAAGTCTAGATTGTCTAAGTATGGCTACTCTAGCTTTCTTTTGACCATTAGCATGATAGATGGTTCTCCATCCCCTTATTTTCAATCTGAAGGTGTCTTTAGGTCTAAACTGGGTCTCCTGTAAACAGCATATAGATGGACCTTGTTTTCTTATCCATTCTGTTACCCTATGCCTTTTTTTTTTTTCAACGTTTATTTATTTTTGGGACAGAGAGAGACAGAGCATGAACGGGGGAGGGGCAGAGAGAGAGGGAGACACAGAATCGCAAACAGGCTCCAGGCTCTGAGCCATCAGCCCAGAGCCTGACGCGGGGCTCGAACTCACGGACTGCGAGATGGTGACCTGGCTGAAGTGGGATGATTAACTGACTGCGCCACCCAGGCGCCCCTACCCTATGCCTTTTGATTGGAGCATTGAGTCCATTGACATTTAGAGTGAGTACTGAAAGATATGAATTTATTGCTATTATGATGCTTGTAGACGTGGAGTTTCTGGTGGTGTTCTCTGGTCCTTTCTAATCTTTGTTGCTTTTGGTATATATATATAGATAGATAGATATAGATACATACGCATACATATATATGTATATGTATATATGTATATGTATATATATGTATGTATGTATATGTAATTTTTTTCATCTTTTCTTCCTTCAGAAAGTCCCCCTTAAAATTTCTTGCAGGGCTGGTTTAGTGGTCACAAATTCCTTTAATTTTTGTTTGGGAAACTTTTTCTCTCTCCTATTTTGAGTGACAGCCTTGCTGGGTAAAGAATTCTTGGCTGCATTTATTTTTTATTTTGTTTTTTTAATGTTTATTTATTTTTGACAGAGAGACAGAGAGAGAAGGAGAGAGAGACAGAGCATGAGCAGAAGAGGGGCAGAGAGAGAGAGAGACACAGAATCCGAAGCAGGCTCCAGGCTCTGAGCTGTCAGCACAAAGCCTGATGGGGGGCTCAAACTCACAGACCGCGAGATCACGACCAGAGCCGAAATCGGACGCCTAACCGACTGAGCCACCCAGGCGCCCCCGCATGTTTTTCTGATTCAGGACACTGAATATATCCCGCCACTTCTTTCTGGCCTGCCAAGTTTTTGTGGGTAGGTCTGCTGCAAACCTGATCTGTCTTCCCTTTTAGGTTAGGGAACTTTTTTTTTTCCCCTTGCTTCTTTCATGATTCTCTCCTTGCCTGAGTATTTTGTGAATTTGACTGATATACCTTGTTGGTCAGTTTTTGTTGAATCTAATGGGGGTCCTCTGTGCTTCCTGGATTTTGACGTCTGTGCCTTTCTCCAGCTTTTGTACATGTTTTCTGCAATGATTTGCTCACATTACCCTAATACCCTTATTTCTCTCTCTTCCGCTTCTGGGACCCCTATGATTCTGATATTGTTCCTTTTTAATGAGTCACTGGTTTCTCTAATGCTTAAGTCATGCTCTTTTGCCTTCATCTCCCTCTTTTTTTCTGCTTTGTTATTCCCTGTAAGTTTGTCCTCTATATCGTGGATTCTCTGGTCTGCCTTGTCCATCCTTGCGGCCACTGCATCCATCCGTGATTGCAGCTCACTTATAGTATTTTTAATTTCATTCTGGATATTTTTTTTTTTTTTAATTTTTTTTTTTCAACGTTTTTTATTTATTTTTGGGACAGAGAGAGACAGAGCATGAACGGGGGAGGGGCAGAGAGAGAGGGAGACACAGAATCGGAAACAGGCTCCAGGCTCCGAGCCATCAGCCCAGAGCCTGACGCGGGGCTCGAACTCACGGACCGCGAGATCGTGACCTGGCTGAAGTCGGACGCTTAACCGACTGCGCCACCCAGGCGCCCCCATTCTGGATATTTTTTACTTCTTTTATCTCTGCAGAAAGGGGTTCTAATCTATTTTGGACCCCAGCTAATATTCTTATTATCGTGATTCTAAATTCTGGGTCAGACATCTTGCTTCTATCTGTGTTGCTCAAATCCCTGGCTGTCGTTTCTTCATGCTCTTTCTTTCGGGGTAAATTCCTGCTGAATTCTGTGGTTCAGGTTGTGCAGATTGTTGTGTTAGTCCTCCAATCAGTGCTCTAGGTGTGTAGGATGGTTTCATGTTGGGCTGGCTGTATTTCATGGATAGGAGACACACACAAAACTTCCATGCTGTTCCGCCATCTTGGCCCCTCCCCCCATTCACAAATATTTTATTTTTTTATTATTATTTTTTTTGCAATAAACAAAGATAATGTTTATTTTTTTTTGTTTTTTTTTTGTTTTGTTTTGTTTTTTTTATTTTATTTATATATGAAATTTATTGTCAAATTGGTTTCCATACAACACCCAGTGCTCATCCCAAAAGGTGCCCTCCTCAGTACCCATCACCCACCCTCTCCTCCCCCCCACCCCCCTTCAACCCTTAGTTTGTTCTCAGTTCTCAACAGTCTCTTATGCTTTGGCTCTCTCCCACTCTAACCTCTTTTTTTTTTTTTTTTGTTCCCCTCCCCCATGGGTTTCTCTTAAGTTTCTCAGGATCCACATAAGAGTGAAACCATATGGTATCTGTCTTTCTCTGTATGGCTTATTTCACTTAGCATCACACTCTCCAGTTCCATCCACGTTGCTACAAAAGGCCATATTTCATTTTTTCTCATTGCCACGTAGTACTCCATTGTGTATATAAACCACAATTTCTTTATCCATTCATCAGTTGATGGACATTTAGGCTCTTTCCATAATTTGGCTATTGTTGAGAGTGCTGCTATGAACATTGGGGTACAAGTGCCCCTATGCATCAGTACTCCTGTGTCCCTTGGATAAATTCCTAGCAGTGCTATTGCTGGGTCATAGGGTAGGTCTATTTTTAATTTTCTGAGGAACCTCCACCCTGCTTTCCAGAGCGGCTGCACCAATTTGCATTCCCACCAACAGTGCAAGAGGGTTCCCGTTTCTCCACATCCTCTCCAGCATCTATAGTCTCCTGATTTGTTCATTTTGGCCACTCTGACTGGCGTGAGGTGATACCTGAGTGTGGTTTTGATTTGTATTTCCCTGATAAGGAGCGACGCTGAACATCTTTTCATGTGCCTGTTGGCCATCCAGATGTCTTCTTTAGAGAAGTGTCTATTCATGTTTTCTGCCCATTTCTTCACTGGGTTATTTGCTTTTCGGGTGTGGAGTTTGGTGAGCTCTTGATAGATTTTGGATACTAGCCCTTTGTCCGATATGTCATTTGCAAATATCTTTTCCCATTCCGTTGGTTGCCTTTTAGTTTGGTTGGTTGTTTCCTTTGCTGTGCAGAAGCTTTTTATCTTCATAAGGTCCCAGTAGTTCACTTTTGCTTTTAATTCCCTTGCCTTTGGGGATGTGTCGAGTAAGACATTGCTACGGCTGAGGTCAGAGAGGTCTTTTCCTGCTTTCTCCTCTAGGGTTTGGATGGTTTCCTGTCTCACATTCAGGTCCTTTATCCATTTGGAGTTTATTTTTGTGAATGGTGTGAGAAAGTGGTCTAGTTTCAACCTTCTGCATGTTGCTGTCCAGTTCTCCCAGCACCATTTGTTAAAGAGACTGTCTTTTTTCCATTGGATGTTCTTTCCTGCTTTGTCAAAGATGAGTTGGCCATACGTTTGTGGGTCTAGTTCTGGGGTTTCTATTCTATTCCATTGGTCTATGTGTCTGTTTTTGCGCCAATACCATGCTGTCTTGATGATGACAGCTTTGTAGTAGAGGCTAAAGTCTGGGATTGTGATGCCTCCTGCTTTGGTCTTCTTCTTCAAAATGACTTTGGCTATTCGGGGCCTTTTGTGGTTCCATATGAATTTTAGGATTGCTTGTTCTAGTTTCGAGAAGAATGCTGGTGCAATTTTGATTGGGATTGCATTGAATGTGTAGATAGCTTTGGGTAGTATTGACATTTTGACAATATTTATTCTTCCAATCCATGAGCAGGGAATGTCTTTCCATTTCTTTAAATCTTCTTCAATTACCTTCATAAGCTTTCTATAGTTTTCAGCATACAGATCCTTTACATCTTTGGTTAGATTTATTCCTAGGTATTTTATGCTTCTTGGTGCAATTGTGAATGGGATCAGTTTCTTTATTTGTCTTTCTGTTGCTTCATTGTTAGTGTATAAGAATGCAACTGATTTCTGTACATTGATTTTGTATCCTGCAACTTTGCTGAATTCATGTATCAGTTCTAGCAGACTTTTGGTGGAGTCTATCGGATTTTCCATGTATAATATCATGTCATCTGCAAAGAGCGAAAGCTTGACTTCATCTTTGCCAATTTTGACGCCTTTGATTTCCTTTTGTTGTCTGATTGCTGATGCTAGAACTTCCAGCACTATGTTAAACAACAGCGGTGAGAGTGGGCATCCCTGTCGTGTTCCTGATCTCAGGGAAAAAGCTCTCAGTTTTTCCCCGTTGAGGATGATGTTAGCTGTGGGCTTTTCATAAATGGCTTTTATGATCTTTAAGTATGTTCCTTCTATCCCGACTTTCTCAAGAGTTTTTATTAAGAAAGGGTGCTGGATTTTGTCAAAGGCCTTTTCTGCATCGATTGACAGGATCATATGGTTTTTCTCTTTTTTTTTGTTAATGTGATGTATCACGTTGATTGATTTGCGAATGTTGAACCAGCCCTGCATCCCAGGAATGAATCCCACTTGATCATGGTGAATAATTCTTTTTATATGCCGTTGAATTCGATTTGCTAGTATCTTATTGAGAATTTTTGCATCCATATTCATCAGGGATATTGGCCTGTAGTTCTCTTTTTTTACTGGGTCTCTGTCTGGTTTAGGAATCAAAGTAATACTGGCTTCATAGAATGAGTCTGGAAGTTTTCCTTCCCTTTCTATTTCTTGGAATAGCTTGAGAAGGATAGGTATTATCTCTGCTTTAAACGTCTGGTAGAACTCCCCTGGGAAGCCATCTGGTCCTGGACTCTTATTTGTTGGGAGATTTTTGATAACCGATTCAATTTCTTCGCTGGTTATGGGTCTGTTCAAGCTTTCTATTTCCTCCTGATTGAGTTTTGGAAGAGTGTGGGTGTTCAGGAATTTGTCCATTTCTTCCAGGTTGTCCAATTTGTTGGCATATAATTTTTCATAGTATTCCCTGATAATTGTTTGTATCTCTGAGGGATTGGTTGTAATCATTCCATTTTCATTCATGATTTTATCTATTTAGGTCATCTCCCTTTTCTTTTTGAGAAGCCTGGCTAGAGGTTTGTCAATTTTGTTCATTTTTTCAAAAAACCAACTCTTGGTTTCGTTGATCTGCTCTACAGTTCTTTTAGATTCTATATTGTTTATTTCTGCTCTGATCTTTATTATTTCTCTTCTTCTGCTGGGTTTAGGTTGCCTTTGCTGTTCTGCTTCTATTTCCTTTAGGTGTGCTGTTAGATTTTGTATTTGGGATTTTTCTTGTTTCTTGAGATAGGCCTGGATTGCAATGTATTTTCCTCTCAGGACTGCCTTCGCTGCGTCCCAAAGCGTTTGGATTGTTGTATTTTCATTTTCGTTTGTTTCCATATATTTTTTAATTTCTTCTCTAATTGCCTGGTTGACCCACTCATTCGTTAGTAGGGTGTTCTTTAACCTCCATGCTTTTGGAGGTTTTCCAGACTTTTTTCTGTGGTTGATTTCAAGCTTCATAGCATTGTGGTCTGAAAGTATGCATGGTATGATTTCAATTCTTGTAAACTTATGAAGGGCTGTTTTGTGACCCAGTATATGATCTATCTTGGAGAATGTTCCATGTGCACTCGAGAAGAAAGTATATTCTGTTGCTTTGGGATGCAGACTTCTAAATAGATCTGTCAAGTCCATCTGATCCAATGTCTCATTCAGGGCCCTTGTTTCTTTATTGACCATGCGTCTAGATGATCTATCCATTTCTGTAAGTGGGGTGTTAAAGTCCCCTGCAATTACCACATTCTTATCAATAAGGTTGCTTATGTTTGTGAGTAATTGTTTTATATATTTGGGCGCTCCGGTATTCGGCGCATAGACATTTATAATTGTTAGCTCTTCCTGATGGATAGACCCTGTCACTATTATATAATGTCCTTCTTCATCTCTTGTTACAGCCTTTAATTTAAAGTCTAGTTTGTCTGATATAAGGATGGCTACTCCAGCTTTCTTTTGGCTTCCAGTAGCATGATAAATAGATCTCCATCCCCTCACTCTCAATCTAAAGGTGTCCTCAGGTCTAAAATGAGTCTCTTGTAGACAGCAAATAGATGGGTCTTGTTTTTTTATCCATTCTGATACCCTATGTCTTTTGGTGGGCGCATTTAATCCATTTACATTCAGTGTTATTATAGAAAGATATGGGTTTAGAGTCATTGTGATGTCTGTATGTTTTATGCTTGTAGTGATGTCTCTGGTACTTTGTCTCACAGGGTCCCCCTTAGGATCTCTTGGAGGGCTGGTTTAGTGGTGACAAATTCCTTCAGTTTTTGTTTGTTTGGGAAGACCTTTATCTCTCCTTCTATTCTAAATGACAGACTTGCTGGATAAAGGATTCTCAGCTGCATATTTTTTCTGTCTAGCACACTGAAAATCTCGTGCCAATTCTTTCTGGCCTGCCAAGTTTCAAAAGAGAGATCAGTCACGAGTCTTATAGGTCTCCCTTTATATGTGAGGGCACGTTTACCCCTTGCTGCTTTCAGAATTTTCTCTTTATCCTTGTATTTTGCCAGTTTCACTATGATATGTCGTGCCGAAGATCGATTCAAGTTCCGTCTGAAGGGAGTTCTCTGTGCCTCTTGGATTTCAATGCCTTTTTCCTTCCCCACTTCAGGGAAGTTCTCAGCTATTATTTCTTCAAGTACCCCTTCAGCACCTTTCCCTCTCTCTTCCTCCTCTGGGATACCAATTATGCGTATATTATTTCTTTTTAGTGTATCACTTAGTTCTCTAATTTTCCCCTCATATTCCTGGATTTTTTTATCTCTCTTTTTCTCAGCTTCCTCTTTTTCCATAACTTTATCTTCTAGTTCACCTATTCTCTCCTCTGCCTCTTCAATCCGAGCCGTGGTGGTTTCCATTTTGTTATGCATTTCGTTTAAAGCGTTTTTCAGCTCCTCGTGACTGTTCCTTAGTCCCTTGATCTCTGTAGCAAGAGATTCTCTGCTGTCAGCTATACTGTTTTCAAGCCCAGCAATTAATTTTATGACTATTATTCTAAATTCACTTTCTGTTATATTATTTAAATCCTTTTTGATCAGCTCATTAGCTGTTGTTATTTCCTGGAGATTCTTCTGAGGGGAATTCTTCCGCTTGGTCATTTTGGATAGTCCCTGGCGTGGTGAGGACCTGCAGGGCACTTCCCCTGTGCTGTGGTGTATAACTGGAGTTGGTGGGCGGAGCCGCAGTCAGACCTGATGTCTGCCCCGAGCCCACCGCTGGGGCCACAGTCAGACTGGTGCGTGCCTTCTCTTCCCCTCTCCTAGGGGCGGGATTCACTGTGGGGTGGGGTGGTCTGTCTGGGCTACTTGCACATTGCCAGGCTTGTGATGCTGGGGATCTGGCGTCTTAGCTGGGGTGGGTAGGCAAGGTGCACAGGGGCAGGAGGGGCAGGCTTAGCTTGCTTCTCCTTAGGTGATCCACTTCAGGAGGGGCCCTGTGGCAGCAGGAGGGAGTCAGATCCGCTGCCAGAGGTTTGGCTCCGCAGAAGCGCAGAGTTGGGTGTTTGCGCGGAGCAAGTTCCCTGGCAGGAACTGGTTCTCTTTGGGATTTTGGCTGGGGGATGGGCGGAGAAGATGGCGCTGGTGAGCGCCTTTGTTCCCCACCAAACTGAGCTCTGTCGTCCGGGGGCTCAGCAGCTCTCCTTCCTTTTGTCCTCCAGCCTTCCCGCTTTCTGAGCAGAGCTGTTAGCTTATGACCTCCCAGACGCTAAGTCACGCTTGCTGTCGGAACACAGTCCGTCAGGCCCCTCCGCTTTTTGCAAGCCAGACTCGGGGGCTCTGCTTGGCCAGCGAGCCACCCCTCTGCCCCGGCTCCCTCCCGCCAGTCCGTGGAGCGCGCACCGCCTCGCCGCCCTTCCTACCCTCTTCCGTGGGCCTCTCGTCTGTGCTTGGCTCCGGCGACTCCGTTCTGCTAATCCTCTGGTGGTTTTCTGGGTTATTTAGGCAGGTGTAGGTGGAATCTAAGTGATCAGCAGGACACGCGGTGAGCCCAGCGTCCTCCTACGCCGCCATCTTCCCTACAACCCCATTCACAAATATTTTAAAAACTTATTTCAGAGTGCCTGGGTAGTTCCCACGGTTAAGCATCCAACTTAGGCTCAGGTCATGATCTCACAGTATGTGAGTTTAAGCCCCACGTGGGGTTCGCATTGGGCTCGCCACTGTCAGCGCAGAGCTTGCTTCAGATCCTGTCTCCCTCTCTCTCTGCCCCTCCCCTGCTGGCTTGCTTGGGCTCTCTCAAAAATAAACAGAAAACTTGTCTCAATAGATGTGAATTAAACATCTGTTAACATTCAATATTCATTCATGACAGAACTTAGAAAACTAGTATTACAAGGGAACTTCCTCAATATGCTTGTAGCAGAAAGACCCTAAGTGACTCCATAATATCTGCCTTTTAGTGTTGTCACCTTTTCTTTATAATTCTTTTCTCTTAAGATCTGTGACTTGACTCTAGCTACTAGAATATGGCAGATATAAAGGAATGTAGCAGACATAATTAATTCAGTTAATTCAGAGTCAACCAAAAGGAGGCTTATGCTAGGCAAACCTGATATGATCACGTGAACACCCTTCAAGGAGGACTGAGCTTTCTCTGAAGTGACATTCTCCTTGCTGGCCTCCTAAACTAAGCGGCCATATTGAGGAAGTCTACATGGCCACGAACAAGGAATAGCCTTGCTCTAGGCTGAATATTTGTGTCCCCACTCACCGAAACTCATGTATTAAATCTTAATGTTCAACGTGATACTATTTAGAAGTGGGGGATTTGGGAAGTGATTAAGTCATGAAGGTGGAGCCCTCATGAATGGGATTAGTGCCCCTATAAAGGAGGGCTGGGAGAGCTCCCTTGGCCCTGCGCCAAGCAGGAAGACCAGCGTCCATGAACGAGGAAGCAGGCGGTCGCTGGACACTGAATCTGCCTGTGCCTTCATTTGGGACTCCCCAGCCTCCAGAACTGTGAAAAATAAAACTTTTTTTCATAAGCCGATGGTGTTTTGTTAGAGCAGCCCAAAAGGACTAGGACAAGTGTCTGGGAAAGCTTCAGATCTAAGCCTCCAACTAGCCGACAACTAGCAAAGAGCTGTGGAAATGAGTCCAGTCATACAGTCACAAGGAAATTCTCTTAAAAACAAATGCAATGGGCTTGGAAGCAGATTCTTCCCCATCGAAGCACCCAAATGGGGAAGCGCAGTCTAGCGGACACCTTGGGTACAGCCTTGTGAGAACCTGAACAAAGGACCCAGCTAAGCCATTGCTCAGCTTCTGACCCATACAAATGTGAGATACATGTGTGTGGCTGTAAGACACTGTGTTGATGGTGATCTGTTGTAAACGGCAAGAGCAAACTAAGAGACTGATAAAAGATATACACTTTTAAAAACCCCACTATCTACATAGTTCTAGAAAACTAGTTTTACATGTTGCAATTTCAAGAAGACATGAACACTCACTATCCTCGCATTTACTCAATGTCATTCTTGTAGTAGGAAAGAAAAAAAAACGAAAGCTTTAGGAATTGGAAAGAAACGAAAATACCACTATTTATAAATTATATGTTGCTGCATGTCCCAAATCCAAAGGAATCTGCAGATAAGACACTCGAGTAAGAAACAATATATTGTGGGGAATAAGCTTAGACAATTAAAAGACTAGTTGTTTGGAAAAATCAGTATAAGAAATGTCTTTCCTTACAAACTATTGGCAGATTCAATGCAATTCCAATGAGAAACGGCTTTGGAGAGCTTGCCAAGTTGATTAAAGAAGACCTATGGAGCCCTTCCTTCCTTTCTTCTTTCTCATCCCCAACAGTTTAGTTCCCAGTCCTAGAAACAGAGGCATGGAGTTGTGGGGGTCCAGAGTGAGGTGCTGGAGCTTAGACAGAATGGGGAAGGCATTACGTGTGGGACAGTCACCCTGCACAGTGTTGGAGCTCAAGTGAGAGCATCCCTGAAAAGTGAATGATATAGAATAATGAAGTATCACAGACTGGACAGGGTGGGGAGGCATCTGCACAGGGGAAGAATAGCCCAGCGTGGGTTTTCAGAACCTGCAGGGGGGCAAACCGTCTGCAGAAGAGGTGGCCTGGCACAGGGTGTCTGAGAAAGGAGATATGTACATGTCTCAAAGTACTTCCCCACAGAATACTAAATAATTGGAAAATGGAAAGTTAACATTCCAGGTGAGAAACCTGGCAGATACTACCTCTGGTGGCCAACATTACTATCCCAGTGTTGGGACAAATCAGAATTGTAGGTCACATGATAGGATGCAATGAAAAGAGTAGGTTGTAGTGATACTCTTGCTAAAAATCTATGACCTGAATTTTACCGTAAGGAAACCTAAGAAAAATCCACATTGAAAGACATTCCACATTACTGGAATTTAGTTGTCAAAAGTTAAAAGTCATGAAAGTCAAGGAAAGACAAAGGAACTGTTCTAGAGTGAAAGAGACTAAGACACACAACTGAATTCAATACATGGCTCTGAACATGACCTTCCTTGGTATTACGTATACTACAGATAAGTGACCAAACTTAAAAAGAATTATGAGGAATAAATGATAGAATTATACTGAACCCTTGAAGAAAAGAGTTTTAATGGGTGCACTGACTACACAAAGATTTTTTTCAATACTGGAAATGTATTTTCTTTTATAATTTTCTTCATGGTATTTTTTTCTGTAGCTTACTTTATTTTAGGAATATAGTACGATACATATCATATACAAAAAGATCATTGGTAGTAGCAGTGGTTAAGTCTTTGGGGGTCAAAAGTTGTTCATGGCTTTTTGACTGTGGGGGGCAGGAGTCAGAGCCTTTAACCCCATTGTTCAAGTGACAAGTGTATTAGAGTTAATGTTCTGATTGTGAAGGTTGTATGGTAGTTATGTGGAATGTACTGACTTGTAGGATTTAAATGCTACAGGAATCAGGCATCCCATTAACAATTTACTTGCAAATGGCTCTGGGGCGGGGGGGGGGGAGTTCTTTTTTTGTTTATTTTTTTCTTTTCTCTAAATTTGTTTCCAAAAAGCAAATAAAAAATAACTAACTAAATAAATAAATAGAAAAGGTGAAAAGCCTTAGGCAAATCTTATTTCTCCATGTGGAAAGAGCTATGAATCAGTGTTGATTTTAAAATTATAAATAGGTTTTATGGCACTATAAAAAATTGTAATATGTACAAACATTGGCAATAGCCATAGCAGGAATACATCAAACTAACATCTAAATCTTTAGGCCCACATATAGTGATAAAAATTGGAAAATACAAAAAAGCCATCCATGGACACTACTGAAGTATTAATGACAACTTTGGGTGCTGTTCAAACAGCAGGGAATGGAACAGTTTGATGTATGTCAAACACTCTAGTGGTGGTTTCCACGTACAAAATGTGCTTAAAAGTTAATGAGATGCCAAGAAACATAGTTTAAAATATACAGATTTTCATTACACACATATGACACAAAAACATTTTCCTTTAATCAAGATTTTTCCATATGGTTTGTTCAATTGGGAAACAATAACAATGTTTTGTAAGCACCCAGTAAATTTTTTCTATTTATTTTTCGAATCACATAATTTTTGTTCAAAATCTGTACATATTCTTTTGACGCTTTCCATACTGTATCTTGATTTAGAATTGAATCATCAGTAGATACTAATGGAGTTCTATAGGATCCTCGTTCAAATTCGGTAGCAGCTGAAAAGGAAAAGAAAGAATTATCTTCTTTCTCCAAAATACTTTTCACTAAAAGTCCTTAAAAAAAAAAAAAGAAAGAAAAGAAAAGAAAAAGGAAAAAATTTGGGGCCTTTATGAAAAAGTGTTAGGAAAATTGAAAAATAACTATGTACAACTGCAATATGAAACCCAAGATTAGTATTAAATATATTTTGCTCAGGGTTGCACACTGAATTAATTGCTATTGTGGATAAATATCAGAGTTTCTGGTTTTTTCAGGTGAAATTAAAAGATGAGGACATAGTCCACCCTGAACAATCATAAACTATAAACTGAAAAATCAAACAGGCACTTCCAAACATTTCTGAACAGGACCTTCCTTGATATACAGATGTAAGTGACCGCTATAAGACACAGCACTACTGGAACATACAGAAGGGACATCCCAGTTTTGCGTCAATATTGTCTGCTTTTTGGTGAAGGTGATATGTAAGCTGACACCTGAAGGACAAGGAAATAGTATGCTAGGTAGAGGGAAGAAGCACATACAAAGAGCTAGATCTGAGGAAGAACACTTGTACAATTATGAGTAGTTTAGTTTGAGAAGGTGCTAGAGCAAAGCAGCAGAGTGGGGCAAATAGTGAGACAAGGCTGAATAATCTGGCAAGATGGGGCGCCTGGGTGGCGCAGTCGGTTGAGTGTCCGACTTCAACCAGGTCACGATCTCGCGGTCCGTGAGTTCGAGCCCCGCATCGGGCTCTGGGCTGATGGCTCAGAGCCTGGAGCCTGTTTCCGATTCTGTGTCTCCCTCTCTCTCTGCCCCTCCCCCGTTCATGCTCTGTCTCTCTCTGTCCCAAAAATAAATAAACGTTGAAAAAAAAATTTAAAAAAAAAAAAAAAAAAAAATACCTGAAAGTAAAACGGATAGGAAAGAGAAACTAAAGAAAGACTATGCAACTGAAAGGAACCAGGACTTACTGGGTTCAAGTATCTTTTTCTCATTTACAGCCTCTCTACATGTGGAACTGTCAAATAATGCCAACATGAAGAAATGGCTTTTGGGTTATGAGAAAATCCAGGTGCTACCAGGAAAACAGAAAGATTTAAGGTATGCCTCCAATTTCTTTAGGGATCTTAAGACTATAAGATTTTTTTTTTAAAGTGAGGTCCCACACCCGACATGGGGCTTAAACTCAGCACCTAGAGATCAAGTGTCACATGCTCTCCCAACTGAGCCAGCCAGGAGCCCCAAGAGTAGACGAATTTTAAAGGCATTGTCATATAAGAGCTTCACAGGAAACCTGAAGCGAAAAGCTGATCTCAAAAGGACTTGGGAGGGTCGCTTTGCTACAACACGGCATGAAATCCAGTACTATTTATAGAAAACTAAAAAAGGTAAGAGATTTATAGTAGCAAACATGCTATTTGCTAGCTTGGACTAAAAGAGACCAAATCATGCAAAATGAAAAGAGGCCTTTGTGTCTTAGAAGTCCCACAGGGAGTAAGCAGGATGAAAAAACAGCTGTAAATACAGGTCATTCCTTATGAAAAGGAAGGAACCAAGAGCTCAAAGAGTAAAGAAAGGTAAGAGACGTGGAGAAAGTATTCCCATGGTTAGGACTAAGTCCTAAATTAAGAACTGACAGCATGCATTAGGCTATATTTCAAAACTCTTATGGACTAGGGTGCTTTCCATCTTCGTTTTCTGAATGGGAGAGTCTTCAGCAGTTGACTAGAATGCTGCATTTGTGAGTGGTAAATAACTGTCTTTCGTTCTCAAGTCCTCATATGGAGAACAATTGCACTCAAGGGGCTATACTTTAGATACCATAACCCAGGCAGCTTATCCCCACTGCACCTGATTAAGATGGTAAGATCTTGGACTCAAGCCCTGAACGTGATGCCATGATAACTGAGACTTGCAGGAGGTATGGGGTGGGGGGTGGGGGGAGTGAATGTATTGTTCAGGTGGGAGGAATACAAACATTTGTGGCCAGAGGGTAAATTAACCTGCTTTTTAAAGGTGTCCATAGGTTTCAAATATTAATTCCATAAAAAAAAGACCATGGAACAACCTTAGTGGCTTGCTCCTAATGAACAGAATATGTGAATATGATGCTGTGTGTATTCCAAGCCAAGGTGACAAAAGGCGATACAGATTCTGCCTTGCTCTGTATCTCAGGCTGCTTACTTGGAATCTAGCTCCCCATCTAGTGAGGAAGTCTAGGCCACAAAGAGGGTCTAGGTGTGTCAGTTTAAGTGTTTCTGCTGCCTCCTGAACTGAAGTCCCAGGCAACAGCCAGCATCAACAACCAGACGTTAGTAAACAAGTCTTCAAATGGATCCAGCCCCAAACCTTTCAGTTGCCCCACCTGAAGCTGAGCGGGGCAGACACTAACTGTCCTGGCCACACTTTTCCTAATAGATTTGTGAACAAAAGAAATCTAAACTTTGGGGAGTTTGTTAAGAAAGAAACAAAAATGATAAATGGAACAGTGGATGAAAAAAAGAGATGACACATAAACTTGTATAGAAGTTGGTCTCCATTAAAGTAGGATGTAATAAATGTTGATTAATTTATTAACAACCAACAGTGCTAATGAGAAGAAGCAGATAACTAGAAGCAAGATCTAAGAAGTTTTTCTCTCAGTTTTTCCCCACTTAGGATCATATTAGCTGTTCATTTTCCATATATGGCCTTTATTATGTCGAGGTATGGTTCCTCTAAGCCTACTTTGTTGAGGTGTGCTGCTCTTCAAAACATCCATCATGACCATATGATCCTGTCAATCAATGCAGAAAAGGCCTTTGACAAAATTCAGCACCCTTTCTTAATAAAAACCCTTGAGAAAGTCGGGATAGAGGGAACATACTTAAAGATAATAAAAGCCATTTATGAAAAGCCCAAAGCTAGCATCATCCTCAATGGAGAAAAACTGAGAGCTTTTCCCCTGAGATCAAGAACACGACAGGGATGCCCACTCTTGCCGCTGTTGTTGAACATAGTGTTGGATGTTCTAGCATCAGCAATCAGACAACAAAAGGACATCAAAGGCATCAAAATTGGCAAAGACGAAGTCAAGCTTTCACTTTTTGCAGATGACATGACATTATACATGGAAAATCCGATGGACTCCACCAAAAGTCTGCTAGAACTGATACATGAATTTAGCAATGTTGCAGGATACAAAATCAATGTACAGAAATCAGTTGCATTCTTATACACTAACAATGAAGCAACAGAAAGACAAATAAAGAAACTGATCCCATTCACAATTGCACCAAGAAGCATAAAATACCTAGGGATAAATCTAACCAAAGATGTAAAAGATCTGTATGCTGAAAATTATAGAAAGCTTATGAAGGTAATGGAAGAAGATATAAAGAAATGGAAAGACATTCCTGCTCATGGATTGGAAGAATAAATATTGTCAGAATGTCAATACTACCCAAAGCCATCTACACATTCAATGCAATCCCAATCAAAATTGCACCAGCATTCTTCTCGAAACTAGAACAAGCAATCCTAAAATTCATATGGAACCACAAAAGGCTCTGAATAGCCAAAGGAATTTTGAAGAAGAAGACCAAAGCAGGAGGCATCACAATCCCAGACTTTAGCCTCTACTACAAAGCTGTCATCATCAAGACAGCATGGTATTGGCACAAAAACAGACACATAGACCAATGGAACAGAATAGAAACCCCAGAACTAGACCCACAAACGTATGGCCAACTCATCTTTGACAAAGCAGGAAAGAACATCCAATGGAAAAAAGACAGTCTCTTTAACAAATGGTGCTGGGAGAACTGGACAGCAACATGCAGAAGGTTGAAACTAGACCACTTTCTCACACCATTCACAAAAATGAACTCAAAATGGATGAAGGACCTGAATGTGAGACAGGAAACCATCCAAACCCTAGAGGAGAAAGCAGGAAAAGACCTCTCTGACCTCAGCCGTAGCAATGTCTTACTCGACACATCCCCAAAGGCAAGGGAATTAAAAGCAAAAGTGAACTACTGGGACCTTATGAAGATAAAAAGCTTCTGCACAGCAAAGGAAACAACCAACAAAACGAAAAGGCAACCAGCGGAATGGGAAAAGATATTTGCAAATGACATATCGGACAAAGGGCTAGTATCCAAAATCTATCAAGAGCTCACCAAACTCCACACCCGAAAAACAAATAACCCAGTGAAGAAATGGGCAGAAAACATGAATAGACACTTCTCTAAAGAAGTCATCCCAGGGGCGCCTGGTGGCGCAGTCGGTTAAGCGTCCGACTTCAGCCAGGTCACGATCTCGCGGTCTGTGAGTTCGAGCCCTGCGTTGGGCTCTGGGCTGATGGCTCGGAGCCTGGAGCCTGTTTCCGATTCTGTGTCTCCCTCTCTCTCTGCCCCTCCCCCGTTCATGCTCTGTCTCTCTCTGTCCCAAAAATAAATAAACGTTGAAAAAAAAAATTAAAAAAAAAAAAAAAAAAAAGAAGTATTCCAGATGGCCGACAGGCACATGAAAAGATGCACAACGTCGCTCCTTATCAGGGAAATATAAATCAAAACCACACTCAGATATCACCTCACACCAGTCAGAGTGGCCAAAATGAAAAATCAGGAGAGTATAGATGCTGGAGAGGATGTGGAGAAACGGGAACCCTCTTGCACTGTTGGTGGGAATGCAAATTGGTGCAGCCGCTCTGGAAAACACTGTGGAGGTTCCTCAGAAAATTAAAAATAGACCTACCCTATGACCCAGCAATAGCACTGCTAGGAATTTACCCAAGGGATACAGGAGTACTGATGCATAGGGGCACTTGTACCCCGATGGTTATAGCAGCACTCTCAATAGCCAAAGTATGGAAAGAGCCTAAATGTCCATCAACTGATGAATGGATAAAGAAATTGTGGTTTATATACACAATGGAGTACTACAGGGCAATGAGAAAGAACGAAATATGGTCCTTCGTGGCAACGTGGATGGAACTGGAGAATGTGATGCTAAGTGAAATAAGCCATACAAAGACAGATACCATATGGTTTTACTTTTATGTGGATCCTGAGAAACTTGACAGAAACCCATGGGGGAGGGGAAGGGAAAAAAAAAGAGGTTAGAGGGGTAGAGAGCCAAAGTATGAGAGACACTTAAAAACTGAGAACAAACTGAGGGTTGATGGGGGGTGGGAGGGAAGAGAGGGTGGGTGATGGGTACTGGGGAGGGCACCTTTTGGGATGAGCACTGTTGTATGGAAACCATTTTGACAATGAATTTCATATATTGAAAAAATAAAATAAAAATAAATAAAATGAAAAATAATCCATAATGAATGGATGTTATAGTTTGTTATATTTGGTCAAATTATTTTTCTGCATCTATTGCAATGATATGATTTTATGCTTTTTTGAAAATTAATATGAGGTATCACATTCATTGATTTGCAAATATTGAACCACCCCTGCACACCAGGGATAAATCCCATTTGGTTATAGTCAATGATTTTTTTAAAATGTTTATTTATTTTTGAGAAAGAGCACAAGCAGGGGAGGGACAGAGAGAGATGGAAACACAGAATCTGAAATATGCTCCAGGGTCCCAGCTGTCAACAGAGCCTGAAACTGGGCTCAAACCGACGGACCATGAGATCGTAACCTGAGCTGAAGTTGGATGCTTACCTGACGAAGCCACCCAGCTGCCCCTGCCCCTGGTGAATGATTTTTTTAATGTATTGTTGGATTCAGTTTTCTTATTTTCTTGAAGATTTTTGCATGTTCATCAGAGATGCTGGCCTGTAATTCTCTTTGTGGTGTCTTTATCTGGTTTTGGTATCAGGGTAAAGCTGGCATAGAATGAATTTGGAAATTTCCCTTCCTTTTATGTTTTTCTGGAACAATTTGAAAAGGACAGGTTAAACTTTTTCTTTTTTCTTTCTTTTTTTTTTTTTTTTTTTTTTTTTTTGGTATTAGCTCTTCTTTACATGTTAAAATTTACATCTGAAGTCATCTGGTCCTAGACTTGTGTTTGTTGAGAGTTTTTTTGATTCCTGATTCAGTTTCCTTGCTGGTTATTGATTTTTTTTCAAATTTTCTATTTCTTCTTGTTTTAGTTTGGTAAGTTATATGTTTCTAGGAATTTATTAATTTCTTCTAAGTTGTCCAATTTGTTGGCATATATTTTTTCACAATATTCTCATAAATGTTTGTATCTCTGTGGTGTTGGTTCTTATTTCTACTCTCACATTTGTGGTTTTATTTATTTCGGTCTTTTCTATTTTCTTGTTGATTACTCTGGCTAACGCCTTATCAGTTTTATTAATTTTTACAAAGACCCAGCTCGAGGTTTCATTGATCTGTTCTAGTTTTATCTGTTTTTTGTTTGTCTATCATTCATTTCTGCTTTAATCTCTTTTTTTAATTTTAGTTTGAGAGAGACCACACATGAGTGGGGGATGGGCAGAGAAAGAGAGATAGAGAGAGAATCCCAGACAGGTTCCATGCTGCTAGCAGAGAGCCTAACACGGGGCTCGATCTCACTACTGTGAGATCATGACCTGAGCCAAAATTGAGAGTCAGACACTTAACCAGTGAAGCGACCCAAGGGCCCCCTGCTCTGATCATTATTACTTGCTTTCTTCTGCTGGCTTCAGGCTTCATTTGTTGTTCTTTTTCTAGCTCCTTTAGGTGTAAGGTTAGGTTGTTTGAAATTTTTCTTGCTTCTTGAAGTAGGCTTATATTGCTTTGCACTTTCCTCTTAGGACTACTTTTGCAGCATCTCAAAGGTTTCAGACCATTGTTTTCTCATTTCCATTTGTATACATGTATTTTTAAAATTTCTTCTTGTATTTCCTGCTTAACCCATTCCAGTGTAGTAGCACGTTATTTAACCTGCATGTATTGTTTTTTAATAATTAAGGCCTGTTTTTTGTTTGTGATCCATTCTTCAGAATATTCCACGTACACTTGAAAACAACGTGTATTCTGTTTTAGGATGGAACGTTCTGAAAAAATCTCTTAAGTCCAATCTGGTCCGCTCTGCCATTCAAAGCCATTGTTTCTTTTTTTTTTTTTAATATATGAAATTTATTGTCACATTTGTTTCCATACAACACCCAGTGCCCATCCCAACAGGTGCCCTCCTCAATACCCATCACCCACCCTCTGCTCCCTCCCACCCACCATTAGCCCTCAGTTTGTTCTCAGTTTTTAAGAGTGTCTTATGCTTTGGCTCTCTCCCACTCTAACCTCTTTTTTTTTCCTTCCCCTCCCCCATGGGTTCCTGCTAAGTTTCTCAGGATCCACATAAGAGTGAACACATATGGTATCTGTATTTCTCTGTATGGCTCAAAGCCACTGTTTCTTAGGTGATTTTCTGTTATGTATTTTTTGGTGATTTTTTTTTATTAAGATCTATTGATGTAAATGGGGTGTTAAATTACCCTATTACTGTATTGCTATCAATTAGTTATTTTATGGTGGTTATTGTTTTATGTACTTGAGTGTTCTCATGGTGGGTGCATAAATATTTACAATTGTTAGATCTTCCTATTGGATTGTACCTTTTATTATGATATAGTAGCATTCTTTGGCTCTTGCTACAGTGTTTGTTTTTGGTTAAGTTTATTTATTTTGAGAGAGACAGAGTAGGGGAGGGACATAGAAAGGGGGTGAGAAAATTTCAAGCAGCCTTCATGCTGTCAGCCTGGAGCCCAACATGGGGCTCAAAGCCACCAGCCATATGATCATGACCTGAGCCAAGACCTAGTCAGTCGCTCAAATGACTGAAGCACCTAGGTGCCCCACAGTGTTTGTTTTAAGGACTCTTTTGTCTAACAAAAGTATCGCTACTTTTTCTTTTAACGTGATAAAATTTTCTCCATCTCTTCATTTTCATTTTTTTAAATAGAATTTATTGTCAACTTGGCTAACATACAGCGTGTACAGTGTGCTCTTGGTTTTGGGGGTAGATTCCTGTGGTTCATCACTTATAGACAACACCCAGGGCTCATCCCAACAAGTGCCTTCCTCAATGCCTACCACCCACTTTCCCTTCTCACCCACCGCCCCCCCCCCCCCATCAACCCTCTATTTGTCCTCTGCATTCAAGAGTCTTCTATGGTTTGCCCCTCTCCTTCCTTCTCTGTTTGTAACTAGTTTTCTCCTTCCCTTCCCCCACGGTCTTCGTTAAGTTTCTCAAATTCCACATATGAGCGAAAACATATGATATCTGTCTTTCTGTGACTTATTTCATGTAGCATAATACCTTCCAGTTCCATCCGCATTGCAACAGATAGCACGATTTCACTCTTTCTCCTTGCCAGGTAGTATTCCAGTGTATATATAAACCACATCTCTTTATCCATTCATCAGTTGATGGGCATTTAGGCTCTTTCCACAATTTGGCTATTGTTGAAAGCCCTGCTATAGACATTGGAGTACATGTGCCCCTATGAATCAGCACTCCTGTATCCTTTGCATAAATTCCCAGTAGTGCTATTGAGGGGTCATAGGGTAGTTCTATTTTCAATTGTTTTGAGGCACCTCTGCACTGTTTTCCAGAGCGGCTGCACCAGGTTGCATTACCACCAACAGTGCAAGCATCCCCTCACTTTTAATCTGCAGGTGAATTTATGTCTAAAATGAGGTTTTATAGGCAGCATACAGATCGGTCGTGTTTTTTAATCCATCCTGTCACCCTAGGTCTTTTGGTTGGAGTGTTTATTCCATTTATATACAAAGTAATTATTGACAGGTATCTATTTATTGTCATTTTACTACTTGTTTTGTGGTTGTTTCTGGAGATTTTCTCAAATCCTTTATTGTTTTTCTCTCTGATGTCTTTCTAATTTGCTTTAATGATATATTTGGATTTCTTTCTCTTTATTCTTTGCATGTTTATTAGTGGGTTTTGGTATATGAAAAGCATTAATTTGTATATCACCTCCTCTGCATGTAGCAGTCTATATTAAGTTGATGGTCAATGAAGTTAGAACTCATTTTTTTTCTCTTCCCCATGGTTTAGATAAGCTATTATATTGTATATCCTGTTTTGGGGCATTCCTTGACTGATTTTTTTACAGAAATATACAACTGCTTTTGCATTTTCTGCCTTTATACTGTCACTTTTGATCTCTCCTTTCCACTCAGAGTCCCTGATAATATTTCTTACAGGCTGATTTAGTGGTCACGAACTCCTTCCATTTTTGTTTGAGAAATTCTTTATCTCTCCTTCTATTATGAATGATAGCCTTACTGGATAGAGTATATTTGACTGCAGATTTTTCTCATTCAGCACTTTGAATATATCATGCCTTTTCCTTATGCCTTGCAAAGTTTCTGTTGAAAAATCTGCTAGACTTGTGGGTTTCCCCTTGGAAGTTAATGACTTGTTTTGCTGCTTTTAAGATTTGTAGTAGTGGGGCGCCTGCGTGGCTCAGTCGGTTAAGCATGACTTGATCTTAGCTCAAGTCGTGACCTCGCAGTTCGTGGGTTCAAGCCTTCAGTGGGCTCTGCACTGACAGCACAGAGAGCGCTTGGGATCCTCTCTCTTTCTCTCTCTCTCTCTCTCTCTGCCCCTCCCCTGCTTGTGTCTGCATTCTGTCACAGAAAAATCAAAAGCAAAAACAAAACAAAACAAAAGAACAAAACACTAAAAAAAAAGTTGTTAGCAGTATATTTTGCAAATTTAATTACAACATGTCTTGGGTGTTGATTTTGATGGAAGTTCTCTGTGTCTCCTGGATCTCGATGTCTGTTTTCTTCACATTAGGGAATTTTTCAGTTATTGTGTCTTCAAATCAATTATCTGTCCCCTTCTCTCTGTCTTCTTCTTCTGGGACTCCTATCATATGAATGTTTTTACATTTGACGGAGTCACCGAGTTCCTTAAGTCTATTCTTGCATTGGATAATTCTTCTTTGTCTTCTTCAGCTTCATTGTTTTCCATTACTTTGTCTTCTAGGTCATTAATTTGTTCCTCTGCTTCTTCCAATTTGTTGTTCATTTTACTGCACTCTTCATCTCTGATCCTTGAACTCTTTTATGTCTGTGGTAAGGGTCTCACTGATGTCTTCCATTCTTTTCTCAAGTCCACTGAATATCCTTGTGATCATGGTTTTAAATTCTCCATTAGGCGTGTTATTTACATCTGTCCCATGTTGGTCTCTGGCCATGGCCTTATCCTGTTCTTTCCTTTGGGATAAATGCCTCTGTCTTTTCATTTTGTCTAAGTATCTGCCAGCTTCTGTGTCTTAGAGAAGCCAGTTATGTCACCTGCTCCCGAAAGTAATGGACTTAGGAAAAAGACGTCATGTAATGCCCAGGGTCTAGCTCTTCAGGGAGTGTCACCAGTGTGTGCTGCATGTGTCCTGCTGTTGTGTTCTGGATATGCTATCCTTCAGGCCAGTCGTCTACAGAGGCTCTCCTTGCCTGGTCTGGTGAGTGGTCCCTGGCCTGAATGTAGCGAGTTTTAACCAGGTGTGCTCCGGTCTGCTTATGAAATGAGACCTGTCACCACCTCTACTGGAACTGAGGCCAAGGGAAACTCTCTGGTTGGGAGATGTGGTGTGGGCAGGCGTTTGTCCTGGCCTTCTGGGGGAGGGGTCTGCTGTGCTGGAACTCAAGCAAGAGTGATTGAGAAGGGTAGTTCCACCAGAGTGCAAGGGGGTGGTGCTTGGTGTAAGCAAGTTAGGTAGCCAGTGTTACCAATGCACTGCTTCCTGCAGGTGGCTTTATTTTGTGGTGAGGGGTAGGAGAAGGAGATGGTGGCAGCCAGCGAGTTTTTTCCTACAGACAGGTCTCTCTGAACTTTGCCTCTGAGGGACGTGCTCTGAGACGAGCAAATAATCTCCCCACTGTGTGCCCCAGGCACTCTTCAGATCACTGTATCCATGCTGTATGCTCCCACGTTGTTTGCCTGCCCTCTGTCCAAGAGCAGTGCTGTACCTCAGGGCTGCAACCCAGCTAAACCGGATGCCCTTTAAAACTCCAGACTTTAAGCACTACTGGTTGCAAGAACTCACGCAATGCAGCCCCTCTTGTTTTCTAAGCCAGTGGGTATGGGGAAATGTTCTCTTTGTGCCTTCCCCTGTGCGTTCCTCTCTCTCACCCTTATCCACAACCTCGACTCCCTCCCCTCTGCAGCAGCCAGGATCTGTTTCTCTTCTAGACGACATTTCTGCATCAAGGACCTTCTTTGATGTGGCCTCTTCTCTCCCTTTTGTTGTGGAGTTTGTTCTGTCCATCTTCAGGTCGATTTCTGGGGTATTTAGGGTGAGCTGATTGTTATCTAGTTGTATTCGTGGGATGAGGCAAGCCTAGAGTCCTCCTACTCCTCTGCCATCTTCCTGTGTCTAAGATAGTTTCCTAAGATTCCTTCAATTACAACAATTCTTACAAGTAGGCAGGAATGCCTCTTTAGAATTTCCCCTCAAGTTAAGGTAGAAGCACAGAGACATATGATTTGAAGCACAATAGTTGAAAAACCAGAAAGAGTCAATCTGATAACCAAAATTGGGCCTTTGATCTGATTTCAATTAAAGGAAATCTGCAGCTTTGAGTATTTTTTAATCCATTGAATACTCAATCTTTATTCTCCTTCCCTCAGTGAGGAAATAAAGAGAATGTTATGAAATCATTGTTCATCTTCTCAGTAGCACAACAAATGTACTGTCCTTTAGCACGACTTAAATTAACTGCACATTCTCCTTTACCTTACTCCAACCTTGTTTGTGGGGGGAGGTAAGACCATTTCATCTTTGTGTTGTCCCACAATGCTTCTCCATATCATACAAGTTGGCTTCAAAAATTTTTTGTCATTCAAATTACCAATCTACTATTTGTCTCTGATAAATCAGCTTAATACTACCTCACTTTGTACAGCTGTATTATTTGAATGATGTAATGTTTATTCCATTAATTATACACTGAGCTATAACGCATAGCTATGCATATCTTTCTATTTAAGTGAAAGAAAGCGATACAGGCTACTGTGTTTTCCAAGAATGTAGGATCTGTGCCAAGAACAGGATTAACACCAGTGTTACACACAAGAACCAGGTCAGAAGAGGATCTCATTGTGAATTGCAAGATGATGGATTAGCAAGATTGCTTAACAGGAAAGAGGAATACCCCAGAGTTAATCTTTTCCTTCCTAGATGGTGAACAGTATGGGTGAGTCTATGCATTATAATGAGAGAATAAAATATAATGAAGTAAACGGTAGACTGAGTCAAGACATCCTATGGCCAAGATTTGATGGAAATGAAAGTGGGCAGCACTGACTGAGAGACTAAAAGTTTGCACAGGCGGGGAACATGGGTGGTTCAGTCAGTTGAGCCTCAACCTCTCAGGTCATGATCCCAGGGTCATGGGATCAAGACCCCTGTCAGCCTCCACACTAAGTGTGAAGCCTGCTAAAAATTCTCTCTTTTCTCTCTCTCTCTCTCCCACACACACACCCCCTCACATCCTGCTTGTGTATGCTCTAAAATAAATAAAATAAATAAAAATAAAAATATAAAAAATAAATAAATAAATAAAGTCTGAACACACTAAAGAAAGAGCATTTTATCTTTTTGAGCCTGACTTCACATTGAGTCATGGGGTCAGCAAGGCATAGGCTGGCGAAAGGGTCCTTCAGGAAGCAAAAATCTCTATAGGAGCAAAGTTAAGTTCTACTACATTGACTTTTTATTATTACAGATGACTGGTAATTTGCAAGATAACTAGGAAAAAGTTTTCATAAAATTTGATATGGTACTGGCATAAGGACAGACATATAGATCAATGTATTAACATTGAGAATCTAAAAATAAACTCTCACATTATAGTGAACTGATTTACCACAAGGGTGCCAGACAATTAAATGGAATAAGAATAGTCTTTGTAACAAACGGTACTGGGACAAATGGATATCCACATGCAAAGTAATAAAATCAGACCTCTACCTCATAGCATATATACAAAATTAACTTAAAATCTAAGAGCTAAAATGATAAAACTCTTAGAAACAAGCTTACGTGTATATGTTTGTGACTGGATTTGGCAGTGATTTCTTAGACATGACACCAAAAGACAAAAGCAGATTGTTTACTTCATCAAAATTAAAAACTACTATGCTTCAAATATCACCATCAAGAAAGTGAAAAGGCAAGTGACTAAATAGAAAATACCTGAAAATCCCATGTCTGCTAAGGGATTTGTATGTAGGATATTTAAATAGCTCTTCCAATAATGAGAAGACAATCCAATATAAAAATGGGCAAAAGAATGGATTAGTTCTTTAAAGACGATACAGAAATGGATAATATTCATGTTCAAAGGGAGATGTTTGGGGTGATTGGGTGGCTCAGTCAGTTAAGCTTCTGACTTGGGCTCAGGTCACGATCTCATGGCTCATGGGTTCGAGCCCTGCATTGGGCTCTGTGCTGACAGCTGGGAGTCTGGAGCCTGTTTCAGATTCTGTGTCTCCCTCTCTCTGCCCCTCCCCTGCTCACACTGTCTCTCTCAAAAATAAAAGAGACATGTTCAACATCATTAGTTATAAGAAAATGCAAACCAAAAACCACAAGATGCCATTTCATACCCACTAGAATTGCTATCATAAAAGCAACAGATAATGACAAACATTGGCAAGAATCAGGAAAATGGGAACTCTCACAAACTGCTGATGAAAATGTAATGTTGCTGCCACTTTGGAAACTGCCAGACTTGCCAGTTCCTCAAAAGGTTAAACTAGAAAAAAAATTGTTCTAAACTTATTTGAGAAAGAGTGCACAAGTGGGGTTGAGGGACAGAGGAGAGGGAGGGAGAGAATCCCAAGCAGGCTCCATGCTCAGAGCAGAGCCCAAAGTAGGGCTCGATTCCACAACCCTGAGATCATGACCTGAGCTGAAATCAAGAGCTGGCCACTCAACCGGCTGAGCCACCCAGGTGCCTGCCCCTCTTCAAAAGGTTGAAAAAACAAAACAAAAACAAACACAAAAGGTTTATTTAACAGAGTTACCATATGAACCAGCAACTGTATTTATAAGTATATACCCAAGAGAAATCAAAACATGTTCACATAAAAAGTTGTTCTTTACACAAAAAATAACCTCAAAATGGATGAAAGACCTCAATGGAAGACAGGAAGCCATCAAAATCCTCGAGGAGAAAGCAGGCAAAACCCTCTTTTATCTTGCCTGCAGCAGCTTCTTATTCAAAACGTCTCCGGAGGCAAGGGAAACAAAGGCAAAAATGAACTAGGGGGACCTCATCAAAATAAAAACGTTCTGCACAGGGAAGGAAACAATCAGCAAAACTAAAAGGCAACCGACAGAATGGGAGAAGGTATTTGCAAATGACATATCAGATAAAGGGTTAGTATCCAAAATCTACAAAGAACTTCTCAAACTCAACACCCAGAACACAAGTAATCCAGTGAAGTAATGGGCAAAAGACATGAATAGACACTGCTCCAAAGAAGACATCCAGATGGCCATACAAATCAAAACCACACTGAGATAACACCTTGGGCCTGTCAGAATGGCTCACATTAACAACTCAGGCAACAACAGATGTTGGCGAGGATGCAGAAAAGAGGACCTCTTTTCCATTGATGGTGGCAATGCGAGCTGGTGCAGCCACTCTGGAAAACAGTATGGAGTTTCCTCAAAAAACTAAAAATAGACCTACCCTACGACCCAGCAATTGCACTACTAGGCATTTATGCAAGGGATACAGGTGTGCTGTTTCGAAGGGACACATGCACCGCCATGTTTATAGCAGCACTCTCAACAATAGCCACAGTATGCAAAGAGCCCAACTGTCCACTGATGGATGAATGGATAAAGAAGATGTGGTATGGGACGCCTGCGTGGCTCAGTCGGTTAAGCAGCCGACTTCGGCTCACGTCATGATCTCGCGGTCCGTGAGTTTGAGCCCCGCGTCAGGCTCTGTGCTGACAGCTCAGAGTCTGGAGCCTGTTTCAGATTCTGTGTCTCCCTCTCTCTGACCCTTCCCTGTTCACGCTCTGTCTCTCCCTGTCTCAAAAATGAGCAAAACGTTAAAAAAATAAAAAAAAAGAAGATGTGTTATATATATATATATATATATATATATATATATATATATATATATTCCATGGAATATTACTCGGCAATCAAAAAGAATGAAATCTTGCCATTTGCAACTATGTGGATGGAACTGGAGGGTATCATGCTAAGTGAAATTAGTCAGAGAAAGACAAAAATCATATGATTTCCCTCGTATGAGGACTTTAAGAGACAAAACAGATGAACAAAAAGGAAGGGAAACAAAAATAATATAAAAACAGGGAGGAGGACAAACACAGGAGACTCATAAATACGGAGAACAAACTGAGGGTTGCTGGAGGGGTTGTGGGAGGGGGGATGTGCTAAATGGGTAAGGGGCATTAAGGAATCTACTCCTGAAATCATTGCTTCACTAAATGCTAATTTGGATGCAAATTTTAAAAAATAAAAACTAAAGATACAACAAAAAGAATAAAGCCCCCACCCCACCAAAAAATTTCTCAACCCAGGAAGCCTCTGGTTTGGGGATTCAGGAGATAAGGACCTTCTAGAGAAGTCAGAGCTATGGACTGAGTTGGCTGAAAGCTATCTAAGTTTTTGTTTCACAGGGAAGACCTTAAAGGGGCAGCTAATTTCATGCCATAACCCTAATTCCCTTCTATAGGGATCTACAGAAAATCCCTCATTATTCTTTACTAGGCTTCATCAGTTTTGGATATTCTTACAAATTTTAGTTTTTGAGACCTTAAAGATTTCTTTAGGACACAGTAGCAGGACAACGCCTCGTACTCTCATTCATAGAAGACTGATCAACAGAGTGTCATGTTACTCGCATGAAAAGTTCCCTAATACAATGTGACTCATTTATAAGAGGTCTAGAAAAGAATATAATTTTCAATGTCTCTTCAGCCACAAAACGGACCAGTCAACAGAATGTTCCAATTCCCCTGTCGGGTATAGCTGTCTAATGAAACTTGCATGTATATTATATAGCTTGTGTGACTGACAGAAACGGGTTGGTCAGTGTATTTACCTCATTGCTCCCAGTTAGGATTTACAATGTGAATCCTACAAAGGAGGGTGAGAGTGGGATGACATTAACTGTTCTGCTTGGAAACAGTTGGGGTTTCACTACATATCAATAAATTAGAATCTTGAATGGCACATTAGTCTTTTCTGAGATTGAATTGTGAAATCTCTGAAAGGCTGATTAACTCAAGTGAGTGGAAAAAGAAAATGAGTTTCTGAACTTGCAATGGTAGGAGCACTATGTTACTAGGTAAGGCCCTGACTGAGCAGCCATTTCTACTTTTTCACTGGCATTTCTTTTCCTTTACAAATCCAACAAAGAGAAAAGTCCATTCCTTTGAGAAGGACGTTTGCGTAACAACCTGCTAGTCATTCTTGATGAAGACAATAAATTGCAAACTTGTAATTGCAAATTACAACTAATCATCAACATAATCCGTTCTCAAACTCTCACTGAAGGGTTGAGACTACAAGAGAGTCAGAATTCAAGATGAAATGATCACTCAAAGTGTGCAGAAGTTTGAAACACGCTGAAAAATATTAGCAGGGACTCACACATCTGTATGCCAACGTTCCCAGCAGCATTATTAACAGTAGCCAAAAGGTGGACTAAACCAAACGCTCACTGTGCTATATATAAAATGTTGCTTTTCTTTAGACTCTCACAATGTTTTTATGAAAATCTCACTATAAATATCATCACTTTATGAATTCAATCAACTTCATCTCTATAGAATTCTATCGCTAGTAGCAAGTAGGAACAAGATCAACCTAATATTTTGATCAGTGAGACTTTCCATATGATCGAAAACATTCTTATGTACTACAACTATTGAAATAAGGATTCCTTTTCAGTAGGACAGACATCAAGAGACTGACTTACTAAACTTGTCCTTAACAAGTTGCTTGGAAGATTGTGAATTTGGGCTGCTTGCTGTTTAATGGTTTCTTCTGGCCTGGTATTTTGAACTTCTAGCCTAAAATGCAGATCTTAAGGTAATTATTCCCACACATAAATTTACAAAAATAACGTATAATTTCTGAACAAATGAGGGTATTACAGAAATTCTTAAAATTGTATCAAGAGGAAGATTTGGCAATTGAGCCATTTTTCTCGTTGTGTTTTGTGGATAAGGTGCAAAATTGAGATACAATATGCCACAATTCTGCATTTCAAAATAACTCAAAGCTGGAATTTGTATCCAGCTTAACAATGATATACTGGCATAACTGGCTCCAGAGTGCAGGAGGAAAATCCCGAGTCCCACCCCTGGCCTGTGAGGAGCAGGAGGTCTGATGACACAGGGCTGGAGGGGGGACGTGATGATGTCCCCTCATCCACCTGTGATAGGGCCTAGCATGACACCTGCACCATCGAAGTGACACTTAGAGGGCTTCCCTTTTTTTCCTCAGTATCTTTTCTCCCCATTACATCCAAATGCCTGACATGTTCCTTTCCATTTAAAGAAGCTTATGATGAGGTAGTAAAAAAATAATCGCTTAATGTGTTTCAGTGCGAAAAGGCTACAGAAGACATTACTGTCTAAGATGTAATGAAACCTAAAAATAAATAAAAATAAAAACAACACAAATGGAATTAAACCAGTTATATTTGAATTAATTTAAAAAATTGAAAAATAAAAGAAACATAAGCGATTTGCAATTCTACCTCCTTACAAATTCCCTAATGGACACTGCACTGAATTTCCCTTCATTTCCATGTATGTTTTGATTTTTACATATATATATATATACATATATATATTAGAACATATATATTTATATATATAAATTCCGCAAACATATATATATTATATATATACATGCAAACATATATATTATATTTATATTATATATATAATATATATACACATGCATATATATATTATATTTATATTATATATAATATATATACACATGCAAACATATATATATTTATATATAAATATAAATAAAAAATATATTATATACATTTACATATATATATATATATATATATATATATTAGAACAAAAAATTATAGAACCCCAGTTTGAGGTGATCCAGGCTGTCCACCGGGCTCCGCAGAAGCTGACAGACCCCAAGGGCTTGGGCTACTCCCAGCCCTGGCTGGAGGCTGCGGTGGCCCCTACTTGATGCCCAGGCCGCTGTGTGGTCACGGGTCTGCAGATCTGGACCTGGGGAGCCGCCCTGCTTGCATGCCAGGGAGCGCAGGGCCTCGGCCTTCACTTCTCCCAGGAGGCCTGACTTGGGCAGAGTCAGGGCTATGCACCCCTGGAAATATGGAGCAGGTATCCGTTTCCAGGAGAGATGTGCTCAGGGCATCCCTCCCCTTTCCTGCGCTGGTTGTTACCACCCTCCTGTCTCTCCCTTGCACGATCACATGCAATATGGCCGCCACAGGGCTCCCTTCCCTTTGTTTGCCTTTCCCAAAGGGCCAAGAGAAAGTCAGGGAAGCCACGGAGATGTGGGCCCTTATTTGCCTTCTGCTTTTCCTCCTGCCCTCTCCACATTTCCTCTTATTCTTCCCCTTTATCGCCTCTCACCTTCTTCACCCATCCCCCTCTTGAGCCTGGGGGAAGAGACTTTCTGACCCCTGCCAGCTGGTGGGAAGAGAAGGATCGAGCCTGTCCAGAGCACCATGCCCCTCCCCTGGGCAGGAGAGCACCAGTTGCACGGTTCCTGAAACCCCCAGTCTTCTGGGGGAGCCTCTCAGGCAGGTGGGCCCATCCATCCTCCGCCCCCACCCTGCTCCCAGTCCACCACTCAGGGTGACTGAGCAGGATCCAGGAGTGCAGACTCAGGTCTGGACCCAAGGCGCTGCTCAGAAAGCGGGTGAGGGGGTGGCGGGAGATCTTATAGACACTGGAGATGTGAGGATGTCCTGTGCCTGGACAGGACCAGGTTCTTCAGGATGAGAATCATTCAAAGAGGGAGTGGTGAAGAGCCACAGAAGAAGGAGCTTAAGGATGGGAATGCAAGAAAGTGAAGGACATGACAGAGGAAAGAAATTAGGTGCAGGATTTTGCTCCCTTTTTCTGAGTCTTCATAATCTGCAATTAATCTTTGGCATGGACCATGGCAGCTGTGGCCCGGAAGGGGTGGCCTTGGGAAAGGACAGGGGACAGTGAGAACTCATACTCACTGCTCCTGGCAGGATAAGGGCTGATATCAGGCCCCATTCTGACCTCAGCTCTGCACTCCTCCCTGGGGCCATGATGAGGGACTGGGTCTCTGATCTCCAATGTGCTTTTCCAGCCCTCACATTCTGTAATTGTGGCCTGGAATGAACGCTGGTGTCATCTTGTCCTTCTTAGAAGGCAGCCGCTGTCTCCATGCATTTCTGTGCGTGACGTTGCCTTCCTCAGTACTCACAACCTGCTGCTTCCCTTCTATCTCCCGTGATCAGTGTCCTTTCCCTTCTCCCGTCACCTCCACCGACCAGACTGTTGTGTCATATGGGTGGAGGGGGGGAGTGATCACCGATATACAGCCAGCCTCCCTAACCAATCAGTTGATCAAGTAACCAATGCAGCCAACCCCCCTGGGATACCTGCCACAGGCCTGGGGTTGTGCTGGGCCCTGTCAGAGGGAATGGCAACCACTGCCACACACAGAGTGTCTGTCCTGTGCCTGGGGCGACCTTAGATACTTGGAGATACTTAATCCTCAGAACAACCCTGTACCTTTTCTAGCCCCTAAGAGGATAAACATGAAATTAAAAGTACTTGGTCCAAATTCCCCTAATCCACACCTACTATAGGGGTTCTATAGTAGGTGAAGCCACATGAACACTGTACCTGCCAGCCTTTGCCTGAGCCCTGGAAAGACTGGGGGGAGACCCCGGGCAGGCCTGAATGGAGGTCACAGGATGGGCCAGGACCGTGTGGCTGGAGCAGCAGGTTGTGACAGGGGCAGGGACTCCTGTCTGCTGCTCGGAGTCTCTGGGCCTGGTCAGTCCCAGGGGAGAGCTCAGTGGGGCCATGAGAGCCAGTGTGTGTGGCCAGCCCAGCAGCCTTCACACAGGCTTCTAGAATTCCCGCCAACCAGGGAGGGTCTCAGGGCAGCTGCACACAGGCCTCTCTCACATGGACTCACATGTGCAGGATTTATTCTGATCCTGAGAGAAATGTACTCCAGGGTGCAACTCCCACCTCACTTCTGCAGGAGGCTGAGAGGGTACATTTTCTGTGATGCCCACTCTGGGAGCATCCTTTCACCCAAGGTCAAGGCTGAGGGTGTCCCATGCAGGTGCTGGTCTGAGACCTGAAGGTGCAGAGAGAGAGGGTCCCCACATCCCCAGCCTGCAGCTCACATGGTAGCACTTGGTCTCCAGTTCAAGTGTGTGACAGTGTGTCTCCCCAGACTTCTTCTGTCACAGGTCATACCAAACCCAATGTAGTAACTTCCCTGTTCAGTTTGCAAAATGTGCAAACCAAATGTAATTGAGGCTTTGATGCTCGGTGGAGAAGCAGAAAAGAGCTGGTCTTGGGGGAAAGATAATCTTGAAGAGCAAAACACACTTGAAGCCCATACACATAGTATCTCCTACTGTTATGATGCTGACACATGAAAAACAACAAAACAAACCTTCACATATATTTCCTCCTTCTCTCGGATTTCATACCCCATTCCTCAGTCTCCAAAGCAGCAGGGATATTCAACTGCTTGAATGTTTAACTTCATTTACTTTAATTAACTTAAGCATAAGCAGGCACATCTGATCAGTGGCTGCTCCCCTGGATAGCGCAGTTAGGGACACTGGTGTATGGATTTCTGTAGAATATTGTCACGGTGATGCACGACATTATGCATTTGTCAAAATTCATAGAATGTCAAAGCACAAAGAGTGAATTTCAATGGAAGCTGCGACTTTAATTTAATGAAAATGTATCATTATGATTTTGCTAATTATACCAAAGGTACTACACTCGTGTTAGATGTTATCAATTGGGGAAACTGGAGGGGTAGAATATGGGAACGTTCTACATTATCTGTTCAACTCTTACATTCATCTAAACCTCCTGTTCTAAATAATGCCTATTAAGGTTTTTAAAAATCTGTAAACACTGTTTCAGGAAGAGATGTATTAGAGCCAATGTTCACAAATCAGCTAAAGGTCTATACAACAGCGAGAGATGTTGTTTAGTGTAAAACGTGTGCCCAATCTTGAGTTAGAAATGTATCTTGACTTCTATACAGTTACAGCACAACTGATTGCCTTGATCATTCCCCTTTGCATACAGAAGAATATGGTTTAGATTTGTATGGTTTTCTATTAAATATGGGACACTGACTAAAGTAGAATCCTTCTTCTTGAATGAGCTTAATGAGTGAATTTCCACAATACCTCAGTGGGGTCATTTATAGAGTACCCCCTGTTGTTTGCCAGATGTGGAGTTTTCTGAAGCACTGCCTGATGCCAGTTGATATTCTTGACCTCAGGGGAACATTTCTTCTTCTTCATCCTTGAAACAAGATCCTGGGAAATGCATTGCAATAGAGAGAACTGTTGACACCTTGCTGTAGAAGTCCATAGGGAAATTAGTGATAATGTATTCACAATTAATCTTTGGATTCCATTATTTGCCAGCTGACCAGCAGAGCCTCGTGAAGCCAAGTTGGACGTCTGGAGATCGTGCAGTTGGGTGTACACTTAGAACACCCAACAGACAGATCTTGTGAGCAAATAGCTTTATTTCCCTGAGGCATTGTAGAAGCACAGCAAGTACATAGTCCATGACTGATGGCCTGGGTCAAAACTCTGCTTAGAAGCTCCATGTACCTGAGAAGGTTGTATAGATCCCTCTGTGACTTGTTTCTCTGTTCTGAGATATTGAAATGTTAATAGGGCCTAATTTTTAGTATTAAGCTGTGAGTTCAAAATGATTAAACACAAGTAAAATCTTCAGAAAAATAAGTGGTGTTTCATAACTTCCCTAGGTGTTCAATCACTGAATAAGGTAGACACTTGGTAGTGGTTGAATCCAGAGAGGGGATGTGGCTGGCTCCACAGCAGGGGGGGATATAAGCTTCCTGTTAGCCTTTATATGGAGAGATGCTTTACAGCTCAAAGAGAGTATCTGTGATCTGTGGTTTCTGTGTCAGCCCTGTTGAGGTGGGAGGCGGCAGAGCAGGGCCTGTCATCTGTATTTTACAGTGGGGGCGTTCAAATTTAGAGAGAAAAAGTGATTCGCCAAAAGTCACTACACTGTTTAGTTGGGTGTTCAAGACAGAAATTTAGCTGGTTCCCTGGAGAGAGAGATCTCTGAACACCTGAAATCATGCCCTGCACCCCTAACCAGGGGCCCCTCAGTCTCTTCCTCAAATCCTCCTGCCCCATTTTCTGTGAAGGAGACAGTTGATGCTTTGTAGGAGGTGCCTGAGCCAAGAGAAAAACCCAGATCCTAACTCAGTCTCCCATTTCTAGGTTTCAATCCTTCACCCAAAACACGATGCAGTTGCCCCCAAGTGAAGCCCCTCTGAAGGATGAGGGGAGGCCCAACGTGGGCCACCCTTCTCCGGCATCTTCACACCATCAGCCATCCCACGTGGTGTCTTCCAGGTGACCAGTTGAACACCCTCAGTGACCATGGTTGTTTGGCTCCCAAGCTGACTCAGAAGCCAGGACATTCCAAACCAATGGTCACATGATGGCTCTGCTAAGAATTAGCTTCCCTTCAACTGACCAGCTCTGGCTGAGCAGGTATTGTGAAGTAATTGGGAAAGTGGCCACCTGGGCTAGTGCTTTGGTGGCTTCATAAATTGTCTGTGGCCTTCCATGTCTTACTGGCTATTGATTGAAGTGTCTAAGCTGCATGGACTAAGCCTAGACTTGGCTGAGAATGAACACAGGGCTGTTCTGGCTCTGAGTATCCACTTTTCCTGCTCCTTCCTTCATCCCTCAGATCCAGTTTCTACAGACTCATCATCCTTTTTTTTATCTTTTTCTCAGCTTCCTCTTTTTCCATAACTTTATCTTCTAGTTCACCTATTCTCTCCTCTGCCTCTTCAATCCGAGCCGTTGTCATTTCCATTTTATTTTGCATTTCGTTTAAAGCATTTTTCAGCTCCTCCTGGCTGTTCCTGAGTCCCTTGATCTCTGTAGCAAGAGATTCTCTGCTGTCCTCTATACTGTTTTCAAGCCCAGCAATTAATTTTATGACTATTATACTAAATTCACTTTCTGTTATATTATTTAAATCCTTTTTGATCAGTTCATTGGCTGTTGTTATTTCCTGGAGATTCTTTTGAGGGGAATTCTTCCGTTTGGTCATTTTGGATAATCCCTGGAGTGGTGCGGACCTGCAGGGCACTTCTCCTGTGCTGTGGTGTATAACTGGAGCTGGTGGGCGGGGCCGCAGTCAGACCTGATGTCTGCCCCTAGCCCACCGCTGGGGCCACAGTCAGACTGGTGTGTGCCTTCTCTTACCCTCTCCTAGGGGCGGGATTCACTGTGGGGTGGCATGGCCCGTCTGGGCTACTTGCACACTGCCAGGCTTGTGGTGCTGGGGATCTGGCGTACTAGCTGGGGTGGGTAGGCAAGGTGCACGGGGGCAGGAGGGGCAGGCTTAGCTCGCTTCTCCTTAGGTGATCCACTTTAGGAGGGGCCCTGTGGCAGCGGGAGGGAGTCAGACCCGCTGCCGGAGGTTTGGCTCCACAGAAGCACAGCGTTGGTGTTTGCGCAGAGCATGCAAGTTCCCTGGCAGGAACTGGTTCCCTTTGGGATTTTGGCTGGGGGATGGGCGAGGGAGATGGCGCTGGCGAGCACCTTTGTTGCCCGCCAAACTGAGCTCTGTCGTCCCGGGGCTCAGCAACTCTCCCTCCCTTTGTCCTCCAGCCTTCCCGCTTTCTGATCAGAGCTGTTCACTTATGACCTCCCAGATGCTAAGTCGCGCTTGCTGTCGGAACACACTCCGTCCGGCCCCTCTGCTTTTGCCAGCCAGACTCGGGGGCTCTGCTTGGCCGGCAGGCTGCCCCTCTGCCCCAGCTCACTCCCGCCAGTCCATGCAGCGCGCCCCGCCTCTCCGCCCTTCCTACCCTCTTCCGTGGGCCTCTCATCTGTGCTTGGCTCTGGAGACTCCGTTCTGCTAGTCTTCTGGTGGTTTTCTGGGTTAGTTCGGCAGGTGTAGGTGGAATCTAAGTAATCAGCGTCAGGACACGTGGCGAGCCCAGCGTCCTCCTAAGCCGCCATCTTCCTATCTCCAGACTCATCATCCTTTTGATGAGTCTAGACCCTTTTGTGGCAGGGGACAGAGCCTTGTCCCCTCTGGGAGGGCCCTCCCTATAACCACATACTAGATACCCCTTCCCCAGGACACTCCTGACCTAGGATGGCCTCACTTCAACTTTAAAATATCTAGCCCACACCACCTCGACTTTCTCATTCAGCATTTCCACATGTTTGTTTCAGAACTCAGTCCCAATGTTCCAAAGCTGAACCCCAAGACTACAGAACTTCTGGAGCCACATGCTTCCTGGAGAAGTCTAGGGAGTTGAAGAGAATGGGAAAGTTATGCATTTCCAAAACCGCCCAAATCAGGAAAATACCAGTGTAAGGGGTACCTGAGCCAGAAGCAGACTCCAGTGGGTCCCCAGCAGGGTGGTTCCAGCACTCCTGACTTAGCTCAGCTCCCTACATGGACCATTCAGTGTTTTCTGACACTAGTCAGTGTTGCTGTGGATACAAATGAAGATGAGACAGATGATAATACATAAAGATGATTTCTTCAAAATTTGCTAGAGCAAGGGAGTCAGCCACTATCCCTTGCATTTGGGCAGACTCAGAGATGGACAGAAGAGTAGGGAAACCTAGTAGAGACAGAAGACAAGGTTTCAGTGACGCAGGAGACTACCAGCATAAGGAAGCTGTGGTAAGTGTTCTAGAAGAAGGGCATCCCATATCATTGTTAGGGGTGCATCTATGGTTTTATCTGCTGGTCTTAAGTTGCAATAGGGACAAATTCACGGGTACTCCCAGTTACAATCAAGTCCTGGCCATCTGGGGCCAATCATTACAGAGGTTATTATTTAGCTTCCAGGGCTGTTTGCTCGAGAGAGCGGTCTGACATCTACACGTCTGACTTCTAGGTAATATGACGAAACTGTAGACAATAGGTTGATTTCCTGAGCTGGTTGCTGCAGACCTCATGTCAGAGTCCTGTTTTTTTTTTTTTTAATTTTTTTTCAACGTTTATTTATTTTTGGGACAGAGAGAGACAGAGCGTGAACGGGGGAGGGGCAGAGAGAGAGAGGGAGACACAGAATCGGAAACAGGCTCCAGGCTCTAAGCCATCAGCCCAGAGCCCAACGCGGGGCTCGAACCCACGGACCGCGAGATCGTGACCTGGCTGAAGTCGGACGCTCAACCGACTGCGCCACCCAGGCGCCCCCAGAGTCCTATTTTTATATATGGCCAGGCCACTGTCCATTTGTATCTTTCATTCTCAGTCCCCCATTTTGGTTATGATCTCACTTTTGAGAGATTGGCCCATTCAGAGAAAACCTGAGATCCCATGCTTTGCTGCTGGACACTGTCAGCTGTCTTCAGAGTCACCTGCCTTGGAAGATATTCTTGACCATTTAGTTGTCATCATGGCAATCATCTGATGAAAGAACATTTATATGAAAGCATTTAAGACTCCAGATAGAATGCAATGGACTGGCATCATGACCACAATGAAACAAACAAAGAAACAAACAAGAACAATTAAGAGTCCATGTTAGGCACTCCAATGTCAGAACTCCAACTGCCCAACCCAGGCCAAGAGAACCAATCCCATAAACCACGCAGATCAAACTTATAGCAAATAGCTTCTTCCTTAAGGCACTTCATAGCCTGTTCTGCCTACCTTACTTTATTGTCCCAAGCACAAAAAGTGTTAGCAATGGCACAGATGCCCCAATGACCAGCCAGCAGGAAATCTAGGGTAATGTGACTGTCCATTACTATGCATGCCAATGGGTTGAGTATGATCTGTATTGCAACTAACACATAAACTGTGTTATCAGTAACTTTTGCCAAGAGGAGGGATAGGTTTCTTTTTTTGTTTTAATGTTTTTTGATATTTGAGAAAGAGACAGAGCATGTGAGAGTGAGGCTTGGCCCCAACATCTTGGGGGGAAGCTGCTCATTATCCATCACCATTTGCCTTCTCTTTTGTTTAGTGCCTTTTCCCTTAATGGTGAAGTATGACAGAGCAATGATTGGGATCTCGAAACCGGTATGGGCCCCACACGAGGAGGATCAGGAGAAAGGATTGAAGTTATTACTGATGACAGCCTAGCATAGAAATTTTGTGTCTTCCTCAGGAAGTAGAGGTGTGAGAGAAGGTACTAGGGATTGGGGTGGCCCCCATCCCCACAAGCTGTGCCAACCCCTCCATAATTCATCACTTCCACCAGCTTCCCTTTCTCAGAGGCCGATTAGATACCATTAAGCATGTTTCTCTTTAATGAGGATTGATCCAAGTGCACTGAGGGCAATGAAACAGGCTCCTCAGAGTTGAGGTCTATCCTGAACCAAAGTCATGATTCACAGCATCATATTGATTCTGAAAACATATTTGCCTTTCAGAATCCTGTGGATATTTTCCTGGCTAGTAATAGGATTTTTTTCAGGATTTTAACCATATTTAAATTTTACATTTCTATATACTTTGACCTACAGACACACATCATGAAGCTGTGAGATGGGATTTTTCTTATGAATGGCAAAGTTCACACCAGCAACTGTGCTGTTTAGGGAGATGTAAATCCAGGGAAACATAAACTACTCACAGAGACCCACACACAAGCATATGCCTGCTCAGAATCACTCTTCTCACTTCACAAACAGATGCAGCCAGTCTGAACGCACACAAAGTCACCAGCTGAAAGCCACACAGCTGCTTGTAAACACATGAACATGGTTTACCCATGGACAATCCACTTTTTCACTACGTCTGTGATCTTCATTTCATTGGAAACCCAAAGTCAGAAGGACTCTCCAGACTAAAGACAGCAAATGATTGATTCCAGAATATGTACCATTCTCCATTGTTCCAGAGGCCAAGGAAACTACAGAAAACAAAATAGCATCAGGGTCACATCATAATGTACACTTACAACACTGCTCTTTAGTTTTCTTGGTGACTTTAGTATACAAGATGGGACACAATGGTTGAGGCAAATGCCCCAAAAGCAAATGAAGAGGATGCTTGTCAGAAGTTGTTTTTCCTGGGAGATGTGTCTCTCAAGATCTCTTAAGATGGCAGTTACAAAATTCTTCACCCAAGCAGGCAACATGGCTGCTGAAAAAAATAATCCTAACACACTGTTTATTACCAGGTTTGGTGTTGCCAGTGGTAAATGACCTCTTGATCCAGGTAACAGTTGGCCAGAAACAACCACTCACCACTCTCCCCACCAGGGAAATTAATGGTATGATCTGAAACGTCCATTGACAGATTTACAACTGAATGTGATTGGAAGGTCACAAAGGAAGCAACATGAATTCTTCAGGCAAAGAAAGGCAAGCTCACCTTGGCCACAGACTGGTCCTCCGTATCGTCCCACATCGTCACATCTACCATGAAAAGGTCTTCCCTTTCATGGGTTCCTAGAAGGACACAGAATAGATGACAGTACATTGTGGTGCTTTTCAAGAATAACTCAGTGTTGCTTGCTATCAACATGGGCCAGAGCATATGGGGGATCTGGTTGTCTGCATGGACTGAATGCTACTACTGGGCCACCCTCAGCGATATTCCTATAAAGTGTGCAGTGTGAGGAGATTTTTTGAAAAGGTAGACATTGGCCACTGTGCAGTGTCAGTGGCACATATCTCCCGGGGAAACCCACCCTCTCTCTCTCTCTCTCTGTGTGTCCTATTTGTTTTTGTCTCTTTCTCTGTCCCTCAGTTTCTGTCTCTCTCAAACACACACACACACACACACACACACACACAGTGAATACATTGTCTTCCTCACACTGTAAACATGGATATAGGTTTTCCCCTGGGTAATCTGTCTTTTCTCCACACCCTCAAGCCTCTGTCCTACAGGGAACCTGGAGTCAGGGTAGCTCTCTAGATTTATGCCAGCAGGAATATCCCAACTTCCTGACCATATAGATTATTTCATCAGCAGGGGACTGATTCCAAAATACATACCATATTCCGTTGCTCCTGCGGCGACCTGAATGTAGAGAAAAGAAACCCCATCAGGGTCAGATCATGATGAACACGCATTGCACTGGTCTTTGGTTCTCCTCTTCACTTTAGGAAACCAGATGCACACAGTGCTTGAGTCAAAGGTCCCCAAAAACAAATGAATAGGATGCCTATCTGAAGTTGTTTTTTCCTGGGGATGTGTCTCTCAAGACCATTTAGGGTGCCGACTACAAAATTTCTCTCCCAAGCAGGAAAAATTGCTACTCAGGAAAAGATCCTATGACACTGTTTCTTAGCAGGATTGGCATTGCCAGCGGTTAATGTCCTCTTGATCAAGTTACAGTTGGCAAGAGACAACCACTCACCAATCTCCCTACCAGGGAATGTAATGCTATCATGTAAAATGTACATTGTCTTATGTCACCGAATATGACTGGAAATACACTAAGTAATCAACTTGTCTTCCTTAGGCAAAGACAGGCAAGTTCACCTCAGCAACACCTTGGTGTCTTCTTACACGAACAGCCCACTTTTTCCTCCTTAGGGACACCTAGAAGGACACAGAACATACGTCAGTATATTGTTGGCATTGCTCACGAATAGCTCTGGACTTTTCCTTGATATGAACATGGGCCAGAGCATATGGAGGCTTTGGTTGCATGCATGGAATGAATGTTACTGCTGAGCCATGCTCAGCAATAATGCTTACAGTGTGCAGTATGAGGAGTTTTTTGAGAATGTAAACATGTGTCTTGTGAAGTGTCAGTGGCACGTATCTCCTGGGGAAAACACATCTCTCTCTCAGTCACCTCACTCTCTCTCTCTCTCTCTCTTATGAGTGTGTCTCGTCCCTTTGTGTTTCCCTTTCCCTCATTTTCTGTCTCTCTCAAACACACATGCGCATACACACACACACACACACACACACACACACACACACACACAAAACACACAGTGAATATATTGTCTTCCTCACACTGTAAACATGGACATAGGTTTTCCCCTGGGAAATCTGTCTTTTCTCCACACCCTCAAGCTTCTTTCCTACAAGGAACCTGGAGTCAGGGTAGCTCTCCAGACTGATGCCTGCAGGCATGCCCCATCTTCCTGAATATATGCAGTATTTCATCAGGAGAGACAGATTCCAAAATGTATACCATTTTCCATTGCTCTCGCAACAACCTGAATGTAGAGAAAAGAAACACCATCAGGGTCAGATCATGATGAACACACATTGCACTGGTCTTTGGTTCTCCTCTTGACTTTAGGAAACCAGATGGCACACAGTGCTTGGGTCAAAGGTCTCCAAAAGCAAATAAAATAGGTGCCTGTCAGAAGTTCTTTTTCCTGGGGATGTGTCTCTCAAGACCACTTAGGATGCCGACTACAAAATTCTTCACCCAAGCAGGACAAATTTCTGCTGACGAAAAAGTCCTAGGACACTGTTTATTACCAGGTTTGGCACAGCCAGTGGTAAATGTCCCCCTGACCAAGGTGACAGTTGGCAAGAGGCAACCACTCACCACTGTCCCCATCAGGGAAAGTAACAATATCATCGAAAATGTAGATTGTCATGTTTACAACAGAAGTTGATTGCAAAGCCTCTAAGACAGCACTTGTGCTCTTCAGGGAAAGACAGGAAGCTCACCTCAGCAACAGCCTGGTGACTCATGACAGGAAGGGGCTGCCGCTTTTTCACCTTAGGGACACATAGAAGGACACAGAATGCATGTCAGTACCTTGTTGGTGCTCCTCAAGAATACCTCTGGGACTGTTCCTGGATATGAACATGGGCCAGAGCATATGGAGGCTCTGGTTACCTGCATGGACTGAATGTGACTGCTGAGCTACGCTCAGCTGTATTTCTTGAAGTGTGCAGTATGAGTTCTTTGAAAATGTAGCTATTGGTCATTGTGCAGTGTCAGTGGCACAATTCTCTGGGGAAACACACATTCTCTCTCTCTCTCTCTCTCTCTCCCCATGTCTTTCAATGTGTCTGTCTCTTTCTGTGTGTGGCTCTGTCTCTCTGTCTCTGAGTCTCTCAAGAAAACACACACACACACACACACACACACACACACACACACACACGCATACACACAATCATGCGACATACAGACACATACAGAACAACCCCAGACTCAAGCACACAGAATCACACCACACAGAGTGAATACATTATCTTTCTCATACTGTAGAAACATGGACATAGATTTCAACTGGGACGTCGGTCTTTCCCCCCCACCCTCAAGCACCGGTCCCCCCGAACCCTGGAATCAGGGTAGGTCTCCAGACTGAAGACAACAAGAATTCCCCACCTACACCACCTCCTAAACATTTTCCTCAGCAAGAAACAGTTTCCAGGACTCATACCTTTCTCCCGTGCTCCTACGGCCACCTGAATGTTAGGAAAGAAAACACCATCAGGGTGAGATCATGATATACGTTGTGTGCACCACTCTTCAGTTCTCATTGTGATTTTAGGATACAAGATGGGACACAGTGGTTGAGTCAAAAGTCCCCGAAAGCAAATGAATAGGATGCCTTTCAGAAGTTCTTTTTCCTGGGGATGTGTCTCTCAAGACCACTGAGGATGCCGACTACAAAATTCTTCACCCAAGCAGGACAAATTGCTGCTGACGAAAAAGATCCTAGGACACTGTTTGTTACCAGGTTTGGCACTGCCAGTGGTAAATGTCCCCCTGACCAAGGTGACAGTTGGCAAGAGGCAACCACTCACCACTCTCCCCACTAGGGAAAGTAGCAATATCATCTAAAATGTACATTGTCACATTTACAACAGAAGTTGATTGGAAAGACTCTTAAGAAAGCAATTGTGTTCCTCAGGGAAAGACAGAAAGCTCACCTCAGCAACAGCCTGGTGACTCAAGACAGGAAGGGGCCGCCGCCTTTCCTCCTTAGGGACACCTAGAAGGACCAGAATACCTGTCAGTACCATGTTGGTGCTGCTCAAGTATAACTCAGGGACTGTTCCTTGATACGAACATGGGCCAGAGCATATGGAGGCTCTCTCTGCCCCTGCCCCCGCTTGCACTCTGCCTCTCAAGATAAAATAAAGACATAAAAAATTAAAATAAATAAATAAATGTCTTATTTATTTATTGTGTGTGTGTGTGAGAGAGAGGGGAGAAGGGTAGAAGGAGAGGGAGAGAGAGAATTCCCGGTAGGCTCCGTGCTACCAGCGCAGAGCCCAACGCAGGGCTTGAGCTCACAAACCATGAGATCATGACCTGAGCTGGAATCAAGTCGGACGCTCACCTGATGGAGCCACCCAGGCACCCCAACACCACCCTCTCCTTGACAGGAGTCATTTATCTGGCACTGGCAAAAATAATAGTTACCACTATGGCACCACTTTTATTGATCACTTACTGGGTGTTGAATGTTTTCTCACACAGATAAAGGTGTGGAGCTCTGGTTAAATGTAGTCCCAAGCAACGCGGAATCAGACAGCAAGACAGTAGTATTATTGGCAATAGCGACTACAATTTATTATGTCTTATTTCTTTAAAGAAACTTTTAATGTTTATTTATTTTTGAGAGAGAGACAGAGCACAAGCAGGGAAGGGGCACAGAGAGAGGCAGACACAGGATCCGAAGCAGGCTCCAGGTTCTGAGCTGTCAGCACAGAGCCCAACACGGGGCTCGAACCCACGAACCGTGAGATCCTGACCTGAGCCCAAGTCGGAGGCTCAACCGACTGGGCCACCCACGGGCCCCGCGACTACAATTAATTACAAGGATTCAGTGTGATGACCGCAGCAAGATCTTAGCACCAGATGTGCTCAGTCAGCATTTTTGTTATAAACATAACTAAATGAAGACGATTCGGAGGAGGAAGTATGAACTGTGTGCCTGGTTGTGCCAGGGGCCTTTACACACTGTGTCCCAACAACTTTATAAGGTGAGACCTATTAGCCCCGTTTTACAGACCAGGCAACTGAGGGCAGATCAAGTTGTCTAACTTCCCCTTGGTCACAGAGCAAGTAAGGGGCGACATCACTTCCCTCCATGGGTATCACCAACCCTAAACTCACCTCTGAATACCATTAACCCGCTCTCTGGCTCTCCGGGTCCCACTGGTGTCCAGGTGACTCCTTAGTTTTCAGACCTTCTTAGAGGTATCCACCTGACCCTGCCTCTTGTTCCAGGTGTGGCTGAGCCCATCCTGAAGCCACAGCTGCAGCCAGAAGAGGAGGAGGAGGAGGAGGAGGAAGGGTTCCTGCTGAGCTCATTTTACAGGGGCCTCTTCCAGCCCACTGGGACCATCTGCCCGCTTTAACTTGGACAATGCTCAGGCCCTGGTGGGGACAGGAAACATCCCTGAGCGATAAAGATAAAGATAAAGATCAGGACTGGCTTGGAAAAGCATCCAGGGCGCTTTGTGTGGGCCCAAACACCCGGCCCAACCCCCGTTCTGAGCAGCCCCCACGTCTGAAATGAAATTGAGCACCGCTGGGCACTCCCCGGAGGAGGTGGCCTGGGGGTCCCTCAGCCTGATGTCCGAATCCACCAACTGTAGACTGCGACCTTCCCGGAAAGGCGCTCACCGCTCACAAGAAAAAAATACGCATACGTATAAAATGATAGCTAGTAAAAATTATGCATTTGCTCTCTGCCAGGCACCTCTAATCCCCTCACATACATTAACTCACTGAATCCTCACACAGCCGCACTTTACAGAGGAGAAACTGAGGCTCAGGGAGGGGATGTGACCTGCCTAAGGCCCCACAGCTAGGACATCGCAGAGCCCGGATTTGAACCATTCCACCTGAGGATAAAGCCAACGTTCTGAACCCCCAGATTACAGTGCTAACATCTTTCAATCACATGTACATATGCATCGTGTGTCTGACAAATCTAAAAATCATTCCTCAGGGGCCCCTGGGTGGCTCAGTCGGTTGAGCGTCCGACTTCGGCTCAGGTCATGATCTCACTGCTCGTGGGTTTGAGCCCCACATCGGGCTCTGTGCTGACGGCTCAGAGCCTGGAGCCTGCTTGGGATTCTGTGTGTCTCCCTCTCTATGCCCCTCCCCTGCTCATGCTCTCTCTCTCTCTCTCTGTCTCTCAAGTATAAAATAAAACATAAAAAAAAATTTTTTTTTTAAATCACTCCTCAAACTATTACCACCAGCTACCTTAGAAGTCGGATCATGAGTTCTACCTTCCTTTTGGTTTATCTGTATTTTAAATGTTCAACAGTGAGGGGCGCCTGGGTGGCTCAGTCGGTTACGCGTCCAACTTTTGATTTCAGCTAAGGTGATGATCTCACAGTTCATGAGTACAAGCCCCGCATCGGGCTCCGCGCCGACAGCCCGGAGTCTGCTTGGGATTCTGTTTCCCTCTCTCGGTCCCTCCCCACCCCCTCTTCAAAAATAAAAAAATAAACATTAACAATAAATACACGTTCAACAATGGAAAAACGTATTATAATGTAAATGTATACAGTGTAAATGTATTGTAATGAGGACAAAAAGAGAATAAAAATTATTCGTCTGGAAAATGAAACCAGAGCCACTTGACAAGCAGTAATCTCAAGCCACCACAGGCCAGGTGTGGAGGTGAGCGCCCTATAAGGCAGAAGGACCCACCAGCCATAAACCAGAAGCACTCCAGAGAGACAGATGCACACAGTGGGGGCTTTACCTAACATCACCATTCACCCGACAGGATGGACACCGACTCGCCTTCCACCCCACGTTCACCCCACGTTCACACGAGTGACCTCATTCAGAGCTCCCGGCCAAGCTGGGAGGAAGGTGTCGGCATCCCCGTTTCACAGGTGTAGACACTGAGGCAGAGAAGGGAAGCCACTCCTGTGGCTGGTGACAAACCTGGGCAGTGTCTTCAGGGGGCTGCTAAGGTCCACGGGAGAGCCACCTTTGGGGATGACTCAGGCCTCAGAACAGGAACTGGGGGACACCCGGAGAGCCCCCTGGGAGCCTGGCTGACCCCAACGGAAGCCGGGGCAGAGGGCTCACACTTGTTCTGCTGGCTCAGCCGGCCTTCTGGGCACTCCAAAAATGCCTCCGAAGCTTTTCAAAAGCTGCCCCCACTTCCAACAAAACCCCCTTTTGAATGACCTGAAAGAAGGAAAAGCAGAGGGGCTGTGATTGAGGCATCTGGACGAAGACGATGCCAGGAGGCACCGTCACTGCTTTTCCGGAGTTAGTGCCGACCGCGACTGGGCACCTGTCGCCTCTCCAAGAAGAAGGTGGCGTCTGCTGGTCCCAAAACTTCCTCTCGCATCCAACTCCTGGGTGCGTCACAGGAAACAGTCTGGCTTCAAAGCTGACAGAAGGGGGGGGCCAGGAGACCAGCACCCCTTGGGCCCCTGCCTGCACTCACCATCACACCACCCTCTGCCTCCTCTTCTCTCTCCCTGGAGAGGGCAGGGGCCGCGTCCCAGGCAGCCCTGAGACCCAGGGCCCAGCACGGGTCCGGGTGCACAGTGGGCACTTAGCAAAGGGCAAAGATGGAAATGATCGACCATCCCAGGAGAAGGAAAGAATGGCGCTGGACATTCCAAGGGGAGAGAGGTGATTTCCCACGGGGTCAGCGGGAGGTGGGGAGAAGGCAACTGGCTGTCTTGAGTGTTATTAGGGGGAGTCTGGGTTTGCAGGAGGCAGGCCTGAAGTCAAATCCAGACTCTGCCACTTTTACCTTACGCTGAGTGAGTAAGGGGCTCTGGGAGCTACCCATCCAGGTCCCCCTCTCCTGGTGAAAGAGGCCCAGAGAGGGACAGGGGCCTCCTCGAGGACACACAGCAGAGAAGCTGGTCCCGGAACGCCGAGTCCCAATTTCCAGCCCAGAACCCATGCTCCTACACTCTGTGTTCTCTCCCATGACCTAGGATGCCCTCACGTGCCAAGCACAGTCCCCAGCATGCAGGCAATCAGTTCCAGAAACAAAGACAAGAGTTTCCAGGGCTGGGGCCTAAAATGATCCTGGGCAGCTTTCCAGGCCAAAGGGCCCTGGGCACAGACAGGGCAGGGCTCAGCGGGCACAGTGCCCACCAAGGCCCAGGCTTCACGTCCGGGCAGGTCAGCAGGTGCGAGTTCACACGGTGACCTCGGTGTACCCAACATGCCCGCTGGCGTCCCCTTCTGCTGGGAGGCCCCGCACCCCCCGGGTTTCCTTCCCCCAGCAGCGAGTGCCGTACCACCCCACAGGTAAACAGGCCAGTTCCAGAAAGGCCTTTTGTCACTGAGGCCGCAACACACAAAGAAAATAAATATAAACAGAGTCGGCTGGGTGCTGCAGCCTGACCTGGAGCCTTTGAAAATACAGCTGGGTCCCCAGTGGTTGTGGGGGGTGGGGGGGGAGGGACACGCCAATGACATTCACGCACAAAGGGGCTCCAGTGCTCCCTGCCTGCCACTAGCTGGTAGCTGTGGGCAAGGCGCTTCACCTCTCAGCTTCCTCATCTGTAAAATGGGACCAACACCAGCACCTTTCTCCATAGGCTGAAGAGAGGATACAGGAAAGGATCAGATAAAGTAATGTACAAACCCACGTGTCCCACGTGTCCTGGAATACAAGGAATCCATCCAAGCTGTTGTTACCATTATTGCTACCATCGCTATTTCTGCCGCTACTCCAAGCAAGAGAGACTTACATTGTGATTTATAAAGCAATTCCTGGGCTTCGCAACTCACACACATTTGTTTTAAAAACCCCAAGCTGATCTTGTACGGGGAAGGGCTCCTGTGTTTCAAGTGCCTACTATATGCAGGAGGCTTCGTATACAGTCATCTTACCCAATCCCACAAGGACCCCCACATGGAAAATCTTAGCATCTTCTTCCTGCAGATGAGGCTCAGACGGGCCAAGTCATTTGCCCAAAGTCACGCAGCAATGACATGATGGAGAGGCGACAGAATTCTCAAACTGTCCCGCTCTGTCCTGCTTTATCGCCAGGTGGGCAGCAGCGGGCGGGGGTCAGGACACAAGAGCTGCATCCTCCCTTCCCGTAGTGACCCTTGGGCACGCGACTCCCTCTCTGAGCCTCAGTTGTCTCTCCTGTAAAATGGGGGCATGAGAATGAAATGAAACACTGATGAGCACGGTGCCTAGGGGGGGAATGAATGCTCTCTACTTACTGGTTTTATTTTACTACAACTAGCATCAGTGTGCCCAAAGGCCAAATCTCAGCAAGTAGAGGAAAGGCAGCCTCAGTCATCAACCCCAAATTTCTGAAGGCACAGAGGCCCGGGCAGAAGCCACCTGGCTCACACAGGTCAAAAGCTGTCCTTTCCCACCTCTGGTGACATCCTGGTCTGTCTGAGACTCACCTCATGGATGAGGAAACGCTCAGAGAGGTGAAGTGACCTGCCCGGGGCCACACAAGAATCCCATGTGTGGGGCACCCCAGAATCTCTACCTTCCCCACCCAGTTTCCTGCAGAAACCCAACCCCTGACACCCAGCAGACTCCCGGTTTCCCCACAGCCAGGACCCTGCACACGATCCACATAGGACCAATGTTTATTGTGTGAATGACTGAAAGAGTGAGAGAGTAACCTGTCACCCTGCGCCTAGCTTGGGTGGCCTCCACGAATACTCATAGCCATGGGCTGCTGAAGCCTGCCGAGTGCCTCCACCACCAGCAGTGTGGATATCCCTTAAACGAAGAGTTTCCAGGCCTCTTTCCTGGCTGGACTGCGGCTGCCCCAGGTTTGGGAGCACAGCATGGTTGGCAAGGCACCTTGCCCCTCCCCAGCAAGTAATGCCTGCCCTGGGGAAAGAAAGTCATGTGAACAGGGACCCATTCACAGCCCTCCTTTGGCTGCAGCAGAAGGGCCAGGGCACCTGCTCAGAAGCAGAGGTCCTAAGAGCATCTCTCTCCTCACTCCCTTCCCCCAAGGCCCTGGGGGTCCCCAGGACCAGAAGCAACCTCCCTGGGCCTTTGCAGACTAACGATAATACAAGATAATACTGACGGTAACAGCTGATGCCTGTACATTCATGGCGCGTGCTGTGTATCAGCCCCTTTAATGAGGCAGGAGCTCGTGCCATGCCCATTTCACACATGAGGAAACTAAGACCTAAAGGGGCCAACTGCCTGGCCCAAAGCCGCTCGCTCAGCTGGAGAGTGGTGGCGCTGGGATTTGAACCCAGGCAGTCTGAATGCAGATTCCCTGCGATAGTCCCAAGGGGTATTGGGAAGAGCCAATTCTGCAGAATTCCTCATTCCACCCCTGGCAGGACCACCTCAGCTCCACGCTCACAGGCACCAGGTGCTTCTCCTCTACTTCATCCCAACGGTCACAAGCACGGATCCCACATTCACTTTACAGACTGGAAAACTGAGGCTCGGAGAGGTAATGGAGACTGGCCGAAGGTCACATGGCCCACAGGGGGCAGAGCTGGGATGTGAATGTGAACCTGACCCCTCCGAGGCTCCCCCTGGCCTCAGTGTGCTCACCCACTCCACGGGCCTCACTGGTAAGTACCACAGCTTGAGGAATGGTAAACCAAATCCAGAGCAAGACTCACCTTTGGGACAGTCATGCCCCACGTTCGCACCTCATGTCACAGACACGAAACATCTCCTTATCCAATACCACATGTGAGCCTCACAGCAGCTCTGCCGGAGAGGGCATATTATTTCCACTTTCCAGATGAGCAAACTGAGGCTCAGAGAGGTGAACTTCCTGTCCTGGGTTATTAAGTCTAATCAGGTCTCCTTAGGCTCTGATGCATCCCACACAAATCATGTGCCACGGTTCTCACCGCCCCGCTTCTGGACAGACCCTCCACCCAGACTCCATCCTGCCCCATCAGAAACCTGACTGTGACAGGTTATTACTGCTCAGAAAATATATATTCACTCCCTCTCAGCCTCCACTGGGGGAGTATACGTCTCTTCGCCCGACGTTGGGCTTGGCCATGTGACTTGCTTTGACCAACAGAAGAAGGACAGAAGGGACACCCTCAGGTTCCTAGTAGAGGCTTTTGGAGGGCCTGCTGGGGTCCACTGAGCTCCTGAGTCCACCACCAAAAAGTGGCTGCCACCATCAGCCTGGGCATCAAGATGAAGACACATAGGGCAGACACGCACCCAACTCAAAGCCTGATATCCGGCCTGGCCGCCCAAGCCCAGTCAAGTTCAGTTCAGCCATCCGCTGACCCGGGAACATGGAACACACGGTGTGCCGTTAAAGGCCACTGCAATAGGAGAGATGCTTGTTACACAGTATTACCATACGAAAACCTGACCAATGCAAAATCACATGTTTCTAGAGAGAAGCAGGTGGACTTTTGTGTATAATAGGCACATATCTTCCAGGACACGGTCCCCCGCAGGTTGGATGAAAACCCAAGGGCTGCAAAGTATGCTGCCTGCAGGGACTATCACCTTCCCTACTGTCACGCCAGATGTTATTCCCATGGCCACCAATCAGAGTCATTCACTGTTCCCTCCCTCTGATATATGCCAACAGGTTCTCTCTCCCACAGCCTTAGGAGGAATGTGAAAAGATCAACAGCTCGGGAGGGAAACTGGGCAGGCCAGATCAACATCCCAAACACCCTTTATTCCATCAGTTCCACATCCTGGAATCTGTCCTGCAAGACTGCAATGCAATGGAATGCAAGAAGTGTGCAAAGACACAGGCACACAGTGGTGTAATCAACACAACACAGGTGTTGATTACACCACTGTGTGCCACAGCAAGAACCCAAACAACTCAATGCCCATCCACAGAGGATCTGTTCAACAACTAATAGCACCTTCAGGCTTTGGGGGTGTTGTTCAGCTTTTTAAGAGTAGGGTAAGTCCAAACATTCTGAAATGGGAACATATCCAAATCTATTTTTGATTTATGGATGAAATTCTTTGTTTTATAATTGCTATTGTTCAAAGAATATGTCTACACATATTGATTCATTTGTTTATTCCACAACTGTGGGCTGAAGAAACAAGCGAAGACAGGGTTCCTGCCTTCTTGGAGCACAAAGTCTAGGGGGAGGGGGCAACACCCCTCTACCACAACAAGTAACAAGAAAAGGAAGAGTAGCAATCAACACATATGGAGCACTGACCATGTGCCAGGCCCTTCTCATTTACTCAGCTCAGCAACCCTCACCACCCACAATTTACCCCTGGTTACTACCGAGGGCACTGGGGCTCAGAGAGGTTAAGTCACCTGCCCAGGGTCACCCAGCCGATACGTGGCAGAACTCAGAGTCAATTCCTTCCATGTGGCTCCAGAGTGAACATAAAAGTAACTCAAGATAATCGGCAGAGGGTGATAAAGGCTGGCAGGGGGGACTGGCTTGACACTTAAAACAGTAGCATTTGGCCATCTTTGAAGTTTCTGGTGTGTTACATGTTATTTTCACAATACAAAAAAATGTATATATGCAGCAAATGTATGTGTGTGTATCACTTCTGACTCAGTGACGCAAATATCCCAAGATCACGCTTTGAGGACATATTTATAATAGAGACAAGGCTACAGTACATTTCAAAGGTCCATTAACTGAGCAATTAACAAAGGGAGCAGTGATAACTACCCTGTAGAAGTCAATCCATAATCATCTGCATACCTGTCTCCCTTTGCCTCTCTGCCACTTTTCCCCCCATGTGATCGACCAGATTCCTGAGGAGTGGATTCCTGAGGGCAGAAGCTCTTTTGAACTGCCACATACAATGCTCGATAAAATATTCATCACACAAAGGAAAAAAATGTGCGTGCGTGTGTGTGTGTCCCTCAACTGAAACAGTGTATCAGCATCCTTTTAAATGATAAGAGTTCGAGGGGCACCTGGGTGACTCAGTCGGTTAAGCATCCGACTGCGGCTCAGGTCGTGATCTTGCGGTTCGTGAGTTCCAGCCCCACGTCAGCCTCTGTGCTGACAGCTGAGAGCCTGGATCCTGCTTTGGATTCTGTCTCTCTCTCTGTGCCCCTCCCGCACTTGCATGAGCCTGCACGCGCGCACTCTCACTCTCTCTCTCCCCAAAGTAAACAAACATTAAAATATTTTTGGTAAATAAATAAATAAAAGAGTTTGAGTAGCGGGAGTGGATAGGACTCCCCCAAGGCTCACTTTCAAAAACTGCAAAATCAAGGGTCCCCAAAACAGGCATCGCCCAGGTTTGTCGTGAAAAATAAAAAAAGAACAAAGAGTTTAGCCCAGAGCCTGGCACACAGGAAGGGTTCAGTGAACAGCATGTATTCTGATGTGTTCTGTGCTTTACTTACATTCTCTCCAATCATCCCATTTCACAGAGGAACAACTGAGGTTTTAAGAGGGAAGTGGCTTGTCTGGGGTCACACTTCTATACGGATAGGTGAGTGGGGCAAGGAATATTGAACTCCTAGACAGTGATCTTCCTGCCCTCTTTTATATCCCAAAGCTGGCAAAGCGTTCCTGCTTGAATACTTAGGGAGTGGCTGGGGGTGTAAAGAGAATTTTTTGTTGCCGATGGTCTTTCATTCATTCATTCAGCACACTCTGTGTTCTGGGCATAGCAATTAGCATGCGATTCTCCGCTTAAGCTATGCCTTTGCCTGCTGCTCCTCCTGCTTGGAATGTCCTCTCTTTGCCTCCTACTCATCCTTCAAGACTCAGCTCAAGTGTCACCTGTGGCTGCCCAGCCCCCCACCTCCCCCCCCCCCCCACCAGGTTGGGAGAGGCGCTGCCTGCCTGAAACACATCCCGATGACAAGCTATAAAGATAATAATCATACCCATGACTTAGTGAGCACGGACCGGTGCAGACACTGTGCCTGGCACTTCCAAGTACTGCCTCGTTGAACTCACAGAACAACCCTTCGGAGTGAGGGGAGTAGCTTATCATGAGCCCATTTTACAGATGAGGAAGTTGGGTCTCGAAACAAGAACGATGTCCCAGACCACAGCCGGGAAAGGCCCGACCAGGGTTTGCCCCCAGTAATCTTCCCCTCTCCCTCCTTTCTATCCCTGCCTCCTCCTGGAAGCCTCCCTGGGTTTACCCCTGCTGCACCCTGACTCAACCTCACCACCCTGAGGCTTCTGTACTCAACCTCACAGACTCCGAACATCCACAAGTTGCAATTTGGAAGCAAGTTCAAATCCCTACTCTGCCACAGTGACTGGCAGAGACCTTGCCACATTATTGATTCCCGCATCTATGAAATGGGAATAACGAGCCCCGTTTCCTCACACAGGAAGGTGGTGAGTTCAAGTGTGAAGTCCCAAGGACCTGGATGTTTATGTCCATCCCTGGGCAGGCAGACAAGGGGCACTCAGAAAGCCTACCCAGCTGCTACGCCTCCAGGAAGGGGTCTGCAACCGAGTGGCTCCCTAAATAGAATCCTGACCAATGTCTCTATGCAAGTTCAGACAACGTCCACCTCTCATCTGGATTTTCCGGGCACTCTCACTGGTCTCTCAGCCTCCTCAGAAAAGCAGAGCAAGCTTCCCAAAACACACATCTGACTCCATGCCCCTCCTACAGAGAAACATCCACAGCACCCCGCAGCCCTGGAATAAAGTCCAAACCCCTGGGAATAGTGAACCTGGCCTTGGCCAGCATCTCCTGCCAACACCCCATGCTCCCTCCTGTGTTTTCAGGCCGTTCTGTTCCCTTTTTCTGGCCCATAACACCATCCTCGTCCTGCTGGCAAGTTCTCCAAGAAACTAACCCCCCTGACCCCCATTCCGCTGCATGCCAGAAGGCAGGCATCACCCCCTCTGCTTATTATCAGAGCTCTCCCCTCTAGACAATTGCCTCTTTTCACCAGGCTTTACCCCTCAAGGTTATGACTGCTAGCCCCCTCTTTGACACAATGTCTTGAAATATTTATTGCATGTATGCATGCACGCACGAATGAATGAATGAAGTATATTTAAAATACTCCTCTGGGGTTCTTTTTCTGAATTGGTCAAGAGATGTATTCTGGAGATGGTGCGAGGGAATATATGTTCAGGATCAGACAGTGGCCTGTTCCATTTTCCTGCCAAGGTCAGCCTTGAGTAAAAGCCCCCGGTACCTCCAAGGTGGGGGTCCTCCACCTTCAGAATCTGGGGTGTGGTTGCAATCCCAACATCAAGAATCAGCACGGCTGCCTCAGGGCCACAGCTAGAATGTAATGCCAGGAGGGCAGATCCTAACTTGCCCTGTGTCTGCCACATAGTAGGTACTCAAATACACACTGGTTGACTGAATCAGCGGCCTCGTGTGTCCAGCACAGGAACCTGGCACTTCTCTTGGGTAACTGCGCCCTCGTCAAGCACGCAAATCCTTTAAAAAGGATTCCCCTTAGAACCACCAAGAGGGCACTGGTGTCTACACAACTCCCTTGGGAACCGTCCCAGGGATGAGAAGCCAGTGTCTAGAGGTGAATGCGTGTTTGTCCAGGAGCCTCCATGGATTGGGAAAGGGGAAAGCTGAGCTAAGGGAGAAGCCTCGTCCAAATGCCCTGGTTACCGATTAGCCAAACTCCAGAGCTTCTCTCTCTGCGAGGGGGATCAGAGGGGCAATAAACCCCTTTGGAGCAAAGACCAAGTTAACCATCTCTCTAATCCTGCAGTTTAAAAAGACAGCAAGCTGCCTTTCTGGAGCTTCCCCTGGGATACTGTATGGGAAGTACAGGGAATGGGGCACGGGAAAGAAATGGCCACAGAATAAGAGCCCACTTATTAATTACAGAGTCCCTGTCTCATACCGATCACACCTATTAATCCCGCCGGCCACTCAGAAGACTTTGATCCCCCTCCCAATCCTACCCCATTTTGCTCCAAGGGGAGACGGGGCTCAGAGAGGTTAAGTGTTTTTCCCAAGGTCACAAAGAAGCTGCAAAGAAAACGCTCTTCCTTTGTGCAACAGGTACAGCCCTTTCCCTTCCAAAAGGTAATGGCTGCTCCTGGGTAGAGAAAGTTCAGCGCCGGCCGGCAGGAAGCCCAGGCCACCTAGGCGGCGCGCGGAGGTCACGCACCCCGCCACAGGACGCGAGCGGGTTTCAGGGCGCGGCGCCCCGGCTCCGAAGCGAGTGTGTGCCAGAAGGGTGTGGAGAGGTCGGGCTCGGGTGGGGGCCAACGGGCTACTTCCCTTCCCAAGAGCCCCGCCTGTGGCTCCGGGCGGCGCCACCATGAAGATGAGGGCCTTCCGAGCCAGCCAGGAGCAGGGGGGCTGAGCCTTAATCCCATCAGGACGCCTCAGCTCCGGGAAGGCGCGCGGAGGGGAGCACAGGCCCCGCGGGGAGGGCGCGCCCGGAGCCCCGGCGCCCGAGGGGCCCCGCGCACGGCTGTTTTCAACGCCCCCGCTGCCCGCAGAATCCTCTTGCCCCGGGCTCGGCCTCGCCGGACACCCCCGTTCCCCAGTGCCCACCTCCGGGCCTCCAACCCGCACGGACGTCCAGATCTTAGCCGCTCCAGACTGGGTGCCCCGGATCTCCGGCGACCCCCCAGCTCCCGCCTACAAGATTTCCTCTCAGGATCCACTGCCACGGCTCGGACAAGCGTGTAGAGGGAGAGGGAAAGGGATCAACTAGCTCCCAGTCTCCAATCACTGACCCCCGCCATCCTCAGGCTGGAGATCGAATGGCAGGGACCCCAGGCCGCCGGTGCCCGATCCACTCCTGGGCTCGACTCCCAAGTCTTCAGCCTGGTGGCGCGGGATCCATTGGCTGCGCTGTGCGAGATCTTTCCGCGGGATCCACTCCCAAGTCTCGGGAGACAGATCCCCCGGCTCCCAAATCGGGATCCTCCCTCCACGCAGACCCGGAGCCAGGGGAGATCCACCGGGTCCCCACCTCTTCCCGGGCCAACTTTGCCAACTTTTCTCCCGGGGCCTCAGCCGAGCAGAAACTTGGCGCCATCGCCCACCGCCGCCTCCCCAGCCCCTCCGCGGGCGGGGGACTGGGGGCAGACAGCCCGCCCTCACCGCCGGCGGCCGCCGCACAACCTACCCTGCAGCCGCCGCCGTCTGCCCGCAGCCCGCGGCACCTGCCGGCGCCGCAGCGGCCCCGCGCAGCCTAGCCTGCTGGGGGTGGGGCCTCGCGCGGGGAAGCACCCCCCCCGTCGCCATGGGAACCGCGGCTGGCAGCGCCTGCGCGGAGGGGCCTGGGGCGGAGCGCGGCCTGCCAGACCCGCGAGCGCCTGCAGGCCCCTAGGCTAGGGTCAGAGGTCGCGAGTGCCGCGGGAACTCTCTTCCCGGAAGCGCTTCGCGCCTGCCTGTGCGACCCCGCCGCGCGCAGCTTGGAAGGTGCTCGTGATCCCGGTCCGCGTTCCCGGGACGACCCCAGATGCCGGCCGGGATCCCCCGCAACGGGTACCGGCTCGCCGCGGGCCTGCCCTCCCGAGAGCCTAAGGCAGCCCGGGAACTCTGGAGGCGCTGGGTAAAGACTCGCCCTTTGAATCATCCCGGCGGCTGGCGCCAGCCCCAGAGCAAGAAGGATCTGCGCGAGGCGCCAGCGCCCCCTCGCGGCGGGCAGGGGAACTGCAACCCTTTTTCGGGCGTGTGGGAAGCTGTTCAGCACCTTAGGGGACGGCCGCTGCCATTGTGTTGCAGTGGGAAGCCAGACCCGTGAAGACTTTTGGACAACTTGAGAGAATCGTAGGACGCCGCCCCTAAACAAGAAAACACCTGTGTCGCTATCTTCCATTCCATACGTCTTTATTAAGCACCTACAGCGTGCTAGGTGCTGGGCACCCAGTGGTTAAGCAGCTGGCAAGCTCCAGGCTCTTGTGGGACATTGCACAAATAAATTGAACTGCATTGGTGACAAGGTCTCCTAAGGAAATGCACCGGGCATGAATAACTGGAGGACCTAAAATCATGTGCATTTATTGAAGAGGAGTTAGACCTCGATAAAGGTGAGAAGAGAGAAAAAGGACATCACACTGCGTGGCTTTGGGAGAACTGACGGGAGGCTCACTTGCCTCATCTTGATATGTGTGTGTGTGTGTGTGTGTGTGTGTGTGTGTGTGTGTGTAAGGAAATACATCTCTGTTGCAGGAGACACATACCGTATCTGTTAACTCTTTCCATTTGCACAACAGTCCTTTTGAGGTTAGGACCACCCCCCGCCCCATTTTACCAAGGAGCAGCCTAACACTCTCTAATTGACTCAAAATGCTGAGGTAGAGGCCCCATAAGATCTAATACCTTAGGACACTCTCCTCTATCATCTGGATGTCTTGAACACAATCATCGGTAGGCCCCAAGTCAGTGGTTTTTAAATATGACTGCCACCCCTGGGGGTAGGAGACGGGAGGATGGTTGAATTGAAAGTTAAAATCTGTCAAAATGCACGTTTAATCCAGGGCTTTTACAGGACAGGTGTATGTTCTAGAAGCAAAGGCAATTCATTGTTTATTGTCTGCTTCCTTCTGGAAACCTCCTGGAGGCACAGACTTTTGTCTCTTGTTCACTCCTGATTCCCAGTGCCTAGAGCAGGGATTGGCACGCAGTAAGCACTCAATAAATGTTGAGCGCAGTAAATACTGGGTTAAACGCACAAATGACCAACAGCTGATAGCATATCATATGCCACCTCTCCTCTCCAACCTTATAGGAACTTCCTGTCTCTCCTGGGCAAATCTTGATTAACCAGAATGTGTGGACTGAGGGTTCTGTTTAAGCTGAATGTCTCTCAGGGGTGCCTAGGTGGCTCAGTCAGGTGAGCATCCGACTTGGGCTCAGGTCATGATCTCACGGTCCATGAGTTCGAGCCCTGCGTCGGGCTCTGTGCTGACAGCTCGGAGCCTGGAGCCTGCTTTGGATTCTGTGTCTTCCTCGCTCTCTGCCCCTCCCCCGCTCATGCTCTCTCGTGCTCTCTCTCCCTCTCTCTGTCAAAAATAAACATTAAAAAAAAATTAAACTGAATGTCTCTTGGCTCCCAGCCAGCTTAGTGCTCCATCTTGGCATCACCTCTCTATCCCAGAATGTAAGCACCAGCGGGGAGAACACAGCCCTCCTCCTGCCAGCACTTGCAGGAACCCCCAACCCGGGGGTATCCATTCCCAGCCTGACCAGCTCTTTCCCCCGAGAGATGCCCAGCCCAGGTCCAGCACCAGCGCTTCTGCCTCCGTCAAGCTCTGAGGGCATCCCAGAGATGACAAACTACAACTCCCAGAATGCTCCTGGCCTTGAGAGCGGGAGGACTTCCTGGTTGAGCCCCTCCTCTGCTGATTCCCCCTGCATTCCTGGGTCCTCCAATCCAGGTGAGAGGCTGCCAGCCAGCACAGACCCAGAGATTATACCCTGACCAAAGAGGTATCAGGTTGTGCACTGTTTCCAGAGCCAACTCCTAGCTGGCTTTACCCCTGGCTTTTCTGTTCCTGGGGATAGAGGACAGTGCCACCCAGCGACTCTCCCAGTACTCCTACTCTGTCCCCTCCTCCGGGAAGTCTGCCCTGATGTGGCAGCTCTGTCCAATGGAACTTTCTGCAGTGATGAACACTCAAAATGTGGCCAGTGCGACTGAGGAACTGAATTTTAAATTTTATTTAATTTTAATTTAAATCTAAATAGCCACATGTGGCTCTGGCTACCATATTGAACCATATAGTTCTAGAACTCACATATTCCTTGGCAAAGACCATATTCATGCATTTTCATTGGTTCACACTTATCCATTTTGTTTCCCTTGTAGTTTGCCTGCTTCTTGAGGGTGGGAGCCAGTATATTCCTTGAAATGCTGTCCCTTAACGCCAGGCCTGTGCCCATGCCATGTCCTCTGTCTGGAACACTTGGCGCTTCACTTGCCCATCATCAGAAACCACTAAATATTCTTCAGATCTTAGCTTTAATATCACCTCCTCCAAGGAGCCACCTCTTACTTACAAGGTAGCCACCCTGACTACCATACTGCAGCCCCCCAGTTTTCCTCCCACCACTAAAGCACTAATAACACTGTAGTATAATTGCCCAATTACATCCCTACCTTTCTAGACCGTGAGCTCCTTGGGAGCAGAGACTAGTACAAAGTTGACACATAAGAAATATCCACGGGGTTGAATGTTGAATAACTGTTTTCACATGACATGACCCAGCGCCTGGTTCCCAGCAAGGATACAAATGGAAACTGTCACTTACTGAGCTGAGCACTTTGCCTGCGGCTATCTTTACAATCCTTTAAGAGATGCTTTATTGTTCCCTCTCTTTTATAGATGCGGGGATCTGAAGCTCAGTGAGGTTAAGTAAATTGCTCAAGGTCACACAGCTATGGTATCTCAGTCTGGGTTCCCTGGAAAACAGAGCCTGAGACAAAAGTTTCTTGCTAATGCTTTAGCTGGGAGCGTAATCCCAACCCAACGAAAGTGAAGGAAAGGGACTCTGAGGCGACGAAAGAGCGTGAGCACATACAACACATGAGAAGTTGACTAGAGCCTCTCATGAAAACACAGCCAGCCGGGAGTTCCAGCACTCAGGGCCTCTCCAGAGAGGCCACGTGAACTACTGCAGGGACCAAAGGCAAGGCAAGACATGCACTGACACATCCCATCTCCTATCTGCCGTCGGTCACGGTTGGGTCCAATTGCTTCTCACTTCTGGGTTGTGTCACCTGTGCCTCTGGGCAGCCATGAGGGAAGCCAGTTTCCCACCCAGAGCTGTACCTGAGTCTGCAAGGGGAGGCACCCGAGCCCCCACTGCCGACGGTCTGGTCACATCAGCTTGGACGACAGCTGGGGATTTGGGGAGGCTGGCCCAGTCCTCAGGCCACTGCAGGCACTGCAGGCTGAGCTGGTCAAGTGGCTGCAGCAAGGGACCCCGACTGCTTGCAGGGAGAGGCGAGCAGAGGCCGGATTGCGACTAGTGTGGCTGGGGGGCTCTGAAGGACACAGCTGAGCACGCCTGAAAAGGTGTATCTGTCAAGCCTGATACAGCCAATAAGCATCAGAACTGGGATTCAGATCCAGTTTTCCCTAACTCCAAAGCCTTTCAACAAATATTGATTGAAAGAAAAAAATGAAGGGGCGCCTGGGTGGCTTAGTTGTTTGAGCGTCTGACTTTGGCTCAGGTCACGATCTCACAGTTTGTGAGTTCGAGCCCCCGTTGGGCTCTGTGCTGACAGCTCAGAGCCTGGAGCCTGCTTCGGATTCTGTGTCTCCCTTTCTCTCTCTGTCTTTCCCTTGCTTGTGTTCTCTCTCTCTCGCTCTCTCTCAAAAATATTAAAAAAGAGAAAGAAACAAATGAAGAACTGAGTGACTGAATGAGTGGGAAATCCCTAGCAATAATCAACTCCAGATGTGCCCATCTTACGGATAAAGAAACTGAGGTCCAGAGAGGCAGAGATGCCCTGACCAATGTCACACTAAGTGCAGGTGGCAGAGCTGGGACTTAACCTCGGCCTCAGGCCTCACTCACATTTTCTGCACTTAATTTTCTGGACTCTCATGCTTCCTCTAGCACGAGCCAGTGTGTCCCTGTTTGTCATGGTAGCATTTACAGTATTAGAGCGATATCTCTTTTTCTCACCTGCCCAGCATCCATTCCACATCCTCTGCTAACCTTAGTTTTCCTCCTAGAAACCACCCCATCCACCACCTTTAGTCCATGTCATCCCAGGGGGTTGAACCTTGTGACATGGCTACCATGTCACCAGTCCCCAACCCCCTACCCCCAATCCTAGGGCACAGGACTTAAGTCTGGCCAATCAGAACAACCCACCTTCCTGGCCACAATGAATGGTTCATGGGTGGGCATGTAACCTAAGCTTGCCCCACAAGAGTTCATCACAACACTTGCTGCCACTCTGTATAAAGAGAAGCTTTCTTTTCTCTGGAATTGCTTTCCTTTGGCCTCAGAAGGCCAGCCAGAAGCCAGAAGCCAGAAGCCAGAGAGAATCTGCCTGCGAGTGAAGCCAACTCAGCAGAAAACAGAGCTGAGAGATGGGGGAGCGAGAAGTCCTGAAGATATTGCTTATTCACCTGGATCCAGCTGTGCCTAAAGCTGTAACATTAAAATGTCAGTTATGGAAGCCAATAAATTTCTCATTTCTACTTGAGCCAGTTTGAATTACGATTGTCTCACAGCAAAAGACAAGACCAGCACCTACTCTGTGTGAAATCTTAAGGTAGATGCTGGAGATAAAGATTTTCGGATCCAGTGCCCACTTTCTGGAAGTTCACAGGCTATAGCGAAGATCCTCAGGTCCCAGGGAAATATGTAAGCCTGTTCCATGGACTAGAATTACCAAAGCAGAAGGGAAAGCACAGTGCCACGAATTTCAACAACTGCTGTTTAATTGTAGATCAGTTAATCCCTATTCATGCCTTCTCCTACCCAGGAAACACCATACCCATACCCCATTCCGATTTGTGGTTGGCTTTTCCCTCCTTGTCCAGCCCTTCCAGCAGCCCGGAGTGAAAGCCTGTTGATTTAAGGAGCACACACACACACACCCCACACCAGCTTATCACCCACCTGGGCTTTATTCACCAACCTGAATGTTTCCTTCAAAGGGAACATTTTATAGGATCATAGACTTCTGTTCAAAGCTGGAGCCTGAGCAGAAGAGGCCACATTGGAGAGTTTTGACCTGAAGTGTGGTGAGTGTGGAGGGAAGAATCTGGAGGGGGGAGAGGGGAAAGTCTTGTCCAGAGGCCATAATGGGCTTCAGGGGTCCATGAGCCCCTGAAATAACGTGTGTGTGTGTGTGTGTGTGTGTGTGTGTGTGTGTGTACACAAGGCTGCACGGGGGATGCATCCCATAGTTTTTTAAAATTATTTTTAAATATATTTTTTAAATGTTTATTTTGGGGAGAGAGAGAGCACGAGCTGGGCAGAGAGAGAGGGAGTCAGAGGAGCCAAAGCAGGCTCTGTTCCAAGAGTGGAGAGCCCAAGTGGGGCTCAAACCCAGGAACCATGGGATCGTGACCTGAGCTGAAGTCGGATGCTTAACCGACACAGCCACCCAGGCACCCTTGCATCCATAGTTTTAAATCCCATTTTCAAAGGACTCTGTCACCTCCCAAAGGTAAGTCCCATTGGTCTAGGACATGGCCATCCTTCTGAGGGCGGGTATCTTGGTCTTCTCAGGTCGCTAGAAAAAAGCGTCACAGAGTGAGAGGCTTATAAATAAATTTTTCAGTGCTGGAGGCTGGGAAGTCCAAGATCTAGATGCAGGCACATTTGGCGTCTGGTGAGAGCCCACTTCCTACTACGTAGAAGGCCATCTTTTCTCTGTGTCCTCACATGGCCGAAGGGGTGAGGGAGCTCCCTGGGGCCTCTTTTATAAGGGTACTGATGCCATTCACGAGAGTTCTACCTTCATGACCTCATCACCTCCCAAAGGCCCACCTCCTAGTCCAATGACCCTGTGGGGCAGGATTTCCACAGAAGAATTTTGAGGGCACACACCCATTCAATCCATTGCAATGGGAAACTGGGGCTTAGGGCCATTACACTGCAGGATTTTCCAAAGCTCACACAGCCAACCTGGAACGCAGCCTAGACTAGAAGCAGAAATCTGGCTCAGCCGGCTGGGCAGCTGGGAGAAAGAGACAGGAGTGGGAGTCGAGATCCTCCCCAGTCCCAACCGGTGCATCAGATCTCAGCCTGGACATCACCTGCCCACCCTCCGCTCCCCAGGCTGGATCAGGTGCCCCTCCTCTGTGCTTGAGCCCAACATTGCCCTGGGCTTTCTCTTGGTCTGAAGCCGTGTCTGTATGTATCTGTTGATTGATGGGTTCATAAAATACACATCCCAAACCTGACCTAGGCTACATCACATTTAGATACCTCTTCCTCCCCTAGCAAACCTACCCCTCCTGTGGCTCCCCACCCCAAGGTATTGAGGATGCCCTGGAGGTATCGTCACACTTTGTGTCAAATCTGTAAGCAAATCCGGTTGGCTTGACCTTTGACACTTAATATAGATCCAGCATCTGACCACTCCTTTCTCCTTCCCTCCCTCTCTGTCTGCCTATCTGATCCACCATTGTCTCTCACTTGACTGACTAAAGGTGCTGACTGCTTCTCCCTTCTTCTCCCTATGCCCTGGTTCTCCCCCCAGCAGCTGCAGTGATCTCTGTAAAACACAAGATAGGTCCTCACCCTCCTGCTCAGGCCTATCCACAGACTCTGCATCTCACTCAGAAATTAAAAGACAAAGATCTTCACTGCCAACAAAGCTCTCCACTCTCCCCCATCCCTCCGCCTCTTGGCTTCCTGAAACTTGCCAAGCGCCTGCTTACCACAGGGCCTTTGCACTCGCACCTTCCTCTGCATGGAATATTCCTCTCCCACAAACCCACCTGGCTTCCCCCTTCAGTTCTTGCCCAAAGGTCACCTTCTCATGGCTTTCCATGACCTCTCCAATAACATGGCATCTCCTTTCCCTGCTCCATTTTTCTCTGTGGCATTTATTAACAACTGACATCTTATATGCTGACTTGTTTATATCCTTACTGTCTTGTTCTCCTTCTAGAGTGTAAGCTCCGTGAGGACAACAGATTTGTCTATTTTCCTCATGACTAAATCTACAACACCTAAAATGCTTCCTGGAACATAATAGACACCCAATAAATATTTGTTAGATGGATGGATGGATGGCCGGACCACATTGTTCTTTCTTGTTTCTCTGTCTTGCCCACAAAACCCAAAGCTCCTAGAGGGCAGGCACTCTGTCCACTGCTCTATCCATGAGGGTCAGACAGGGCTGGGCACATATAGGTTGAGTGAACAAGTGACCAACCCCTTTGGTTAATAGATAAGGACACAAAAGCCAGGGAAAAGAAAGGGACTTGGCGGTGGGGACATACCAAGGAACTAGCAGCCACCTCTAACCTCCCGAGTCTCAGAGCCCCGCCTGCTATGGCTGGCTGTGGCTCCTCTGGGAACATGCATGCTCTCTGGTCAGATCAGGTGGGAGGGTTGACCAAGCCCTAACCCTGGACAGCCCAGGAAGCTGCTGGGTATATATCTGACTTTTAAACTAACCTTTTAGCATCACTTTGGGCTTAGGGCCCAGAGTCAGAAGTCCAATTGCCTGAGCCCGAGTGCAGGGCTTGCCACTTACTTCCTGAGCCCTCGTTTTGTCTTCTGTAAAAACGCGAGTTCCCGGAACAGCACCTGCCATAGAGTGGCCGGGAGGCTTAAATGACCTAAGGCACCGAAAGTGTTTCAAATGGGGCTTTGTGATAGTGAGCGCTCAAGAATCCTCCACCGTCATCAACAGTTAGATGCTGAGCTGGAGGAGAAAATGTTCAGCCCCTTTCAAGCTTCCCTTAGGTGGATTCCAGCTAATTGGAGCCTGCCCGGATGTGGTTTCAGGTTATAATGCCTCATTTAGGTTTCTGGGCACCTGGACGGTCGGCGTGATTTTCCCAGGTGACACTGAGCACATTATCCGGAGAACAAAATGCTTTTCAAGGTCAGAAACGCCCGGAGAGCCACTGGGGCAGCCAGAGAGAGGCAAAAATCATGGGCCTTGGGCAGTTCTGGGCTCCCCAGCTTCCTGGCTGGAATTACACCCCTCAGGATCCTGCCAAACCCACAGGAGAGGCTGATTTTGGTGCAGGATTAAAAAAATCCACTCTCCCTCACTCAAGGGGCTGCATCTCACTTGCTGGCAGACGGCCACGAGGTTTTTCTAATCCTAGGAATAAAAAGTCTATGCATTGTGACCCTGACCTACCTGCCCCAGCTTCTCTCTCCCTCCCCTGAAAGGCACACACATGCATTTTATCCCCTTAAACTTTCATAATAACTCCTGCCCCCTTATCCAGAGAGGTGGGATGGCCTTCCCAAGGTCATAGTGTTGGGAAGGGGAAGATGGTCTGTCCGCTTCTTTCTAGAACATCACCCTGCTCAGTGATTGAACCCAATGCTCCCTACCCTCTGGGATGTCCAATCTGCTTTTATAGATGGAGAAACTGAGGCCCGGAGCAATGGAGTGACTTACCCCAGGTCATAGAGCTGGGAAGTGATAGAGTGGCCAGCCTCCAAGCCCAAGAGTCATGCCACATTTAAAGTGCTGGCCGGGCTTAGAGCCCAAAGTGAGACCCAAGGTTGAAAAGCACCAGCCCTGGGGAGTCTGTGTAGGTGCCCTTGGCTTGGTGGGCAGCTCTGCTTTGACCATGGTGGCCTTGAGCCGGCTCAGCCCTGCTGGGCCTCACTTCCAGTCGTCTAAGTAGTGTTCCTATTAGCAAAGAACCTTCTCCCCTCAGCCTCCTCATCCAGCCACCTCTCTTATTATTTAAATAAGACTGGACTTTCAGTTGTTCATTAAAATACATGTGAGTTCCTAATGGACAACCAGTATCACAGCAAAACATAGAAGAAAACTGCCAATACAAGGAAACCCCAACCACATTCCTAAATTCTCACTGGACTCTGTTGCCTGTTCAAGGCTCCCCATCATTTTTTAATAATTTCTTTTTTAACTTGGGGCACCTGGGTGGCTCAGTCGGTTACGCATCTGACATCGGCTTGGGTCATGATCTCCCAGTTTGTGGGTTCGAGGCCCTCATCAGGCTCTTTGCTGTTAGCTCAGATTCCCTCTCTCCCCCCCCCTCTCTGCCCCCTCCCTGGCTCATGCTCACTTGCTCTCTCTCAAAATAAATAAGCTTTAAAAGAGCTGCTTTACTCCAACAGAGACTTTCTTCTTGATGTTTGAAGGAAAATTGACTAACTTCAGCATTCCATGATTTTGTGACATTTAAGGCTGGGTCCAGGTGCCACCCCAGATAGTCTCCAGGGACCATGTGAGGCACCACAGCACCTGGCATTATTCTTCTGGAAAACTGCAGCGTGGTTACTCTAGGGTGGCCCTTGTACCGCTAGGCTAGGTCATAAAATCTCTTTGTGCTGATGCATGTGTTGGAGGAGCTGGTAGAGATGGAGGGAAAGGCGTCTTGCCCAACCCTTCCAGGAGGGGTAGAGAGGTCACCAAGGGGGTAGCGGTGGGCGTTTGCTGGTCAGTGGTTGAAGCAGGGTCTTAACTTCCCTTTGGAGTGGTTTGCGCCCCACCAACCTCGCTCTCCCTATCTGCTGGGGTAATTACCGGTTCTCCCTCCGCTGCTGGCACCCTTCCCTTCCTTCCTTGTCTTTCCCACCCATCTGCTCCCCTTCCTCTCTGAGAGCAAGCCAAGGGGACAGGCATTGGGGAGCGGGAGTTGTAGGGATGTTCTGAGGGGAGGAGAAGGTGTTTCTGCCTATCAGTCTGGGAGCTGGAGTCTTGGCTTAGATTCCAGTTTTCCCCTGATTTGCCAGGAGATCTTGGGCAATTTGCATGAGCAATCTGTGTCTCCATTTGGTTTTCATCGGTTTGAAGTAGCTTCTAATCCTAGTTATGAGCCATCAGGCAACTGTGAATAATACCGATACAACTGGCATCAGTCACCACCGCCACCACTATCACCATCGTCACCACCTCCACATCATTGCCACCATCATCATCACCTCCTTCTCATTATCACCACCATCACCACCACCTCTGCCGCCACCATTACCACCATCACCACCAGCAGCATCACCCCCCCACCACATCCGCACCATCATACATCATCACCACCATCAGCATTATCATCATCATCTCCATCATTATCACCACCATCAGCATTATCATCATCTCCATCATTATCACCACCATCAGCATCACCACCACTACCAACATCACCTCCACCACCACATCATCACCACCATCACCACCATCACCATCATCACCGTCAACATCATCACCACCATCACCATCACCACCACCATCATGATCATTATGACCATTTATTGAAGACGTACCAGGTGCAGGGCACTCTACAAAGCACCTTCTGTACATTTTCTCATTTAGTCCTCCCAACAACCCATGAGATAGGTACTAGTAGAAGGCTTGTTTCACCGATAAAAGAACTGAGGCTCACAAGGGGTAACTGACTTGCCCAAGGTCACACAGACAATAAATATGATAGCCACAATTGAAATTCTGGGGCCTCAAAGCCTGTATGCCTCCCCAAAGAGAAAGTATTTGCTTGGGTTATCAATGGTTGGAACGTCGGTTTGTACCTGGGACTTTCACAGACACAACGGGGGTAGTCGTCTCAGGGCAAGAGAAATGAAATTCTCTGGAATAAGATATAGGGAGATGCCATCACCAGGATAGAGGCGCTCTCCTGGCCTTGTGTGGGGAACAGATGCCCCTGAGCAGAGAGGGACAGATATACAGCCCTGCCTCAGAAGAAAGCTAAGAGCTGGGGAGAGGAAGATAGCAGGAAGAGTAGAGGTGGGGGGGGGGGTGAATGAAGCCGAGCAAGGAGATGGGAAATGCCATCTTAACTGGAATACTTAACTGGAACCAGTTAAGTATTCAACTTAATACTGGTTCAAGTATTAGACAGACCCAGGTTCAAGTCCTGCTGTCCCACATCTCAGCCGTAAGACCCTGGGCATGTCCCTTCTCTTCCCCCAGGGAGCCACCCAAACCTGTGCCTGGCCCACAGCAGGTGGATGATACACGGTGACTGTTAGGGTCATTACCCTGGGCTTTCAAGGACAGCTGTCAAGTCACCAGGTCTGCGTATGAATCCCCGGCCACCCTTTCCAACTGTGTCCTTGAGCTGAGTCGCCCACACCTCTCTGAGCCTCAGGGTCCTCCCTTATAAAACAGGAAGTCATAGCACCCACCCTCCTCTGCTGCTGTGCAGCCCGGCAGACCCCTGGGCCACAAGAGGGCTCTCCTCCAGTCAACAAAGATGAGCCCACTCCGGCCCTCTAGTCTTGTGGCTGGGGCGTCACGTAGCCTATGAGTTATGCGATGCATGTGAATTGCCTGGCCCATGAGAGCATGTGGACAGCAGTGGCTGTTATTATTAGACACTCCTCCAGCTCACTCACCCAAACTGACTTCCTGGGTCAGTCTGGGGGAGTCTGTTACCCTCTCTGCGCCTCTACTTTCCCATCTGTAAAGCGGGAGGAGACAGAACAAAGTCTAATGTTTGGGCATGCGGGCCCCTGGGCACCTTCCGGCACAGAGGGAGAGAGTGTAGAAAGGAGGTGGGATTTCTCACTCAGAGGAAACAGAGACATGCCATCGCAGGCAGCGAGGTGTTCCAAAGCGTGCACCCACAAAATTCTCACGTAAGACCGTGCACACGGGTGTTCACGGCACAGCTGCCGGGGGCAGAGGGCTAGCGCTGGTGAGATGCAAAGGGAATAATACCACGCCGCAGGTGGAGGCGATGGGGTGGCAGGTCCAGCCGGGCTCGGCTCACTCTCCCTCGACATCTCGGGGTCTCTGCGCAGCAGTGGGTTTCCACCTGTACTGCATTTCATTGCCCGTACAGTGTCGGTCCCGTTGCAGCCTATTTGGTCACCCGCACGTTGCTGCCACCCACTGCTGGGGACAGCCCTCAACCAATGGCTGGCGAGAATTGGTTGTGTAAAATCCACGCCTCCCTCAGCCCCTGGGAAGGGTAACTCTAGGGTGCCGGTTGCCATCTCCCGGAGTCACACTGGGGCCAGCCGGCTTCATAACACATTCTTAACTGGCTGCGTTCTCTTCTCATCCCACTTCTTCCTCCACGGGGCTGCCTCCAAAGTACACTACTTGCACCCAAACCCTTGTTTCAGGATCTGCCCCTGGGAAACTCACACCAAGTTAAATGGAATAAGGATACACAGTTACATGGATCAACCCTAAAAACTTTATGCTTAGTGCCCAAAGTAGGAAACAAAATGCAACATACAAAATAATGTCATTTACATAAGGGAAAAATACAAACATGCTGAGCCATACCAATTTTGCAAAAATACCTCCAAACAAAAAGACACATTAGAAGGCATGAGCTAATGGGCAGGGTAGTTGCTGGAAACAGTGTCTGTGTGTGATTTAGAAAAAGGTACCCACTCTGAGGAGAAGAAGCCCCTTGGGACAGTGCAAGACTTGATGGGTGGAGAGAATGAATGAATGACCAAATGAATGAACGAGAGAAACACAGGAGGGGCCTTGCCTGGACCAGTGATGATGACGTCCCATGCAGAATGTGTGTGTTCAAAGTTCTGTTTAAGCACTATTATTTATTCTAAGATTTGGGGCTATTCTACTTCCAGAACCTGTTAGCGCAAAGCCCTGTCCCCGCTCCCCAGATATTAACACCTCCCATTGCATCACGAGGCCAAAAGGAGGCTGATGACCTGCCTGGGGTCTGAACACAGGACCAGGTCCCTGACTTGCAGAGCGGGAGACCCTCCCCAGCCCATTTCTCTCCTTCCCGGCAGTCTCCACCACTAACCTTGCCTGTTGCCTGCTAGGTCCTTGACACCCCCTGATGGCGGGCAGTGTGTGGGCATCCCTGGGACTCTCCCTTGCCTGCATCTCAGCCCTCAGCCTCAGCTCTCCCGTCTGGTTCCAGACCCCCACCTTCTCCTTTGGCGTCCTCACCTACTGCTCCTGGCCTCAGGGTAACGGCTGGAACCAGAGCTGTGGAACCTTCAGGTCCCTGGATGACATTCCTGACTTTGCCTGGAAGGTGAGACCTGGGCTCACCAATTCACCATCCAATCCACCAGAGCAACAACAACAAAAGCCAAGTTCTGGTTCCTACTGCCTACCCTACCCCACACTGAGCCTCTGACGCTGTAGGTGTGGGGTAGAGTCTGGCTATCTGCATTTTAGCAAACATCCAGGATGATTTTGAAAGCAGCCCCATGTCCATTTAGTACCTTAGCACAAATTAGGAAAAGGTTCCCCTTCTTTGGGACACTATACTGCCATCTGCTGGAAAACAACTGTAATCAATATGCAAATGTATGATGATCCCACTGTGTCTCCAGGAGTTGTGCAGTGTACAACCTGCGCACAGCCACGTGGCTACCCTCTAAGCGCTAAATTTATTTTTTTTTAAATTTTTTTTTCAACGTTTATTTATTTTTGGGACAGAGAGAGACAGAGCATGAACGGGGGAGGGTCAGAGAGAGAGGGAGACACAGAATCGGAAACAGGCTCCAGGCTCTGAGCCATCAGCCCAGAGCCTGACGCGGGGCTCGAACTCACGGACCGCGAGATCGTGACCTGGCTGAAGTCGGACGCTTAACCGACTGCGCCACCCAGGCGCCCCTCTAAGCGCTAAATTTAAAAACCGCAGCTAAGGTGTTGAAAGTCTCAGTTATGATGCATGTTACCAAAGGGGCAGGACTCCCAGTCCGGCACCTCTAAGGAACTTTTAATTACACTGGTGCCTCTCCTGGTGATCCTGTCATATAGCAGGTACTCAGTAAAGTGGGGCATGGTGGTTGTAAGTCTGGATTTTAATTCTAGCTCTACCACTTAATTCGTTATGTGCCCCGAGGCAAATGACTCCACCTCCTTGGACCTCGGTTTGTTTATATGTAAAATGGGGGGTGATAATAGCACAGACCTCTTGGGGTTTTGAGGATTCAGTAGCTACCCAATAAGCAGAGACACCTGCACCGGCCCCTACCTGTCCCAGTCAACACCCTCCTTGTTCTTTCTTCCTGACAGGTCTCAGCTGCAATTCTCCTTGGAGGATGGCTCTTGTCGGCCTTCAGTGCAGTTCTCCTCCTGTCCTGGGCCCTGGCCCCCAAAGGGCTGTGTCTCAGAAGGGGCAGTGGCCCAATGCCAGGGGTGCAGGCAGCTGCAGGTAAATCCACTGGCACATCATAAGCATTCCAGCCATGTTTGTGGAATGAATGAATCAGTGAATGAATGAACGAACCTGTGAGCAGAGTCTGGCCTCCTGTGTTGATTCTCAGAGATAAATCCTAGGATTATAGACTTCCTGGTCTGTTGGCAAGCCAGAAATGGTGGGGAGGGAACAGCATACTTAACATCACCCTCTCCTGCCTTTAGCTAAACCCAGTCCTAATAGTCTGCCCCGCCCTTTGTTTCTCTCACATCCATCCACTTTGTATCCTCTTTACCAGGACCACCATACACAGTTGGGCAGGTTGTGCACTGCACAGAGGTGCCCAGCTGAGGGCTGAGTGATGAAGAAATCTAGCACATGTGCCACTTGCTACCCTGTGAAATTGCAGGGCTGCACTCCCCAGAAGGGTTGCTTTTCTCTAATTCATACATAGGCTTTGGATGGTCTAGCCCAGGCCTTCACTGCAACCCTCATTCAATTAATTCTCCACCATCTCTCACCTGGATTAGAGAGATAACCACCTCACATGTCTGTCTGTTGCCACCTTTGACCCCTAGAATCTGTGCTATGCTGGCCAAACAGGTCCTATTAAGACTGAAATCAGATCGGGCCCCTCAGACTGGCTTATCTACCCTCCAGTGACTTCCTGTTACACTCAGAGTAAAATCCACACTCCTCGTCATGGCCGGTGAGGCTCCGCCTGATTAAACCCTCATTCCCTCGCCAATCTCACCTCTTGCCCCTTCTGCCAGGCTCAACATGATCCAACCACATGGCTTGCTTTCTTTTGCTCAGATACACCATGCTTGTTCCCTCTGTCTGGAATTCTCGTTTCTCAGATCTTACAGGTCTTGCTCCCCTACTCTGCTCAAATATCACGGCCTCAGTGAGGTCTTCTGTGACCCTAGGTACGGGAGCTCCCCTCTCCTGAGATTCTCCTACCTCATTCTTTGTTCTCTATGCTTCACAGCACTTACCGTATCTGCCTGCTTGATTATTGTTCATCTCTGTCCATTAGAATGTCAGCTACTTGAGGGCGAGGACATGTCTGCTTTGACATCGCCAGCACCTGGGACAGTGCTTTGCACACAATAGACGTCCGCTAAATATTTGTTGAATCAATGGATGGAGCTATAGTCCTTGTCCTAGGCTTGCACAGGGTCTAGTGCGTGTGGGGCACACAAAGTGATTACAACTCAAGGGGTGTTTGACATAATAGGGATGAGCGCAAGACACAAGGAAAAACTCCAGGAGGGTGGAAGGGGTGTACAGAAGTCTTCCCAGAAGAGGAATCAGTTGAGCTGAGTCTGGAAGTCTGGAACTCCCAACGAATGGGAGTTGGTCACATATAGAAGGGGATTCCAGGTAATGGAACACCAGAGGCAAAAGCATGGAGACAAGCAAGGCACGTTCACAGAACTGTAAGTAGACCAATGTGGCTGAAGAACAGCAAAGGAAGCTGGGGTCATGTGATTCTCCTGCTTTGGAAGGGCCTTGAAAGTGAGGAGGTGTCCAGCTCGTTTCCTTAGTATCATTAGTGCCCACTATAGCACCTGCAACAGTTTCGATGCATGAATGCATGCATGGATAGGTGGGTTGGTGAATTAACAAATGAGTGAGTGGGTAGGTGAAATTATGGGTGTATCCATGGAATATATCAGTGGATGATGGATGGATGGAAGGATGATTGGGTGGGTGGATGGATGGGTGGATGGATGGATGGATAAATGGATGGATGGTTGGGTAGATGAATGGATGGATGGTTGGGTGGATAGATGGTCAGATGATTAGGTGGGTGGATGGATGGGTGGGGTGCAGGTGGCTAAGTGGGCAGATGGATGGATGAGCGAATGGATAGAGGGATGGAGATATGAGTGGATGGGTGAGTAGTAGATGGACAGTTGGGTGGAAGGCTAGTTGAGTAATGGGTGGATAAAAGGAAAGGTGATGAATATATAAGTGAATAGACTGATGGATGAGTGGGTGGATGGGAGGGTGGATCAGTGAGTCCAGGAATGGAGACTGGCCCAGAACCCCTTGACTGACACACTGGTGTTCTTTCCTGCCATTTCTAGCCACTGCCACCATTGTGGACCTGCTGGTTTTCCCCATCAGCCTGGACTCCCCACTTGCCAAGGAAGCCTGTGGAACCTCCTCTGTGTACTGCAGTGGCCAGTGCCTGCTGGGCTGGGGCTATGTGACTGCCATCTTCAGCGTAGTCCTGGCTAGCTTTCTGCCTATGATTGGGTGGCCCCGCATGACTCAGGTCCAGGGGAGGACCATCCTCTTCTCCAGTGACACTGAGAAAAGCATCCTCATACCAGAAACGAACAAATAAAAATTTCCCAAGAGGAGAAAAAAAAAGAGGACGCAGGACAATTCTGAGTCCAAGCTGTCCCTCAAATACCACATCTTTCAGGGGCACCTGGCTGGCTCAGTCGGTGGAGCATGCAACTCTCGATCTGGGGGTTGTGAGTTTGAGCCCTACGTTGCGTGTAGAGATTACTTAAAATTAAAAAAAAAAAACCCAACTTTAAAAAATGCTGCATCTTTCAATAGACAGGCCTATTCTCCTTCTCTACCCTCCATCTTTATAACTCCTTTTTTCTTGGAGAATTTGAGAATTATTTCTTTTCTAATCAAATATTTAGTAAGTGCCCGTTTGTATAAGAGTTTGTGCAAAAGTGTGTCCAGTGTTGGGGTGGGGATGAGGGGACGTGCCTCATCCCTCCCTGCAGACAGTCCCACTGATATGGAGACTTTGCTCTTACTCGGGGAACATGAAGTCCTTCAGATCCTACTCCAACCTCTCTCTTGTGAAACACCCAACACCCCCGGGCCTCTCCCTCCACCATATTGAATTCTGGGCCCATGGAAGGCCATTCACTCTTCCATCCTTTGCACACGCTTTGTCAGGGATGCTGGAGTCGACCTGTTGCTTCTGCCTACCATGACCCACTGCCCTTCTTTGGGAGTGGCACCCTAATCTTTTCTTGAGAGTTGACCCCAGCAGCTCTCTGACTAGCCCATGTTTTTTGTTTGTTTTGAAATTTATTTTTATTTATTTTGAGAGAGTGTGTAAGCAGAGGAGGGGCAAAGAGAGAGGGAGAAAGAGAATCCCAAACAGGTTCCACACTCAGCACACAGCACAACTCAGGGCCCCATCCCACGACCGTGAGATCATGACTTGAGCCCATATCAAGATCCAGATGCTCAATCGACTGAACCATCCAGGCACCCAGCTCATGTTTTAAGGCGGATAAATGAGCCCTTCTAGCCAATAAAGCCTGGCTGGAGAAACTGCTTCACAGATGGGCATGGAACCCGTGCCAGCCTGGAGGAGAGTGGAACCATGACATAGACAAAGGTGGAGCTCTAAGGACTTCATCTGAACACCTGGATCCAGCCATGCCTGCTCCCCTACCTGCAGGAGACGTGGCCACTGGAAGCTCCAGGCTGGCATCTTCCTAGCTTGGCTGCCACAGAAGGGAAGCATGAACTTCTCTCTTCTCAGGGAAGGAATCTGATTGGCCAGAAGAGGGTCGTGTACCCCCTGGGGGGAGAGGCACGTCAGCAGTCTCACTAGAAGGCCATGGTTGTAATCTAAGAGATACAGCTCCCCAGAGGATGGGACAAGGTGCTTGTACTGGGACAGGGGAGGGATGCTAGGCGGCCAAAAACATTCAGTGCCCAGCTCCCTTTTTTTTCTAAATTCTTTTTTTTTTTTAGTGTTTATTTATTTTTGAGAGACAGAGAGAGACAGCATGAGCCGGAGAGGGCAGAGAGACAGAGAGGGAGACCCAGAATATGAAGCAGGCTCCAGGCTCTGAGCTGTCAGCCCAGAGCCCGACGCTGGGCTCGAACTCACAGACCGCGAGATCATTGACCTGAGCTGAAGTCGGACGCTCAACCGACTGAGCCCCCCAGGCGCCCCGCCCAACTCCCTTTTGAAGGGTATCTTTATTATCCCCAGTTCACAGAAGTGAAAACTAAGGCTCAGAGAGGGACAGTCACATGTCTAAGTCTGCACAGATGTCTGGGATTTGAACCTAGGTCCGTCAGACTCTATGGTGGAGGCAAAAGAACATCTGGATTTGCTCCCTTTGCCCAACCCAGCACATCTTTTCCTTTTTTTAATGTTTATTTACTTTTGAGAGACAGAGCACAAGCGGGGGAGGGCCAGAGAGAGAAAGGGAGACACAGAATCCGAAACGGGCTCCAGGCTCTGAACTGTCAGCACAGAGCCCGACGTGGGGCTCGAACTCACGACTCGAGAGATCATGACCTGAGCTGAACCAGAGGCCACATTTTGGTATCAGCAGAAACACTTCCATGCAAGTGGCTCTTGCGTGGGAAGATGCCTTCAGACCCAAGCAGCATCCCAGTGCAAAAAGCAGCAAGTAGATGCCATCAAGTAGAATCTCAAACTCAGTCCCCACCCCTGTCACCCACATCCCCTCTGTAACAACCTCACAATGGCCCCCAAGTTCCTTAATGTTCCCTTTGAACTGTTTCAGCAAGGCCAAAGGGAGCAATTCTCCAGCCCCTTACGCGGAACCATTTACAGAGATTCCGTCTTTACTCGAGGCAGAGGGATCTGTCTTATTTTCTCTTGATCACAACAAGGGACAGCTGCTATTTCAAGGAGCCCTGCATCTACAAAGGCTTGAAATCACTGTGCCCACAAGTCTGAATAAAGAAAGCCAGGAAGATACTGGAGAATTCCAGCACAATACCCTGATGTAATGGAAAATCCCCAGGGAACTAACTGCATGGTCCCGTGGGTCATTTAAATTCCTCTTGGCAGTTTGATTTAGCAACAGGTCGGCAAGCTGGCACTTCAGAAAGATCCAATTGTGCTCCTCTGGAGTCTATACCTGTCCTGGGCTCACGCTCTCAATGTGCCAGGCAGGGGACTTAAAAGCCAGAAAAGAGAGACCTGTGAACCTTTTCCTGATGCAGCAAAATCAGATGCTAACTGCAGCATCCTGTTTTGTTCCTGCTGAGAACTGATGGCCCCACCACACTTAAGTGCTGTGTTCCTCTGTCACAGCCCGAGGGGGCTGGGAGCTCACCTTGTCCCGTGCTGTCTTCCAAGAGCCATATTCTCTTAGGCTTCAAAGATTCACCTGAGAGCCTGAGCTAGGTAGATGCTGGGAACCCAGGGCCGCTGAAGTCTCAACCAGGAAATCATCCTCAGACACGCTGAGGAGCAGAGGGTCCCAGTGAAAGAATGGGGCTGGGGCTGGATCCGGAATAATGGGAGACTATTGTCCCCAGTTTGCAGAAATGGAAACTAAAGCTCAGAGAGGTCCAGTCACTTGCCCAAGGCCACACAGCCAGGAAATGGAACAGCAGGGATCCGAAATCCTCACTTCCCCAAACACGCGACAGAGATGTGGGACATGATTATAGTCGGCACAATGAGAGAGTCGTTCCCACTTGTATCGTTCTCTATGTCCCTCTGAGAAGAGAGGTGCCTCAAGTGAGTTGGTTTAAAGAGAACCAGTAAAGGGACGCCTGGGTGGCTCAGTCAGTTAAGCACCCAACTTCAGCTCAGATCATGATCTCACAGTTCGTGAGTTCGAGCCCCATGTCAGGCTCTGTGCTGACAGCTCGGAGCAGGGAACCTGCTTCGGATTCTGTGCCTCCCCCTCTCTCCGCTCCTCCCCTGCTCATGCTCTGTCTCTCTCTGTCTTTTAATAACAAATAAATGTTTTTAAAAATTAAAAAAAAGAGAACCAGCAAAGGTACAAGTGTGCAGGTGGGGCACAGACATGGTCAGAATCATGAAGGTGGGCTGCAGGTGACCTGAGTTGGAAATGCTATTAGGAAACGTGGGAGAAGATTCATTGGTTGATGGGTCTGATGTCTCTCAGACTTCAGAGCATCTGCTGGGAAGGAAGGTAATCGGAAGGGCTTCTTCCCACTGTCTTGACTGCACCCCCTCCTCTCCGGGACTCCAGGGACCTGGGGCCTGGGAGGGGCATGGGGAGGGCAAGAAGGAAGGAGAAACCAGATGCAGGAATGCCTGCCAGGCACTCCAAAATGGGATGATTAGGACCTCCTAAACCCTGTGCATGAGAAGTGCCCACGGCCTCTCCCACAAGCCGAAGGGAGAAAGCTCTAGGTAAACAGCAAATGAAGCACGGCTTTAAAAGAACGTAACAGCCAGAAGGGCCTTCACGCTGCGGGTTTGTCAGGCTTATTCTGAGGAACAGCATCATCCGGGTAGAAACTGTGGACGAGACACCATCCAAATGTTCTTGGCTACAAGGAAAGGAGGCATAGGGAGGAGAGGGGGGAAAGGGAAGAGAAGGAAGGGAGGATGGCGGAAGGAGGAGGAAAAGGATGACTGGAGTCCAGCCACCCCGTGTTCCATAAACACAGAAACCAAGGCCACTTCCCCATCCCGCCACGGAGTCGTTAAAATATGCCTAGTGATCCACAACTCCTCTTTTCCTGTCCATGCAATGCTCAAATGCACGCACTTAGGAAGGCCTCTGCAACGACAAAAAATATTCTCGTGAGATTTCTTTTCCCGTAACATACATCGTCAGTGACCGTAAGTCGACGGTGCCTGTAACCAGACATTCGTGCGCACAGAACTGGGGCGCTGTGCTGCCTGACTCTGGTGCGGCCAGGCAGTAGCTGTGAGCCCTGGTGGGGCCCTCCGGGACCACATGTAGCAAACTATAGCTGGAATTGGAGAAATGATACTGGGGAAGCTCTGCAGCACCGTCGGGACATTGGAACCGGTCTTTGCCCTCAAAAGCTTCTCCCCCCCGGGTCACCTGGGTGGCTCAGTCGGCTGAGCGTCCGACTTCGGCTCAGGTCATGGTCTGGCAGTCCGTGGGTTTGAGCCCCGCATCGGGCTCTGGGCTGACTGCTGGGAGCCTGGAGCCTGCTTCGGATTCTGTGTCCTCCTCTCTCTCTGCCCCACCCCCTCAAAAATAAACAAACATTAAAAAAAAAAAAAAAAAAAGAAGCTTCCCCCAGGAAGGAGCAGACCTTCCTGCTAAGAAAGCCCCAGTCCGAGCTGGCAAAGGACAAATCCCCACCCGCCCACTGCTGTGTGCCTTCAGACTTACCTCTGCTGGCAATCTTCTGAGAACGTGACGACCAGACTCACCCAGGCTGCCAATGCCACCTGCCAACTCTGTCTCTATTTTGCAGGCTTCTTTGGAAATCTAACTTTTTCTACATAAAACCTGAAATTCTGACAGGTGCTCATTAGGTTAAATCGAGTTTTGCTTCTGCAGCCGAAAGCTAGTTGTTTCCCTTTGACCCATGTTTAGAGGCTGCTGGGGGTGGACATCCATGAGAGGTCGCCATTGCCTGATGACTAAGGTTCTGAATGGTAGCCACGAGTTGGGACCATGGAGGTCACGGGAGAGTAGTTGGGCATCTGTGGGCACATTGGGGGTGAGAGCTGAGCAAGCTCAGTGGGTGTCAACTTACAGGTATGACCTCGAGTCAAATGGCTGACCATCTGGGGACCTTTCTTGTGTTGTGCCCTGGATCTGGGGGGATCATGCAGGCCATTTGCAAAAGTGGCCTCAATTATTTCTGTATGGTATCCATTCTCCTTTTCCATGTCCCTCTGCAAAGCCACCCATCAAATGGTAGAGTCTATTTTCCCTTCCTTTGAATCTGAGCTCAGCCATGTGACTTACCCTGAGCAACAGAACAGAGCAGAAATGACTTTATGCCAATTGCAAGCCTAGGTCTCAAAAGGCCTTGCATACTTCTGCTTGCTCTCTTGAAAAACTGCCACCATGGCCACATAAACAAGCCTGAGCTGGCCTGCCAGGGGATGAGAGACACATGGCCCGGTTTCCCCTACTCTCCTGGCCAACAGTCAGCCAACTGTCGGAGGCAGAATTGCCTCACTGGCCTTTGGCTGACCACAAACACATGAAGAAGTCCATCTCAGACCAGAAGAACCTCTCAGATGAATGCGGCCCATAATGTCAACCCACAGAATTGAGAGCTAATGAATAAATGGCAGTGTGAGGACACTAAGTGTTGGGGTGGTTTGTTATGTGGCATTATTCATGGTGACAGCTAACTGATACAAGGGGGTGAGAAGTGCTTCACCTGCCTTGCACCTCCTGGGGCAAGACCAGGCAGCTATCATGAGGCTCTGTCCCCATCTGGGTATGGGCCACTGGGGTGCGGTTGGGAGGACACAGTCTCCAAAAGCAAACCTCTCTTCCCTACGCATTAAAAAAAGCCCCGAAACACAGAAATGAAAAAATAACCCATAGTCACACATTTCTCTGTTTATATATATTTTCTTTCTATATAGACACAACTCTTTAGTAAACAGTTACAAGATATGTTGGCAACACTGAGAGAAGGAGGAGGGCACTCCACGGACAGAATGACTCCCACGCACTCGATTCCCAGACACAAAGACACACGATGTACGGAGACCAAAATAAACACCGTAAGCTGAACAAATAGGAGTTGTTCCAAATCACAACCACGGACACTTCTCTGGAACACCACGAGAGAAGGCGGAGAAGAGATTGTGTGCTATACTTTGGGACTAGTCTGTCGAGAAAAATAAATCAGAATCGGAAGGTCTGGGACCTGGGTCTTGCTAAAATAATGTCCTCTGTAACGAAGAGTTGAGAGTGGCAAGGAAAACTTTGATCTGGACGTGTTTTCCTCGTCTTGGGAAGGTGGGGACCAGAGCCAGGAGGTGCAATTTTCACAGAGAACATTCTTCAGAGGCAAGGGACACTTAGGTCTTGTCCGTCCTGCTCAGGAGGCCCCACGTGGGAGACTGGGGGGTTGGGATGCAGTTGAAGGCACTGGGGCCCAGGGGCGAGCCTTCACAAGCACGCAGGGTAGGGGTTCCTCCCCCTCCTGGTTTGCTCAGGACAGAGGACTAATGTACCCTCTCTGTGAATGCTTCCTTGTGCTTATGAGTCTCCTCCCCTCTCCAAAATCCTACCTTCCATTCTGGGGAGGAGCCTTCCAACCTGACTCTGTTTCTCCCACGTGTGTTCTCAGAAAAGAGCTGGCAGGACTGCTCTATCAAAGGACAGGTAGGCAGGGTGAACCAGCTAACTCGGGGTCTGTTTGTGACTGGCGACCCTTTGTGTGAAGACGCGGAGGGGACCACTTCCAGACTTAGCCATCCATGTTCCGGGGGCCAGTTCATCAGCATATTTTCCAAGGAAAATACCCATCACAGTCTACTCTGGCGGACCTCTGCCTTCCTGTTCTTCCTTTGTCCTGAGTGATCAAAGGCACCTAGGGAAAAGCCAGCTTCCCCCACCTCCCTTGAAGTGGCGGCCACTCACACACACCTTCCAAACTTCTGGAGCATCAGACCCAAAGTGCAGAAGGAGAGGCGAGATCTTCCCTAGGAGGTGAAGAAAGGGATGTGGACTCCACCCTGCCTGGAGGGCTTTGGGCGGGACCTCGGGCTAACTCACACCTACCACACTTCTCACTGTTCCGCCCTTCCGCCCTTCCCTCCCTCTCCGGGGAGCCTCTCAGGGAGAGGCTTTCTTGAAAAGAAGGAAAGAAGTCTCTCCTGGGGTCAGGTGGAGGAGAAAAAAAATGAGAGACCACAACAAACAGAATCCAGGTCCCGAGAGAGATGTGGACTCCTGTGTGCCTTTTCTAAGTGGGAGAGAGCCTCAGGAGCAGGTGGTTAAACAAAAGGGGGGGGAAGGAGATACACTTGCAGCCCCTCCTCTACGCCACTGGTTCTCAAGTGGGGACATGTGGCAAAATCTGCAAACCCTTCGGGTTGTCACAGCTGGGTTGGGGAGGGGGCGCTACTGGCATCTTGCAGGCAGAGGCCAGCGATGCTGCTTACCTTCCAACAATGCACAGGACGACCCCTCTCAGAAGACGATTCACCCAGCACCCTGTCAACAGCGCCGAGGGAGGTGCAGAAACTCTGCTCCAAGCCTGCCTGCCGGCCATGTTCTGGGACATCTCCAGAGGCCCCTTTCAGAGTATAGAGGTAGCCCCACAGACCTCTCCTACACTAGTTCCCCAAGAAAAACTCCTTCTCCAAGTCTCCCCTGACGGAACAGTTTGGAGGGATTGGGACAGAATAAGAGAGAGGCAACCATTCTGGAGACCACAAACGAAACTGTTCCCTCCATCCACTGATGTACCCCAACTCCCACAAGGGAGAAATCCCAGACTTGGACAATCTTTTGTCAAACAGAAAAACGTAAGGCTGAACTCAAGGGGCAAACCCTCGACCCCACCTGCCTGGCGGCCAAAGTTGGGGCAGTTTCTCTCTGCACAGAAGTCCATGCTCATGAACAGACACCAGGACCTCGCTCCCGGGGCAGCCGGGAGGAAAAGCGGGCTGGACAGGTGGGTGGTGGCACGGCTGACAGGGCCGGGGTGAGGTGGCCCTCACTTGTTCTCAATCAGAGTCTGCACCTTGTACACGAGGTCCCGGGCCAGCTTCAGGACATGTTTGGTGTTGTGCCGCTCAGCCATTTCTGAAAGAGCAGAAGGCAAAAATCTCATGAGCCTCCTTCTGTGTCCATCCTTAGGTCACTTGCACCTTCTAGAAGGGAGGGGGGGGTGTCCCTGGGGCATCCTCCTCCTCCTCATCTGGCATCATCTCCAGAGGAGTTCCAGAAGCAGACACTTTGGAGAAGGCCTGCATCTCTGGGCCTTAGTTTCCTCATCTGTAAAATGGGGATTGCAACAGCATCTACTTCACGAGGCTGCCGTGAGATCAAACGACATGATGTTGGCTCACAGTGCTTGAAAAGAGTTACATCTTCCCACTCGCCTTGCCTCGTGTAAACACGATGACTGGGAACCTTTTGAGAAAACCATGCTGGGCACATGGCAGGTGTTAAAAGATACAAAAGAAGGAAGCAACAGGAGAGGGGGGAACAAAAAAAATTTTTATTAAGTGCCACATAAATACCTAGGAATAAACCTAACCAAATGTGTCAAAGATCTGTATGCTGAAAACTATAGAAAGCTTATGAAGGAAACTGAAGAAGATACAAAGAAATGGAAAAACATTCCATGCTCATGGGTTGGAAGAATAAATATTGTTAAAATGTCAATACTACCCAAAGCAATCTACACATTCAATGCAATCCCAATCAAAATTGCACTAGCATTCTTCTCGAAGCTAGAACAAGCAATCCTAAAATTTGTATGGAACCATGAAAGACCCCAAGTAGCCAAAGTAATATTTAAAAAAAATTTTTTTTTAGTCTTTATTATTCATTTTTGAGAGAGAGAGAGAGTTTGAGCAGGGGAGGGGCAGAGAGAGAGGGAGACACAGAATCCGAAGCAGGATCCAGGCTCCAAGCTGGTAGCACGGAGCCCAACGCGGGGCTCGAACCCATGAACCGTGAGATCATGACGTGAGCCGAAGTCGGACGCTTAACTGACTGAACCACCCAGACACCCCTAAAGTAATATTGAAGAAGAAGACCAAAGCGGGAGGCATCACAATCCCAGACTTTAGCCTCTACTACAAAGCCGTAATCATCAAGACAGTATGGTATTGGCACGAAAACAGACACATAGACCTATTCATACACATGAATAGACACTTTTCTAAAGAAGACATCCAGATGGCTAACAGGCACATGAAAAGATGCTCAATGTAGCTCCTTATCAGGGAAATACAAATCAAACCACACTGAGATACCACTTCATACCAGTCAGAGTGGCTAAAATAAACAAATCAGGAGACTACAGATGCTGGAGAGGATGTGGGGAAATGGGAATCCTCTTGCACTGTTGGTGGGAATGCAAACTGGTACAGCCGCTCTGGAAAACAGTGTGGAGGTTCCTCAAAAAATTAAAAATAGAATTACCCTATGACCCAGCAATAGCACTGCTAGGAATTTACCCAAGGGATACAGGAGTGCTGATGCATAGGGGCACTTGCACCCCAATGTTTATAGCAGCACTCTCAACAATATCCAAATTATGGGAAGAGCCTAAATGTCCATCAACTGACGACTGGATTTATATATACAATGGAATACTACTTGGCAATGAGAAAGAATGAAATCTGGCCATTTGTAGCAACATGGATGGAACTGGAGAGGGTTATTCTGAGTGAAATAAGTCATAGAGAGAAAGACAGATACCATATGTTTTCACTTATATGCGGATCCTGAGAAACTTAACAGAAGACCAGGGGGAAGGAGAAGGGGGAAAAGAAGTTACAGAGAGAGAGGGAGGCAAACCATAAAAAACTTAAATACTGAGAACAAACTGAGGGTTGATGGGGGGTGTGGGAGAGGGGAGGGTGGGTGATGGGCATTGAAGAGGGCACCTGTTGTGATGAGCACTGGGTGTTTTATGGAAACCAGTTTGACAATAAATTATATATATACACACACACATATATATAAAAGTGGAAATGCCTAGTGACTTTGACAATACTATACTTATACTATATTAAATATTATATATTGTATACTAAATGCTAAATAAAAATGTAGCCAATACTAAATAAATAAATAGCGAGCCACATAAAACGATCGGATCTTGAAAGCAGAATAATCCTAAACCTAGACGTTTATCATAAAGAAATCATTTATTGGATTGGGGCGCCTGGGTGGCTCAGTCAGTTGAGCGTCCAACTCTTGGTTTTGGTTCAGATCATGATCTCACAGTTCATGAGTTCAAGCCCTGCATCAGGCTCTGTGCTCACAGTGCGGACCCTGCTTGGGCTTCTCTCTCTCTTCCTCTCTCTACCCCTCCCTGCGTGCACACATACACACACACACACACACACACACACACACACACATACTCTCTCTCTCTCTCTCTCTTTCTCTCTCAAAATAAGCAAATAAAACTTAAAAAAAAAAATCATTTACTGGATGAAAAAAAAAAAAAGGGCCTTAAGACCATGGTTCCCAAACTGGCTACCAAGGTACCCCAGGGTGCCACTTCTGTACGTTGTGAGGGAAACATAATGATATTCCATATCTGTTCAACACCACATAAACTGGTAGCATCTGGGAGGTCACACGTTGCCCTACATGCCTATCAATGACTTCATATCTTTGTAACGCTAGGTTTTCTGTAAGCAGTTAAGCAAGTTTGAGAAAAAGCAAAAACCATAAGAAAATCACTGTGAAACAGGAAATACATGAAGGTGAGGGTGTCTAATCTGGTTCCAGTGTTTGAGAAGCTGTGCAATGCCGAACAGGTGCACATATCCCATTAATTGTTGTGCTTATTTAAGAATGACATAGAGAGGCGCCTGGGTGGCTCAGTCGGTTGAGCATCTGACTCTTGGTTTCTTTCGGCTCAGGTCATGAAATCAGTTTTGTGAGTTTGAGACCTGTGTCTGGCTCTGTGCTGACCGCACGGAGCCTGCTTTGGAATCTCCCTCTCTCCCTGCCCCTCTCACACTCGTGGTGTCTCTGTCTCCCTCAAAAATAAGTAAATAAACTTACAAAAAAAGAGAATGACATAAAGATATTATTTTCTTTGGACCAACAGGTATCATTTTTGCAAACAGCTGCTAAGTTGTTGGGATATAGTTATCAAGTGGTTTGGATCTAACTACTTGCTAAATGGAACTTTTGGCCTGGGGTGCTGTGAAAATTTTATAGAGGCATAAAGGGCACTTTGTTTTTTCAATCACACCCTCAAACTGAAAACAATCTAGCTACCCAACAATAGGGACGGTTCCTTATGCTGCAGACAGTGGCTATAGGTACACTCGACAGCCTTAAAAAATGATTAAATGGAAGACACTTGTTAAAGTATTAAATGAGGGGCCCTGGGTGGCTCAGTCGGTTAAGTGTCCAACTTCTGCTCAGGTCATGATCTCGTGGTTCGTGAATTCGAGCCCCGCGTCGGGCTCTGTGCTGACAGCTTGGAGCCTGGAACCTGCATCTGATTCTGTCTCCCTCTCTCTCCGGCCCTTCCCCTCTTGAGCTCGCTCGCTCTCTCTCTCTCTCTCTCAAAAATAAGTAAACATTAAAAAAATTTAAAAATTTAAAGTATTAAGTGGAAAAAATGGGATACAATTGGATTCTGTGATGGTAACAAATACATGACTGGAAAAGATGAGAGGGGAAAAAAAGGTTTTCTATTGAACCCACTAAATGCCATGTGGTTTCTTGGGTTGGAAAATGTTGGAGCAGAAAAAGGGCATCAGGTGAAATCAAAGTCTGTAGTTTTGTTAATAGTAATGTACTGATGTTAATTTCTTAGTCGTGAGAAAAGTTCTAGGACCGGGCAACGCAGAGACCCGAGGGGTGGCTGAGTGAAGGAGGGCAGGAATTCTTTGTACTATATCTGCAACTTCTCTGTAAATCTACAGTTATTCCAAAATAAAAAGCTTATTAAAGAAAAATCATGTTTCTGGGGTAAGGTCAAAGGTGGCTTTTTTTTTCTTCCTTCTTTTGCTTTAGGTTTTAAAAAATTAAAAATGTTTTTAATCTTTAAGAAGCCTCCACGTCCAATGTGGGGCTGGGACTCGTGACCCTGAGATCAAGAGTCTCATGCTCTACCGACTGAGCCAGCCAGGCGCCCTCCCTCTTTAAAAAAAATTTTTTTTGTCTTAAAACATTAAAAAAATATTTTTTAATGTTTGGTTTTGAGAGAGAGAGAGAGAGACCAAGCGGGGAAAGGGCAGAGAGAGAGGGAGACTCAGAATGTGAAGCAGGCTCCAAGCTGTCAGCACAGAGCCTGATGTGGGGCTCGAACTCACAGACCCCAAGATCATGACCTGAGCTGAAGTCAAATACTTAACTGACTAAGCCACCCAGACACCCCTTATTCTTAAAAAAATTTTAAATAGTGATAACAGTAGCAATAGCTTCCAGCTATGGGGCCCCTCATATGAGCTGGGTATCATGTGATAGGCTTTATCCATGTTGTCTCATTTAATTGTCCGAACATCTCTGTGAGGGAGGTGTTAGTAGCATTCTACCTCAAGGAATCTGAAGCCCAGAGACATAAAGTCAGTGGCCCAAAGTCACACAGCACCCAAGTGGCTGGGATCAGAATCCATTATCCGTCTGGTTTCAATGACTGTGCCCTTCTCATGCCACTTCAAATGCCTTCCCATGCCTGCTTTTGTACATATCAACCCTCCGAAGCAGACGCTCTTATTCCATTTTACAGATGAAGAAGCAGATGGGAAACGGCTTATCTGTGGGCATAGCTGGCTGGTGGGAGAGCCAGGGTTTGCCCCTGAGCCTTATTTCAACATTCATGCTCCTTCTGCTAGATTCTTGAGAAAAATGCATTCTCAGTGTTACAAGATGTCAACCCCTCCATTTGGAAATAGACATAAGAAGTGGGCGGAACCCCCCTATATCCCCTCCGAGGCCCCACGAAGGGGCCTGTCAGAAGCCCGCACTCCTCAGATGACACCGTAGTCATGTGGGTACCGTTAAAGAATTTGATGATGTCTGTGAAATCCATATTGTTCTCCAAGATGATGTCACGGTAGACCTCCACCAGAGCCAGCGCGATGAACAGGACATAGTGGGCGGACGAGACGTGCTTGGCTGCCCAGATGGTCTCCCAGACAGAGAAGACGTCATCGTAGACAAGTTCTGCGTGAGACACCAGTACGCACATGCGTGGGGAGAGGGTCAGCCACAGAGCTCACGGTGCTGCCCTCCCTCTGGGAAAATCCCAGGCCAGCTGTGTCCTTCCTTCACTTCTGTCCTAGCACCGCAGAGAGCAGGCAGAACTCAGGTCAGGAAGTAGGAGACCCAGACTCTGTCATTTGACCGTCGGAAGCCTCCGTTTTCCCCATCTGTAGAGGAGGTTATGCAGACTAGGGGGGATGTAAGTTTCCAGCTTCTGGAAGGGGAGGAACCCGGCATAATCAGGTCTGATTTACACCGACCTGTCCCTGCCCTTTGACTAGCATCCCCTTTTTCTCCCTGCACCTTGTATCTCCTTAGCACCCAGGGGTGTATTCTCTTACTCCTGTACAAATGCAGAGCTGGCTGTTGCCTCTGGGGCTAGTCAAGAAACTGGAGAGAGCAATGGTTGAGAGCAAGGCTTCCTATGTCCACTAAACTCAGTCTGAATCCAGCCCCACCACTTGCTGGCAAGGTGACCTTGGGCTAGCCCAAGCCTCTACCAAGAGCCTCTCTCTCTCCTCCTCTGTACGTGGGGTGAGGCTTGCAAAGATAATACATACAAATGGCTCAGCACACACTGCCCGGCGCGTTAAAAACACCTTCCCGCAGGGTAGATACTCTTATGAGCATCACTCCGACTCTGCACAATAGCAGTGTGCTGTGCCCCACGTCATTTCCAAGTCACATGTGCACCATGCTGCGTGAGCTTTGGGGCACCTGGTCTCTGAAAGGCGGCAGAATAGAATGGAAGGGAACTAACTGGGCTTGGGGGCTAGACAGAGGCGGCCTAAGATCCTGGCTCTGCCGGTCCTACCTCTGAATTCGATTTTCAGCCTTGGTTTCCCCATCTGTAAAATGGGGACTGTAATGTGGCGGGGTCCCCTCCCTAAGGAAGGACAAAAAACCTCAAGGTAACCTGGCTAATGTGCGTACATGACAACATCCCTCACGACCTTGTGACATGAGACCCCTTAATCTGACCGCATGTTTGTGTGTTCCCACGTATGGGAGACACAGAGGTGAAACATATATAAAAAAAACTACGCCACGTGGCGTTCGAGGCTCGGTTCTTCGGGTACGAACCCAACTGAGCGGTGCCGGCGGGAATAAAGCTGCTTCCTGGAAAGAAAAGCCTGGGTGTCACGACTCTCTGTGCGAGAATCCTGCTCCAGTAACAACACCTACTGCGCGGTGTCACTGAGAAATAAGGCAGGCGAGCCAACAGTCACAGCGCGATAACTGGGTGTTACTCTCTTCCTCTGGCTCTGCTGCAACACCCCCGCCCTCGCCTCCTCGGTACCTGTTCCCTGAGGGTCTGCTGCCAAGACTCTGGGAACAAGACCCCAGTTTGAAGTCCATACCTCGCTTGAAATCCAGCAGGAACCAGCGGTAGCAGAAGTAGAAGTGAGTGTAGTCCCCGTTCTGATGCATCAACTCAAAGAGCTCGGAGTCCAGAATCTGCCAGCGGGAGAAAAGGTTGGCATCAGCCTCCCGGCAAGAGGCTGGACCAGAGGGGACAGAATGAGGGCACATCCTCATACCGGACCCCACTACAGCCCCTACAACCAGGTGGAGCTAAAAAACGGGCAGAAGATTTGAAGTGAAAATCAACCCAGCTCAAGTCAACCCCAGTGACTTCTCTAAAGACCTGCAGGTAAAGATCCACAAAGCACATGACAGATGCTCAGTGGGATGAGTCAGGAAAATGCGAATCTAAACCGTAATGAGACACCACTGCACACGCGCTAGGATGGCAAGAACCAAAATGATGGATAACCAAGTGTCAGTGAGGAAGGAGAGAAGCTGGGACTCCGGCACGTGGCCGGTGGGAACGTAACACGGTGCAGCTGTCACCTCACTCCTGAGTGCATCACCAAGAGAAATGAAAACATCTGTCCACATAAAAACCTGTAAGCGAATCTTCCCAGCAGCACAATCCACGAGAGCCAAAGAGTGGAAACCACCCAAATGTCCACGAATGAACGATGGGATGAACAAAATGGAATGAACTGGCTTGTGCTGCATTACACGAAGTGTGGCTCTGAAGTTGATTTGGGGTCCATCAGGCTGAGCTGGAATAAGTTATACTGTTGAAAGGGACTGGGTCAAACCTGGATCAGCGACCTCATGTTGGCAAAGTGCGTGTCCATGGCGCCCCCATGGGGAAAGTTCTGGTTCATCCTCTTCATGAGCTCCGTGAAGCAGCTGAAGGCCAGGGCCTCTGGGGAAAGAGCACAGCAGAAACGGCCAATGCTGCCACTGCCCAAGGAACCCCAAGCTCCCAAGGTGATCCCAAGGTCGAAGGCTCCAAGCTGGTTCTTGAAACCCACAGCCGAAGGACAAACACAGAGACGATGGAGTGTTAGCGTACTGCACTTCAGGGGATGTTCTGCAATCTAAATACATACTTCCCTCCTTGGAGGGTTGAAATAGCCTTTCTTTTAGGAAATAATGGTGATACCAGATGCTCTTTTTCTAAAAGATCCCTAGTTGCCAATTGGTACCATCTGCGATCTCTTTCCTTCAACTCTGTATGTCAGCATCCTATTCCTTCTTCTAGAACTTTATGAAGGGAATAATCAAGTATGTATTTCTTATCTGTAGCGTCTTCCACTCAGTATATATACTTAAAAAATTTTTTTTAATGTTTATTTTTAACAGAGAGCGAGAGAGAGAGAGAGAGCATGAGCAGAGGAGGGGCAGAGAGAGAGGGAGACACAGAATCCGAAGCAGGCTCCAGGCTCTGAGCTGTCAGCACACAGCCCGACGCGGGGCTCGAACTCACAGACCACGAGATCACGACCTGAGCTGAAGTTGGACGCTCAACTGACTGAGCCACCCAGGCGCCCCAGTATATATACTTTTAGATGCTTTAGTGTATTAGTTCATGCATGTGTATTGCTGACTGGTATTCCATTGTATGACTAGAGCACAATTTATCTATTCTTTTCTTGTTGGACATTTACATTATTTAGTTTGGTGGTTTTATGGATTTTAAGCTCAATGAACATTTAATGTATAAAAAAATAAAAGAAAATAATTAAAGATCCCTAATTTGCTCTAATAAAAAGTTGATGATGTTTTCTTGGTCTCCAAACTTTTTTTTTTTCTTTTTCAAAATTCTACCAGTTCATGAAATTCTCAAGTCTGGGAATCACTGGATTAAAACAGCAATTGTCAATACTGGAAAGGCGCTGACAGGCATTATGCAGAGAAAGAGTCCAATAACTCTGGGAAATGCTAGAGAGTGACTACATATATTGAAAAGTAAAGGCTCTGAGAAGTCCTGCAATAAAGAAACCTGTTTCATATTGTTTATGAGCCAGCGTTTAGAAAACTTTATTTGAAAATTATACCTTTTTTTTTTCTCTTAATACCTGGTAACTCTGGAGAAAGTTACACTAGACTGGAAGGTTTCCCAAGGCACAGTAAGACCTCATTCATTTTTAAAAACACTCTATTTTTCACGGGTGCCTGGGTGGCTCAATTGGTTAGGCATCCGAATTCGGCTCAGGTCATGATCTCATGGTTCATGGGTTTGAGCCCTGTGTCGGGCTCTATGCTGACAGCTCAGAGCCTGGAGCCTGCTTTGGATTCTGTGTCTCCCTCTCTCTCTTCCCCTCCCCTGCTCGTGCTCTCTCTCTTAAAAATAAATAAACATTAAAAAATTTTTTTAAATAAAAAGACTTGATTTTTTTAGAACAGTTTTAGACTTCTAGAAAAGTTGAGAAAGGAGTAGGGACAGTTTTTGTATACTACATTTGTTACAATTAACAACCCGCTGATGATACATTATTAACTAAACTCCATAATTTTGTTTATTTTCTGTTCCAAGAACCCAACCAGGATAACACATTACACACAGGTGTTCTCTCTCCTGGGGCTCCTTTTGGGTATAGAAGTTTCTCAGGCTTTCCTTGTTTGCGATGACCTTGGCAGTTGTGAGAGTGGTTGTCACATATTCTAAGGGATGCTTCTCTACTGGAATTTGTTGGATGTTGTTCTCACGATGATACTGGCTTTTGGGGTTATTGAGCGAAAGACCACGTGGGTAACGTGCCATTTTAAACACATCATGTCAAGGGCACCTGCTATCCACATGATTTATGACTGTTAATGCTGATTTCAGTCACCTGGCTGACGCAGTGTTAGGTTTCTCCACCACAGTTTCCCTCCTGCCCGCACCTATGCTGAACTTTTTGGAAGGAAGTCACCGTGCACAACCCACGTCTAAGGACTAGGGAGTTATGCTGCCCATTTATTTAACAGTCTTATTGAGATGTACATCGCATAACATCCATCATTTCAAATGTACAGCTCAGGTTTTTAGCATGTTCACAGAATTGTGCAACCATCATCTGTAAGGTGGGAACACTTCCATCACCCCCAAAAGACACCTGCACACATCAGCAGTCATGGCCCATCCACCCCCCCACCCCGCCCACTCCCTGCCCCTGTCAACCATTAGTCTATTTTGCCTCTACAGACAGATTTGCCTCTTCTGGACATTTCCAATAAATGGAATCATATGCCTTTTGTGTCTGGCTTTTTTCACTTAGCAGAGCCTCTTTGAGGTTTCACACCATATCAAGTGTCAAATCATTCTTTTTTTTGCCAAATCGTTCTTTTTTTTATCATTGCAGGGCTATACCACATTTGGTTATGCATGCATCCACTGATGAACACTTGGGTTGTTTCCACTTTGGGGCGATTGTGAATAACGCTGCTGTGCACATGCTCACACAGAGTGTTTGTGTGAACACTGTGTTTTCATTTATCTTGGGGATATACTTAGGAACCAAACTGCTGGGTCCTCCAGTAACTCCACTTTTAACATTATGCAGAACTGCCAGTCTGCTTTCAAAATCTCAGAGACAATGTCTTCATATTGTCACTAACACTTGATATTTTCCATTGTTTTCATTCTAGCTATTTAGTGGGCGTGAAGTGGAATCTCATTGTGGTTCTAATCTGCATTTCCCTACCGAGTAAAGATGTTGAGCATCTTTTAATATGCTTACTGACTACATGTATGTCTTTCATTCTGTTGACAAATATCTAGTCAAACCTTTTGCTCATTTTTAATTGGGTTATTTATCTTTTCATTATTGAATTGTCAAAGCGCTTTACATATATTTATTTATTTATTTATTTATTTATTTATTTATTTATATAGCATGAGTGGGGGAGGGTCAAAGGGAGAGGGAGGCTCCACACCCAGCCTGGAGCCCGACGTAGGGCTCCATTTCACGACCATGAGAGCATGACTTGAGCCAAAATCGAGACTCAGGCTTAACCGACTGAGCCACCTGGGTGCCCCCCTTTACATATTTTGGATATAAGTCCCCTGTATGATGTATGTGATTTGCAAGTATTTTCTTCCATTCTTTGGGCTCTCTTCATTTTCCTTTGAAGCACAACAGTTTTAAATTCTGTTCAAGTCCCATTCAATTTTAATTTTGTCGCTTTGTTCTTTTGGTGTCATATCTAAGAAACCATTGCTTAATACCCAAGGACACAAACCCAAGGTCACAAAGATGTATGCCTGTGTTTTCTTATAATTTTGTAGTTTTCATTCTTACATTTAGGTCTATGATCTATTTTTTAATGTTTATTTATTTTTATGAGAGAGAGGGACCGGAGTGTGAGTTGGGGAAGGGCAGAGAGAGAGGGAGACACAGAATCCGAAGCAGGCTCCAGACTCCGAGCTGCCAGCACAGAGCCCGACGAGGGGCTTGAACTCACGAGCCACGAGATCATGACCTAAGCCAAAGTCGGTGCTCAACCGACTGAGCCACCTAGGCACTCCAGAAATGCTTATTTCTGGACTGCCAATTCTATTCTACTGATCTGCATGTCTACCCCTGTGGGACTACCACACTCTCTTTATTACTGTAACTTTGTAATAGGTTTTGAAATTGGGAACTGTGTGTCCCCTAATATCTTCTCCTTTTTCAAAACTGGTTTTGCTACTCCTGGTCCCTTGCATTTTCAAATGAGTTTTAGGGTCAGCTTGCCCATTTGTGCAAAAACTGCAACTGGGATGCTGATAAGGATCACACCGAATCCAGATCAATTTGGAAAGCACTCTGCCATCTTAACAGTACTAAGTCTCCCGACTCACCAACATGAGGTGTCTTTCCATTTATTTAGATCCTCAATTTTTTTTTAAACAATGTTCTACAGTTTTGGCATACAGGCATACCTCATTTTATTGCACTTTCCAGATACTGCATTTTTTACAAATTGATGGTTTGTGGCAACCCTGCATTGAGAAAGTCCATCGGCGTCATTTTCCAAACAGTATTTGCTCACTTTGGGTCTCTGTTTCACATTTTGATAATTCTTGCAATGTTTCAAGCTTTTTCATTATTGTATTTGTTATGATGATCTGTAACCAGTGATTATGACTTGCCGAAAGCTCAGATGACGGCTACCATTTTTTAGCAATAAAGGATTTTTAAATTAAGGCATGAACATTATTTTTCTAGGCATAATGCTAACGGACTACAGGGTAGTGTACTCGTGACTTGTACATGCACTCAGAAACCAAAAACTTCATTTGACTCGCTTTATCGCAATATTTGCTGTATTACAGCAGTCTGGAATTGAACCTGCAAAGCTTCCACATCTTCTGTTCAATTTATTCCTAAGGGTCTTCCTTTAGATAGTATTACAAATGTAAATGCCTTCCTAATTTTGTTTTTGCATTGTTCAATGCAAATGTATAGACGTACAAATGACTTTTGTATACATATCTTGTATCTTGCAACCTTGCTGAACTTGTTTATTAGCTCTAAGATTATTTTTTATACCTTAGGATTATCTGTATATAAAAATCAGATCTTCTGCAAGTAGAGATAGTTTTACTTCCTTTCCATTTCCTTTTATTTCTTTTGCTTCCCTAATTGTCCTGTCTAGAACTTTTTGTGGCAAAAGTGGACATCTGTGTCTTATCTGTGATCTTGGGGGAAAGCATTCAGTTTCTCACCATTGAGTATGAACAAGCTGTAGGATTTCCTTGGGTGCCTTTTATCGTGCTCAGGAAATTTCCTTCGATTCCTAGTTTGTGGAGAGTTTTTAACATGAAAGGGTGTCGAATTTGGTCAAATGCCATTTCTTTGTCAACTAAGATGATTGTGTCATTTTCATCCTTTATTCTATTAATCTGGTGAATTATACTGATTGATTTTCATTCATTGAACCAGTCTTGTTTTCCTGGGATAAATCCCATTTGGTTATGGTATATAGTCTCTTCTAGATCTTGCTAGATTCAGTTTGCTAGTGTTTTGCTGAGGGTTTTTGTCTTTATATTCATCAAGGACATCACTCAGTAGTTTTCTTTTCTTGTGATATCTTTGTCTGATATTAGTATCAAGGTACCAGTGGGTCTTCATATAAGGACTGGCCTTATAGAATGAGTTGGGAAGTATTCCCTCCTATTGTTTTTTTGGAAGAGCTTGTGGAGAACTGGTATTAATTCTTCTTTAAGTGTTTGGTAGAATTCATCAGTGAAGACATCTGGGTGTGGGTTTTTCTTTGCTCCCCTTCATGTCTGTGCAATCAGTGGCTAGCAAAGGCCTGGCTGGGTGTCGGGCACCTGGTGATAAGTGTGGACTAACATGGAACAACAAGCCTTTCTATTTCCCTAGGACCTTGATGCACTCACCAGAGTCACAAAGTAAGGTTAAACCCCTCCTCTGCAGTGGGAGTCACAAAGTAAGGTTAAACCCCTCCTCTGCAGTGGGAAGGAAAGTGCACCCCTGGCCTTGGGGTGGCGGGGGGGGACATGCTCACCGTCATCCAGGATGACCAGCAGTGGAGCCAGGAGGTCACACATGCCCTGGACATAGCCGATCTCAATGTGCTGCCAGATGTAGCTACAAGAGAGAGACGATGGGCCTGAGGATGGCACTTACGACCTCTGTCTCTCCAACCCCCCCGTCCTCTTCCTCCTTCCTGCCACAGCCCCCCATTCCTACCTGGACCGCTCACTCCCTCGGCTCCTGCCTCCACCCCTTCCCCAGTCCCACTCTCTTCAAACATCCTATTCTCAGCCACCAGGATGGCCTTCCTAAAGCCCAGCTCCAAGAGGCCACCACATCCTCACAGGCTGCCCACTGCGAGACAACGTGCAAACGCCTTCCCTGGGCGTGTAAGGCACTCACTGTCTTCGCCGCATCTTCACAGCCCCACCATCGTCTCCCAGTACTTCTTCCTTTCGGGCACACACTCACACCCCGGTGCCTGGCCCTAGCACTTCTGTGCCTGGAGTTCCCATCTGCCCTTGAATAACAGTAACTACCATTTACTGGGCATGTACTGTATGCTCAGCCACTAAACATATACTGCGCCACGAAATTCTCAAAATAATCACACGCAGAAGGTCCTAGCATATCCCATTTCACAGATGAGGAGACTGAGGTACAGAGAGCTAAGCGACATGCGTAGTGTCATACACCCAAGAATACATGGCAAGGGCAGGATCTGAGCCGAGGTGGCCTTACCACAGGGTACGTGTATACCGGGTGGTTTGTTCAGTCTCTCCTAATTTTGCCAAGGGCCATCTTGCATGTCCCCGCCTGTGTGGGCTTCCACACTTTTTCCCAAGGCCATAACCCAGCAAAAGTCAGTCTATCCTTCCTTCTCCCCCAGCACCTTCTCATTTTAATGTAACATATATTAGAGTTAATTATATTTGTGTCTTGTGCTCGCTTAGGCAGCACATACACTGAAACTATATTTGTGTCTCCTCAACTCAATCTGGAGAGGCAGTGATTGATTGCTTGGGAGACTGTAAGACAGAATAGTTACGAGGTAGTACTTATTAATAAAAATGAGTTAGAGCAGGGGTTGGCAAACCTTTCCTGGGAGGTCCAGATGATAATTAGCTTTGTCTTTGCAGGCCTAGGTTCTGTCTCAACTACTCAACTCTGCAGAAGCAATCATAGATACTATGCAAACCAACAGGCATGGCTGAGTTCTAAGAAAACTGTATTTGCAAAAACAGGTGGTGGGGCTGGATTTGGCCTGTGGGCTGTGCTAGCAGGTCTTTTTTTTTTAATGTTTATTTATTTTTGACAGAGAGAGAGAGAGAGAGAGAGAGAGAAGAGCGAGTGAGAGCCAGAGAGCCAGAGGGCCAGAGGGCCAGAGGGGAGGGGCAGAGAGAGAGGGGAACAGAGGATCTGAAGCAGGCTCTGTGCTGACAGCACAGAGCCCGACATGGGGCTCAAACCCACAAAATGTAAGATCATGACCTGAGCCAAAGTTGGACACTTAACCGACTGAGCCCCCCAGGTGCCCCCATACTAGTAGTTTCTGAACCCCTGAGTTAGAGTAGTATGGAAAGACATCCAGGATGCATTTTTTTTTCATTTTACTTGAGGGAGAGAGAGAGAGAGAGAGAGAGAGAGAGAGAGAGGGAATCTTAAGCAGGTTCCATGCTTAGTGCAGAGCTTGATGTGGGGCTCGATCCCACAACCCTGGGATCATGACCTGAGCTGAAAGCACAGTCGGATGCTCAACCGACCGAGCCCCCCAGGATGCATTAAGTTTAAGAAGCAAGTGGTAGAAAAATATAATATTAATCCTACATAGGTAAAATTAAGAAGACATTAAAACACGTATGCACTCATGTTATATAATATACTACCTATGATGTTATTTTCCATCTATATGCGGCTTGGGAAGACATTCACTAAATCCTTAGCAGTAGTTTCTTTTAGGCGAGGGGCACTGATACCTGGACAGGGAAAGCAGTCTCTCTTTATACCTTAGGAACTTCTGGTTTCCTTGGTTGATCTAGGTATTTAATATGCCTGAGTTACTTTCATATTTTAAGAAATAACATATTTAGTATGTAATGAGAATAAGAAGCTCCAGATCTTGGCTGAAAGAAAAAGGAAAAAAAGCACAGATGTTTTTAGAGCCCGAGAGATGTGGGCAAGAGTTCCCGTCCAGCCACTGCCCAGCTGGGGGACTCCGAGCAGTATGGTACCCCTCGGCCTCCATTTCCTCACCTGTTAAATGGGATAATATTTGCCCCATAGGCTTGTTGTGAGGACTAAGTGAAATGACGTTAGTAAAGGGCTCGGGGTGGTGCCTGGTATACAGTAAGTGCTTAACGAATGCTCTCTATTATTATCATTACTGGGACGGTCACCTTATCGCCAGGTGGGCAAGGTGCCAACGGCAGAGGCTGCGGTCTGGCTGGGCTCTCTGTAGCCCCCGCCTCTGCCACCCCCTCCCGCTCCCCTGCAGCCCACCCCCCACCTCACCGCCCCTCCCTGCCCCCCAGCCACCTGCACATGACGTTCCGCAGCTTTTCCAGGTTGGCGGGCGTGAAGTACCAGTAGTTGCGGTCACAGCGCTGCACGTCCTTCTCGATGCGGTGCAGGTTGACGGTGTACAGGTCCAGGAGCTCCGGCTGCAGGCCCCCAGGAGGGGACGGAGAGAACAATTACACGCCAGCTCCTCACAGAGAGGTCGCGTTCCAGACAGTCTCCCTCCTCCTACCCCCCTCCTGCTGCCACTGAAAAGAACATCCTCTCCCCGGACCAGGTGGGCGTTTGATTTCATTTTTGTGGTTTTCCGAGAAAGCCTCTTTTCACTTTGTACGATGACAGTCCCTTTTTCTTTCTTTCCCTTTTATGAAACAAAACAATCCTCTACGCTGCAAAGACGAATTCTCCTCACTGTGCACGACGGTTGGAACTAGCTGGAGATGCACCCACCGCCCCCGCGGGACACTGGACAGGAAGACGGAGAAAGCGGACAGGAGTCCAGTTCTGGCATATGCCGGGCTTGCTGCCTTGACCCCCATCTGAGGAAAAGGTTCAGTGATATGGCAAGAAAAATGAGGAACGATTAAAGGCCAAAAATTCACCACAAAGGCAAGAAATACCAAATCTGGCTTTTGCCTTGAGGAAAGCTTCCAGACTGGGAAACCTGAAGCTTGGATTTAATGGTTTGGGGATCCTTCTCCCTGAAGGTAAGGAATCTAATAAGAGATTTTCACGCATTAAGGCAGGATCCCCAAGAGCCACATCCCCAGTAAAGGAATGGTAGAAAAAGCTACTTACATCTAGGGCCTTAAAGACAACTACCTGTCTTGAACATAGGTGTCAAATGAAGTATAAAATATACCTCCCTGGATAATTAACAGCCTCACACCAGGTTTATATCTTATGCAGGTGGATAACCTAAGAGCAGAAGTAACTTCTAGATGAAGGTGGAGAAAAAAAAAAATCTAAGACGACAGCTATTCACCAGGAGCAGAAGACTGGGGAAGGTCTGAGGCTCTCAGAGAGCATTCTTGAGGCATACAAAATGAACAGAAAACCTTGAGGTTTCTGAATGTTCTAGAAGAGATTTAGAAAACTGGCAGAGGTTGGGGGGCTGGGGGGAGCGAATTAATGATTCGTATGTAGCAAACGCAGGACAAGAAAACAGAGATGAGGAAATGAAAACACATCCAGGGAAAACAAAATTTTCTGGCAGGAAAGAAAAACAAATACAGTTTACTGCATGGTGTATATACATTGTTTCGTTATACTAGCGTGAACAACAGATAGTCATTGAACTAAAATTATTGTAACTGCAGCGGATGGATGGGGCTGGGAAGGGGTCCCTTGTGTTGAGGAGGCTGTGGGGGTGAAACGCTCATGTCTGGAACTAAAGAAAAAGGAAAAAGATCAGGAAGTAGCAATACAAGTATGTTATTTATACACACGGGGGTAAACACCAGGTAATTTGGGCAGAACGAGTAACTGCTTATTGCCTCTGGGGAGAGCTACATGGGGGCAGATGGGGGCACTTCTGGGTTTTGTATTCAGTCTGGTCTGTTTCACTCTTTACACTATGGGCATGTATATCTTACATAGAAATAACACGTTCTTCAAAGGAAAATGGATATACACAATGCCTGGCTCAGAAAACCTCCCATTCAGTTGACATCCTTTGGCTTGGGCTTTTTGGCAACAAAGTAAACTGGAGTACTTAAAAGATGTTGGACCTGAGTGTACCCCAAGATGTTCATCATCGAGGCTGCTATTGATGGAAAGCTCACCGCACATCAGGCACAGAGGACTGGACTCCCTACTTCTGAGAACAGCTCAGTCAGGAAGGTACTCGACTGATAGAAGACTGAGACTCAGAAAGAAAAAGTGAGGTGCCTCAGCTGGGACTGAACCCGGGACGATTTGACTGCAAAGCCTGTGTTCTTTAAATACTATACTGTCTGCCCAGAAGGGCTTCTCCAGTGCAGCCTCTGTGATGGGGAAAATGTAACAGATCAGAGGTCATTCTGGGAAACTGAGGCTCGTGGGACACACCCACCGTCCCACGGCTGTTAGGTACGAAAATTAAGTGCAGGAGAATCCTGGTGACTTACAGAGTGACGCCACTGGAAGACACGGGGGACGCCTCGTTGTTGGCAGAAGTGGCCACGGCCAGAGAGGCCAGGGCGGGGAAGAGACTTTCCATCTTGGGCTCCTCTGAGAGGTTGTCCTCACTGTCCACACGGCTGTGCTTCCCCACCTCACTGTCTCCCCAGCCCTCCATCGCGGCCCCCTCCTTTCCGGGCAGGGCCACGTCCATGCTGCCAGTGAGGGACATGAACTTGTCCATGCTCTCGTTGGCGAGGAGGTCGCTCTCCAGGCTGTCCTGCACGGCCAGGTCCTCGCGGGGGGCCTCATCCCGGGAGGTGGTGGCCTCACTGCTCTGCCCGTCATCCACGCTGCTGTCCCCAGGTCGAAGCACCAGAGGGGCATTCCGCTGGGCGTCCATGACACCGTCCTCCATGCTCAGGCTGGGTTCCGAGGGCTCCGAGAGGCCCGAGGAGAAGTTGTGGGATGATGGATGGCCGGAGTCCGGGGAACAGGTGCCATTCATCAGGTTCCCGTTGGGGATCTTGGGCTGTCTCTCCTCCAACCTGCCTTCTGCCTCCACCTGCTCCACTTCATCCACAGACTCAAACACCTGAAGATGAGGTATGCACACACGGAGAGATTAGGATGCCCACTGCTTCCAGCACCAATCTAAACATCCATCAGCAGGGGGTCGGTTCAAATATGGAACATGCACGTGGAATACTATACAGTCGGGGAAAGGAGTGGGACGGACCAGGTGTAATGTATGCTCCCGCCATGGGAAATATAAGAGTGACCTACTGCATGGAAATGCCTAGAATAATCCAGAAAGAAGAAAGCACTGAAATTGAGGAGTATTAGGGAACCGAAGTAGCAGGAAGTGTACCTTTCATCACAAAAAATTTTTTGCATATAACTTTTTAAAGTAAGAAATGAATTTACAACATAGGAAACAGGCTAAAAACAGCATATTATATCCATGTGGTTGATTATTACAGATCAATTTTCCAAAGTAGTTAGACGTAGATGAGACACTATGGAAAAGTCTCTGGGACAAGGGCAAGGATTTATTTGTGGTTCTTTATGTCCTCAGGCCATATCCCATCAAGGATAGATAGTAGAAGACCATGTTCCAAGGTCACATGAAACATTTCTTCTCTGTGTTTATGTCACCAATATGATCTGTTAATTTCATGTGTTTCTGGTTTAAAAATTTTTTTTCTTGGTTCAATTGTTTTATTTATTTATTTTTTTAATTTTTATTTTTTCAACATTTATTTATTTTTGGGACAGAGAGAGAGATAGAGCATGAACGGGGGAGGGGCAGAGAGAGAGGGCGACACAGAATCGGAAACAGGCTCCAGGCTCTGAGCCATCAGCCCAGACCCTGACGCGGGGCTCGAACTCACAGACCACGAGATCGTGACCTGGCTGAAGTCGGACGCTTAACCGACTGCGCCACCCAGGCGCCCCTTGGTTCAATTGTTTTAAATTATGTCAATACAAAATTTGCCTAACTCCAAAGTTGGAACTAGGAAACAAGGGATATTCAGGGAAATGTGGCTTCTTTCCCTGTGTCCTCCCCTGCCTCCTGTAGGTAATAATTCTGATTCATTTCTGGCTTTTTCATCCGTTGTTTTTGAAAACAGATATATTAACATTTCCTGTTTTAATGCCAAAGGTGTCACAGTGTGCATGTTTTTTGTGCTTTGCTTTTTATTTAATATTGAGTGGGATGAGTTAACATTTCATGGAATAAAATGGAAAGCTGTGCAACAACATGTATAATAGAATTTATGTAGGATTTTCCAAAAATTACCAAACAGTGCAATGTATTGTCTTCATACTGTGTACATACTTGTGTGCATGTAAAGGCAAACAGACGGTCTGGAAGGATACACAGCGAAATGATGACATTTCTAGGGAGGGCAAGTGGGGGTTAGGAAGGGTCAAAGCCAAATTTAGCTCTCTCTGCAATATTTTAATTTTTTATAGGAGGAAGAGATTCACATATTACCTGTGTAACTAAAAACTCCTTTTTTTTAATTTAAAAATTTTTATTTTTTTAATGTTTATTTATTTTTGAGAGAGAGAGAGAGAGTGCGAGGAGGGGAGGGACAGACAGAGGGAGACGCAGAATCTGAAGCAGGCTCCAGGCTCTGAGCTGTCAGCACAGAGCGTGACGCGGGGCTCAAACTCACAGACGGCGAGATCGTGACCTGAGGCCGAAGTCGGACGATCAACCGACTGAGCCTCCAAAACTCCATTTTTAATGCTAGCATAAAACAAGTGACCTGTAGATGATGGACATCCAATCCCTTTACTCCAAGTTGAAGGGGGGGGATGGGGGAGGGGGGGCACCTCCCCGAGGGTCACCTGTGTGCTGCTGCTGGAGTCACTCTGCAGGCGGACGTGCTGGCGGCCTGAACTGCAGCTCTGGGAGGACTGATAGAAAAAGGGGCCAAGAGAGACAGAGACAGAGAGATTGAAGGTGTGTGTGAGGCTGCATCCCGGCTCTGGGGCCCTACACTCAGTTCAGGCAGGGATTCTGTAAGTGTGGCCTCATCTCTGTTCCTGACTTGGGCAAGTCCCCTGTCAGGGCCTCAGCTTCCTATCTGTACCACAAGAATAGGGAGGGGGGCGCCCTCTGCTCCCTGGCGTCTCCTCAGGGGCCACAGCAGCCACTGGACCCCCTCCCCCTACTCTTGCAATCAGAAAAACCCACCTTTAACTGCCCTGTCCTCTAGACCTCTGGACAAATATTTAAGATCAACTCAGAGCTCGTGGTACTAATGGCCTGATTTTTTTGTTTTTGTTTTTTTTATTCCCCTCTGTATACATGCTTTTGCCTTATAGCTCCTAGTTCCCGCCTACTCGGATGCTAGGCTTGGCCACGGGCCCTGCTTCGGCCACCGGGATGTTAGTTAGCAACCTTACCAGGGCAGAGGTTTAACAAGTACTGTGTATTTCCGCTTCGTCTCTTTATGATCTACGTTCACTATGTGAACGTGCCCAGGTCAGCCTGCTGGAGGATGGGACGTGTGGAGCAGAGCCCGGTCGCCTCAGACATGTGAGAGAGCCCAGCAAAGATGAACGAGCCTTTTAGCAGACCAGGCACGGACAGCAGGCTCAAGAGTAAGCCCAGCCAGGCCCGCTCAGGGCAGAACTGCTCAGCTGAGCCAGACTCAAGAGTACACACGAAGGGCGTTAATGTTAGGAGTCACCGACTTCTGGTGGTTGCTTGCTACCCTAGGCAGTATTATTGTTGGCAATGGATGAGTGTACAAGCACTGGGGAAGAGAATTAATTTTCTTCTTGGCTTCTCCTTTGGGCTGCTAAACTGGAGGTTCTGAGAGGGCGGGTATGTCTGACCTGGTCGCTGGAGTGCTCCTGGCATTCCAGGACATTCCTGACCGTTGTTGGCACGTAGTAGGTACTCAGTGAGCACTGGCTGAAAAAATGGGACTGTGCTAGGCGCTTCGTATGCACTACCTCATTTGAGCTGCACACAAACCTCCCCTATCCAAATGGTCACGCCCTTTTTATAGATGAAGAAACTGAGGCCCAGAAATAAGGGTGCTTGCTTGAGGCCCCAGAGATAGGAAATGGTGAAGCTAGACTCAAATGCAGGTCTATCAAACTCCACAGTAACCTTCCACCCAAACGCTAGGGGTGAGACTCAGTCCAAAGCTCCAGATACCCAGCCTTCACCATTCCTACAGCAGCTAAATGGAGCAGATCCTGGCCTCTATTGCCCGCCCCGTGCTCCCAGATGCGTCCCGCCTATCACCTCATTGCTGATGGTGGAGTCCCGGTGCATCAGCCGGTGCAGGTGGCTGTCCAGGCTGGCCCCTGATGAGCATTTAGCCAAGGCAGCCGCGTGGGATTCCCGCTCCCTCTGCCGCACGATGGCCTCACAGCCCAGCCATTCAGCCATGGTTTGTGCGTAGCACGCGTGAATCTGCTCGTCCACCTGCCAGGGCAGATGCAAGGTCACCCCTGGGGAGAGCCGGCCCAACCCAGAAGAGACTGCCAGCTCTGACCTGGGACCTTGAGCACTGGAGAAACCCATTCATCATTCACGGACGTCCAACAGACATTGACCGAACACCTACCATGTGCAGGGCCCTGGCTAGGCCCTGGGGATACACAAACGTGCACAAAGCTACTTCTTTCAATGTTCTCTTCCTCTTCTCCCTCCCTCCCTCCTTCCTTCTTTCTTACCTTCCTCCCCTCCCTTCCTTCCTTCCCTCTTCCTCCCTCTCCCTTCCTTCCTTCCTATCTTCCTCCCTCCCTCCCTTCTCTCCTTCCTTCCCTTCCTCCCGCCTGCCTACCTTCCTTCCTTCTTTCCTCCCTCTCTTCCTATACACATTCAAATACTTGCTGAGCTTCTCCTCTGCCAAGCAGTGTACTAAACCCTGGAGACAGCTGAAGTGAGAAGACTGTTTCTTTCTTATTATTCTTCCTTCCCTTCTTCTTCATTCATTCATTCACTTATCCTTTCAATTTGGGAAGCACCTACTCTGTGCTGGGTACCAAGCCAGACATATGGGATACAAGATGAGCAAGACGCTTCACGCCACCCATCTATCCACACACCCTACACATTTACTGAGTGCCTCCCATGTGCCCAACACAGGGCCAGGTGCAGAGGATACAACGATGAAGAGAACTGACCTCTCCCTTGACTCCAGCAATGGCCTTAGAAAAGGGCTACAGGTTTCAAGCATTTTTCTTGTGGGATTTCAGCAGACAGAAGGGCAACTTGCGTTGTTTCTGTTACACAGCCCGAGTAACTGAGGTTCTGAAACCACCAGAACTCTGGGCACAAATGGGCGTGGACAAGCTGATCTGAGTAAGGGTGTGGAGAGGCAGGAAGGGGAAGAGAGAGGGCAGGGAGCCTGCCTCCTGGCTGGGGGGACAGGGAATCCTTAAGCTTTCCAGGGCTTCCAGAGAGAGGCTCGGGGTCCACCCTGCCCAAATTCCTGCCCTTCCTCCCACTGACCTACCTCCAGAAGACTCATCCAAGCATACCTTCCTATTTCCACTGCCTTCCTAGGCGAGGTTCCCATGACCCTGAACCAGGAGGACCCCAGTGGGCTCCTTCCAGGTGCCTGTTTGTCCCAGCCTGGCCCCTCCTTTGCATTTACCCCTCAGCAGACTCCTCTTTGTTTCCTCCCCGGCCCCACCTCTCACTGTTGCCCCCACCTCACTATCCTGTTCCAGCCACCACGTCCACCATGCACTTGCCACCCTTCTCCCCACAAACCCTCACAGACACACACACACACACACACACACACACACACACACACTGCATCATACACATGTCTCCTCTACCTCTAGGGCTTTGCTCTTGCTGGCCCCTCTTCTGAGAGGCCCTTCCTCACCGCCCTTGCCTGGAAAGTAAGCAGGTAGCCTTCTGCATGGCATAGGTGGCCCTGGTATGCTCTTACAACCCTGGGGTTTGCCTACATCTGACTCTGCACAAACCCCCACTACACTGGCAAGGAACTCATCTAACGCACCTCTGGGTCCCCGGTCCCAAGCACAGGACCTGGCACCCGGAACTCTGTTCCTGTTTGCCAGGAGCCCACAAGACAGGGGGTGAAGCATGGGAGGGCCTCGTGCTGGTCCTGAGATGATTTTAGACAGTTCACTGGCACAGGGTCTTATCATCTGGAATCACAGTGTGATTTCCATTTTCAGTTCCCCTTGTACTTTCCGGATTACGAGGAAGGCCAGTCTGGTGCTACCGTGCCTTGAACACCTCCAATAACACTTCATAATCCCCTCTTTTAACAAGGAGAGCAGGCCTCAGGCAGGCTACAGTATCTACATGGAACTGAGTTATATCATTTGGTCGTATTCTATTTATTTTTATAGCTTTCCTTCTGTTATGCCAAGTCATGTCAGTCTTCCATTAATGGCAGGGATATGAAATACCTTTTTAAATAAGTTACATACATTTTGCAGTGAGTCAATTTACTGACAAATATTTAGTAAATAATAGCACAGGTGGGAAATGGATAAGGAATGTAAAATGCCACCAGGTATTGAAAACGGAGTATGAATAAAAGAAGTAGAATGTCGCAATACTTTTTATATTGATTACACAGTGAAATGGTAACGTACTGGATATGTTGGGTTAAATAAAATATATCATTAAAATTAATTTCATCTTAAGGAAGTGATGTGGACCCACACGCACACACACACCCACATCCACACACACCCACACCCACACACACACACGTGTATGCATGCACGCGAGCCAATGCAGAAGTGACTAAAATCCTAAAGAGGTCTGTGGTGTAGCTAGTGATATTGTGCTGATGCTAACGTCCTGGTTGTGATAATGTGCTACTGCTCTAGGAGGTGTTTCCATTGTGGAAAACTGAGCAATGTGTACAACAGGACCTCTTTATTACAGTTTTTGCAACTTCTTGTGAACTGGGAATGATGTTTAAGAACAATTCAAGGCATCTGTTTCCTTCTACTTTTTAAAATGGGACTATTAAAACACTAACTAAACGTTTGTTTATATTTACTTGTTTAATGTGTATTTATTTTTGAGAGAGAGAGCACAAGTAGGGGAGGGTCAGAGAGAGGGAGACAGGATCGGAAGCAGGCTCTAGGCTCTGAGCTGTCAGCAAAGAGCCCAACGCGGGGCTCAAAGCGGGGCTCAAACCCACGAACTGCGAGATCATGACCCTGGCCAAAGTCAGACCCTCAACCGACTGAGCCACCCAGGTGTCCCATAACATTAACTAAACGCTTAAAATTAACACACGGGCTCCAGTCATCAAGACAGTGTGGTATCAGCTAAAGATTTCTCATTACAGGGTGGTATTAGATGAACGGAATGGAATGGAGAATCCACGCTAATATGCCCACCTGAGTGCTGACAAGGGCGCAAAAGCCAGTCAAGAGAGGAAGGCCAGCCTTTCCACCAAACCGTGCTGGAGCAACCAGACATCATAGGCCAAAAAATGAATCTTGACCTAAACCACTCACTGGATACAAAAATGAGCTCAACACGGATCACAGACCTAAATTTAAAATGTACAACTGCAGAACTTGATAAAACTTTGAGAAAAGAAACATAGGAGAAAATCTCTGGGATCTAGGGCTAAACATAAAGTTCTTCAACCTGACACCAAAAGCACAATGTATATGAGGAAAAACTGATAAACTGAACCTCATCAAAAATTTCAACATTTGTTCTGTACAAGATCTCATTAGGAGGATGAAAGACAAGGGGCACCTAGGTGGCTCAGTGAGTTAAGCGTCTGACTTCGGCTCAGGGCATGATCTCACGGTTCGTGGGTTCGAGCCCCATGCCGGGCTCTGTGCTGATGGCGTGAGGCCTGCTTGGGATTCTCTCTCTCCCTCTCTCTGCCCCTTGCTCGCTTGCTCTCTTTCTCTCTCCCAAAAATAAATAAATAAACTTAAAAACATTACTGAAATCAAAAGAGGGTGAAAAGACAAGACAGACTGGGGAGAAAATATTTGCAAACCATTCACCCAGCAAGGAATAAGTATCAAGAACATATGAAGAGCTCCCAAGTGCAACAGTAAAAACCCAAACGATTTACTTAGAAAAAAGACATGAACGGACATTTCATCAAAGATACGCAGATGGCGATAAGCATACAATGCAAAAACGTGCAGTATCACCAGTCATTTGGGAGATGCAAACTAAAATCACAATGACGCATCACTTACCCCTTGCCTGAGCGGCCGACATAAAAAATAGTGACAGGACCAAACCTCGGTGAGGATGCAGGCGTGGGTCGCTCATATACTGCTGGTGGGAATATAAAATGGTGCAGCCACTGCAGAAGCTTGGCAGTCTCTTACAAAACTGAACAAGCACGCCATGTGCCCCAGCAACTGTCATCTTGAACGTTTAATGACACCTTATGCTCAAGGGAAAACACGAACGTTCACAGCAGCTTTATTTGTAAAGCTCAAACCAGGAAACGACCCACCTATCCATCAACAGGTGGATCGTCAAACATCCATACCATGGAACACCATAGAACACTTGGCCATGAAAAGGATAGATTGCCAGAGGATTGTGCTGAGTGAAAAAGTTCATCCCAAAACGTTATATACCATATACTATAGGATTCCATGTATATATGTTCTGGAAATGACAAAACTACAGGAATGAAGAACGTTCTGGTAATGTTGTCAGGTGTTATTAGGCGGGCAGGGAGAACGGAGAGGCTGTGGCCACAAAAGGGCAACAGGAGGACCCTGGTAGCATCAGAAATGTTCAGTTTGTTGACCGTGAGAGTGATACACAAACTTACTCATGTGATAAAATGTGGAGAGCTACACACACACACACACAAATGTCAATGCCCCGGTTGTGATATTATAGTTTTGTAAGATGCTACCGTTGGGAGAAATCAGATAAATCCTTCTGTATTATTTCTTATAGCCGTACGTGAATCTATAATTCTCTCAAAATAAAGTTTATTTTACACAATGGCATCTGTGGCTTGTGTTGTATTTCTACATGTTCCCCTGTGCCATCTTGGTCCAACGTGGAACCAGAACACCTCCATCCCCACAGTACCCAGCTCCTTTTGTTGCCAAAGACCCCACTGCCCATCAGGTGTAACCAACCTCCTTCCTTTCTGTTTCTGTCATCCCGAACTGGTAGTGGCCCAGGAGGAAGGGCCACACGGCCTTGCGGATCTCCGGCTGGATGCCTCCATAGTAGATGAGGCGTAGAAGCTCCTGTTCCTCGTAACTCTGTGGTAGGTGGGAGGAAATAAAGGGTCTGGTCAACGGGAAAGGTGGGCTCTGTGACTTGACAGTCCCACTTCTCAGACCTGGTCCTTAGAGATCATGGTGTGAACAAACAAAGCCGTATGTTCTGGGATATCCATCATGGCATCATATGAGAAAGCAAAACCCTGGAAATCCCCCAACTGCCTGCCGACGGGGGTGGGGGGGTGGGGAACGGGGCATCCCTACACAGGAATACCAACAGAGAGTAAAAAGGGCGGAAGGTGCATCCATGAGAACTTCAACAAAAAGATGTTCGATGTATATTGTTAAGTGGAAAAAAACAAGGTGGAGAATATATCTAGTGTGAGCCCATTTTTACAAAAAAAAAAAAAAAAAAGGCCAGTATACAATGAGTTAACATTTGTACTTAGCTTTTAGTCAATTTCGTGCATTGTGTTTATTTGGCCATACCATCTCAAAGTTATTAACCTTGACTCAGCTCAGAGAAAATTGTTTAAAAGCAAATCAATCCAAAATGAACATTTCCAGCTGGTTCTTCACGCACTAGTAACTTCTGTGCACGTGAGGATAACTTTAACAACTGTTTGCTGTATTGTCAAATAGGTTTGCCCTCTTTTTAAAACTCATATTCAGGCAAAGGCTTTGCAGTTGTAATTAGTCACACTGAGGGGACCAGCAGGTCCCATCTGTGTGTGTGTGTGTGTAAAACGCCAATGACTGCTTTTTGAAAAGCCACTCTGAAGGGCAGCAAGGTCCAGTTTCCTCCCACCTCTTTACTGTATATTCTAAAATTAGAAGCATATTTCACATTTTTAAGTAGGCTCTACACCCAGCATGGGGCTTAAGCTCACGACCTTGAGATCAAGAGCCCCATGCTCTACCAACCGAGCCAGACAAGTGCCCCACAGATTTCCCATCTTAATGCTAGTCTTAGATGTACCTCACCACAATGGCAAAACCAGCCACTCTTTTGTCTCTGTTGGAAATTTTAATTCACGTTCTGCCGACAGCCTTGTCAAAGCAGTTTAAAGATCAGACAACTATTTGTGGCTGAGGCTGTAAATGCTTCATTGAAAATCCACCTGCTCGGGTCCTGGGGCCCACAGCTGGACTCCATTTCCCAGCCTCCTTTGCAGTTGGATGTGGCCATGTGACTAGGTTCTGGCCAATGGGATGTGACAGGATGTGATACAAGCCATTTCTAGGCCAGAGCTTTGAAGAAGCAGGTGTATTCCCTTCAGACTATGTATTTCTGCTCCGCTGCCTGGAGGCAGATGACTATGAGGCCCCCGGGAGGATGGTGGGGCCACAAGAATGAAAGACTCTTGAGCCCCTGGAGGGAGGACAGATGCCCACCCACCAGGAACGCCCACTGAGGACTGAAGAGTGAGCAAGAAATACACCCCATGATGTCAAGCAACTGAAGTAGTTACTGTATTGGTTACTGCAGCTCAGTCCACCCAAATGCAATAATGCAACCAAGAAGGGTAAAAACATGGCCAGTTTGCAAAACTGTTGCAAAAGTGTTAGACAAAAAATACTCACTTTTGACTAATCCATCTTTTCAACCAACTTGTCCTTAGACTAGCACCTCCCAAACTGGGGAGATCACTAGAAGCATTTGGGGAACTTTCAAAAAACAGAAATTCTTGGGCTCCACTCCCAGGGATGCTAAATCAGTAAAGCTGGAGTGGAGCCCAGAAGTCTACAAATCTTTTGAATTCCTCAGGAAATGTGCACTCTCCCAGGCCAGCCGGGATTATGAGCACTAGGACTTTTTGGGAAAGTAAACTGGCACATCTATTTAAATTTTAAATGCATATCAATTTTATTTCTAGAAATCTACTCTCGAAATAAAAGCACTAGTCAGAATTATATGTGCTTATAAAGATGTCGACTGAAGCCCTATTTGAAATAATTTTTAAAAAGAGAAAGAGCCCAGGGGTGCCTGAGTGGCTCAGTCAGTTAAACGTCCGACTTTAGCTCAGGTCATGATCTCGCGGTTCGTGGGTTTGAGCCCCACATCGGGCTCTGTGCTGACAGCTCAGAGCGTGCTTCAGATTCTGTGTTTCCCTCTCTCTCTCTGCCCTTCCCCTGCTCACACTCTCTCAAGAATGAATAAACGTTTAAAAAAAAATTTAAAAAAATAAAAAGAGAAAGAGCCCAGCTATCACTAGGGGAAGATCTGAATAAAGTATGGTCTACTCATCAACTACGTGCGAAGGTTCTAACGTTCAACATTTCACCTAGAGATCTGAAAGACATCTTTGCTATAAAATGAAGCTGTTGCTTAAAATACAAACTCAATGTCACCTCATTTTTTTTTGTTACCTCATTTTTAAAAAAATAAGAATTACAGGGGCACCAGGGTGGCTCAGTCAGTGAAGTGTCCGACTCTTGGTTTTGGCTCAGGTCATGATCTCACAGTTCATTTAGGAACATTTAGAAACTGTTCCATATGCTCTCCCCCCTCCCCCTCCCCCCACCCAGTTTCTTGAGAGCCATAAGCCTATCAGCCTAGCCAAGGTTCTGGGAAGTTCTGCAGGATACAGAAAAGCTGACCCCTCTCGTTTCCCAAGCTATTTGACTGTGAAACTTTTTTCACACATAAACATCTTCCTTGCAGGGATGATTGCCTTCTAGTAAGAAAACCTTAGAGATGCGTTTCCAGGTGAAATATCTGATGGGAGGATTCTCAGGTTGTGAGGCCAAGTGGAAGGGTTCTGCATGCTGGGGGGCGGTTTTCTGGGCCCAGCTGCCTCCTCTGACTTAGCTACCATCCTCCTAAGTAGCTAAGTAGTTTCAACCTTCCTGCGGAAGAGACTTACTGCACCTCGTGCAGCACTGTGCATACGTGTGATGCTTAATAAATCCTTGGTGACAGATTCTTTACTCCTTCCAGGAGAGGACGTGCATGCTCCAGCCTCCTGGATCCTCACACCCATGGGCAGAAGGGGGCCGTGGGTTTTAGCACTCTCAAGAAGGGCCGGGCCTTCAGGTGGGGTACGCAGACCACCCCTAAGGTGTCACAGCCGCCTTGAGTCCCTGCAAGCAGGTGGGTTCATTGCTCAGATGACAAGACGGTCCCCCCAACGGCTCTGCCCCACTGCAGGCAGAGCCAGGCCAAGCCTTACTGTGCTGTCCTGAAGGTACTGCTCCCAGATCCTGGCCGTCAGCCCATGTCTGGCATCACAGGGCAAGTCTGGAGACACGATCATGTGACTGACCAGGGCTGACAGGTGGGTCCTCACAGTGGACAGGTGTCTGCAGTAGGCAAGCCCTGGCGAGGGAAGGAGGGAGGGAAAGTGCCATCATCCATCATCCAGCCTGCCTTGCCTTGTCTCATGGATCTCGAAGCACTGCCCCACCCTGCAATCCTAGTGAACCCTCATGACGCAGAAAGTCCCATCATCCTTCTCTTCCAGATGAGGAAGGCGAGGCTCAGAGGGGTGAAGTCACTTGGTGGCTTGACTGCTTAATAGTTCTGTGAGCCTAGGGAAGTCGGTCACCTTTCTCAGCCCAGGCCAGGGTGCCATTACCTCCTCTACCCGGAAGCCAAGGCATTTAATCAATGGGCAGGAGGCAGACAAGGGGCAGGCAGGAAGGAGGCAGGGACTCCACATGCTCTCCAGGCCTCTGGGTGCCTCCGATCCGTAGCAAGAGAGAAAGAGAATGGCAGAGGTGGGCAGCTCTTGTTCACAGTGCAGCTAGATAAAGAAGGCCCTGGGAGATGCACCTGGTTTGCTTTCAAAGATGGCCCCGCACTCTCACCGAATGCCTGCCAACCTGCCACCCTTCGTCCGCTCCACCCTGGGCACCTGGAGGGCACAGTGCCTGGTACACAGGAGGCACTCAGCAAATGACAGCTTGTGTTTGCTCTGACCATGCCCCCTCCCTTTGGCTGTCCCCTATCAACTCCTGGAGAGGACCCTGGGCTTTCTGGAGCCTGAGGACTCGCCCCTCCCAGCAATGAGGAGGAGGAGGAGGAGTAGGAGGAGGAGGAGGAGAAGGATTAGAAAGAGGGGAAGGAGGGGGAGGAGGGTGAAGAGAGGCAGGAGGAAGGGGAGGAGAGGGAGGAGGAAGGGGAGGAGGAGAGGGAGGGGAGGAAGGAGGAGGAGGGGGGAGGAGGAGAGAGAGGGGAGAAAGGAGGAGAAAGAGGGGGAGGAGGAGAGGGAGGAGAGGGAGGAGGAGGAGGGGAGAAAGGAGGAGAAAGAGGGGGAGGAGGAGAGGGAGGGGAGGGAGGAGGAGGAGGGGGGAGGAGGAGGAAGGGAGGGAGGGAGAAGAGGAAGGAAGGGGAGGGGAGGAAGGAGGAGGAGGGGAGGGAGGGGAGAAATGAGGGGAGGAGGTGGGGGAAGGGGAGGAGGGGGAGGGGGAGGGGGAGGGGAAGGAGGGGCGGGGGGAGGGGGAGGAAGGGGAGGAGGAGATGGCTAACACTGACACACGCATACACTATGTGCCAGGGAGCTGCCAGAGCTCCCATAATGCAACTCATTAAATTCTCACAACAACAGTATGAGGCAGGTACTCCTATCTTCTCCATCTTATAGATGAAGAAACTGAGGCACAGACTGCTCGTGTCACCTGCCCAGGTCACATCACCGGGAAGTGCAGAGATGGAATCTGAACCCCAGCTGCCCAGCGCCAGAACTTGGGCTCTCAACCACCATCAGGGATGAGCCATGGCACGCGACATTGTTAAGATCCATCTTGACCCTCGACCCTTTCTCCAGGAAGCTTTTCCATTTGGGTTCCATAAACATGTGTCCATGCTCCCCTGGCTCCCAGCCAGGCCCTGCATCAGGCACTGGGGATGGGTGATAACAGAACAGGCAAAAACCTTGATCCTGAGAGCTCACGTTCTCCCTGCCTCTCCAGGCGCGGGGGGACATGGCCTGAGCTGCTACTCCGCAGGCCATGCAGGACATAGTAACACTTTTCTGGAATCCCTGAAAATACGTGTTTTATCTCCCCCATCTAGGCTGGGAGGCTGGGGAAATAAAATGTGCTAAGAATCACAGCAGAATGGGGCGCCTGGGTGGCGCAGTCGGTTAAGCGTCCGACTTCAGCCAGGTCACGATCTCGCGGTCCGTGAGTTTGAGCCCCGCGTTGGGCTCTGGGCCGATGGCTCGGAGCCTGGAGCCTGTTTCCGATTCTGTGTCTCCCTCTCTCTCTGCCCCTCCCCCGTTCATGCTCTGTCTCTCTCTGTCCCAAAAATAAATAAACGTTGAAAAAAAAAATTAAAAAAAAAAAAAAGAATCACAGCAGAATGAAAAACAAAAAAAAAAATCAGGCTTTGTGGTCAGTGGGTTAGGCTTGAGCTCTGGCTGTGTCATGTATTAGCAGTGTGACCTTGGACAAGTTACCTTGCCTCCCTGTGCCTTAGTTTCCTCATTTGTTAAACAGAAACCATCGGAATGCCTGTATTTAAATTTTCATTTTTAACTCCGTGGAAAGGGATCAGACCACCTGACTCTTCTGCTCACAGGTGAGGGGAACCGACTCTTATTGAGCACCTAGGACGTGTCCTGCTAGGTGTTAGGGGCTCTATACATGCTTCTCATTTAATCCTGAAAACAAGCCCTCTAAGGTGGGCACTGGGGATGCGATGGTGACTAACCAGACCCCTGCCACTGAGAAGCCCCGTTGTTTGCTGTCCCCCCTCAGCACCTACAGACACAATTTATCCTCAGTCTATAGATGAGGCTCAGAGAAGTGCATGTAACTACACTAAAAACAGACACATTCGGGAAACAGGGGAGCAGAGGTTCACGTGCCAGAGCCAGGCACCTTCCCCTCACACTGCTGACATACAACAGGCATTTGATAAATGCTCCCAGAGACCACAATGGCAAGTAAAGCCAATACGCACATCCATAGAAGGCTCTGGAAAGGATCTGGTACTTCATATTGTCACAGAGGAGCTTCAGGGGAGCCCTGCAGGTGGAGGAAAAGACGACACTTAGGAAAGACCACACAGAGCCCAGATTCCCTGGGGAAGCACAGCTTGTTGCCTATAGGGAGCAGATTAAAACCAGTCAGTTAAGGGGACTGGAGGCGGGGGAACTATTATTTCTACCCATACAGCATCATTGCCACTTCCCCTAGTCTTTGGGGTCACTGCCTCCCCAACACTCTGGACCCGCAGTTTGGATGAGGCTGATTCTACCCAGTACCTGACTCAGGTTGGAATCACAGTCCTTGAATAAGAGGTGGTCACGTGATCCAACCTGAGCCAATGAGAATGAGCCCTGAGACTTTTGTTGGAACTACAGGGAAACAGACCCCCATTCTCTGTTCAAGCTCCTAAGCCAGAGGGATATAGGACAGTGGCTGCTGGGATCCATTCTTGCCACTCCATAGGAAAGGCCTGCCTGAGAATGAAACCACCAGAGGCAACCAGAAGCAAGAGTTGAAGAAACAGAGAGATTTCTGTTTTGAGCATCTGGAGCCAACCATGCCTGAAGTCACCATGCCTCTGGACTTCCCCATCCTGTTGCAATTTCCTTTCATATTTGAACTAGTCTGAAATGGTTTTTCAGTGACTTGCACCAAGAGTTCTGACTTCTCAAGTGGCCCAGCTGAACCAAACTGAGCCAAACTGCAATTCAGAGTCTGGCTGATTGCAGAGGTGATGCCTCAGAGCTCCTCCTTGCGTGGGGGGGGGGGGGTTTGGGGGCTGTTTTGGCTGCAAGAGGAGAGGGGAGTAAGGCCCCAGCAGTGTTGGGGAAATCGAGGACTGCTGAAGGGAGTATTGTGCATGCTTGCAGAGAACAGGATGGAGGAATAGTTGCATATTTTTCTCAGGACCTCCTGGGGGCCACCCAGCAAAACCCAGGGAGACAGGAAGGAGGCATGGTTAATGTCCTCCAGTTACACGCAGGGAGGCATTAAACACGAAAATAACCCTCACTGTACCCTCAGGTTGGTCGGGTGCAGACTTGCTCAGGTTACCAGGCATTTGTATCCCCATTCTGTGGAGGAGCAAACTGAGGCATGTGTGCTTGGCATTAAGTAATATTTGGTGTCACCGGGCCCTTTAATGGGCAGCAAGCAGAGCCCCGAGCTGACCCAGGACAGACACATAGTACGCATGATAAATAAGCCTTTGCTGTAAGAAGCCACTGAGATAGCAGGACTGTTTGTTACTGCAACATAACCTTGTTTATCCTGACCGATACATGTAAGGAAGCTCCGCTAGCTAGGACTTCACAAGGCTAGCCTTTGACCCAGACCTGAGTGATTCCGTAGCCTACATCCCTCCTCTGAATTCAGCACTGGGCAACAAACAGGTGCCTACAAATCTTCTGCAAATCTTTCCATTCCCTCGACCCATGGCGTAAGCCCCTCATACCTCTTATGGTTGCAGCCATTGGTTGAGCCACCATCGGCGGAGCCACTCTCTGAACAGGATGAGCAGGAGGATTTCCGGGGGCTGGGTTGCCATAAGGGTGGTAGGTTGCTCATGGAGACATCCATCAGGTCCTGGGGGGCTGTGGTGGATAGAAGGGATGGGGCAAGAGCCCCAGTTAAATCTATGTGGGTCACGGAAACCTTACCCCAAAGCAAGCAGCTCGCCCCTAGGCCAGCACAGGGATAGGGAAAGACTCTGAATGTGACAGCCAGAAACAGCGACCCCAATCATTATCTGACCCAGATAATGGCCTTTGAGCCCGCCTGATCCAATGAAAGCCACCAGCAAGATTTGGGGCCCTTACCAGATGGGAAGTAAAGAAAGGAAGAAAAAGGAAGAAGGCGGGGTGGGGGGGGAGAGTGAGGATAGAAAGAGAGACACAGAGAGAGAGAGAGAGCACACGCCAAGAGCCAAGAAAATAGACCCAGTGCCACAGCAGGAGGCCAAGCCTCACCATGTTGTCATTCATCTGTCCTTATAGGAGACTGACAAGAAGGAAGAGGGGCCTGCTGGGGGTTTCTGGGCAAGGCTGATGATCCTGAGTCCCCTGGGGTAGACTCTCTGGGAGAGAGAATCTCTAGCGGGGAGGCAGAAGGGAGCCTAACTCAACAGATGAGGCAGGGCACCCAAGGGCAAGGGACCCAGCAGAGGCCCTGCTGATGAGGTTGTCTGCACTGTCCATCAGCCTGAGCCATACAGCTGTTCCATCAACGGGTCTCAAGCAGGCTGGCGACCGCCACCCAGCATCACGCTTGCTGAAAAGCCACATGCCAGTGTCCCACCCCGATCTACTGATTTAAAACCTGCTAGAGAGAGAGCCCTTAAGTCTGTATATCAAAAACAATTTTGGGGCGCCTGGGTGGCTCAGTCGGTTAGGCGTCCGACTTCGGCTCAGGTCATGATCTCGCAGTTCGTGAGTTCAAGCCCCGTGTCAGGCTCTGTGCTGATAGCTCAGAGCCTGGAGCCTGTTTCAGATTCTGTGTCTCCCTCTCTCTCTGACCCTCCCCCGTTCATGCTCTGTCTCTCTCTGTCTCAAAAATAAATAAAGGTTAAAAAAAAAAAACAACAATTTTGATAACAGCAGCCACATTCGAGAACCAAGAGAGCATGACTGATCTCCTAACACTTGGATACTGGTGAGTCCTGATCAAGTGCTCCCAGGATACAGGACTTAGATTTTCCCTCACTGCCTCCTTTCCCAGCTCCATGGAAACCGTGGCATCTGCGGGGCTGCAGGACCAACACGACAGTGACACATGCGTTACAATTTCTGTCGTTAATTTCCTTGCTTCGTTACAGCTCCAGACAGGTGCAAAAATATTATTTTCTCAAGGACAGGGCTCGGTAAACATTTTCCATCAAGGACCAGGCAGTCAACATTTTAGGGATTATGAACCATTTGGCTGCGATCACAGCCACTCAACTCTGCCTTCAGAATGCAAAAATAGCCATGCTCAAGATGCAAAGACATGAGCCCGGGTGTGTTCCAATAAAACTTTATTTATGGACATTGAAACCTGAATTTCAGATCATTTTCACATGTCACAAATATTACTCTTTTGATTTTTATCGATTAATAAAAATATGTGGAAACCATTCTTAGCTCATGGGCTGCACAAAATGAGGCTGGCTCCGGCCTGTGGGCCCTAGTTTGCCTAGGAGATTAAGAAGGGTTCACATCGACCCCACCAGCCACGCCTCCTCAAGGATGACCGGTAATCCCTGGCCTCTTCTCTTGGGCTGCAAGGTCGGGGGGAGGGGAATGGTTGCCGAGCCCAGGCTACTTGTCATCAGCGCTCAGTAGCCGACAGGGCCCAGCCCTACCCACTGACAGTATAGAAAGCTGTCTTCACAATGTCACATAGAAAGCTCTTCCCCAAGCTGACTCACAGATGAGCTGGCCAAGAAAGCACAGTGAGCCCCTGTAAAATGTTCTAGAAAAGTGTCCCCAGTTCTCTGCTTCCCTGATCGATTTCAGCAAGCTGTGGCAAGGCTGCCTGCACCCCAGCCCCTCGCACTCCACAGGCATCACCAATGGATCCCTTCACCACGGAACCCCTGACATCCCGCACCGGGGAGGCTGGACAGCGTGAGGGCATCGGTCTGTCTCCCGCTTCCCTCGTTGGGACCAAGACTCAAATGACAACATGGCAGAGGTGGCCGGCACCCAGCCCCAGGGTGGGAGTAGCCCAGACGTTACTGGGGGGCTGCTGCTTCGGACCCGGCATGGGGAAGGTGGCATCCCATCTGGCTCGCGCCCACTGACTGCCCCTGGCCACCACTAGCACCGACCGGCCGGCAGGAACCACCGTCCAGGCAAGGCTCACGGAGACTGGGGGAGTGCTGCCCAAGCGGTCGGGAGCAACTTGAGACACAAAACAGAAAGCACCAGTGAAACAGAATGTCCACGGTGGGCAGAACACTGACACAGGCGAAGAGCCAATTCCTCAGGGCTGAACCTCTCCCCTGCCCTGCTCCACACGGCTCCGTGTTTATAAAGTGCCTACTATGTGCTGGCTGCTGTGCAGGCACAGGATTGCCCTATCGTCCTCAATCGCCCCGTGAGGGAGGCCTCTCTTCTCCCATTCTGCAGAAGGGGAAACTGAGGCTCGGAATGAGCCCCAGCCCCAGCGGGTGGTAATTGGCGTAACATTCCTTTCTTACTGAGGTCCCCCTCTCTTTCCGCCAACAACAGCTATCACCTACTGAGTGCAAGTACTACCACTATCCCCTTTTGCAGATTCGGGAACTGAGTCACGGAGCATGGAAGCAGCATGCCCAAGACCGTCCAGCTAACAAACGGTGGGGCTGGGATTCCAACCCAGGGTGTCAGACCCCGAGATCCTATTCAATAGTCTCTCAACTGACATTCCCCCGACACCACCCCTGCTCTAGACCAGCAGCTGTCCACTGGGGCAATTTTGGCACCTTGAGGCCATCTGGTGATGTCTGGAGACATTTTTGGTTGTCACGACCTGGAAATTTGCTAGATGCTGCTGGCATCTACCTAGTGGGTAGACGACAGGGATAATGCACCAGACCCCCCACCCCCACCCCACCAAATACACAATTATTCAGCTCAAAATATCAACAGTGCCGAGGCTGAGAAACCCTGCCCTAGACCAGCTCTGTTCAACAGGAATCAAACCTGAGCCACATGCTTACTTCAGAAGTTTCTAGAAGCTGCACTAAAGGGGGGGGACCAGATGAAATCAATTTCAACAATAACTTCTGTTTAACTCAGTATATCTGTAATGTTACCATTTTAACGTGTAATCGATATAAAATTACTGAGGAGATATTTTATATTTCTGTTGGTTGTTGTAAGTCTTCAGAATGCAGTGTGTATTTGACACTTAAGGCACAGCTCCATCCGAACTAGATGCATCTCAAGCGCTCGGGAGGCATGCGTGGCTCACGCCTGCCATCACAGATGGCATAGACAGTCTCAGCAACACAGGAGAATGGAAAGGCCCTCTTCTGACTCCGAAACGGGCTCAATGTTTCAGAACTGGTCTCTGCCTCCTCTGTGCACAAGGACCATGAGACGGAGGCAAGAAGACACTGAAAGGGGGTTTAGAACCATCTATGGCCACATCATCCTGCCCACGGGGCAAAACTCTTCTCCCTTATTATTGAAGGCAGGCATCTGCAAACTTTTTCTATAGAGGGCCAGATATGTAAATATTTTTGGCATTGTGGGCCTACAGTCTTGGTTACAATGATCTCACTCTGCTGCTGTGGTGTGAAAGCAGCCATGGACACGCTGTCTGTGAATGCGTGTGACCGTGTTCCAATAAAACTTTATTTACAAAAACAGGCATTGGGCGAATTTGGACCACAGGAAGGAGTCTGCCCATTTCTGATTTAGGCACTTCTTCAGAAAGGACTTCATTGTCCTCAAAGGTGAAAACCATAGCTCTGGGGCTCAGGCCCCTGAGAAAATCAACCAAGCAGGGGGCACCATTTCCACGTGGGCTGAATCTGACTGAGCTTGGGCATGAAGGGGGTGAAACCACAGTGTCAACCGATCCTGGTCAAAAACAATCTGCATGGAGTGGTTGTGAGAGGTACAAGCTCTGGAGCCAGGACACCTGGGTTCAAATCCCAACCACGCCGAAGATTAGCTGTGTGGCTCTGGACCAGTTTCTTAACCTTTCTGTGCTTCAGCTTCCTCTTCTGAAAAGTAGGCGATGGTGAAGACAGTGGCACCTGCCTAGGAGGGCCGTGGTGAAGATTAGCATTGCGTTAGGTGCCTGATACATCATCACACTGACTCCTCAGAATATGATCCTGGGTGGGGAGGGTCTGTAGAATGTCTCCCCATTCTACAGACAAGGAAATGAGGTCTGGAGAGGGCAAGTCACTTGGCCATGCTGCAGTGGCGGAGAGGTGAATGCAGTGATGTGTGCTTTACTCAGCCAAGAGCCCTTTTGCTCCCAGATGACACTCAGCAACGTCTGGGGACATTTCCGGTTGTCACAGCTTGGTGGTGGGGGAGGGGGCATATTTGCTGCTTGGCCATTAGTAGCGGGAGACCAGGGATGGCACTCAACATCCTACAAGGCACATGACACCCCCCCCCAAGAATTATTCCATCTACAACATCGGCAGCGCTATGTGTGAGAAGCTTTGATATAAATAAACTGAGTTCACTGGGGTTTCCTCACGGGCAGATGAGAATTCAAGTGCCGGGAGTCTATCTGGGAGATGTTTCCAAGAAGCATGGGTAGGCGAAGTGACACGAGAAGGCAGAGCAAAGGGCTGGTTACCCCTCAGGTTACCACTATGGGCAACTGGTGCTTGATCTCCTGGGGGGCAGGGGGCGCTCTGGGAGACATGCAGACACGCATGTCAGAGCTTTCTTACTGGGGTGGGGGGTGAGGGAGCTGGGGCGTTTATACACTAATTCCTGCCAGTCGTTGGCTGAAGGCTGCTCCAGGGAGGATCCTGGTTCCTGGACACCTCTACCCCACCCCCACCCACAGGCAGAAGGGACCCTCAGGCAGAGAGACACTAGGATGGGAGTCGACAGGAGAGCCCGCAAGGAGGGGTGTGGGTGGGCACTGCCAGCGTCTGTCCTGCTGGCACACGGAGAGCCCCAACACGCTAACATGGACACTTCCCAAGCAAGTAAGACCTCCGGCACCCAGCCTGGCTCCCAGCAGAGCCTACAAAGTATATGTTGGATGAGCCTCTCTGGGGAGCAGAGACAGGGCTTCCCGGGAAGGCAGACAGGGGGCATCTGGCCCCTCTGATCATTCGGCTCTTGGGGGTGCTGTATGAGCCTGGTACCGCTGACAGGCTGGGATGGCTCCAGACCCCGAACCAGGGTAGGAATGGATGTAGTAATGAACACTTCAGGACACTCTCAGGCTCCTAGTGATGCAGAAACACGAGGCTTTGGTCCTAACTGACCATGAAGGAATGAATATATGGGTGAAGATGAGAAACCAACCTGAGCAATATAAGACATTACCACCAAGCCTGCCCCACATCCCCAGATCCCACTGAGTGGTGGACAAAAGCCAGAGCGTGAAGCGACCCGGCACGATAGCAAAGGTAGGCTCAGAGCCATTATCCATCAAATGGAACAACAGGACCACCAAGGGTAAAATAAAACGGGGTTGACAGAAAGCACCTACAGCTTAATACTGAGTTGCTGAAACAAGACATCCACATGGTGCTTAATAAATGCTGGGACTCTGGGGCACCTCGGTGGCTCAGTCGGTTGAGCATCCGACTCTTGGTTTCAGCTCAGGTGGTGATTTCACGGTTCTTGAGTTCGAGCCCTGCATCAGGCTCTGCATTGAGAGCTCAGAGCCTGGTTGGGATTCTCTCTCTCCCTCTCTGCCCCTCCCCAGCTCCCTCTCTCTCCCTCTCCCTCTCTCTCTCTCTAAATAAATAAATAAACATTAAAATTTTAATAAAATAAAATAAAATAAAATAAAATAAAATAAAATAAAAGCCAGGCCTCTGAGAACTTTCCAAATATCAGTTCATTTGATCCAAATAACACCTCCGTGGTAAAGATGACCTTAATGGTAACAGTCTCCACGAACCAAGCATCTATGTCACGGCAGTCACTGTCCCAAGTGGCAGACATATATTAGCGTCTCATGTGCCAGGGCCTGGTGCTTTGCTTCCCGCCTTTGCTGTTTTTGACCATCATGTATTGAAGCCCTACTGTGTGCGAGACTTGATTCCAGGGACTTTATGTTGATCACCTCATTATCTCACTGAATCCTGACAACAGTAGAGTGAAATAAAATACCAACAACCACATAACAGCAGCTAGCATGGATATGTTCTGTGCCAAGGGCCTTCTCTAATTTAGTCCCCACAAGGGCCCGATGATGCAGGTGCTATGTTAACGTCCCCATCTTACAGATAAGGAGACCAAGGCACAGAAGGGTGAAGTGACTTGCCCCAATTCAACCAGGATTCCAGAACCCACTCACTACCTCATGGTAATTCCTACTCTAGGTTTACCTTTATTAAGCTCAGTAGTGTGTGGTTCTCACTGGGGGGAAACTGAGATACTAACTTCCTGGTTTCAAGTCCCCGCCCCTCCCCTCCCCCCCCCCCCCCCGCTGGCCCCAGAACCCAGACCACCTGTCCACAAGCCCCAAACAGCTGGAGTTATTTTCATGTTCAGCTAAAAGGTTAGATCTCGGGGGCCCAGAGACTGGGAAGCTTACTGAATTCAGACTGCATGCCGGGATAGATGATCCTGAACACGTAATCTGTGGCCTCGTCATCTTCCTTGTCCGAAGACGTGGACTCAGCAGAACCCTGAGGGCTTCGCTTGCGCAGTTTGGGAAATACTTTGCCCTGAAAGCACAATCCCAATGCATAGCCCTTGGGATACATCTGTCCCCAGAGTCTGTGCACGGCCTGAGGGTCTCAGTGGGGTGTGCATGAGCCCACAAAGCCAGGTAAAGAGTCATGGGCAAGAACGACCACCCTGGGGCGCCTGGGTGGCTCAGTCAGTTGACCATCTGACTTTGGCTCAGGTCATGATCTTGCAGTTGGTGAGTTTGAGCCCCACATCAGGCTTGCTGCTGTCCGCGCAGGGCCCGCTTTGGATCTTCTGTCCCCCTCTCTCTCTGTCCCTCCTTTGCTCACACTCTCTCTCAAAAATAAACATACATTAAAAAAATTAAAAAAAAAAAAAGAATGACCACTCCCCACGGCTGACCCCCACCCCCATCCTAGCCTCCCTGGGGCTCCCACGGTCACTCACCTTCCCCCGCTGAGACCAGAGTGGAGGGTCCAGCTGCCCGTGAGGGAGCAGCCCATTTTCCAGGCACGAGAGGAACTGCAGGAGGTGCCCCCCCCCCTTGGGGAAGCGGAACGGCGGCCTCTGGATCCCGTCCTGGCTGACCAACACCACTGTCCCACCGCTGTCCACTGCCACCGTGACCCAGCCAGAGGAGACCTGGCAGAAAGTCACTATGGGGCATGGGATGGGGGTCCTCCCGGCAAACACATCGCCCTGGGCATGCCAAGCCAGACCCGTGGACCTGCTCCAAGGCTCTGGGAAAGGCCTGGGCAGAAGGTCAGGGGAAGTTTTTACCTCCCCAGAGCCCCTCCCATCCCACCGGCCACTGCTGCAGACTGGGAACTATGGGATATGGTCCAGAAGAATGTGGTCGCCCCCCCTGAAATCACCCACCAAGGGGAAACACCCCATGTCCCTCAAGTACCCTCTATGCATAAGCCTGACCTATTTTTGTATGGAGGCTTTCAGACCTACCCCTTCTCAGGGCAGTAGTGACTTGTTAGCATGTATTGAGCACTTACTGTATATAAGCACAGCACATGAAAGGCAGTGTGTTATTGGAATACCCAAAATAGCCCTATGAGGTCTATCTATTATTGCCTATTTTACAAATGATGAAACTAAGGCTCAGAGAGGGTACATGACTTGCTCTGGGTTGCACAGTAGAGTCTGGATCTGAACCCAGGTCTGTCTCATTGAATAAGCTTAAAGTGGGGCAGCTGGGTGGCTCAGGTGGTTAAGTGTCCGACTTTGGCTCAGGGCATGATCTCATGGTTCATGACTTCGAGTCCTGCATCGGGCTCTGTGCTGACAGCTCAGAGCCTGGAGCCTGCTTTGGATTCTGTGTCTCCTCTCTCTCTGCACCCACCCCTCAAAAAATAAATAAACATTAAAAAGGTTTTAAATAAGATTAATGTGTCATGCCTTGGTAGAGTCCAGATCCCTTGCTTTCTACAACAGAATAGCCCTCTGCTTGTTCTGAGTGTACCTTCTTTGAGCTCCGGGTTTGAGTCCAAACTCTGGAGCTTACAGGCTGTGTGACTTTGTGCCAACCTGTTTAGAGCCCTGCTTGGCACATCACAAGGGATCCATTAAGTGCCAGCAGCTAACACCGTGGGTTTGATGCTAAGTCCTGAACCTATGTCATTTGATCTTTACAACAATGCCATGACTAGGTGCTGTGGTGATTCCATTTCACAGATGGGGAAACCAAGTCTCAGAGAGGTGAAATCACTTGTTTAAGGTTGCACAGGTAATGAGGAGGTGGGAGCAGGCAGGGGAGCCAGAAGGAACACCCCCACCCCGTGCTCCCCTAACAGTCCCTACCTTGCTGGTGACAGTGCAGGTATACAATCTCCTCCAGGCGGATGGTCATAGCATAGTCCCAGTAGACGCTGGAAGGGGAGGGATGGTTAGTTCCACAGGATGCCTGCTCACTTCATCATGGGGAAGGGCCCATGAGGCCAGAAGACTACACCCTTGCTAACCCTTTTCACTAGGACCCATCTGTCCCCAACATCTGTATTCAAGACTTCCCAAAATCTACCTCACCTTCTTCTGGTCCCAGTACCCCAATTTTCTGAGGAACACACTTCCCTTGCCCCCATCCATGTGGCTGAGGCTGACTCCACCCACCCTCTATGCCAGGATTCCAGGAATAGCCATCTGATCCAGGCCTGGCCGATCCGCACATTCTACTGTTCCAGCCACAGTGATTGGTTCAGGGATGGCCCCATGACCCAAGCAGAATGAATGAGACTCAGTTGTTGGATTTATGTTAGAATAAACTGGGAAAAGGATGCTCCTTTCTGCTAGGAGAGTAGGAGCAGAGATGATAAAAGTCTGGAAACATAGGGAACCATGGCAAGAAAAAGCCTGCCTGACGATGGAGTCGACAGTCAGGAAAGCAGAACCAAGAGATGGAGAGTTCAGGCCCCCATCATTTGAGTCCCTGGATCCAGCCATGCCTGAAGCCACTGTCTAGAATTTTTCAGCTCAATGCCTAAGTCCACTTGAGTTTAGTTTTCTGTCACAGGTATCTAAGTATCTTGACTCAGACCCCAACGCCAAACCACCATGCATCCGAGGGGTTAGAAGAGCCACTCAATAGCTTTGACCCCATAGGTCCCAGCAGTGTGATGTGAAGGCTTCTATGGGCCTCAGTTTCCTCCTCTGTAAAATGGGGGATGATAATTACCCACCACACAGTGCGGCTGTGACAGTTAAATGGAATCACATATTTGAAGGGCTCAACACAATGCTGATACAGAAAAAAGTACTTGGCTCATGGTCTCTGTGCTTACATACTTTATTCTTTCCCTTTTCAGATCAAAGCCTACTGCTGTATTGAAACAGATCACTTTTCCCCTCAGAACACCATGGAGGTGGGGCTCACAGGAACTGGGACTTTATGGCAGTCAGGGGAATGCACTGCTTGGGTGTCCTTCAGATCTTGCTGTGGGGACCAGAGCTGACCAACAGCTTCAGAGGCCACCTCTCCTGATCCACCGTCATGTTTGTGCCAAGACCATGCTTCTCTTGGGCAGCTCTCAAGCAGGCCCGGGCACATGGGGGCACCAGCGTAGGCCTATTCCTGCGGGATGGGGGGCTCCTCTGATGGTCAACTTTAGCCCAGGGGCTCCCAACTGAGCTGGCTGAACATGCTAAGAACTGCAGCATATAAGACTCTCTCTTCCTTCTTTCCCCTCCCCATTCACAGGGGTCAACCAGCTTCTGAATATTCTGCCTGCCTCTTCCTGCTCTTCCCTTTCATCCTTCACAAGTTCCGCTCACGTTAAGTCTCTGCTGCATGTCTAATTCTGTCTGGGTCTGCTTCTTGGAGGACCTGAACCAACACAGGCTTCAAGGTCAAACTTCAAATCCCACTTTACCAATTATACTGACTCAGTCCTTTCTCCTCTCTGGGCCTCAGTTTCCTTAGCTGCAACATGAGGAAGCTGGAACAGAAGCTTTCTAAGGGACCTTCCTGCACTGGTCTATCTGTACCAGAGTCAGCCTCGCCAGGGTCCATGGAGCGAACATCCTTGGAGGGCAGCTGAGTGCACCAACATTTTCAGAGCCTCTGAGCAGCCTCTGCTGAGTCCCTCACGGGCAAGTCTTGGCCAGAAGGTCCTTCCCTGGGCTTCCACATTGTACCCATCATACAGGTTGCAGTTGCCTGTTTTCTCCCGTCTCCCCCAAGAGGTGCTGAACTGGACAGCGCCTGGATTTTCTTTACTTCTGCAAGATGCTCTGAGAATATTCAGAGTGAATGGTGAATACCCTAGGGTGCCCAGTAGACAAAACAACTTTCCAGCTACCACCACACACCAGCAAAGAGGATCTCTGTGGCCACAGTCCCTTTGGATCTGTGTAAACTTAACACCAACAGTCCCATGACTGAGAGGCCTTTCTGGGTTCCAGTCTCCCTACTAAGGGCATTACGTGCATTTTCTCATTGACTCCTTCCTGTACATCTATTCGGAGGTTCCATGACCACATCCCCATTTTACACCGGATGAACAAACTGAGGTTCAGGAAGGCGAAGTTGTCCAAGATCGCTCAACTGGGAAGGAGCAAGAGCTGAGCTTTTGATTTCATTTGACAGGTTTTAACAACTTCCTAGACCAGAACTGCTGGGTCACGTGGTAAGGGTAGGTCAGAAAACACTTCCAAACTAGATTGTCAAGTGGTTGGGCCATCAGCAGGGTATGGGGGTTTCAGCTGTTCCACACGGCAGGGCTGAGATCTGAGCCAAGTCCAGCCTGACTCCAGAGCCCAAATAGCCACTCTTTGGTGATATTTCCTCATGGACATGAGGAAACCTAGCTGGGGAGATATGACCCTGGTTGTACACAAGGGGGCGCTGGCTGGGACAAGAGAAGAGGTACTGAAGCTCCTCAGACAAGGACCAAAGCCCTCATCTTTGTTGCCTCTTGGTCCCCAAAGAGATGCCAGAGTCCCTGGGCACCTCCACATCCTATAGGCTAACCACCATGTTTTTGACCCTTAGCTTTTTCTCTCTTACTGGATAGATGGGGGTTGAGAACCCAAGGCTGGGGAAGTTTCTAGCCCCCTCAGTAGTGACCTGGGAAGTACAGGCTCAGTTGGAAGTAAATATTGATGCGCCTATGCTATGCCTGTTCTCAGAGGAAAAGATAATGCTGAAAGATGGAGTCCCACTGATCTGAGCTGGAGGAGGGGTGGGAGTACTTGGCAATCATTTGGCTCAATGCCTCTCCAAAATATCAACATTAAAAGTTTTCTGCCCAGGGGCACCTGGGTGGCTCAGTTGGTTAAGCGTCCAACTTCAGCTCAAGTCATGATCTCGTGGTTTGTGAGTTTGAGCCCCGCATCGGGCTCTGTGCTGACAGCTCGGAGCCTAGAGCCTGCTTCAGATTCTGTGTCTCCTTCTCTCTCTGCCCCTCCCCCACTTGTGCTCTGTCTCTCTCTATTAAAAATAAATAAATGTAAAAAAAAATTTTTTTTAAATTAAAGAAAAAATAGTTTTCTGCCCAGGGGTGCCTGGGTGGCTCAGCAGGTTAAGCGTCCAACTTCGGCTCAGGTCATGATCTCACTGTTCGTGGGTTCGAGCCCTGCATTGGCTTGGAGCCTGGAGCCTGCTTCAGATTCTGTGTCTCCCTCTCACTCGGCCCCTCCCCCACTTGTGCTCTGTCTCTATCAAAAATAAATAAATGTAAAAAAAATTTTTTTTTTTATATTAAAGAAAAAATAGTTTTCTGCCCAGGGGTGCCTGGGTGGCTCAGTAGGTTAAGCGTCCAACTTCGACTCAGGTCATGATCTCACTGTTCGTGGGTTTGAGCCCTGCATTGGCTTGGAGCCTGGAGCCTGCTTCAGATTCTGTGTCTCCCTCTCTCTCAGCCCCTCCCCTGTTCACACTCTGTTTCTCAGAAATGAATAAACATTAAAAAAAAAAGTTAAAAACAAAGTTGGGGCACCTTGGTGGCTCAGTCAGTTAAACCTCCAACTTCAGCTCAGGTCATGATCTCATGGTTCATGGGTTTGAGCCCTGCATCAGGCTCTGGGCTGACAGCTCAGAGACTGGAGACTGGAGCCTGCTTTAGATTCTGTGTCTCCCTCGCTCTGCCCCTCCCCTTCACACTCTTTCTCTCTCTGTATCTTAAAAATGAATAAAAGTTTAAAAAAATTAAAAACAAAAAGGTTTTTGCCCACACAATCCTGGTGTAAGTCCAAATAGCAAACAGGGCCTTTGGGTTGTGCTATTTGACAGAAGATACTTCTGTGTATGGAGAGCCCCTGCAAACCCTTTGAGTTCTGGGAAGATCATGTTGTCCAGGTCTCTCATTTGATAGAAGGGGAGACTGAAGCCCAGAGACAGGGAAAGACAAACACACCCCAAATCTTCCAGCAGGATGAGAACCAAGCAAGCACTTGGGCCTAAAACGTACACTTATCCATACACCTGTTTTATTGTGGTCTCCTTCAGTGTAAGGTAAATACAGTGGAAGCTCCGAGAGGGTAAAGATTTTCCTCTCCTTCTGTTCGTCTGCTATGTTTCTTGTATCTAGCACAGTGCCTGGCATGTAGCGGGTGCTCTGTTCAGATCTGATGAATGAATCCGGTAACTTCCCTGCTTTGCTTCACAGAGATTATCTAAGCACCTACTTTGTGCTAGGATCTGTGGCAGTTGCCAAAGAGAAGACATGAGTAAGACAGGTGCTTGCCTTCACGGAACTGAAGTCTAGAAGCAACAGCTGATATACAAGTAGGCACAGATTTATTACGTGTCCGCGATTCTATAAATGCTACGAAGGAGGTTCAGGGTTCCGTGTGATCCAGATTCAGCTGGGAGGGGTTGCGGAAGGCCTGAGGTTTAAGACGAGTCCGTGGAAATAATACCCCAGGCCAAGGGCATCTCCTGGGTCCCACGTTGTTCCTCGGTGAGGGCTTCTTGATCAGAAACTCTGGAGTCTAGCTAGAGCTGAATTATATGGCTCAGCCTAGAACCAACTCTAACTCCCACTGACTGTCTCTGAAGACAGATGGCCACCTCTGCACAGGAAGTGGCTTAGAGAATGGTATTAATCACACCCAGGCCTCGTGTTACTCACACTGAAGCTTAACATGAAACAGAACACAAGAACAGTGTTCTGGTTATGTTCCTTGAAAGGAGCCCTTATTTTATATAAAGCTGCCAAGACTCCTCAAGCTGAAATAATCAGGTTGAGCCTTCCCTTTGTTTGGGCTCCTCCTAGGGCTGTCCCTAATTGTGCGGGAACACACACGATTGTAGCAGGGGACCCTTGGTTTCCGTGTGTCTTCGGCGTGTGACTCCAAAGCCTTTGCTGAGTCTTGAAAATCCCAAGGTCACAGGAGACACAACCCTGGACCAGATGGCCACCAAGCAACACCTCCAGCTTTCCTCCTTTACGGAGTGATGGGAAGGACAGCAGCAGATGGGGAATATTTGCCATTTGCAGGCTCCCAAGCTCTTAGTTAAGATTTCTCCCTCTGGGTGGTGTTTGACCAGGGCCTGCCTAATTCCCGAATTACATTCTAAGATTCTTCTAGTTGGTCTCCAGATCCTCCTACTGAGTTACCCATAAGGCCATAGCTGCAGGGGGGGTGGCCCAAGTGGCCGCAACAACCAGACAGAACAGCGGGCCGGGGCAGGACACAAAGGACAGAGCACACACTTCCCTGTGTCAAAGGGGGAGAAGGACCCGGCGCCCTACCTCTTCTCATAGTCCAGGTCCCCCATCGACCTGTTCATCAGCTGGTTAGGCGTCCATTTCAAGGTCATGACGTCAGCTGTCTGGTGTAGAGACAGGTACCCTGGCACGGCCTCCATATCATCCCTCTGCAGAGAGAGGAGGGCATAGGCTTGGTCAAAGTGCCAGAGTCACAGTGGTCATAGGCCCTGGGCCATCTGACTCAAGGAGGCATAACCAGATCCAAGGGGTTGGGTCATGCCCTCCAAGGCTACGACCATTTGGAAGATCCTGTACCTCCTTCCAGGGGGCCATGCTAAGCAAAGCAGTCTGCAGCCAACCACCCAGGATGGGTTCTAGAGATGCACCTCTGAGAGCTGCTCCCCTGCACTTTCACACTCCCACCCACCCCCCAACCAAGGTCCAGGAAGCCCTGCTGCAAGGGCAGAGCCGGGGACTCTTTAGAATCAGGAAGGGGCTCTATCCCTCTTTAATACCACGCTCTCCTTTTTAAAACAATGTTTTAGGGGTGCTTGGGTGGCTCAGTCGGTTGGGCGTTGGACTTCGGTTCAGTTTGTGATCTCACGGTCCATGAGTTCGAGCCCCGCATCAGACTCTGTGCCAGCAGCTTGGAGCCTGGAGCCTGCTTCAGATTCTGTGTCTCCCTCTCTCTCTGCCCCTGCCCCCGCTTGCACTCTGCCTCTCAAGATAAAATAAAGACATAAAAAATTAAAATAAGTAAATAAATGTCTTATTTATTTATTCTGTGTGAGAGAGAGAGAGGGAAGAAGGGTAGAAGGAGAGGGAGAGAGAGAATCCCCGGCAGGCTCCGTGCTGCCAGCGCAGAGCCCAACGCAGGGCTTGAGCTCACAAACCATGAGATCATGACCTGAGCTGGAATCAAGTCAGACGCTCACCTGACGGAGCCACCCAGGCGCCCCAACACCACCCTCTCCTTGACAGGAGTCATTTATCTGGCATCATTTTGGCCAGTCTTAAGGGAGAACAAGAGGGCAACCGAGTTCTATGCCCCAACCACAGACGTTATCCTGAATCTCCTCCTCCAAACACCCACACCATACTCACTGCCCAGCAGCCTGACCCTCTGTGTTCCCCATGAGCCTGCAGAACTTCTCAGCGGCTCCCTCTGCTTTATCCCAGGTGGGGTGTGGCGGAGGGGGTGGTCTCTCCAAGCCTCACAAATAAAGGACGCAAATTCACCTCAACAACATGTGGAGATGGACAGCCAACATTTACCGAGCACCTAGCATGTCTCAGCTTTACCCACACTGTCTCAAGTTAGCCACTCATGCCTGCAGCCCCATGACGGAGCACTGCTGCCCCGGGTCATGAACGTTTTCCATGTTTTCCTGTACCTGAAGTGTGGATGTATCTTACAGCAGGTGGCATCTCACCATCGTGACACAGTGGTCATTGCCTGACCTCCTGCAAACTCGGTCCTAGTTGTTCGTATGTTGTTACTTCACATGCGGAGAACAGGTGCTATTTTAAACGTCTTCAGAAAAATTAGACGGTGAGTCATCTTCGACTTCCAAAGTTTTTGTGTATGCAGAAACACGGGCAGCAGAGCAGTAGAGCACTGATTTGATATTGGAAGAGGAGACACATTATTCACCACTACAGCCATGCCCACAATTCCAGATGGCCTTGCAGAGCAACAACCAAGGACACGCACTTGTGAGAAACGCTGGGCCTCCTACACTCCTGATCAGAGGTCAGCAAGCTTTTTGTATAAAGGGTCAGACGGGGAGTAATTTTGGTTCTGTGAGACATACAGACTCAGGTGCGACCACTCAACTCTGCCGTTACAGCGTGAAAGCAGCCATACATGATAGGTAATGGGCACGGCTCTGTTACAATAAAACTTTATTTGCAAAAACAGGTGGAGCACTGCATTGGGCCCATGGGTTATAGTGTGTTGACCCCCTCTTTGGATGGAACAGTAAACAGTATTTGGGGGTGCTTGGGTGGCTCAGTTCAGTTAAGTGTCTGACTCTTGATTTCGGCTCAGGTCACGATCCCAGGGTCATGGGATCAAGCCGCACATCGAGCTCTTTGCTGGGCATGGAGCCTCCTTGGGATTCTCTCTCTCTCTCTCTCTCTCTCTCTCTCTCTCTCTCTCTGTGTGTGTGTATGTGCAAGTGCACATGCTCTCTCTCTCTCTCACAAAGAAAAAAAAAAGAAAACAGTATTTACTAGAAAAATACAAGCAGTGATGACTCTAAGTCAAAAACTGATACAGAAAATTAAACCCTGAAATGTGAAGAAATTTTAGGACTGTCTTAACTAATGAATGTCAGTTATAAGTTCCCTTATGCATAGTTAAAAAAGCAATGTATGATTTAAAAGAAAGCCCTTTTACTTTTTTTTAAGTTTATTTATTTACTTCGAGAGAGAGAGAGTGAGCTGGGAGGGGGCAGAGAGAGAGAGGGAGAGACAGAATCCCAAGCAGGCTCCACATTGCCAACCTAGAGCCTGATGCAGGGCTCGATCCCACAGACCACAAGATCATGACCTGAGCCAAAATCCAAGTCGGACACTCAACCACCTGAGTCACCCAGGCACCCCTAAAAAACAAAAACAAAACTCCTTTTATCCAAATCAAAGAGCTCAAAGAACTCTTTCAAAAAGTGTCAAATAAAATTTCCAAGTAATGAGAAAACATCTTCTAGAACTTAGTATCGTTTTTTTACTTCCTGATGGTTATGTTTAAAAATGGAGCATCTTAAATCCATAGCTTCTTAGATCTGAGGAGGTAGGATCTTGTACCCATTATGATGTGGACATTAAGGCTCACAGGGAGAAGTGACTCGCTCAGGGTCACCCCGTGATCACAACTGCGACCACAGAGCTAGAGCGACTGGCAGCTTCCTCTGCTTCCTCCCAGCTGAGCCCAAACACCACACTGATCCACACAGTCTCAGGAAGGGAAAGGCAGAGGGGTATCTACTCCATGAGGGTAGGGGTTTCATGTGCCTGGCTCACCACCCATCTCTGGGGCTTGCACCAGCCAGGCCTAGAGGTGATTGATAAATGATTCAACTCCCACATCAGGCAGCCTGAATTCAAAGTATGACTCTGCCACTTACTCCCCCCTGTGCACATCTCAGCGTTATCATCTTGGATGACACTACTTGCATCAAATAGTTGCTGGGAGCTTTAAATGAATTAATATAGTTAAAAGCACTTATCATGGTGCTTGACACAAAGAAAGCACTCCATAAATATCAACTGTGAAGGGGGCGCCGGGGTGGTTCAGTTGGTTGAGCGTCTGACTTCAGCTCAGGTTGAGATCTCACAACTCGTGAGTTCGACTCCGCATTGGGCTCTCTGCTGTCAGGGTGAAGCTCACTTTGGATCCTTCGTCCCCCTCTTTCTGCCCCTCTCCCATGCATGTTCTCTCTCAAAAATAAACATTTAAAAAATATATCAACCATGAAGATATTTATCCTGATATCCCAAGCATCCAGCACAAGGAAAGCTCAGTATAAGTACTTGCTGAATGAGTGAGTGATAACAAAAGAGAATGGATGGATGGACAGCTAGGTGGACAGGTGGGTGGAGAGATGGACTGGAAAATAAATGGATAATTAAATAGATGGATGGACAAATGGATGGATGCAGGTAAAGATGGGTGGATGGATGGATGGGTAGGTGGAAGTAAACATGGGTAGGAAGATGGATGGATGGGTGGATGGATGCATGGATGGATGTAAAGATGAGTGGATGGATGGATGGATGATGTAAAAAAGGATGGATGAATGGATGGGTGGGTGGATGGAAGTAAACATGGGTAGGAAGATGGATGGATGGATGGCTGGGTGGATGGATGGATGGATGGGTGGATGGATAAATGGATGGGTAGATGGATGGATGGATGGGTAGATGGATGGATGGATGGGTAGATGGATGGATGGAAGTAAACATGGGTAGGAAGATGGATGGATGGGTGGGTGCATGGATGGATGGATGGATGGATGGATGGATGGATGGATGGGTGGATGGATGGATGGATGGATGAATGGATGGATGGATGGATAGAAGTAAAGACAGGTAGGTGGGTGGATGGATGGATGGATGGATGGATGGATGGATGGAAGTAAACATGGGTAGGAAGATGGATGGATGGGTAGATGGATAGATGGATGGATGGGTGGATGGATAGATGGATAGATGGGTAGTTAGATGGATGGAAGTAAACATGGGTAGGAAGATGGATGGATGGGTGGATGGGTGGATGGATGGATGGATGGATGGATGAAAACCTGGGTAGGAAGATGGATGGATAGGTGGGTGGATGGATGGATGGATGGGTAGAAGTAAAGATAGGTAGGTAGGTGAATGGATGGATGGATGGATAGAAGCAAATGTTGTCATATGGATGAATGGATGGAGAGATGGAGGTGTGGATAGATGGATGGATGAATGGATGAGCAGCCTGGAACCAGAGGGAACGCCTCCTGTATAACCGGAAGCCAGACCCCCTGTGGAAGATCTGGGTCCCAGATATCTCTCACCGGCTGAACCAGAACGTTGTTCTTGCCATAGAGGAGCGTGGCCCGGGAGTTCTGGTGCAGGGACTCAACATAGTCACGGGCAGAAAGGGATGGTCGGTCGTCCATGCTGCCACTTGAATGTCTCTTCTGGATCTGGCAGGGTGAGGGGAGGTGGAGGGTGAGGCCTGCGGTGACCCTCAATGTCCCACTCCATTCTCCACCTCCACACCAAGTCTGGCACTCAGCCCAACTCCCTCCCAGGGCCCCAGAGTCCACTCCTACTCACACAGAGGGCTGGACGCTTGGTGGGTGAGTCCTGCCGCAGGTGCGAGCTGTGGATGCAGTGCCTCTGGACAAGCTCGTCGGCCGAGGGGTCAGTCCAAAAGTGATCGGCAGTCTTCATCTTGGTGTACTCCAGGGCACAGGGCCCCACTGTGGAGCACACAGGGACTGGGAATCCATAGCCCTCAAAGTCTACCCTCCTGTCTACCCCCAGATAGGCCACCACCTTCACTGCCTCTCCCCTCCAGCCAGTGAGTATGCCCCAGGGTCCTGCTAAGGAGAGTCCAGCACAAGACCCTGAGAGCAAGAGCCAGGGAACAGGTAAGTTTTGATGGAGAAGGCTAGAGGGAAACGAGAGAGGCCCTTAGGAGGTGCACTAGTGAGCCAACGTCAGAGATCCAGATGAAGCTCAGAGCCCTGGACCACTTACCCAACAAAGACGCAAGGATGGGGCCATCCACCGGGTCCATCAGGAGGGCTTCCTTCTCATAGTATTTACTAGTAAGAGAAAAGGACAGGCAGGTCTGGATGGTAACCAGCAGAGGGCACACAATTGACACTGACCTGATGCCTAAGAACAGACTGAGTTCAGCCTCCCTCTTGTTACCCAGTTAACGCTGTAAGCCTCAAATGTCCCATCTGTAAAATGGGGGTAATAAAAACATATATCCTAGGGCCATCAGACGGACTTTAGAGGGGCACCTGCATGGTTCAGTTAAGTGTCTGACTCTTGATCTCAGCTCAGGTCTTGATCTCAGGGTCGTGAGTTCATGCCTCACGTTGAGCTCCATGCTGGGTGTGAAGCTTACTTAAATTAAAAAAAAAAAAGGGACTTTTGAAAGAGGCAACAGATGTGGGCACTTAGTACTATGCTTGGCACGTAACTGCTTAATACATGGCTGTGATACAGCCTTAATGAGAGTAACGGGAATAGTAATTAGAAGGCTGCTTCTGGCTGCTTCTATCAGCTTCTATCACATCTTCCATTTCAGGCGCCAAGTGGCTTGGGAGCTCAGATGATGTCTGCTCTCCTAATATTATTGAGGCAATAAAAGGCTTTTTAGCTGTGGTGTGTACGGAAAAGCTATATTAACAGGACTTCCTGCGCGGATAACTATGTGGATGACGCTGGCCTGACGTGCTCGCAAGCGCCCCCTGGCTTCTGGCTCTTCAAAATAACTTGTCATATGGGCAAGACAATGTTTGTGCTGAGTGTTTTTGGGTTTTGCTTCTTTGTTTGAGTTGTTGTGTAGTGCCTCCTAATTCTCTGCAAACTCCTGCCAGCTAGGAACCGAATTTTAGAGTTGGAAAGGACCTTGTTCTACCTTCCCAAGGGATGTCAGGCTCAGAGAGGGTAAGTGACTTCTTGGAGGCCACACAGCAGGTGGATGCAAGCTATACCCAGCCGGCTTGGGTGTTCCTATCCTACAGCAGGGGTCTAAGAACACAGGATCTGCAGCGAGGCAGACTGAGTGGGAGCCCAGGTCGGCCACTCCCACTCTCACTGTGTGTCCCTGGGCATGTGACGACTACCCTCTCTGAGCTTTAGTGTCCTCAGCTATAAAATGACAAGAATGACAGAACTCACCTGCCCAGGCTGTTGGGAGGATTAAATATTGACCTGCTTTTACAGCAACAGCACAGACTCTGACACCAGGGAGTTCTTGCTAAGGGGTGGCAACATCACTATAATTTGACCCCAGAGGAATCTTCTATCCACCAGGATATTGGCTGAAGCCGAACGGACATGCTCTGTGCATTCTCAGCAGCAAGTTTATCCATTTTGGTGTCAGATCTGAAGGTAAAACTTCAAGACACTTTCCACTCTGCCACTCAGTCTCTATGCTGAAAACCAGCACCATTGCATGATCATAAACCTTGGAAATAGTACCTTAAAAACTAGCAGGTGGGACTGGGGGCAAGATGTGACCATCGAGGGTAGCTCGAGGGAGCTTCTTTGGGGTGGCAGGTTTCACTGGAACAGTTCTGTGTCGTGACTGTGGTGTTGGTTATACAGAATTATAGACTGTATTTATACTATTAGTATAATACATATACATATGTAATTTTTATTAAATAGTTAAATAATACATTTAATTAATATGTATTTAATAAATACATATATGTATTTATACTGAATTTAACTATGCTAAAATTCCATAGAACTAGACAGAAAAAAATGAGTGTACGTAAAGACTAGTGAAATCCAAATAAAGCATGTAGTTTAGTTAACAGTATCGTACCAATGTCAAATTCCTGTTTTGGTATTTGTACTATGGTTATGTAGGATGTGATCACTGAGGGCAGGCAAGAACTCTTTGTGCTAATGTTACAACTTCTATGCGAATCAAAAAAATAAAAAGTTTAGACAAAAAAATAAAGAGATAGTTTGGCATTGCTGCTCAAATAAATTACTCATTCCTTCTACCGACTCATTCAGCAGAAAACACAAGGTCATATGCCAAAGGCATTAGCTCCGGAGGCCCGCACCCATGCGAGGGCACGGGGCAGAGACGTATCACATTTTACTAGAAGGTGAAGAGATTAATTGCACTCCAGAGCCTGGATTTCTTCCAATTTGTCTCCTGCCTCCTGGCCTTTGCACCTGCTATTCCCTTGGCTGGGAACACTCTTTTCCCTACCCACTTCACTGGGTTAATGCCTACGTGCCCTTCAAACTGATGATTAACTGCCATGTCTTCCAGGATTCTTTTCCTGACCACCCAGAGGAAGTTAAACACCACCCACCTGACTTGGAATACTCACCACATATTACCACAATTACTATTTTCCTGTTTTCCCTGCAACTATGTGAGGTTCGTGAGAGGAAGGACTCTGCTCTCTCCTTTCATATATATTTTCCTAGCAAACAGGCAAAGAATAAAAGGTAATCATAATACCCACTGCATGTGAAGATGTGGTTAAACAGGCACTTTCATATACCGAGAGATGAGGAGATTCTCAGATATTTCCCTCATCGTGTTTCCTCTTTCCCACTCCCCCTGTCTATCTCTCTCTCCCCATCTGTCTACAGCTGGAAGGAGTGTTAGCCATGAAGAGTCTCAGGTTATACAAAAGCCCACATTCTTCACTGGCTCCTCTGTGCTCTTAGCATAATATCCAAGCTCTTAACATGACAGTTAAGACCAATGTATCTCCAACATCTCAGTTAGTGCCTGGCACATGGTAGGTGCCCAATAAATATTTAGTGGATGAATGAATGCATGGATGAATGCTTGCCAAGAGTACTCATAGTCTAAAACCTTTACACCAGGTTAATCTGAGCTAGAATAGAAAATGTAAAAAAAGTATCATACATTTCCAAAACACTGTGTACTAACTCCCCTTCTCACCTCTTCTCCAGAATGGCAACAATCCCTGTACCATTTATTAAAAGAGCAGCAGAGACACAGAGAAGCTACATGACTCTTCTAGGACCACAGTTAGCAAGTAGACTGTAGGCTTCATTCATGGGAGGAAAAAGATCCCTAAGATTGCAAGATCCTTGTTCCTCACTCCAAATTTGAAGATCCTATATTAGCAGGAAGCAGCTAAATAGTCCCAGGTTCTAAGCTGGGCTCATTTAGAGGCAAACATCCAGAAGGCCTTTATCTAACTGCTTTCAAATCAAGTGCACGTCAACAGGAGAGAAAAGAAAGTTGCTTTGTGCCATAGGGTGCAGTTCCCAAAATGGCCAGAAGGTGGCGCCAGAGCACGCCACGGCGGCTGCTCTTTCTCACTCACCTGCTGTTTTCCACCAGGTAATGCACAATTTTGTCCAGGACCTCCTCAAACAAAGCAGTGCGGATCCACAGGTGCTTGATGGCAAGTGGGGGACAGGCTGGGCAGCTTCAGCAGCTTCCGCACATTCTCCTGGAGGCCCTGAATCTGGTTTCGCCTTCAAGACCAGTACAGAAGGAGGAGGAATATTCGCAAAAAAGGAGATCCAACAGGACCAATGTGCAAACAGCAAAATGCCCAACCTCTCTAGGGAATGAAGGAACGGAGACTAAAACAACAACAAAAGCCCACATTGCTCCTGGCAAGTGGGTGACGTGTTGAAAAAAATAACACCCAGTGAGTGTGAAGATGCGATAAAACAGACACCTTCATATACTGTTGATGGGCAAGCCAGATTCTCATAGCGATACTTCTCTTCATCTCTCTCTCTCATTCCCTCTCTCCCCTTCCCTCTCTCATGAATGAGCGATTGCATGAATGAAATGAATGGCTCTCCCTTACCACCTGGCATGGGTATCTCTAATTCCTCCATGAGAAAGTCATTCCCGATATTATGGAAGGCCCATGGAAATCGCTCCCTTTCGGAAGTTGTCAGCAAACACTTGGGAATTTAGCATACGGACTGGAAGGCACCTTGAAGACCAAGTGGCTGAGGAGTCTGATTCCGAAAGGGAGGCGGTGATGCTAAGTCCACAGCCTTGTCCGTCCCACAGTTCTGGCCAGCAGCTCTGGGCTGGCACAGCCTGCAAGGGAGGGAAAGGACCATCTCCCACCTGCTGAGGAGGAGTGATCACCCACGGCACACACAGCATGTGCGCCTCTCTCTCCCTTCTCTTGCCCGTCACACACACGGTGAATCAATCCACACATTCTTTCCCGTGAAGCCCAATCACGGCTCCGGAATCTTTCACAACAAGGTCCTGTGGGCGGCTGCTAGCACCCATGGGAGCTGAAACCTCTTTGCTAGCCCTGACCAGGCTCCAGACCGCGGCTCTGGCGTAGAGTCAAACTGTGTGGTCGGGACTCTGGTGGGAGGTTCTCCAGTACATGCCCTCAGGCCCTGAGCCCTCCCCCCAGGAAATCAGCCCTCCAGACGTGTGAGTGAAGTCACCGTTCCCCTTGTTGCCTCAGTGTCAGTATCTGATCCATGCAGATGGAGACCATAGTAGTTTCATTAAACTTGGTCTTCCTGCATGCGGAATGGGTTTGGCTAACAGCAGACACTCATTCAACAATCATTTCTTGAGCATTTTACCAGGTGCTGGGCACTGTCCAGACACTGGGGACAAAATGAGGAATAACAGATTTTAGTGGCCTGTTCTCATGGAGTTCAGAGCCAAGGAGGAGAGATAGACAACAATCAAGTAAAAAGTACACAAAGGAATGAATAATTAGAGGTGGTGATAACCACAGGAGAGAAAATAAGCAGTGATATGTAAGAGAAATGGGGTGAGGGTTGGAGTTTGCCCTTAACTGGGGGAAAGCCTGAATGATGACAAGGCACCAGCCCTAGAAGGTGAGGCGTGTGAACCGGGTGGTAGGTCGAGCATGTGCAAAGGCCCCGGGGTAGGAAAGAGTCTGGCGGGTTTGAGGAGCGAAAGGAGAGTGCAGACAGTGCCAGGAGGTGCGGGTTCTGGCAGAGCTCAGGGAGGAGCCTGGACTGTCCCCTGCAGGAACGCTCCAGCCCATACCCCATGCTCCACACTCACGCGCTCTCCATCAGCTGTTCCAGGTCCTGCACCTTGCGGCTCAGCTCTTCGGCCGGTGGGAAGTTCTTGCCCACTTTCATGAAGAGAGCTGCAATCTTGTTGCTGCGCAGAAAGCCAGCCGCCCGCCGCCGCAGCCCATGCAGGACGCAGGCCTCTACAGCCGCTGCAGGGACACAATGGTCAGCAGGCCCTGCCCTACCCGTGCTCCCCAGCACCCAGCCCAGCTCAGGTCTTCAGCCACACAGAGGTGCCTTGGAGAGCGGGGCGCCCCAGAATCGCGAAATCCACGAAAGCATCAAAGGAAAATCACGTACGTCTCTCTGCCTTCCACTTCCTCAAAAGGGAGCAGGAGAGCTTAGCAGTTAACTTGTGTTTGCTGCCCGAGGTCAGACTGTCTGTGTTCATATCCTCTCCCAGACACTAACCAGCTGCGTGACCTTGGGCAATGACTTCCTCTCTCTGTGTCTCAGTATCCTCATCTGTGAAATGGGGATAATATGAACAGGCATCTGACATGGTTGCAGCAAGCGAGGTGGGGAAAATGCATGGCAAGCGCTTCACATAGTTGGGCACAGAGTGAGCGCTTTAGGGACGTTAGCTATTACTCCTGTCAGTGAGGGAAGGGAGGCTGACCACAGGACTGGTGGGCTTTATCTGGGCTGAAGAATCACATGATCGTCACCACTATTGTGATTCCAGGAACAGCTAACATTATGGATCCCATTCCATCTCTGCCACAGCCAAGGAAGAAAGGAACGCCATCTCCATTTCTCAGATGTGGAAACTGAGGCCCTAAGAGGGGAACTGAATTGCCCAGGGCCACCCAGACGAGCTGGGATCCAAACCCAGGTCTGAGCCCAAAGTGTGCTCACAACACTTGTGCCGCCACAACGGATCTGAAGAGAGAGGACTGTCATCATCTTCCCATGTCTGTGTTTCCCTTGGACACCCTGCCCAGCCCTGCTCAGAGCAGGAGACCTGGGCAGTAGCCTGGGCTCTATCACTAACTTGCTATGTGACCTCAGGCAAATCGCTTTCCCTCTCTGGGCCTTAGTGTCCCCCCCCCATCCCCCTCCCCCCGGGAAACAGTCCTTGTGCAGGCCATTCTGATGGCCCCAGTCTTATTTCGGGTACTTTCAGCAGCGCTTTATTGAGTACTTTCTTATCTTCTGTCTTACACAGCAGACTGGGAGGGAGCTCACTCTGGTATATCATAGGAGCATAATCGATGTTGATGGAAAAACTGAGCATATTATAAGAGCTACTCCTTATTGGGTATCTGCTGGGTGTGAGACCAGTGTTAAGGTTTACCTTACCTAATCCTTGTGGAAAAAACCCAAGAAGTGAGCGTTCTAGTTACTGTGACTCCACAGAAGGAATACTCCAGCAGTCTCAGGGTTAAGAGCCTGGCCCAGGTTATGTTGCACACAAGGAGAAATACTGAGAGGTTTGGTGCAATTGCTTGTCTTGGTTTATTTTTGTTGGCAATTATTTGACTTTTTTCAAAACGTTATGATTACAGTTTTTCTTTTAAGGACGCTCCACGCCCAACGTGGGGCTTGAACTCACAACGTTGAGCTCCAGAGTCACGTGCTCTACTGAATGAGCCAGCCAGGTGCCCCAGCGATTACTTGGCTTTGAACGGATGCCCACCCTATTGCCTAATCTGCCCATGGGTTTAATATATTCTGGGTGAGACTCTCTGAAATATCTTCATTTTTGCTTGTACACACAACACTTTTGTTTAGACTGCAATAAGTTAATTAACTGTTCAAGCACTGGAGACATGCCTCGAGTCTTTTTGACAATGGCTTATAAGGCACAATGGAGCAGAGACACCACAGGGAGACCCTGCAGGCCTCACCCTGCGGTAACATCACCCTTCCTCCCTCATCCAAACACTGGGGTTGGAGTTAGAGAATCATGATTTTTATCCCGTTCTATTCCTCTAAATCTTCAATGGGTGAGCATGGTCGCACACTCTGAAGTATGCCTACTATTTTCTTTGCAAATAGAGATGTCCAGGATAAAAAAAAAATTATGCATATATACATTCTCACGTTAACATTTATGCGTATATACACATGTACATATGCAGACGTATATATACATACACCTATATATACACATACAAGTATATAAACACACACACACACATATATGTAATTAAAAAAAAAATATCTCACTTTAAAAAGAAACTTGGGGGCACCTGGATGGCTCAGTCGGTTAAGCGTCCGACTTCGGCGCAGGTCACGATCTCATGGTTCATGGGTTCGGGGCCCGCATCAGACTCTGTGCTCACAGCACAGAGCCTGCAGCCTGCTTGAGATTCTCTCTGTCTCTCTTCCTCTCTCTCTGCCCTCCCTCTGCCCACACATTCTCTCTCCAAATAAACTTAATCTTCTTTTTTTTTTGCCAAGGTCAGCCAACAAACAAATGGCAGAGGAGGGATCTGAACCCAGGTCTGCCTGGCTGCAAAGGGGCTAAACTGACAGCAGTGGGCTCCCAGGTCACGGCATGTGCTCCCATGGGTAGTGCCTCCAGTCATCTGGATGAAGCTGAGGGCCGACCAGGTCTCCTCGCTCTGGCCTCTCCTCGGGGCCAAGAGCACGAGAGGGGAGATACAGCACGTCCTCCATTGCCAGACACTCCAGTCATGGAATGAAAAGGTTTTCAGGCAGAAAGAAACATCCCTGCTTATACATACACATGGATTAGAAGCTGAACCCTGACTGTGGGGACACGTAAAACATGTGTCTGCAGCCATTGTGGAAGGACAGTTAAGAACCTGGCAGCACGGTTATTTATTTCTGGAATCTTGTGAGCACAGCTGGTTCAAGGATACAAGTCAAGCTCCGAGCCCTGCGCCTGCCTCCTCTGCTGAGCCAGCTGGACATGATCCCTTAGGATGGATCAATGGCTCCCGATTCCCTATGTCTTTAAAGCCCATCCATCCTCCCCCTTCATTTGGCAACAGCCACAGGCAGGGTGAGGAAAGGGTGCAGAGTCTGTCGTCAGATGTGAGACCAACGTCACAAGGGGGATGGGTAGCCGTGAACTGAGCCCACGCGAGGGGAAGACAGTCCCTCCAGCGTCAGCAGTGACTAACTCTTGCTGGGTACACAGGCCATTCTTCCTTTCTTCTCTCGACTTCTCAGTGGTTCCAAATGCCCTCACAGAGCCCCCCGGGAATCCAAAAATAACTTCAGAGTCACAAAGTCAAAACACGGTGTGAGAATCCTTGCACAAAGACGCCACTCCCCCAAGGCAGCCCACAGAGAAAGAAGCCCCTTTCCAGGTCAGGGTCCATGGACTCACCACAGAAGGAGATGATGTGGCTGCTGTCCTCGTGGACGAACTTCTGTGTGACTGCCTCCTCCATGATCTGCTTCACCTGGAAGGGCAGAGGCAGTTGGACGGAGAGACCCAAACGCGACCCAGGGTGCGGTCATCCCCAAGGGCCGTGTCGTCCTTCCTGGCCCTCTGAGGCCATCTGGGGTGCTTTGATAACTTCTCTCCTTCCATGCCCTCCTCATGGCACCTTCTGCAAGTCTGAGGCCTGTGGCCTGTGAGAGCATCATGTTTTACTGAATTGTTTCTTCAGGCCCTCTGCCTGGCTGGTTCTTCTCAGGTGTCACACGAAATGTCATCTTCCTTGAGCCCCTTATCTGACACAGCCCTCCCCTGACACCACTCACACCCCGTTACAGTCCCTTCTGGGTACATATGCTATTCCTGTCCTGTTTACTTGCTTACTATTACCTTCTTCTAAGATATAAATTCCCTGAGGCCAGGGCCTCACCTATCTTGTTCACTTCTGTATCCATGGAGACTAGAACAGTGCCTGGCACATAGCAGGTACTCAATAAATATTTTTGGAAGGAAGGAGAGAAGGAGAGAAAGGAAGAAAGAAAGAAAGAAAGAAAGAAAGAAAGAAAGAAAGAAAAGAAGGAAGGAAGGAAGGAAGGAAGGAAGGAAGGAAGGAAGGGGAAACAAGTATATAAAAGTATCAGGAAGGTATAGTGATAAATCAGGCCTGGAATCTAGCAGCTCTGGGTTCCAATCCCTGCTCAGGCACCTACCAGTTGGGTCTGTGATCTCAATTTGGGAAACCGAGGCTCAGCAAAGTGAAGCAAACTTGCCCAGAGAAGTAAAGCTGGCCCAGAGCAGACACCGAATTCCAGGCTGTCTGACTCCCTGGGGGTGTGTTTTCCTACTATCCTCACACACTCAACAAATCTTTTTTGAGTGCCCCTGATGCACCAGGAGTGAGGGACACAGTGCTGAAAGGGCAGCCGTGCCTCTGCTCACAGAGATGACTCTCCAGTGGCCTGAACACCCTTCTGCTTTGCTGGATTCTGGCCCCCAGTCTGCCCAGCGTCACCATGGGGCTTTAGCCATGCATTTCTCCTCTCTAGAGGCTCAGTTTCCCCACCTTGAGGTTGAGGAGGCCAAGAGAGATGACCTCAAAGGCCGGTCCCAGCTCTGCATCGCCAGGGCTGCGACATGGGGTAACAGGAGCAGTTCTGAATCCAACCCCCTCCATCAGCAGCCGCTCCCTTCCTGGCTGCCCCGTGGCCTACTCGGCCTCAGCCAGGCCAGCTCAGCAGTGCACTCACCGGAGAGCAATCGCAGGCTCTCCATGCCCCTCTCCCCTTCCTTGCGGTTGCCTCCTGGAGGGGAAAACAGAACTCAGAGCATCCCTGGCCATGCCCTGCAGTGTCTGCCCCACACAACCGAGTCAGCACTCGCCCCGTGAACAGCGCTGACCTCTGAGCTCAGCGGGCTCTAAGCTGGGCTTCACCAGCAGCATTTCCAAGTCTGAAAACTACCTAGCCGAACCCCTGGAACCGGCCCTGTTTACAGGTGTGGAAACTTGAGGGTTGGGAGGCAAACTGGCCTACTGAAGGCCACAAAGCTAGGAAGCCATGGCTGGACTTTTGGCTTAGGACTTTTTTTTCCCCACATCTCAGCTCCAGCTGCCATATCCTGGCCACTGTGGCTACTGATTGTGTTTCCACAGTCAAATCACATCACCTCTCTGAACCTTAGTTTTCTCGCTGGGTGAAGGGCGTATAGGAACAGCACCTGCCTCATGGGGCTGCGGGAAGACTGAACAAGGTAACGCACACCATGTGCTGCGCACAGAGCCTGCCGCACAGGGTGCCTGCAGTGTTACTTGCCTAAAACCTCACCTGGTCTCTCTCTATTCTGGCTGAAACAGTAACCTGTTCAGGAGAATAAAATTCCCCTGCTTCAAGGGTCCCCACAGTGGCTGCTCTCGAACACCCATCAGATTGATAAGCACAGAGCCTGATGCGGGGCTTGAACCCAGGACTGTGAGATCATGACCTGAGCCATAAGACACTCTTTTTTTTTTTTTTCAACGCTTATATATTTTTGGAGAGACAGAGCACGAGTGGGGGAGGGACAGGGAGAGAGGGAGGCACCGAATCCGAAGCAGGTTCCGGGCTCCAAGCTGTCAGCACAAAGCGCAACGTGGGGCTCAAACTCATGAACCGTGAGATCATAACCTGAGCCAAAGTTGGTCCCTCGACTGACTGAGCCACCCAGGCGCCCCCATAAGAGACTCTTATGTTCAGAGAACAAACTGAAGGTTGCTGGAGGGGAGGTGGGTGGGGGGATGGGCTAAATGGGTGATGGGCATTAAGGAGGGCGCTTGTTGGGACGAGCACTGTATGTAATTGTATGTACATACATTGTATGTAAGCCAGTTTGGCAATAAATTATATTTAAAAAAAAAAGAGAGAGACACTCAACTGACTGAGCCACCCAGGTGCCCCAAACCATACACAGCCTCCAACAACCAACGGGTCAAAGAAGAAATCACAAGAGAAATCAGCAAGTATCTTGAGACAAATGGAAAGGAAAAGGCAATGTATCAAAATCCTGGGGATGTAAAGAAAGCAGGGTACAAGGGGCATTTACAGCTGGAAGTGCTTATGTTCAAACAACAAGGAAGGTCTCCAATCAACAGTCTAAATTGACACCTCGAGGAACTACAGAGGAACAAACAAAACCCAAAGCTAGCAGAAGGAAGGTCATCGTGATGTCACAGCAGAGATAAACAAAAGAAAGACAAGAAATACAAGGGTAGGTTTTAACAAAACCAAGAGTTGAGTCTTCCAAAAGATCAGCAGAATTGACAAACCTTTAAGCCAGGCTGACTAAGAGCAAAAAAATAAAAGAGAGAGAGAGAAAGAAAGACTCGACAAAAATCAGAATTAACACCAATCCTCCTCAAATTCTTCTAAAATAATAATAATAATGGAAGAGGAGGGAATACTTGCGTTGCATGAGGCCGACATTACCTTGGAAAGCAAAGCCAAGCAAGTCATGACACAAACACTGGAGACCAATGTCTCCAAAGAGTGACTCCATCAGAAGGCTCAACAAAACACTGGCAAACAGAATTCGGCAGGATCCGGAGAGCTCCACAAGCGCCATGACCAAGCAGGATTTACTGCTAAGATGCAGCGAGGGTTCAAGGCACAAAAACCGACCAATGCAAGACACCAGCATTAACATAACGAAGAGAAAAGTACCACATGGGCATCGCGGTTGATACAAAAAAAGAATGTGGCAAAATTCAACACCCGTTCATCATAAAAACTCTCACCGAACTAAGAACAGGAAGAAACTACCGGTCACGTATGAAAGTCATGTATGAAAAACCCAGAGCTACCATCCCATGCGATGGTGGAAGACTGAAAGTTTTTCCTTCAAAGTCAAGAGCAAGACAAAGACACCTCTGCTCGCCTCTTTTACTTCACGTAGCACTGGAAGCTCTAGCCAGATGAATTAGGACAAGGAAAAGAAACCAAAGGTATGCAAATCGGAAAGAAAGAAGTAAAATGATCTCGGGTGATCTTATGCCCCGAAAACCCCAGAAACTCCACAAGAAAACTGTTAGCAGCCATAAATAAATTCAGCAATGTTCCAGGATACAAAATCCATACGTGAAAATTAGCTGTATTTCTAAACACTACCGATGAACAATCCCAAAACAAAATGTTAAATATTCTGTTTACAATAGCATCAAAAACAGGGGTGCCTGGGCGGCTCAGTCAGTTAAGCGTCCAACCTCAGCGGAGGTCGTGAGCTCGCGGTTTCTGAGTTGGAGCCCCATGTCGGGCTCTGTGCTGATAGTACAGAGCCTGCTTCGGATTCTCTCTCTCTTCCTCTCTCTCTGCCCCTCCCCTGCTCATGCTCTCTCTCTCTCAAAAATAAAGAAACACTAAAAAAAAAAAAAAAAGTAGCATCCAAAAGAATAAAATACTTAGGGATAAACAGCCAAGGAGGTGAAAGGCCTGTATATTGAAAGCTACAGTAAACCTGCTGAGAGAACTTTATTATTATTGTTATTATTATTATTATTATTACTGTTATTTTTAATGTTTATTCATTTTTGAAGGAGAAAGAGACAAAGCATGAGCAGGGGAGGGGCACAGAGAGAGAGGCAGGCTCCAGGCTCTGGACTGTCAGCACAGAGCCCGATGCAGAGCTCGAACCCACAAGCTGTGAGATCACGACCTGAGCCGAAGTTGGATGCACAACCGACTAAGCCACCCAGGCACCCCGAGAGAACTTTTTAAAGATGCAAATAAACAGAAAGGCTTCCCATGTGTTCAGAGATTGAAAGACTTAATATTGTTGTCAACAAAACCCAAAGCAATCTACGTGTAATCGCCATCAAAATCCCAATGGCATTTTGTTGATGTTGCTTTGGCGTGGTGTTTTTGGTTTTGGTTTTTGGTTTTGGTTTCTTTTGCAGAAAAAGGAAACTCTATCCTAAAAGTCATAAGGACTCCCATGAATAGGTAAAGCGGTCTTGAAAAGGAAGAACAAAGCTAGAAGTTTGGTATTTCCTGACTTCAAACCTCATTATAAAACTATGGTAATAAAAATACTAGCATAGTTTGAGGTACCAGCATAAACACAAGTGGTGAAGAACAGAGAGCCCAGAAATAAACCCTCACGTCTATCAGTACATATCAAACGATTTTGACAAAGATGCCAAGACCATTCAGTGTTTGGGGGGGGGGGAGCAGTCTCCTACAAATCTCTTGAGAAAACTGGATGTCCACATGGAAAAGAATGAAGTGAGACCCTCACCTGTACCATACACAAAAATCAACTCAAAATGGATCAAAGGCCTAAATACCAGAGCGAACACTACAGAATTCCTCAAAGAAAACATAGCAGAGAAGCGCCATGATTTGGCAACGATTTCTTGGCTGTGACACCAAAAGCAGAGCAGGCAAAAGTAACATGAAATAAACTGGACCACGTCAAAGTAAACAAACAAACTTCCGTACATCAAAGGACACAATAAACAGAGTGAAAAGGCAACACCCATGGAATGGGTGAAAATACCTGCAAATCGTGTATCTCATAAGGAGCTAATGTCTAGACTGTATGATGCATTCCTACAACTCAACAACAAAAAACAACCTGATTCCCAAATGGGCAAAGGACCTGGACAGACACGTCTCCAGAGAAGATAAACAGATGGCCAACAAGCACACGCAAAGATGCTCAACATCATTCATCATCAGGAAAGTGCAAATCAAAACCGTGATGAGATACTGACCGCCTCACACCTATTAGGATGGCTCCTACTGAAAAACGGAAAATAACAAGTGTGAGTGCACATATGGAGAAATCGGAACTCTCGTGCATTGCTGATGGGCACGTAGAATCGTGTGGTTCCTAAGGAAAAGAGGATGGCAGGTCCTCAAAAAAATTAAACAGCAAATCAGCATCTGATCCAGCAGTTCTCTTCTGGGTATATACCCCAAAGGACTGAAAGCAGAGTGCTGAAGAGAGATTTGTACACCCGTGTTCATGGCAGCACTATCCACAACAGCCAAGGGCAGAAACAACCCAAGTGTCCATTGATGGACAAATGGATAAACAAAATGTAGCAGACACATTCAAGGGAATATAACTCAGCCTTAAAAGGGAGGAAGTTCTGGGGCACCTGGGTGGCTCAGTTGGTTGAGTGTCCGACCCTGGATCTTGGCTTGGGGCGTGGTCTCATGGTTTGTGGGATAGAGCCCTGTGTCGGGCTCTGCACTGATGGTGTGGAGCCTGCTTAGGATTCTCTCTCTCTCTCCCCCCCTCTCTCTGCCTGTCCCTCCCCCCCTCTCTCTCAAAATATACACATAAAGTTAAAAAAGAAAAAAAAAAAGGAAGGGAATTCTGACACCTGCCACTACATGCGTGAACCTTGAACATGTCACGCTAAGTGAAATAAGCCAGTCACAAAGAGACAAAATACTTATGAGCGGTGCCTAGAGGAGGCAAGTTCATAGAGACAGAAAACAGAATGGTGGTTGCCAGGGGCTGGGGGGAGGAGAGAAAGGGAAATTATTACTTAACGGGTACAGAGCTGTAGTTTTGGGAGACAAAGACTGACCACACAACAATGTGAATTACTCAGCACTACCGAACTTAAAAATGATGAAGGCAAAATTTTATGTTGTGTGTTTTACCACAATTTTTACAAGTGTGGATACTATGTGTTAATATAGTGTAAGTAAATATTTTGCTGTTGATTTTTAAAAAAAAATTTTTGATGTTTATTTTTGAGAGAGAGAGAGAGAGAGGAAGGGTCAGAGAGGGGGAAGCAGGCCCCAGGCTCCATGCTTCCAGCACAGCAAGGTGGAGGCTATCAGCAGGTAGAATGGAGAGAATAAGTCCCGAGAGTGTGGCACTTTGTGAAGTTCTCTCCTGCCTGCCTTGCCCCATGGGATCATCCCAACAATTCAGGGTAATAGTCTCCCCATTCACAGAGGGGGAAAACTGAGGCTCTGGGGAGGAGGACACTCCTTGCAATGGACTGAATGTTTCAGTTCCCCCCAAATTCCTATGTTGAAATTCTAATCTCCAGTGTGATGGGGGTATTACGAGGCGGGCCTGTGGGAGGTGATGAGGTCATGGGTAGGATTGGTGACCTCATGAAAGAGACCCTGGAGAGCTCCCTTCCCTCTTCTGTCATGTGAGGACATAGAGAGAAGACAGCTGTCTGTGAACTAGGGAGCGGGTTCTCAGCAGACACTGAACTACTGGCGCCTTGATCTTGGACCTCTCGATTTCCAGAACTGTTGAGAAATAAATCTCTGTTTTTTAAGCCACCCACTCTACGGTATTTTTGTTTTAGCAGCCCAAATGGACTAAGACACTTCTCTAAGGCAGCACAACAAGGAAGTTCCAGGCGTGAACCTCGTACCTAGAACTATAGACAGAGAAGCACAAAAACAAGGGTCTGCAAACCGTTTCTGTACAGATCTATGGAGTAAGCATTCTTGGCTTTGCTGGCCATCTGGTCTCTGTCTCAAGTATTTAACTTCACCCTTGTATCCGGAGAGCAGCCATATGCCAATGAATGAGCGTGGCTGTGTTCCAATAAAACTTTATTTACAAAACCAAGTGGAGAGCCGGGTTTGTCCTTTGGGCAACAGTTTGCTGACCGCGAAATAATAAAAAAACATATACCTGTTGGTCTTGGCCCCCAGTTCCCCGCACAGAGCTCCTAAAACCCTGGTAATTTCCTAAGTGATCACAGCGCTATGGGCATCTTCTATTCTACCATTTGATCTTTGACCTCAGTCCCTGACACAGAATTTCTAAATCCCTTGGACTCTCCTGGGTGAGAGGAATGTCCTTTGTTCTAATGAGGTGATGCCTGGCGGGCTCCTGGATCACTTCGGGATGGGGACTGGTCACCAGAAAGACCAAGCTATGATGAGAAGCTTGGAACTTTCAGCCCCATCCCTCATTCTCCCGGAAGGGGACAGGGAGGCAGACTGAGTTCACTCTCCATCGTGTCTGTGTTAATGAAGCCTCCATAAAAATCCCCAAGTATGAGGCTTGGAGAGCAGGCTGCCGAACATGGAGGTGATGGAAGGGTGTCACAAGATGACACGGAGGCTCTGTGCCCTTCCCCCAGACCTTGCCCTATGCACCTCTTCCATCTGGATGTTCATCTGCGTCCTGTATCGTATCTTTTTGTCATAAAGTGGTGAACCTAAGTGTTTCCCTGACTCTTATGAGCAAATGATCAAACCTAAGGAGGGGGCTAGGGGAACCCCAGTATGTGGCTATCAAGAAGTACAGGGGATGGGGTGCCTGGGTGGCTCAGTCGGTTAAGCGTCCGACTTTAGCTCAGGTCATGATCTTGCAGTTCGTGAGCCACATTGGGTTCTGTGCTGACAGCTCAGAGCCTGGAGCCTGCTCTGGATTCTGTGTCTCCCTCTCTCTCTGCCCCTCCCCATATTTGTGCGCACGCACTCTCTCTCTCTCTCTCTGTCTCTCTCAAAAATAAATAGATAAACAAAACCAACAAAGAAGTACAGGTGACAATCTGAGACTTGCACCTCAAGTGGGGGACAGTCTTGCAGGACTGGGGCCCCTAACCTGTGGGACCTGACACTGACTCCAGGCAGCTAGCGTCAGAATTCGGTTAAGGGGCGGCCACCCGGCTGGCGTCGGAGAACTGCCTGAGGTGTAGCAAACCCACACACCTCTGGTGTCTGCGCTATCGTCCAGGAAGAGTGTGGGATCAAGGAGAAACACACAGGAGTGTGTTTCTCCAACTCACTGATCCTGCGTGAGAATGTCTGGTACCACTGGGCTGGCCCAGGCTGCCCGCCCTGGTGTCACACAAGGGGACAGCACGGGGGGGGGGGGGGAGCGCTAACACAGCTGACCACCCCACACACAGGGCCAGCCTCAGCTCTTCGCAGGGGCCAGCCCTCTCTCAGGCAGCTTGTAGCCCTCCTGCCAATGTCCGCCTGCCCCTCGGAGGTGGCCATCTGCCTGTTGCCTGCCAGAGTGACTGTGACGCAGGGGCCCTGCCGTCTGCCCGCATCCCCCCCCAGTGGCTAGTGCAGTCACCGCCTGGACCCACCAGCTCCGTCCACCAAAGGTTGCCGGGATGGAAAATCCCTAAGCTCTGAGTTCTGGCTGTGGCTGCTAGCACTGCCCCGAGGGGCCTCAGTTTACCCCTCTGGCCTCAAAGACCTACCCAACTCCCACTTTCCAGGATGCCTTCACCTCCCCAGCTGTGATGGGCTGAACCATGTCCCTGCCCCCCAATCACATGCTGAAACCTTAACCCCTAGGACCTCAGGATGTGATCTATTTGGAGCCAAGGTCTTTACAGAGGTAATCACGTTACAATGAGGTCATGAGGGTGGGGCCTCATCTGGTGTGACTGGTGTCCTTATAAGAGGAAACTGGGACGCAGACCACCACAGAGGGAAGGCCACATGAAGACACGGGGAGAAGAGGGCCATCCACAAGGAACGCCGGGAACAGAGCCTTCCCTCGTGGCCCACAGAAGCCAACCCTGCTGACATCATGACCTTGGACCTCCAGCCTCCAGCACTGTGAGAAAATACATTTCTGTTGTTTAAGCCACTCGGTGTGTGGTACCTTGTTATGGCGGCCAGGGCAGACTGATACATCCACCCTCCGTATCCTCACTATCCGTATCCCTCTGAATGAGCTCTTCTGTGCCAGCGAATGAATGAATGAATGAATGAAAGAAAGAATGATGAATTAGTTCTAGGGTTACCTATGTTATTAACTCACTATACCCTCTCCACAGCTCTGTGAGGTTTCGTTCTATTTTTATTTAAAAAAGTTTTTTTTAAGTTTGTTTATTTTTGAGAGAGATACAGAGAGAAAACACAAGCAGGGGAGGGGCAGAGACAGAGGAGGACAGAGGATCTGAAACGGGCTCCATGCTGAGAGTAGTGGAGAGCCCGACGCAGGGCTTGAACCCACGAACCATGAGATCACGACCTGAACCGAGGTTGGACGCTTAACTCATTGAGCCACCCAGGCACCCCATGGTTCTACGTTTATACCGATTTCTCACACCATGAGAATTAAGATCAGAGAGATTAAGCAACAAACCTGAGGTCACACAGTGAGCAGGAGGCCGAAGCAGAGTGTCAACCCAGGCTCTTGATGCTATTCTAGAAGCTTCAGCCAATGGCTTGTCTTTGAAAATAATAATAATGCTCCAACTTACTAAATGCACAGCACTGGGCTAAGCATACATGGTGTCATGGACTGGATGCTTGTGTCCCCAAAGATTCACATGCTGAAGCCCTACCCCAGGCCCCGTGTGATGGTATTTGCAGGTGGGGCCTTTGGGGGGAAATTAGGGTTGGATGAGGTCATGAAGGTGAGGCCCTCAGCATGGGATTGGGGTCCTTAAAAAAAGAGGAAGAGGAGAAGAGCACAGGTCATCTACAAGCCAGGAAGACAGCCCTCGCCAGGAACTGAATGGGCTAGCACCTTGGCCTTGGACTTCTCAGCCTCCAAACTGCAAGAAATCAATGTCTGTTTAAGCCACTCCATCTGTGGTGTTCTGCTTCGGCTGCCTGAGCTGAGACACGGGGCCGGCCCCCCCATAATCCTCACAACACAGTTCTCAGGTGGCCACCACCACCCCACTTGACAGACAAGTTCAGAGGTATTGGTTACTACCTAGCCAAGGGCATCAGAAAATCCAAGGTCACCTTGCTGAGGTTTATATGCTGGTCAATCTGACTCCAAAGGGAGCCTCTACCCACCACACTCTGCCCCAGAAACAGGAGTCAGATGTACTGCCTGGGACTGCCGGCCTCAGGGACATGACAGAAGACACAATCCCTTCTTTTTCCTCTCCCTCTCTCCAGAAGGCCTGGAGGACCCCGTAATCACCGCAAGTGGTGGATAACAGCACTGATGCGTTTATTCCACATCTCAGCACAAGCCAGGATAGGGTCTGGGGGACTTCTGCTTCTCTGTGTCTCAGGATGGCTGGGCCCAGCAAAAGTAAGATTCGGAACTCAGCTGTAGGCAAAACCATGGGCAGGGGTCTTCGCTGGGGGTTCTGTGTACTTGAGGGATCCAAGAGGGTTTCTTGGCCGGGGGTAGAGGGGCCACAGGACTCAGGGATAGGGAAGGGAGGGCAGTGGCAGCCACGAGAAAGCCTCTGTCCCCTCCCTGGCTCCGTGGGCAGGTTCTGATGATGTGGCAGGTGCCACAATGTGCCACACAGACTGCTTCAGGACTGGAGGCTGCTAGGAGGGCTCCTGGAGAGCCTTCAGCTGCCAGTCCCATAAAGGACAGGGATCCCTTCAGCCCCAGGGAGAGCCTCCTCCAAGGTCTCACTGCTTCCCCGGAGGCCACCATCCGGTGACGGGAATGTGTACGCTGTGAAGGTCTGGCATCCTCGCCCCCAACTTGGGACAGTGTGAAGGGCCATCCCAGCAAGCTGGCAACTCCCCACGGGGCTTCCACGAAAGCCTCGTGACCCATCTTCTCCCTTGGCCCACCGCCGCTCGCTTCACTTGGCTCCGCTGGGTGTTAATCCCAAAGGCACACCCTAATAAACCTGCATGCTGACCTCCATCTCGGCGACAGCTGCCACTTAGGGACCGCCAAGATACAGCATGGGTGCATCTGGGCAATAGTCAACAGGGACAAGTTGCAAACCATTCACACACCGGTGGATTCAGCGCGGCAAAGGCCTGGATATACTGGGTGCACAGAGCAGCAGGGATGGAGTCTGACAGTCCTGCCCTGGAAGACCTTTTGGTCCAAAGAGCCAAAAGGTAGGACAAGCTAGGACAGGTACAGGGCAAGCGTGGTGCTGACGCAGGGCCCAGCAGCACCAGCACCAGCACCAGCACCAGCACCAGCTGAGAACCGGCTGGAGATACAGATGCTCAGAAGCCACAGAGGCAGCAACTCTGGGGTGTTGATCAAGCTTTCCAAGCTACTCTCACGCATGCTCACATTGCAGTGGGGGATTTCAGAGGAGACAGAAAACTAGCAGCCAAAGTCCTTAGGAAGAGACTCAGCAGTCACGGCTCCTGTCTGGGGACCTTCCTCACACAGCCAGTCCCTTCTGGCCACCTCTCCTTGCTTCCCATATCAGACTGGGGCAGGCAACAGTTCCCGGCTCCCCACTATTCCAACCGTGGGGTGCTGCACCCTTCTCCCCACCCACCCCACCCCACCCTGCCTTGGTCAATAGCACCCTTATTAAATTCATCTTCGTGTGCTCAGTTTGGAGGAATCATCTGTTTCCTATTGTTACCCGGACTGTATACACACGTTGTCTCAAGTCCAAACCCCACAGAATGAAGGTTGTCTGTTTGTAGCTATGGACCCTGAAACTCAGACAGGGTAATCCCCAGGGAAGGCAGGCTCCTGGGGATGGATCTGGGGCGGGGTGGGTAGTGGACATGGGGACACAGCACCAAGGGCGTAGTTCTCAGCCTGAGGGAGGGGTTCTGACAAGGGTTCTGTCTGCTGGCTCCCGACTTCCCCAGAACTTAATAACACGCTGACAGCCTGAGGCCAGAAGAGGAAATTAAAAAGGCAGGGGGGGAAAGCCTCCCCCGGAAGGTCAGTCCCTACAGCCTCACGGGAGAGGGCACTGTCTCAGTGCAGGAAGAGGCTACGGCCCAAACTGGCCAGGGGAGGACCCATCCCCGGGGGAACCGACCGCACCTGTGGGCACGGGGTAGAGGGCCACAGAAGACCTCTGAAATGCAGCTCAACCACCTTTCCCCTCTCAGGCTTCCAGGCATGAGCTTGGAATTGATCTGCTGCGGAGGTCGACAGCTTTTTTTTTTTTTAAATTTTTTTTTTCAACGTTTTTATTTATTTTTGGGACAGAGAGAGACAGAGCATGAACGGGGGAGGGACAGAGAGAGAGGGAGACACAGAATCGGAAACAGGCTCCAGGCTCCGAGCCATCAGCCCAGAGCCTGACGCGGGGCTCGAACTCACGGACCGTGAGATCGTGACCTGGCTGAAGCCGGACGCTTAACCGACTGCGCCACCCAGGCGCCCCTAAGGAGGTCGACAGCTTTAAGGAACCTCAGGGTGGTCTGGAGATGGCGGTGGCAGTGTGGCATCCTGGCTCCTTGCAAAAGCCCATGTGATTTTCTAAGCTTTGGCCCGGGAATCATGCCTGACTGAGGCAGCACAGAGGCAGTGGCTATGGGTGGTGCGACTGCAGCCACAGAGACCTGTGGTTGCATCCAGCTCAGCCCTTCATGTCCAGGGGTGAGCATTCAATGGGGTGTTATTTGCGAAAGAGAAGGCCTGGCTAGCACATAGTAGGAGTTTTATGATGCTAAAAGCTCACTGCTTTTCTTTTCTTTCTTTTGTTTTTTTTGAGCACTCATGGTGTTTCTGGGACTGTTTATGGCATGACAACCCAAGATAGATTACCGACATAGTCCCATTTTACAGATGGAAGAAACTGAGGCAGAGAGCTATTAGATAACCCACCCAAGGTCATGCAGAGGAGGCAGGATTCAGACCCAGGTCTTTATTCTAACAAAGGCCTCAAAGCAGAAGCTGGAGACCATTTGAAATAGTTTTGTTACTGCCCAGCTTAAGAGTAAGAGAGTATGTTTACTGAGCACCTACTATGTGCCATGTACTTTGTACAGAATACCTTATTTAATCCTCGTAAAAATATTATCATCCCCATTTTAAAGTTTTTTTTTTCCAGAGAGAGAGAGAGAGAGAGAGAGAGCGAGCGAGCACACATGTGTGCATGTGAGTGGGGGAGGGGCAGAAAGGCAGGAGAGAGAGAGAGAATCCCAAGCAGGCTCTGTGCTGTCAGCACACAGCCCGATGCAAGGCTTGAACTCACAAACCACGAGACCATGACCTGAGCTGAAATCAAGAGTCAGATGCCTAACTGACTGAGCCATCCAGGTGCCCCTCTCCTCCCCGTTTTAAAGATGGGTAAACTGAATTCATGCGATTTGCCCTAAGGCACACAACCAGGAAAGGCCACAGCCAGGACTTGAACTCAAGGTCTGACAGTCAGCTCTGCCTCCAACCTGCCCAGAAATGGGTCAGGCCTTGTGAAATCCCAAAGTGCTAAGAAACCTATGAGAAGGGGTTCCTCAGTCTTGCCCAATGTGGGGACCAAAACAGCACTGAACTGGGAGTCAGGAGACCTGGGTCACCCGGATATGACTCTAACAACCATGCCTGTGGGGGTCTTTTGGGCAGGGGGAGCCAACTTCAAAGGTCAAAGTGGTCAGAAAGATTTTGTCTCTGTCCAGCATCCATTCGGAGTCCTCCAACATCTGCCTGCATTCCTCCAAATGATGGGGAGCTCACTTCTTTCAAAACCAGCTTATTAGCTCTAACGACAGGATGTTAGGAGGCAGTTGAGAGGCTAGGAGCCAGAACGTGGTGTCACTGAACTGGTGTTGAATCCTTGACCACTCATGACGCTGGACAAGTCTCCCCACCTGTACCATGGGGTGTTGGATAATAGTACCCCACCTCATCGGCAAATGAGACGGCACCTGGCACGTAGTAGGAATTGTATAGGCAGGAGCCACTCTTAGATGGCAGCGACCGTAGGGTTCACGGTCTGGCCCACAGTGGATGCTCACGAGTGTGAGTTAGGTGAACAGGCAATTGCAAAGGGGCTCTGAGGCTCTGTTCACCCACCCCAACTTCTCATCCACAGGTTATTTAGGACCTAGGTGGCCTCTGGGGCTGTGACCCCACCCCTCCACGGGCCACCAGTGAGCACAGGCCCCAGCACACTTCCAGCCCCACCCTGCAACCATTCAGAAACCAGCCCCGCCCTCCCACCCTCCACCTGCAAATATCGAAACAACATATAGGAGGTGTAATCTCAGGAGGAAATCAGGCAGGGAAATCCGGACCAACCCGCAAAGCCGGAAGAGAGGGCTCCCGGGCCTCTGGGGCCTGCCTTGTCTTCTCTCCTCACTCCCACCACCTGCCCACCCACACCAAGGTACCCTCGTGCTGCCCACCTTGAACCCTGCCAGGTTTCAGATCAGCCACTACTCCCCGCTGCCTCTCAGCACGGTTCTGTGCTCACCCCTCCTGTGCCTGGATAGGAATAATACAGCCCAGGGTGCAGGGCTGTCATAAGGATTATGGAAAATCTGGGCAGAGGGCCTCACAGCACACAGCTGGCACCATGTAAAGGAAGGACCCCGAGGGAAGTCAGTAAAAACTTGAGTTTAGGGAGCCACTAGGCCCAGGTCAAACTCCAATTCTGCCATTAGCGAGGTGACCTCAGGCCTCAGTTTCCTCATCTGTGAAACGGAGAGGACACTCACACCACCTGTCTGGGCTGCCATGTGCGGACTTCATAAAAACACACGCACAGCGTTCAGAATGGGGGCAGGGGCTCAGACCCACCCTGTGTAAAAGAGAGCTCCACTCCCTACCCCCTTCTGCTGCTGTAGACGTTTCCTTAGAATTTATCATGGCCTGACTTCCACTATACATCTGAGGGCGTTTAGTGTCCATCTCTAGGACGCTGACTAGGCAAACAAACAGCATGTGCTCAATCTATGTTTGGTGATCACTCTGATTATATTAGTAGCACTAACACCAGCAGCTAAAGCTCACTGAGTTTTGATCCAGGCAGTGTCTTTAAGTCCCTTGGACGTCTGATCTCATCTGCTGTGTGTTCAAGGCCCAGGTGGGCAGTATTTTCCGGAGAGGGTCAGACAGCAAACACTTCGGGTTCTGGAATAGGACTGCCAGATAAAATACAGGCTGCCCAGTGATACCTAAACTTCAGATACACAAGGAATTTTTTGTGTGTGTAAGTATGTACCAAATATTGCATGGACCATACCTATGCTAAAAGATTACTTGTTTTCCTGAAATTCAGATTCAACCAGGCAATCTGAACTTAAAAAAAAAAAAATTAAGTTTATTTATTTAGAGAGCGGGGGCAGAGAGGGAGAGAGAATCCCAAGCATGCTCCGCCATGTTAGTACAGAGCCCTATGCAGGGCTCAATCTCACAATCCCCAAGACCGTGACCTGAGCTGAAATCAAGAGCCTGAGGCTTAACTGACTGAGCCAGCCAGGTGCCCTGCAGCACCACCACCACCGCCGCCCCCCCCCCCCCCCCACCAGCAATCTGAATTTTCACTTACTCCATCTGTCAAACCTATTTTCAGGCCACACAGAGTCTCTGTCCCACTGTCTCTTGTTTTTATAACCCTCTTTTAGGATGTACAAACCATTCTTCTCTGCTCAAGAGCAGTTTCACCAAAAGGCTGAACTTGGCCCAGGGGACCCCCTGGTATAAAGCCCACAGCACTGTGCCTGGGGCGCATATGAAGCCAAAGTAAAAACCAGCCCGTTTGCCATCTGCTCCTCCGAGGCCTGCTGCCTCAGTCCTGACTCAGGGCGTACCTCACCCCAGCTGGGGTCTCAGGTGGTCGGCGCCTGGCAGTGCAGGTGGGCGAGTAACACTGAGCCAGCAGTAGCTAAAGAGACGGAGGCCCCTTGACTCTCGCGTCTGCCAGAAACTCACAGCGGAGAGGCTGGTTAATGCAGGGTATCTGGAGGGTGTCAGGGTGGCTTTAAAAATCGTTCTCGGCATTTGGGCAAAGTGAAGAGGAGAGGGGAAGAGCAGAGTGCAGGTTTTGCTGCTCTGCCTCCCCTGCGAGCGCCCTGGGTGCTGAGGATCTAGCAGGCAGCATCTCTGGCTGTGCCTTGGACCACGGACCCTCAGACGCTGCTCCCCAAAGGCGGCGCCATGGGCTCCGCTCTGTGCCCTCGCTCACCTGTGCCTCCGGCCGGGTGCCCATCCCTACATGCTCCAGCCAGCTAAGAGCAATTCAGGCTTCAGCCCAGATGTCCCCTCCTCCCGGGAGCCTTCCTGGACTCTGCCTACCCGAGCAGGGATCAGTGTACCTCTTCCATGTTCTGTGAACAAAATCTCCTCCTACATCTTCCCCCAAAACCAAGGGGGAGGGGAAGGTCTCTGTCTGCTGATGCCAAGCTGGCAGGCTGTACCCCAAGAGCGGCCGGGCAACACTCCCCCTCCCCGCAGAGACAGGCGAAGCATAAAGCCAACGCACAGAAAATCAGCACAGAGACAGGAAAACAGAGAAGGTCCTGATGACATCATTGGGACCCCTGGACAGAACTGCACCTGAAGCTGGCAGTCTGCACCCCAACTTCCCATACCCTTGAACCAATAAAATCAGTTTTTTGAGCCTCTTTCCCTTTTGGCTTTGTGTTTCTAGATTTCTTTATTGTTCTAGCTAGCTTTGCAAGGGATTCCCCACAGTGAAATGGGTGAAGCTGGCTACAGCACCCTGCTGTGCTGCTTCTCAAGTTGTGTGACCTCAGTCCAGCCTCTTAACCTCTCTGAGCTTCGGTTTCCTTCATCAGTAAAGAGGAGTTGCTACTTGTACCTACTCGACAGGAAGCTTGCTTTGTGTATTGGTGATTTAGAGCAGTGGTTAATATGTGGGGGTTGTAAAATGTCTTTATTTCTCAAAAAAGGGAGAAAAAAACAAAAGAAGGAAAAAATGAATGATAGTTCCTATAATCTGAATTTACTAATGAAACATAACTTACTAAATAATACAAACTAAAGGACCATTCATTCAAGGTCCCAGGCATCACCCAAATCCCGTGAACTCTTGAGGCTTCAGCTATCTGACTGTTTTTAATTTAAGGTTTTATTTATTTAGAGGGAGGGAGGGAGGGAGAGAGAGAGAGAGAACAAGCCAGGAAGGGGCAGAGAGAGAGAGAGAGAGAGAGAGAGAGAGACAGAATCCCAAGCAGGCTCCCTGCTGTCAGCACAGGCCTGACCCCAGGACTGAGAAATCATGACCCAAACTGAAATCAACAGCCAGACGCTTAACTGACTGAGCCACCAGGCGCCTCTCAGCTACCTGATTTTTAAAGGGAGGCTCACTGCAAGGGGAGCTGTTCCCATCCTCTATAAACGCGAGTTCCTTTGAGATTCTGTGAGAAAAAAAAAAAGTGTAAGAACCTATTCACTTGTCTTCCTGTACCTACTAGAAGAAAAACACACCGCCTCCCACTGGAGTTCAGCACTCTTAGCTGCTGACCCCCGGGGGCACAGAGTGCTTAAGTGGCAGGGCCAGGAGGCTCACGAGGGTGTTGGACCTTCTTTGGCTGAGGGATTACTTCCATGGGGCCAGTGACCCACCAGACCCAGAGGGGAGATCCAGCTGCCCACCTCAGGATGGCGAGGCAGTCAGGCGAGACTCAGCCTTCCTGACCTCCATTTGAGGGCTCATTCCTTTGGACCCCAAGAAATACCCCCTTCCAGGTCTACAACACCCCGCCCCCCAGCCCAGGGCTTACCCAGGGAGAGCAAGATCCTGTGCTAAAACATCTGCAAGTTCGGATATGACCAGACAGGGCAGCAAAACATCCTTCTGCAACTGAGTTCTTTTTTTTATTTTATTTATTTTAGAGAGCAAGAGAGAGCGTGCAAGTGGGGGAGAGGGGTGGGCAGGGGTGAGAGAGGAGGAGAGAGAGAGAGAATTGTAAGCAGCCTCCATGCTCAGCGTGGAGCCCAATGCAGGGCTCGATCTCACGACTGTGAGATCATGACCTGAGCTGAAATTAGGAGTTGGACACTTAACTGACTGAGCCACCCAGGTGCCCCTCAACTCTCAAAGGGTAAGCCAAACACAGAGCCTGGTCCCTTCATAAATACTGGTGAATCTTCGGCAGCGATGGCACAATGTGGTGCCGTGTTGGTACGTGACCCCCCCCCCCCCACCATCCCATACGTGAGGAAACGGAAGCCAGAAAGGTTCGTGAATCTGCCAAATGGCAGGGCTGGAACTTGAACTCAAGGCTGTCCAGCTGCAAAGCCAGGACCTTTCCCCAACTCCACATTCTCAGAGTAGCTCATAACCATATGCAGGTCATTGGCTTTGGCTCCAGGGTAATGCAGAGCAGGGTTCTAGAGCCAGAACCCCAAGCCGTACCACTGACAATGTCCGTGACCTTTGGCAAGGCATTTGCCATCTGTGTGTATCGATTTCGTTAGCTATAAGGGACAGTGTTTTACCCGTGTTGTGGCAAGGGGACAATTAAATGAGCTCATCTGTATGAAGTGCTCAGTAAGTGCTGTTTAAAAAGTAAAAGCCTCTTTATCCTCAAGAAAGCCTTCAGTTGAGCCCTTGTTTTTCCTGAGTGGAATGGACACTCCAAAATAGTCTTAGCAGCTACTGAGTTTTAATGGGTCTTAAGTACGGGCTTGGCAAATGTGGAGCTGAGAAAACTTGGAAGACTCGGCTCTCAGAGAGTGATGCTGGCCAAATCTGATGGCTTGAGGTTCTTAGAACCCTAGAGCTGTCCACCCTCATCCACGTAGAAAGCAGAATGACACAGGGAGGAGGGGCGTGGTCAGGGGCAGAACTGGGACAAGGTCTCTGGGGTCCTCAGTTCCCATCCTGGGACCTGCGGCCAGGAACCGCAGGCCCACTGGGGTGACAAAAATGTCCTTTTCTACCTGCCAAATGGCAACAAACGCTACCGCCATTTCCCGGAGCCCCTCATGCGGTGACCTCAGGGGAGACGCAGCCACACTGCACAGGAGACATCATCCACACGGAAAGCCAGGGCCCCTCCTGCCACTCTCTTCTCATCGAACCAAGGTGCTGAAGCCCAAGCGCTGCACTGGCAAAAGCTCCCGGAAGCCGCACTGCCAGAGACCTGAGAAAAGCATCAAAACGCAGTGCGCAAGGATGTGGCTGCATTATTCACAAGGAGCATTTCTGCCATCTTAAGCCTGAAAACACGACACATGTGAACTGATCTGAGTCAACCCTAGAACCATCAGAAAGCCCCAAAATATCTGCACCCAGTATTCCTGCATTCAACTGGCAAGCATTTTTGGAACCCCTACTTGGCCAGGCCAGTGGGGAAGTGGGAAGAGTGGGGGGCTGTGCTTTCTAGCCCAAGAATTGAAAGCTCAGAAAACAAGTTTCCTCTCTTGCCTTGGTGTCCCCCACAGTTTTTGCCAGTCCTGCAGCCTGAGCAGTCTGCAACATGGATGAGTCCATGTTTCTTCCCTTGTGCCAAGTCCTCCCATGGCTCCCATCTCACTTCTGAGGGTCACAAGACCCTGTGACCTCGTCTCTCCTCCTCCTCCATTCTTGTTCACTCCACTCCAGGCTCCTTAGCCTCTTCCCTACTCACTGTTCCCCACTCAGGGCCTTTGCACATGCTGTTCCCTCTGTCAGGAACACCCTTCTTGCAGATGTCAGTACGGTCCCCTCCTTCCCTTTAGGTCTCAGTCCAAATGTCACCCAACCCTGACCACCGCCTCTGGAGAGCCCTTCTCACACCTCTCTACCCACTTTCCAGCTTTATTTTCCTCACAGTACTTGGGACTTCTAATAGCAGACACTGCCTTTTTTTTTTTTTAATACATTGAAGGTTTGTGGCAATCCTGCATTGAGCAAGTCTATATCAGCACATTTTCCCAACAGCAATTGCTCACTTTGTGTCCCTGGGTCACATTTTGGTAATTCTCACAATATTTCAAACCTTTTCATTATTATTATATTTGTTGCGGTGATCTGTGATCAATGATTATGACTCACTGAAATCTCAGATGATGGTTAGCATTTTTTAACAGGAAGGTGTTTTGTAGGGAAGCCTGCACCTCTCACTCCCTTTTAAGAAATTGATATAACAGGGGCAACTGGATGACTCAGTAGGTTAAGCGTCTGACTCTTGATTTTGGCTCAGGTCAGGATCTCATGGCTTGTAAGTTCGAGCCCCACGTCAGGCTCTGCGCTGACAGGGCTGAGCCTGCTTGGGATTCTTACTCCCTCTCTCTCTCTCTCTCTCTCTCTCTCTCAGCCCTTCCCCTGCTCGTGCTGTCTCTCTCAAAATAAATTAAAAAACTTAAAAAAATTATCAAAAAACTTGAAAAATTTACACATTATATACAATAAAATAAAAATAAAGTTAACATAATTATACGACATAACATAGTATTAAAATTTTTTTAATGTCTATTTTTGAGAGAGAGAGAGAGACAGAGCACGAGTGGGGGAGGGGCAGGGAGACAGAGGGACACACAGAATCTGAAACAGGTTCCAGGCTCTGAGCTGTCAGCACAGAACCTGATGTGGGGCTCGAACCCACCAACTGCGAGATCATGACCTGAGCCGAAGTCGGACGCTTAACCGACTGAGCCACCCAGGTGCCCCTTAAGACGCATACATTGTTTTTTAGAAATAATGCTACAGCATAGTGTAAACATAACTTTTTAAAAAAGTGTTTATTTACTCATTTTGAAAGAGACAGAGAGAGGGAAAGCACAAGGGAGGGGCAGAGAAAGAGAATCCCAAGTAGGCTCCACACCATCAGCGCAGAGCCTGACCACAGGCTCAGATCCCATGAACCACAAGATTATGACCTGAGCCGAAATCAAGAGTCGTATGCTCAACCAACTGAACCACCCAGGCGCCCCTAAACATAACTTTTATATGCACTGGAAAACCAAAAAATTCCTTTTGACTTGATTTATCACAGTATTTGCTCTCTTGCAGTGGCCTGGAACCAAACCTGCAATGTCTCCGAGATGTGCCTGCGTATATTTAAAATAGGTTTATCTATCTGTCCCCCAACTACATTCTATGCTTGAGAGCATGTGAACAGGGATGCTGCTTTGTTCCTTCTTTACAGTTCCTAAGCTATACCTGGTACATAGTAGATGTTCAGTAAATATTTGTGGAAGAAAGGAAGGAAGGAATAGAGGGAGGGAGATAGAGAGGGAGTAGAGAAGAAGGTAGGAAGGAAGGAAAGGAAGAAGTTTTCTTCTAAGAAATGGCAGAAAGGGTCAATCCTGGCTCCTACTATCAGCTGAAACTTTCTGAAGTTCAAGTCTAAGCAAGACCCTCCTTGCTCTGAAGTCTTCCATAGCTCCCCACTACCTGACAGAGCAAAGGCTGCAGCCTGGCATTCACAGCCCCAAAGTAAGCTGTAACTAATGACTTTCCTGCCTCATCTATCTGCCCCCACCCCCACACCTGACCCCAAGCCATGTTTCCAGGGTTTCTGATGAACCTCCATGAGGCCACTCTTCAGAGCCTGAGAAAGCAGGATTTGAATCCTAGCTTCTCCACGGACAGGCTGTGTGACCTTAACGTGAGCTGCTTAACATCTCTGTGCCTCCAGCTCCTCCTCTATCAAGTGGAGGAAATAATTATCCTCCCTCTCAGGGCTGTCATGAAGAGCAAAAGAAGGAATGCTTGGCATGCACTCAGCACAGTGCCTAGCACAGAGGTTTCTTAACCTCCACAGCAGTGCCGTTCCAGGCTGCACACTTCTCTGTGGTGGGGGCTGTCCTCGGCATTGCAGGAAGTTGAACAGCATCCCTGGACTCTACCCACTCAATGCCAGCAGCACTCTCATTTCTCACCATGAGAAATATAACGTCCCCCTGAAGTAGGGCTGCCAGATTTAGCAATGCATACTGACACTCCAAAAGTACTTGCTGTTTATCTAGAATTTGAACTTAACTGTGTGACCTCTATGTTACCTGGCAACCCTACCCGGGGGGCAACATTGCCACCCCTCATTCATGAAGTGCCACTGGGTTAGACTGGAAGCACCATGGGGTTGACTCTCTTTCCTCCTATCTTCTTAGGAGGTAGAAACACTGGTTGACTCTCTTTCCTCCTGTCTTCTTAGCATGGGATGCCCTCCTCCCCCCATCCCATCACCCCACACCCCGGGGCTGGGAGGTGCATCTCCCTAAACACACCCAGCTCAGTGGCAGTGACAAAGGCTCCAGTTTGCAGAGGTACACGTGGCCTGCCCTCTAGCACTCCCCTCATCCCCACTCCCCCTCCAGGGGGTCGGCCCTCAAGCACCTGCCTTCCTTCCAATTAAGAGTCCTGCCAGGCCCAGCTCAAGGCAAGAAAACAAGGCGGTTAGTCACTTGGCTTCCCTGACCAATTTGTGTCATGGGCAGGCTCCTTTAATGGCAGTCGTCATGGCAACGAGAAGCCAGTCCCTGCTGCTCTGGGAACCAAAACAAAATTAAGGGGTGGAGGCGGGGAGAGGAAAGGAGGGGAGGGCAAAGCGGGCCTGGCAGGAGCCAGGATGAGAGCGGGCTGGATCTCAACTGGAAGAAATCATGCTGAGGCCACCCTGTCCCCAGCTTTCCCTGGGCGACACTGGGGAGACAGACAAGATTAGATACCTGCTCAGAAGCAGCTCAGGCTAACATGGTGGCTGTTTGCCCATGGCTCATTCTGATAGGTGAGTAATTTTCCTCCTCATGGATAAACCCCCCAGACCCTCGTGAAGGGAAAGACAGATGCTTGCCTGAGACTGCGCAATTTACAAGCAATCAATTTTAGCTCCACCCTCTCCTTGCGCATAGCTCATGTCCTCCCCACTCCTTTCCTCGTGCTTTTAGGACGGGACCACATGCTCTGCCCCTCTGCCTTTGCCACCATTCTCCTTGGACCACATGCTCTGCCCCTCTGCCTTTGCCACCATTCTCCTTTTCTCTGTACTCCAGCCACTTCCGAGCCCTCTGTCTTCCTCAAGTTCATCGTGGTCCCTCCAGCCACAAAGTCCTTGTAGACGCAGCTCCCTCGGCCAGGAACGGTGTTCCGCTCTTTCCACCTCCTCCCTTTACCTAAAAGGGTTTATAGGTGCTTCACATATCTTCTCAAACATCACTACCTCCAGAAAACCTTCCTGGGCCACCTACATGAGGTTACTTCACCCTGTTGCACATTCTTGTGGGGCCAAGTGCCTCTCCTTCACACTGTGGTGCAAAGCCTGTAATGATCCTTTTAGTCACACTCGGTCTATCAGGGTGTGTCTACCATACTGGGATGTCAGCCTCAAGGGGGCAGGACTATCTTGTTCACTGCTGTGTCCGCAGAGCCCAGCCTGGTGTCTGGCACACAGATGCCCCTCAGTAAATACACGCACCAGAATTTGAACCACCAGAATTTCGAACCTCACCCAGAGCTCCTTCTTCACCTGTTTCACGGTGCTAGGTCATACTGGCTCCCCAGATCAGCACTGGACAGAGTTTCCAGCCCCACAGCCTCTGCTGACCTTTGTGGCTTCAGTGGCTTATCCCAAGCTTGCACACCTTGCCTAAAGAAACTCATTGTTGGGGCGCCTGGGGGCCTCAGTCAGTTGAGCATCTGGCTTCGGCTCAGGTCATGATCTCACAGTTTCTGGGTTTGAGCCCCGCATCGGACTCTGTGCTGACAGCTTAGAGCCTGGAGCCTGCTTCGAATTCTGGGTCTCCCTCTCTCTCTGCTCCTCCCCCACTCATGCTCTGTCTCTCTTTCTCCTTCAAAAATAAAGAAAAACATTAAAAAAATGTTTTTAAATAGAAAAAATAAAAAGCAACGGACTGTTAAGCCAACGGTTCCAGAAAGAAGGGTGGGAGGTGTCTCTGGGCAAGGCTGTGACGGGCAGGGATGTGGCTCCTCTGAACCCAGAAAATGGGGAGAAGGAAGAGTTGACTTGACTCCTGGATTTCTAGGCAAAGAGCTTCCCTATGCCACTCCACTGGAGCCTGGCTCTCTGATACTGGGGGGAGATGCTCCCCAAAGAGGTGGGCAGAGAAACGGAAGGAGAGAGGAAGTCGGCTTTGGTGGGACAAGGGCTTGCCCTTTGTCCACTGGGCAGAGTGGCGCAACTCCACTACCAGGTCTGAGCAAAGGGGGATCCTACAGGGTTTTGAATCCCAGCTCAGTGCTCAGGGAGCACAGGGGACTGTGCAGCAAGGCAAGCCGGCCCCCCAGGCTATTCCGTGAGGACGGCCTAAACAGTGAGTTTTGAGACACCTCGTGTGGGCAGGAGAGACTGGGGTGTCGCCATTTCTCCCCCCATGACCAACATCGTGGGGCTTCAATGAATGGACAGTGAGCCTCAGTGGAGGCAGGCCCATTAAACCAAACCCTGCCTCTCTGTGCCTGGTAACTGCTTCTCTATGGGAGTGAGACTGACACTGATGGGACCAGACAGCTCCTCCCCTAGACCAGCACAGCCACCAGTCCCAGGCACCAACAGACAACTCTCCTCTGGTTTTGTATCTTAGTTTGTTTGTTTGTTTTCATTTGAATTATTGTTCTTTTTATCTTTTCTTTTCTTTTTTAATGTTTATTTCTGTATTTTGAGAGAGAGTGAGTGATCAAGCAGGAGAGGTACAGAGAGAGGGAGAGAGAGAGAGAATCCGAGCAGGATCCATGCCCTCACGGCAGAACCTGATGGGGGTTTCAAACCCACCAACAGGGAGAACATGACCTGAACCAAATTCAAGAGTCGGACGCTTCACCTACTGAGCCACCCAGGTGCCCATCTTTTCTTTCCTTTGCTTTCCCTCTCTTCTCTTTTCCCTTTTTTCTCTATCTACTCTCCTCTCTCCTCTTCTCCCTTTGGAATCAGCCTAGTAGTCTCAAGTTGACTTTGGGTCAAAGCTAATTATCTATATCTATATCTATATCTATATCTATATCTATATTTTTTTCCTTTGTTCCTCTGTTCTGATTCTTTGTTTGTTTCTTTGATCGGGCATTTTCTCTATACTTTTCCAGATCTCCTTCTTCATTTTCCTCCCTCTCTTTCTGGATTAAGCCCTATAGCTCCTTTGAGTCACTGCCTGGTCTTTTTTCCCACTCCTGTCATTTCTCTCTTTGTTTGGGCTAAAGATTCTTCACCACCCTCTTCTCCTTTTTTCCAGGATTACTTCAACAAACAAATCAAAGCACACCTGGCGGAAGGCCCAAACCACCACTCCAAGTAGCGAGAAAAGCAGCCAAAGACGCACCAAAAGAGTGCACACAACACACTCCAAAAACATTTGTTCAACTGCCAGGCCCTGGACCGTGTAGGACCCCTTTTTAATATAGTAGTACTCGCAGGTGTGGGACACAGAACAAGCTATTAAAACACATAAAGGGCAGGAATCTAGCCAAAACAACAAAATCGAAGAATTCTCCTCAAAAAAAATTCCAGGAAGAAAGGACAGCCAGAGAACTGCACAAAAGAGACAGAAACAATGTATCTGAGCACGTTTTTGGAAGAACACTCATAAGACGCATAGCGGGGCTGGAAACCAAGCATAGAAGACAGCAGACAATCTACTGCTTCAGAGATCAAGGACCTAAGGAATCGTCACGATGAATGCTGAAAATGAAATGTTGTAAACGAGTTACAAAACAAACTGGATGCAGTGACAGCAAGGATGGGAGAAGCAGAAGAGAGAATTGGTGAAATAGAAGATACAATTGTGGACAAAGATGAAGCAGAGAAAGGAACGAAAGGAAATTACTAGACCACGAGGCAGGTACTAGACATCTAATTGATTCGGTGAGATGAAATAATAGCCACGTCATAGGAGTCCCAGAAGAAGAAGAGTGAGAGAAAGGGGCAGAAGTTTTATTTGAACAACTTATAGCTGAGAACTTCCCTCATCTGGGGAAGGAAACCGGCATCCAAGTCCTGGCGGCACAGAGAATTCCCTTCAAAATCAACAAAACCAGGTCAACACCATGACATGTCATAGCGAAACCAGAAAAATACAAAGATAAAGAGCGAATTCTGAAAGCAGCTAGGGACAAACGGGTCTTAATCTACAAGGGAAGACACATAAGGGTAGCAGCAGACCTGTCCAAAGAAACTTGGCAGGGCAGAAGGGAGGGGTGGGAAACAGTCAATGCCCCAATCAAAAGACACAGGGAGGGGCGCCTGGGTGGCGCTGTCGGTTAAGCGTCCGACTTCAGCTAGGTCACGATCTCGCGGTCCGTGAGTTCGAGCCCCGCATCAGGCTCTGGGCTGATGGCTCAGAGCCTGGAGCCTGTTTCTGATTCTGTGTCTCCCTCTCTCTCTGCCCCTCCCCTGTTCATGCTCTGTCTCTCTCTGTCCCAAAAAAATAAATAAACGTTAAAAAAAAAAAAAAAAAAAAAAAAGACACAGGGAATCAGAATGGATAAACACAAAACAAAACCAAAGAACAAGATCCATCTATATGCTGTCAACAAGACACTGATTTTACACCCCAGGACACCTCCAGATTCAAAGTAAAGGTAATGGGAGCCACCTATCATGCTACTAGAAGTCAAAAGAAAGCTGGAGTTGCCATACTTCCACCAGACAGACTAGATTTTAAGCCAAAGACTGTAGTAACAGATTCAGAAGGGCATTTTATCATAATTAAAGGGTCTATCCATCAAGAGGAGCTAACAATTGCAAATGTTCATGTCCCCAAAGTGAAAGGCCCACAGAGATGAATCCATTCATCACAAACATGAATAAAGGTATACATACAAATACCATGATTGTAGCCGACTTTAAGACTCCACGCATGGCAATAGGCGGATCATCAAGGTAGAAAATCAGTAAGAAAACACAGATCCAATGTGTCATTGGACCAGATGTATTCAGATATACATATACATTGGACTTAACATATACATTTATATACATGGATATCAATACACATGTAGTGAAATCTTTTCATTTAACAGCAGTAGAATGCACATTCTTCTTAAGTGCACATAGAACATTCTCCAATATAGATCACATCCCGGGTCACAAAACAGCCCTCCACAAATATAAAAGGACTGAGATCATACCATGCATATTTTCAGATCACAACGCTCAGACACTTGGAATCAACCACAAGAACAAAAATTGGAAAGCCTCCAAATGCATGGAGGTTACAGAGCTTCCTACTCAAGAAAGAATGGGTCCACCAGGCGACTAAGGAAGAAATTAAAAACCATATGGAAGCAAATGAAAATGAAAACACGCAATCCAAACCCTTTGGGATGCAGCAAAGGCAGTCCTTAGAGGAAAATACATTGCAATCCAGGCCTATCTCCAGAAGCAAGGATGGTCCCAAATACAGAAACTAACTTCACTCCTAAACAAACTAGAAACACAGCAGCAAAGAAAGCCCAACGTCAGCAGAAGAAGAGAAACAAGAAACAGTAGAGCAGAAATAAATCCTATAGAATCCAAAAACAAGGTTGCACACATCAATGAATCTAAGAGATGTTTTTTTTTAATAAACAAAATTGATAACCCCCTAGCCACACTTCTCAAAAAGAAGAAAGAGAGGCCCAAACAGATAAAATCACAAATGAAAGACGAGAGATCACAACCAACAGCACAGAAACACAACAAGAATCCGAGGATACTATGAAAAAGTATATGCCAACAACCTGGACAACCTGGAAGACATGGACAAATTCCTAGACACCCACACACACCAAAAGCCAAACGGGAAGAAATAGAAAACGTGAACAGACCCACAACCCGTGAAGACATTCAACCAGTTATTAAAAATCTCCCAAAAGATAAGAGTCCTGGGCACGATGGCTTCCCAGGGGAATCCTACCAGACATTAAAGGAGAGTTAATCCTTCTTCTTCTTCTCAACAAGATACTAACAAATGTAATGCAATGGTATATTAAGACAATGATTCGCCAGGATCAAGTGCGATTCATTCCCGGGTGGCAGGGCTGGTTCAATATTCACAAATCAATCAACATGACACCTCCCATGAAGAGAAGAAAGGATAACAACCATATGATCCTGTCAATAGATGCAGAAAAAGCATTTGACAAAATACAGCACTCTTTCTTAATACAACCCTCAAGAAAATCAGATAGAAGGAATAGACCTTCGAACCATAAAAGCCACACACGAATGGCCCACAGTAAATAGTCTCCTCCATGGAGAAACACTGAGAGCTTTTCCCCTGAGATCAGGAACATGAAGGGATTTCTACTCTCACCACTGTTGTTTAACATAATGTTGGAAGTCCTGGCCTTAGACATCACACAACAAAATGAAATAAAAGGCACCCAAGTTGGCAAAGAAGAGGTCAAACTTTCACAGTTTGCAGATGACACGATACTCTATGTGGACATCCTGAAAGCCTCCACCAAAAAACTGCTAGAACTGACACACGCATTCAGCAAAGCTACAGGATAAAACATCAATGCACCCAATCGGTTGCATGTCTATACACCAATCATGAAGCGTTAGAAAGAGAGATCAAGGAATCAATCCCTTTTACCACTGCACCAAACTATAATATACCTAGCATTAAACCTAACCAAAGAGGTAAAAGATCTGTATGCTGAAAACTATAGACAACTTATGAAAGAAACTGAAGAAGACACAAAGAACCCGGAAAATATTCCATGCTCATGGGTTGCAAGAACAAACATTGTTAAAATGTCAATACTACCCAAAGCAATCTGTACATTCAATGCAATCCCAATCAAAATAACAGCAGCATTCTTCACAGAACTGGAACAAACAATCCTAAACTTTGGAGAGAACCACAAAAGACCCAGAACAACCAAAGTAAGGTTGAGAAAGGAAACCAGAGTGGGGGAGGCATCACAATCCCAGACTTTAGCCTGTACTACAAAGCTGGACTCCTCAAACGCATGGTATTAGCTCCAAACAAGCACAGAGGCCAACGGAGTAGAATACAGAACCCAGAAATGGGCCCACACATGTGTGGCCAACTAAGCTCCAACAAAGCAGGAAAGAGTAGCCAATGCAAAAAAGACAGTCTCTTTAGCTAATGGTGCTGGGAGAACTGGACAGGCACTTGCACAAGAGTGAAACTGGACCACTTTCTTACACCTTACACAAACACAAACTCCAATGCATGAAAAAGCTAACCGTGAGACAGGAAACCATCAAAATCCTAGAGGAGAAAACAGGCAACGACCTCTCTGACCTCGGCTGCAGCAATTACTTACTTGACATGTCTCCAAAGGCAAGGGAAATAAAAGCAGAAGTGAACTTTTGGGACCTCATCAAGATACAAAGCTGCCACACAGCAAAGGCAACAATCAACAAACCTTAAAGGCAACCGACGGAATGGGAGAAGATATGTATTCGCAAATGGCATATCACATAAAGGGTTAGGATAAAAAAAGTCTATAAAGAACTTGCCAAACTCAACACCCGAAAACCAAGTAAGAGAAGAAAGGGGCAGAGGACGTGAATAGACACTTTTCCAAAGGAGACATCCAGATGGCCAACGGACACATGCAAAGATGCTCAACATCACGCGTCATCCAGGAAATACAAATCAAACCCCACTGGGATACCACCTCAATCGGTCAGAGTGCGGTGGTGAAATTCACAACTCCGGAAATAACAGATGTTGGCGAGGATGTGGCGAAACAGGAACCCTCTTGCACTGTTGGTGGCAATGCAAACTGGTGCGGCCGCTCTGGAAGACAGTGTGGAGGTTCCTCAAAAAATTAAAAATAGAATTACCCTACAACCCAGCAACAGCACTATTAGGCATTTATCCAAAGGATACAGGAGTGCTGATTTGTAGGGCCACATGTACCCCAGAGTTGATAGCAGTTCTACCAACAATCGCCAAATTATGGAAAGAGCCCAAATGTCCATCAACTGATGAATGGCTAAAGAAGAGGTGGTTTCTATATACAATGGAATACTACGACTCGGCCATGAAAAAGAATGGAATCCTGCCATTTGCAACACTGAGGAAACAACTGGAAGGTATGATGCGAAGTGAAATAGGTCAGTCAAGAGAAAGATATCGTATGTTTTCACTCATAGGTGGAATTTGAAAACTTCACACAAGACCATGGGGAAGGGAAAGAAAAAATAGTTACAAATACCTAGAGGAGGCAAACCATACGAGGCTCTTAAAAGACAGAGAACAAGCTGAGGGTTGATGCGGGTGGGGAGTTAAGGGGGTGGAAAAAAGGGATGGTGGGCATTGAGGAGGGCACATGTTGGAAGGAGCCCTGGGGTTATCCGGAAGTGATGAATCACGGGAATCTACTCCTGAAGCCAAGACTACACTGTACACACTATATATTCCCTAACTGGACACTGAATTGTAAACTAATAAAAATAAAGAATAAATAAAGAATAATAATGAAAACAGGGGAGGGGCGCCTGGGTGGCTCAGTCAGTTAAGTCTCCAACTTTGGCTCACGTCATGAGCTCTTGGTTCATGAGTTCGAGCCCCGCATCAGGCCCTCTGCTGTCGGCACAGAGCCTGCTTTGGATCCTCTGTCCCCCTCTCCCTACCCCTCCCCTTCTCCCTCACGTTCTCTCTCTCAAAAATAAACAAACACTGAAAATATTTTTAAAGAGTAAAAATAATACAATCACAAAAGCAGGGGAAGAAAACATGAGATTCAAGATTTCACGTCTATATTCCAACATTAGTTTTAAGGGTGCAAACTATACGTTTACTAATATAGACAAATATTCATTTCTGTAATGAATGGCATTAAGAGTCATAAAAAGTTTTAACTGTGAAACGCTAATTCAGGATTTTATAAGAATACTGCTTTTTAAAAATTAATCTTGGGATGCCTGGGTGGCTCTGTCAGTTGAGCGTCCAACTCTTAGTTTCAGCTCAAGTCATGGTCCCAAGGCCGTGGGATCAAGCCCTGCGTCACGTCCACACGAAGCATGGAGTCGGCTTGTGATTCATATGCTCCCTCACTCTCTCTCAAGAATCAACATTAAAAAAAATAGTAAAACAAATAAAAAAATTAATCTTAAGGGACACGATTTAAAGTATAGAAGAGAAATACAGGATTACAGAATTTTGAGCCATTTTCCACTACTACCATGACATCTAAGAAAAATATAAAAACCAATTTTTAAACTTCATATAGTTTTATTATTCTACTGGGAACAGCATTGAAGAGCTCTAATTTCCTATCTACACCATATAGAAAGGTAGTTAAGGACCCGAGAAGGAATCTAGCATTAAGCAACTAATATATTTATGATCATCCAATTTGAAGATTTTAAAGTCTTCAAATACATGTGTCATTATCAAGCAGGACTGAACATTCCCAGGAGGAAAGAAGAAAGGGACTAAAAAAAAAAAAAATCAACTCACCAGTCTTTCTCAGTTTTAGACATGAAAGAATTTACATGCTAAATCGAACAACTATGAATACTAAAGTTTCCCCTGTATAATATAAAATGTACCTTGGGGTGCCCGGGGGACTCAGTCGGCTAAGCATCTGACTTTGGCTCAGGTCATGATCGCATGGTTCCTGAGCTTGAGCCCCAAGTGTCAGGCTCTGTGCTGACAGCTCAGAGCCTGAAGCCTGCTTCAGATTCTGTGTCTCCCTCTCTCTCTCTGCCCTTCCCCCGCTCATGCTCCATCTCTCTCAAAAATAAATAAATATGGTTTTAAAAATGTATCTACTGTCGGAAATCTTCAAAGAAGTAAAAATCATCTCCTACAAAGAATTTTGCATACTCTCTTGGCAACCTTTCCTGCCTTATGATTCTGTCATGACAAAGAGTTCATATTAGACAAAAATTTATACATTTTGAGTTCATTCATTTGGTATGTGTGTATGTGTCTATTCTATGCAGATTCTATTAAAAAAAAGAGTGGCACCTGGGTGGCTCAGCTGGTTAAGCGTCCAGCTTGATTTTGGCTCAGGTTATTCAAGCTCTGTGTCAGGTTTGACACTGACAGCACAGAGGCTGCTTAGGATTCTCTGTCTCTGTCTCTCTCTCTCTCTCAAAATACATAAACAGTTGAACACTTTAAAAAAAAAAGGTAAATCAGAATGCAGAAAACATATTTTATATATTTTTTCTTTCAGAGTGTGGAAGCTTAAGTGGCACCTGGGTGGCTCAGGCAGTTAAGCATCTTGATTTGGGCTCAGGTCGTCATCTCGCAAGCCGGTTTGTGAGTCTGAGCTACGCGTCGAGCTCTGTGCTGACAATGAAGAGCCTGTTTGGGATTCTCCCTGTCTCTCCCCTCTCTCCCTGTCCCTACCCTGCTTGCTCTCTCTCTCAAAATAAATAAATAAGCTCAAAAACAAAAAACAAATTCAGTGTTGCAGCTTCAAATTTAGTTTTTCATTTCACGGATAAAGAACCTTATTTACATCACCAGAAATTGTATTGAATGAAAAGAATAAATGTTTCTTTCCTCTCTTTCTACTCAAAAAGACTAAAATATACCAAGATTATACCACACAGTAAGTAACCTTAGAAACCCCAAGAAAGACAATAGCCAAAAATTGAAAATTCGCCATCAATCTGGTATGGCCTAAACAGATTTCACTTTGCATTCTTTAGAAACACAGGTTTTGCTAAACTAAATACAGGATATCACCTTTATTAAACTGAAACGTAAGGGCAAAAATTTCTTCCAGTTCTTCACAGAAATCAGCTGTAAGTCATTCAGAGGAATCTAAGCATTTTTTTTTTTTTATTACCTGGCTTTTTTTTTTCTTAATTTGCACTTAAAATATTTTCTCCCACATTTTATAATTTAAAGAACATCTGCTCTGCCTTAATCCCACTATTGCTGCTGTGATTTGATGATACTTTCTCTCAACTCTTCATACTTTTAAGTTCATCTCGCCCCTCTAAAATGAATTCTTCCCCTTCACCCCCCTCCTCATCTTCATATGCATCTAGCTATTCTTTCCAGCTGCCTTCTCCTTCTTTGCTTCCATAAAGGCATCCCCGAGAATTGTCTACTCCCACCAAACTTTATAAATTTCAATCCTGTACCTTCCTCTCTGTGGTCATTACACTGATTTCTGTTATGATCTTGAGGACTTCCATTTCTTCCTAAGATCCTTTTCATCATTATAAGGAGCAAGAGGATGGTATGGGGTGGGGGGAGCATACAACAAAACAACTTACCTTTGCAAGACCAAGGACAGCTAACGTCTTGAGAGAAGTTTTCAGAAGAGATTTCGATGATGGTAAAACAGGAAGAGGATCGCCATAAACTCTGGCTGGTGGTTTGGAAAGAGTTTCAGCCATATCTTTATTTTCAGAATCAGGACTGTTGTCCTCAGTTAAGGTTCCACCTTCTGGTTTCACAGTGCCACGTTTTGCTCTCAGTTAGTAGAAAACAAAGTAAAGAGGACATGAAAATATCTGTCACTTCAAATTGGTGAATAACACAAGAATGGACAAGAATCAGTGAATAATACAAGTCTCCCAATAACTTAAACTTTTTCATGAATTGCCAAGAAGAATGCAGTAGCTTTGCTACGCGTGGTTTCGGGACATTCTAGAAAAGAATTAACAGCTTTAAGGATTACGAGAATCCAATTCGATAAAATCATTGTAATATTCACCATTACAAAATGAGCACCCTTACACAAGGAACACACGCTTTGGAATCTTTCAAATGTAGACTCAAATCTCAGTTATGCCGTTTACTATTTATTACCAGTCTCCATTTTCTCATGTGGTGAGCAACACAAGAGATCTCATAGGTAGTCTCAAAATGTTACTCGCCATACCTGTAACTGATTAATATCGGGTAAATACTTTACCAAAGTAACCTCAGATACACCTTGAACCCTAGGTAATTAAAAGCATGTTGAAAACACTAACACTAAGAAATTTAAATATGTTATCTTCTGAAATGTTTGCATGATTTATACTGGCATGAACTATCTCTTGTAAGAGAAAATGTACAAACTTACTCTTCAGTAGTATCTTATGTAGGTAAGTTGAAATTGCAAACAGTTTAAGTTGCTTCTGTTTCTCAAAACACTAAAGTCAAATATGACTGTTTAAATGTAGCTCCTTCTGGGACGCCTGGGTGGCTCAGTCAGTTACGTGACCAACTTTTGATTTCAGCTCAGGTCATGAACTCACAGTTAGTGGGGTTCAAGGCACACATCGGACTCTGTGGTGACAGCGCGGAACCTGCTTGAGATTCCCTCATTCCCTCTCTGTCTGCCCCTCCCTACGAGCACCTGCTCGTTCTCTCTGTCTCTCCCGCCCTTTCCAAGACAAATACAAACATTACAAAAACATTTAGCTCAGCTCCTTCCAAGAAAGACGAAAAAAGAATAAGAAACCTTGTGGGGCAATGAGTCATGGATGAAAACCACACACAGACAGTAGAATTCTGTAACCAATATGTTGACAATGGAGTTGACAGAAAGTGATGTACTAACAGAACAGACCCTAAAGAAATGTTTTCTGCAAGGAAACATTAGGCTAGGGGTAAACGATTAAAAAAGAGCATGGTGGGGGGAACACGTAGGTGGCTCAGTCAGTTCAGCGTCCAACTTCAGCTCATGAGTCATGATCTCACGGTTTGTGGGTTTGAGCCCCACATTGAGCTCTGTGTTGACAGCTCGGAGCCTGGAGCCTGCTTTGGATTCTGTGTCTCCCTCTGTCTCTGTCCCTACCCTGCTTGCACTCTGTCTCTCTCTCGCTCCAAAATAAATAAACTTTGAAAACATCAAAAATACCTTAAAAAGCATGGGGGGAGAAGAAGAAAAAAGGAAAAAAAATAAGACATGACCAATCAATCAAGCATGAGCTTAAGACAAGGAAGAAAAGGAAAAATGTGAGCAAAATAAGATAAGTGAAAACAACATACACTTCTTAAAGGTACATAGGGGCGCCTGGGTGGCGCAGTCGGTTAAGCGTCCGACTTCAGCCAGGTCACGATCTCGCGGTCCGTGAGTTCGAGCCCCACGTCAGGCTCTGGGCTGATGGCTCAGAGCCTGGAGCCTGTTTCCGATTCTGTGTCTCTCTCTCTCTCTGCCCCTCCCCCGTTCATGCTCTGTCTCTCTCTGTCCCAAAAATAAATAAACGTTGAAAAAAAAATTTTTTTTTAAAAAAAAGGTACATAAGTAGGATTAGGCATATACTATGAACAATAGTCTCTTTTAAACCTTTTAAAGATACATATAAAATCTATATGTAAAACAGAGGCTTCGATTCACAGTATATCCCTAATAATACTGACTTGTATCACTCTACAGTTATCTGGTTATAAACACTGTAATAAAGAATTTTATTTTTTTCACTATAAAAAATTGCTCAATTACTGGCATCTATCACTTCCTAAAAGCTATAAATTATTACTAGACTCACAACAGAAAAAGAAAGGTTCCTAACACATCAACTTTCACTATGGAGAAAGAATTGGAATGAGAATTCTAGGAAGAAATGTGAACCTACAAAGGATGTATGTAATGGGACACGGATGGGGTTAACAAAACAAAGGCTGAGGAGTTTTTCTCTGCATTTCTAAGCTCACAATGGGAGGATACTAAAAACATATTGTCACCTTCTTTCTTATGTAACTCCTGATTTCCTCAATAGAATTCATTTGCGTTGATACATATTAAACACTAAAACGGAATATAAACTGAAGCCTTACTTTTTAAATTCACATATTTAATTGTGATATATCATACGTATTTCATTACTTTTCAAATTCCATTCTACGGAATTCCATTTCCCTACTCATTTATTCACATTCAAAAACTATGACATTGCTTCTTCCAAGCAAGACTTTATTCTAGGAGCTCCAGTAGTCAAACAAGTATGTTTCCTAACCTCCAGGAGCTTATAATGATTTAGGGGCTTTGAAATGAATATTTAAATAAATATCAGATGTCTGAAACTTTAAATTTTAGAATCAGACACAAGGACTAGGAGTAGAAAGTTTTAAAAGCTAGAATAGGAAAGATTTCTGAAATTAGAAATTTGACAACTTGGCTATGAAGAGCCTCTGCTCATAGAGCTACTCTTTTCAGCGAAATACGTATTCTTCAGGGAGATGCACAATTGTAACTTACTCTTCGTGGAGTTATTTCAAAAATACAGGGGAACACCTTTGTAAGGTAAATGTTGAGATATAATGGAAACATCTAAGTGTCTACATTTTCTAATATTATTTCAGTCTAAATGTAGAACAAAGGATAGAGGGAAAGGAAAATCCTGTGTCTCACCAAAATAAAACTTGCGCGGGGCCGGGGGCAACCTACAATAGATACTTGGATCCAATTAAGATTTCATTTAGGCATGAGTATTATCAGTCATGCTACTATCACAGTAAGAATCCTTATCCTTAACCAAATGTCATATTTCCTCCATTATGGGAAAGCTTTTCCCAATATAATGTCACGGTCATTATGTATTTTCCAGCCCATTCTTTTATCAGCCTCCACCTCTAGGATTTACCAGAGTAAAACAAAACAAAACAAAACAAAACAAAACAAAACAAAACATTCAACACATCATGTAACTGTAAAGTGGTTTCTTCTTGCTAACTTTCCATTACACACATAAAATGATGATACACAGGCTACTGTTAAATTTTCAGAGTAAATAAGGGAGAAAACTAAATTCAGAGCAGGAAAGTGAGTTTCACAGGAGGGTACTTTACCTTGGTACCAAAATCGAAGTCTTGGCTAGCCGATGTAGGCCAGGAATCATCAGGACCAGGTTTGTCGGAAAGCCTTTAGAGCAAAAATATACAACAAAAACATGTTCATTTATTAAAAAACAAAATTTCAAAAATAAGGGAAATGTCAGCTGTTTACTCAACAAAGTTTCTTGGTATAATAAAAAGTTGGCCTCTGTTTTTTTCATTAAGTTTTATTTTAATTCCAGTAATAGTAACATCCAGTGTTACATTAATTTAAGTGGTACAATACAGTGATTCACCAACTCTATACTCACCCCGTGCTCATCATGACAAGGGCACTCCTTCATCCCCATCACCTCTTTCACCCCTCCCACCACTCACCTCCTCTCTGGGAACCATCTGTTTGTTCTGCAGTTAAGAGCCTATTTCTTGGTTTGTCTCTCCCTTTTTTTTCTCCCTTTGCTCATTTGTTGTTTCTTAAGTGCTACATGAGTAAAACCATATGGTATTTGTCTTCCCCTGACTTTGCTTACCCTACTACTCTCGGACTTCAACCAGGTCATTGCAAAAGACAAGGTTTCATTGTTTTATGGCTGAGTAATATCACAGTGTGTGTGTGTGTGTGTGTGTGTGTGTGTGTGTGTGTGTGTATGGATATACATATACACACACACATACATACATACATACATATAGGTCTTCTTCGTTCACTCGTTTGTCAATGGACACTTGCACTGGCTATTGGAAATAATGCTGCAATAAACACAGACGTGGGTGTGTCCCATGGAATTCATGTTTTTGTATTCTTTTGATTACTGGATCATAGGAGAGTTCTGTTTTTAATTTTTTGAGGAACCTCCATACTGTTTTCCACAGGGGCCGCACTCACTGCATTTCCACCAACAGTGCAAGAGGTTTCCTCTGTCTCCACATCCTCACAAACACTTGCTTCTTGTGTCTGGGAGTTTAGCCATTCTGACAGGTGTGAACGTGGTATCTCGTTGTAGTTTTGGGGAGCATCTTTTCAGGTGTCTGTTGACCATCTGTATGTTGTCTGTGGAAAATGTCTGGTTATGTCGTCTGCTCATTTTTAAACTGGGCTTTTTTGGAGGGGGGGGATGTTGACTTGTATCAATTTTTTATACATTGTGAATATTAACCCTTTATTGGCTTTGCAAAACATTTGCAAATATGTTCTCTCATTCCAGAGGTTCCCTTTAGTTTTGACGGTTTCCTTCACTGTGCAAAAGCTTTGTAGTTTGATGTAGTCCCCATAGTTATTCTTGTTTTACGTCCTTTGGCTCAGGAAACATAACTAGTAAAATGTTGCTACAGCCACAGACAGAGAAATGATGGCCTGTGCTCTCTTCAAGGATTTCTTATGGTTTCAGGTCTCACACTTAGGTCTTTAATTCATTTTGAGTTTATTTCTGTCTATGGTAAAAAAATTGGTCCAAGTTCATTGTTTGGTATGTGGCTTGTCCGGTTTTCCCAACACCATTTGGTGAAGAGACTGCCTTTTCCCCACTGGATAGTCTTTCCTGTTTGTGGAAGATTAACTGCCATACAGTTGTGGATTTCTTTCTGGGTTTTCGGTTCTATTCCATTGAGCCATGTGGCTATGTTCTACACCAGTCCCAACCATACTGTTGGGATTTCTACAGCTTTGGAATAAAACTTGAAATCTGAGATTGTGATACCTTCAGTTTTCTTCTTTTCCAATATTGCTTTGGCCATTCAAGGTGTTTTGTGGTTGTATAGAACGGTTAGGATTGTTTGTATAGCTCTGTGACAAATGCTGTTGGTATGTTGACAGGGATTGCATTACATCTGTAGATTCCTTTGGGTAGTGTAGACACTTTATTTTTTTTTTTTTTTAATTTTTTTTTTCAATGTTTATTTATTTTTGGGACAGAGAGAGACAGAGCATGAACGGGGGAGGGGCAGAGAGAGAGGGAGACACAGAATCGGAAACAGGCTCCAGGCTCTGAGCCATCAGCCCAGAGCCTGACGCGGGGCTCGAACTCACGGACCGCGAGATCGTGACCTGGCTGAAGTCGGACGCTTAACCGACTGCGCCACCCAGGCGCCCCTAGACACTTTAAAAATACATATTCTTCCCATCTATGAGCATCGGATGTCTTTTTCCGTCACCTTCAATTTCTTCCATCAGTGTTTTAAGGTTTCCAGAGTATAAGTCTTTCAAAATTTGGACCCGGTTTTAAAAAAGCTTTCAGTTCGTTATTTTGCCTCCACCTCTCCTAACCTGTGAAATCTCTAGGAAACACCCAGTCTGAGTTTCCATAACCCAGTGTGACAGGCAGGGAATTCTCTGAAATGGTTGAAAATTAAATGTATAAAAGTTATCACAATGACTTCTCACCTCACATCTGTCAGAATGGCTCAGTTTCAACACACAGGAAACAAGGGTTGCTCAGGGTGTGGAGAAAAACAACCCTTGTGCACTGGTCATGGGATGTAAATTGGTATCGCCACAGCAAAAGCCAGTATGGAGGGGCCTCAACAAATAAAAAATACAAATACCATAGGATCCAGGAATTCCACTACTGGGTATTTATTTACCCAAGGGAAATGGAAATACTAATTTGAAAAGATATATGCACCCCTATCTTTATTGTAGCATTTACAATAGACAAGATATGGAAGCAACCCAAGTGTCCATCAATACATGAACAGACCACACACACACACACACACACACACACACACACACACACTGGAATATTACTCAGCTATAAACCAGAATGAGATCTTGCCATCTGCAACATCATGGATATACCTAGACGGTATGAGGGTAAGTGAAACAAGTCAGACAGAGAAAGACAAATCCTATATGATTTCACTTCTATGTAGAATCCAAAAAGGGGAACAAATGAACAAACAGAGAAAAAGCAGAAACAGACCCATAAATGCAGAGAATACTGTTGCCAAAAGGGAGGGGAGGTGGAGGGATGGACAAAATGGGTGAAGGGGAAAGGGAAGTTCAGGGTTCCAGTTACAGAGTAAATAAATCACAAGGCTCAAAGGTACACCAGAGAGAATCTAGTCAGTGATACGTAATAGCATTATACATTAACAGATGGGAGTTACACTTATGATGAGCATGAGGTTTCTATGTTATGAGTGGAAGTACCAACTAGAGATTAAAGATTAAAAGTTCCCAAGGCCAACTTTGTTCCTACACTGGTCTTTGCCTTATTGAGGTCCATAAGAACTAGCAACACCTTACAAGACTTCAGGGGCATTCAGCTACCCAAGGAGAGAGACTGCGATCAAAATGGTCCTGGTAGTTGTGCCTCTATTTCTTTATACGCTGCCTGAATATTTTCTTCCCCATGAGCTCCCACTCCTCCATCACTCTTCGGCACGGTTCAGTGGTATTCTCCAACCTTTCAATCTTTAGCCTATGAAGGCACAGACTCCTACAACAAGGATGGGCTCAAATGACCGAGGGTAGGAGCCATGTCCTGCTCCTGGAGAACAAGCTAATTGGGAGTCTCAGTCATCCACACAGTCACCTCAACATAGGCATGTTATCACCTATCCAGATGAAGCTCCCTTACTGATTTGACAAGTCAGTCCTACCCCTGCCCAGCCCTACAGGTACATGGGAAGGGCATCACAGATTTAGGAAAAGAGGTGCAGTGAGGAGACAGCTCGCCTTGGGCCATACATCTCTGTAGATCACAATCTCCACCCCTACACCCAATTCCTTGAGAGGATCTAAGCCATCCTCCCTAAGTGGGGGTGCAAGTAGATGATATTATATTTCTCTTTGCTGTAAACAGACTCTTCCCAGCAGCTCAAATGATTTTCAATCTCTCTCAACAGAAAATCTGAAGTATGCTCGCACCTTCAATGAAACCAACAGACACAAAAGCAGAAACCTGGTCAGGACCCTCTTGAACTCTCTATTTGAATATGCTTTTCTAAGCAACTCCCCTAATCCTGGGTCCTTCATTCCTGTCATTCACCTTTATCTCACTTGGCATAAACCCCCAAATTCTGACATCTTTTCTGAAACTCTTATTCCTATCCAGCTCAATGTTGTTCTTCTTGAAACCTGGTCTCCTCTGCTAATTCGATTCTTACCCTCCTTCATTGTATTCATTAGACCCGCTCCACAGCTTTCTACTATTGAAAATTTGCCTGCAAGGTGAAGACAAAAACAAAGAAAGGAAAGAAAGAAAGAAAGAAAGAAAGAAAGAAAGAAAGAAAAGAACCCGAATTTAAATCTCATTTCTGTCACTTATCATATCCAAATAGGTCACTTCAATCTCTTTTGAGTTTCAAATTCTCCATGGAAACAACCATTGGGCAAGGAGGTTAAACATAGGTTGAAGAACCAGAGGGTATTTTGATGAATTAATCTCTGAGGTTCCCTACATCTTGAGATTCTAAATGCTTTTGATTTGGCCTCTGGAAAAATGGAGAGTCCTTAGATGGCAGAAGTAGAAAACTTAATGGAAAAAAAAATACCAAGAAAATCATAGAAGGAAGTAAAAAGGCAAAAGCACAGTACAGAAAAGTCATGGGAAAAAAAATCTCTAAAAAAAGAAAAAACTTCCTAGAACTAGTCAAGGGTACTAGCCCAAGGGGAAACCAGACGGGGAACTTAGGCAACAGAGAATCATAGAGCAATATCCTCAAAACAGAGGCTGAATTTAATTAACGTAACATGTCTACAACTGGATATCCTTCCCTTACAGAAAACTCACTTGTCTCAAGAAGAGGGGTATCACCACATCTAAGGAGCTGCCTGACTAGATCTTGCTTATTACCTAAAAGCCGTGACACCATGTCCATAGCTGACATCCACCCTAAAATCTCTGATGGTAAAAACAAGGGACTAGTTACCACCGCACTAATTACTTTTGTTAGCACTGGTGGTCAAACACATAAGGGCAAATGCTTGGACTAACCTGCTTTCTTAAGAAAACTCTAAATTGGAGCTCCAACATCATTACCTTTGACAATCTGAGTTGATCTGCCCTAGGATCTGTGTGTTCATCTCAGTGCTGCAGAGGAACCAGAGCATGGATGTGGAAGCTACACAAGCTGACATGCAAACCCCTCAGCTACTCATTAACTATGGAATCATGGGGCGAGTAATCAACTTCCCTGAACCACAGTTGCCAAAGTAATAAAAAGTAGGCTACAATAACACAGCTACTTTGCAAAGCTATGCAATGACTATATAGCTTAACTGATGTTACGCATAGGTTATAGTGTCTCGTCCAGGGTAGAACACTCAACAACTGCTTTTGTTATCTGCATTCCCTTAGGAAACACATAATTTTCATTTCATACATTTCATTTCCTTTCATTTCATTTTTCGTTTCATTTCATTTCATTCCTTTATACTTTGAGAGCGAGTGCACACAGAAAGAGGGAAAGATATCCCAAGGAGGCTGTCAGCACAAAACCCGACGTGGGGCTTGAACTCACAAACCTGAGTTGAAATCAAGAGTCACACCTTAACCGAATGAGCCACCCAGGTGCCCCAACAAATGTCATTTTTACAAATCCATAAAAATCCTACCTGGTTATAGAGTCTTCCTCAGCATTCTTATCTGCTCCTAGAGAAGAAAGCAAAATACATGTTAAATCAACAATCGAAAAATACAGGAAATTACAAGTGTATGGCTAATGATTTGTTCAAAAGTATTCCTTTGGGACCACACCTGGAAACCACACTACACTGAATGGTAATTATACCATTGGTAGGCTTAAAGCACTAAGAAATCTTACCTTCTCCTCTATATTGACCAAAAGCAAGAATGGGTTTTATCGGAATTTGACACCTACAGGTGAACTGATGTTTACAATGACCATCACTGACCGACTCTATGACGCTGGAGGAAAATGGTATCGTTAGGTGAATGTTTATCCTAAGCTGACAATGTCAAACTGAAACTAGCATGATTTTTCTGGACTTCCACTACTAGAGGAGTTAAAGAGAGTATGTTTTTTTTGTTGTAACACGGCAGAACTTCCCCAGCCCTTCAGACAGACCGTTCAGTTTTAGGACGAAACACCCCCTCACAAAGTGTGCTCTACAGCTATTGTACTTTGCAGCATGGCCAAACCATAGCAAACAGACTCTCCCTGGCGTTATTTCCAATGGGAAGTTAAGGAAGAAGGATTTGGCATTCCAGTTTGATAAAGTTCTAACCTTTTGAGACTGTCTCCTTCCATTGCTAGAGACTCTATCTAGACCCACGGCACATCACACAGGAGCGTGATCCCAATATGAGTGCTATGTAGTGGTTCATGATGTCCCCATTAGGTGACACACATCTAGAGAAATCATGCTTTTTTTTCATTGAAGGTATACATCATCAGATCCTCTACTGATGAGCTACAAAACAAAACAAAGGGCAAAGAATATCCTGAATGCCTACATTCAATTACCGGGGAATTTAATTTTCTAAACATTCAAAGATATCCACTGTATGATTCTAACTATATGACACTCTGGAAAGAGCAAGACTATGGAGGTAAGGGTTGGGGTGAATGTAGGGATAAAGGGGCACAGCACAGAGGACCTTTAAGGCAGTGAAACTCTTTCACACGATACCACAAAGATGGATTCACATCATTACACATTTGTTAAAACTCATAGAACGTATAATACCAAGGCTGAACACTAATGCAAATTAGAAACTTTGCCTGAAAATGATGAGTTAGTGTCCATATAAAATGCACCACTGTTGTCAGGGTGCCTGGGTGGCTCAGTTGGTTCAGCATCCAAGTCTGCATCTGAGCTCAGGTCATGACCTCACACTTCGTGGGATCAAGTCCTACATCAGGCTCTGTGCTGAGAGCACAGGATTCTTTCTCCCCTCTCTCTCTGCCCCTTTGCTGCTGACACACATGCATGCTCTCTCACTCAAAACTAAACAAAGGAACTGAAAAATATATACTACTAAAAATGGACCACTGTCATGCAACATGTTGACAACAGTGGAGGCGATCCGTGCGATGGAAATCATGGCACCACACATGCTGACATTGCAGTGCTGCGTAGACGTGGATGGACACGTTTGGGTTATGACATGTAAAAGCCTGGCTCTGATGTCAGACAGACCTGGGGGTGAAGTGTCTGGCTCTGCACCCTGTCAGCTGTGTGCTCTTGAGCAACTCACGCCTCCCCTCCAAGCTCGGGTTCTCTGTCTGTAAAGTGGGGACAATCGCACTCACCTCAGAAAGTTACCTGTACACACAGGGTATGGCACAGAGTAGCCCCCAGGAAATGGAATTTCTGATTCCTGAAACGATGTGCCCCAAGAAATACAGAATTCAGAATCAGCCACCAACTCACTACTGTAAGCCCTGCCTTCTGACTGCAGATCCGGAGTCAATGGGCGCTAGAGGCCTTTTGCCCAAATTTGCAAGGTTCTGTCCCTGCCCCCCTGAGGCACCAAGTGGGATGCCACACAGGTCCCTCTGATCAGGCGATGGCCTTGGCCTCATGTCAGGCAGAAAGCTCATTCCATGCCCCAAACTCGGCTGCTCCCAGGAGAGAGGATGCAGGCCTACACCTCTGGTCACCAGGGGCAAGGTATATCCACCCCAACCCCCCACCCCATGGCCAATAATCCAAACTAGACTGACATGGGTGGGACCTCCAAGGACGCTCCTTCTCCACATGTGGAAACTGAGTCCTTGAGAGGGGAAAGGACTTGTCCAGGGCATCGAGGGAGCTGCTGGCAGAGCTGGGACCAGGGTCCCAGCTGGAGCCCTGCCCAGAGGCAGATGCCTTGTTCACACATTCTTCTGCCTGTGGCCTCCACTCCCAGTTCAACAGCCAACCATTTCCTTGAAAACACAGCCATTCCAGTTGCAAACATCTGCAGAGCACATATTACAGCTAGGTTTGGTTAAACAATGAACAAAGAGTCTGCAGGTTTTTAACCTGAAGGCTTTTGGGGGAAGTGCTAGAGACACCCTCCCCTAACATAGTCATCAGAATATTGTAGGTCTGTATGTTTTGTTGGAAGGTGGTCTATCTACATAGAGCTTTCTTCAGGTCCCCACAGGGCCTCTAAGAGAGCTAAACTGAAAACATCTGGGCCTTTCTGAGGAATTCCACACATCCCACCTTATTCAGAAATGCTAGAATGAGGGGTGCCTGGGTGGCTCAGTCGGTTAAGTGTCCGACTGTGGCTCAGGTCATGATCTCATGGTCTGTGAGTTCCAGCCTCGCGTTGGTCTCTGTGCTGACGTCTCAGAGCCTGGAGCCTGCTTCAGATTCTATGTCTCCCTCTCTCTCTGACCCTCACCCATTCATGCTCTGTCTCTCTCTGTCTCAAAAATAAATAAACATTAAAAAATTAAAAAAAAAAAAAAGAAATGCTAGAATGTACAGTCAGCCCTAGAGCGGATTCTTCCAACAACGCGGGACATGCCACACCTAGAGACCTATACGCAGACATATGCCCGAGCTTTCTGAGCAGGGAGGGGCAGCAACAGGTCCAGGCTTCAAGCCTGTCCTTTGGCGGCTGTCTGCCACCAGGCGGGGAGGGGCTTCTTGGTGCTCAGTGCTGACACCAGATGCGGACACCCTCAACACACATACACAGGCACAGATATGAGGCCAGCCCCCAAGGTCTGAGGGCATTTGTGGTCTCAGGCTGAGGACTCAAGATACAGGAGTGAGGCAGCTCAGCAGTGACAGGGTCCCAGGATGGGAAGTGACATAAGGAAGGCAATAGACACGCATACAATCGCACATACATGGTCACGGCCTCACCCATGTACACAGAGACTCATGCATCACACAGATACACCTCATACTCATGAAAACACATGAACACACAGACCCATGTACACGCAATAAGATGATATACTTGGATATCTCCAGACCGATGCACAGACATGCTCAGAGGCACACACTCACAGCCACATGTCCTCACCCACATAGGCGTGTGCATGCTTTACACACACGCACACACACAGTCCAAGCATCTAAACGCTCCCTGGGAACCAACCACTATGGATTCTGCCATCTGCGGGCAGTCCAGGGCTACAAAGTAAAGGCTGGACTGGGTTCCCAGTTGGCCCCAAGGAGAGGGAAGGGGCAGAGGGACAGTTGAACCTTGCTTGCTTCTCACTCTACTGCATGTGGGGGTGGGGTAGGGGGTAAGGGAAACCCACCTGCCAAAACAGCAGGGGACAAGCCCACAAATGGAGTAACCCACTTGCCAGGGGCTTTCAGGAATGGGGGCGGGGGAAGTCTCTTGGCTCCTAGGGGTGGCTCCAAGCACTGAGAATTTGCGGGAAAGGGGAGATCTGGGATGAGGGGCATTTTTCCACAGTGAACCTTTCCCCCCTTCCGAAGTCTGGTCTTCCTTCTGCAGCTCCATTCAGCCGTCCACCACCCAATACACCCAGTCAGCACCCCCAGGCGCTTGCCTCACCTACTTAGATGCAACCACTGGCTCCTCCACAAGAGGAGGTCCGACCCAGACATATCCAGGGGTGACCCACACCCGGGGGGCCCTCCCGCTGCACCCGCCCCTGCACACAGCATAAAAACATCCAGAGTTCCCCTATACTCCAACCCCCAAAGTCACTCACCTCCAGTTCCGCGGGAGGTAAATACCCAGCCCGGTGAGACCCAAACCGGAAATGGCCATCCCCGCCGCTGCCACTGGCCACCTCTCCTCCGGAGACCCTTCCCTGGGGGCTTGAAAGCCCCCTCCCCCAGGATCGCGACCCCGCCCCCGCCTCCGGCACCCACCTCCTTCTGGACGGTGCGCAGCAAGCAGCCTCTGTGGAGTGTCCGCCTCTGTGGGACGAGACGAGGGGGCAGCCAGTCAGCCAAGCGCTGGGGGCGGGGGCCCGGGGCTGCCCTCCCGCTGCTCCTGCGCCCTGCGCCCGCTTAGCGAGGCGCCGGAGGCCATGGCCGCGCACGCTGCGTTCTCAGCCCAGACTGTGCTGGTGCCCGCTCTCCGGCTCCGCAGCTGCAGCCGCGGGGGGGGCGGGGCCGAGCGCCCGGTGACATCAGGCCCTGCCACACAGTCGCCCCGCGCAGCCGCCGCCGCCACAGCACGCCTCATTCGTATGCCGTGGCTACCGCCGCACGCCGCCGCCGCACGCCGCCGCCGCCACACTCCCAAGGCTGTCCTAAGAAATAGAAAACCGGAAGAGGTTAGAATTGTAAAGAAGGGAGAAGGATCAAAATGACTCACAGGTAAAATGTAACCTCTACAGAACAGATCATTTCAATATTGAAGCTAATAAAGACAATTTTAAAGGATAGAAAACTTTCATTTTATAAACCAGTACAACTTTAATATAAAATCCTGTTTTTTAAAAAAATAAAGACTAGGGGCGCCTGGGTGGCGCAGTCGGTTAAGCGTCCGACTTCAGCCAGGTCACGATCTCGCGGTCCGTGAGTTCGAGCCCCGCGTCGGGCTCTGGGCTGATGGCTCGGAGCCTGGAGCCTGTTTCCGATTCTGTGTCTCCCTCTCTCTCTGCCCCTCCCCCGTTCATGCTCTGTCTCTCTCTGTCCCAAAAATAAAATTAAAAACGTTGAAAAAAAAAAAAAAAGCCACTTAGGTATTAGTGCTTCTAACAATCTTTAACAACTAATATCAATAAACCTGTTGAGTTCAGAACATATGCAGGATACTGTAGCAAACGCTAAAAAGGCAACACAGTCTGCTAGTAGGTGATACTGTTAGGTCCATGATGATAGACACCAAGTCTGCATTACTCATCATTATAACCCGACCTCTCAGGACAACGCCTGGCATACAATAAATAGTCAGATAATTATATGCTGCTAAATAAAAGACAATGCATAGTACAACAAAGAAATGTGTGTACAGATAATCATAATGTCCACAGTGATAAAACAAAGTGCCATGAACCAACAAATAAAGTTAGTTTTGCCTGGCGAGATCTACAAAGGCTCCAGAAATTTAATGAAACCAAGTTGAGCGTTGAAAGATAAAGAAGACATGAAAGCAACAGACATGGAAGCAATGGGGTGGTGAGATGAAGGATAGAAAGAATCAGATAAAACAGACTGAAGGCAAGAAAATATGTGGCATTTCTATTGAATTTTTTTTAATTTAATTTTATTTTTTTAAATTTTTTACATTTATTTATTTTTGAGAGACAGAGAGAGAGAGCGTGAGGAGGGGAAGGGCAGAGAGAGAGGGAGACACAGAATCCAAAGCAGGCTTCAGGCTCCGAGCTGTCATCAGAGCCTGACACAGGGCTCGAACCCACAAACTGTGAGATCATGCCCTGAGCCCAAGTCGGATGCTTAATCGACTGAGCCACCCAGGCGCCCCTCTATTGAATTTTTAAATACAGGCTTACCTATCGTTGCTGCAAGTTCTGGATCAAAAGTATCATCTGTGAACCTCAAGAGCAGGCTAAAAGAAATGTTAAAAAGACAGATTAGAAATTTCTCTCTTTTTTTTTTTTTTTTTTTTTTTGTGGGGCGCCTGGGTGGCATGGTCGGTTAAGCGTCCGACTTCGGTTCAGGTCATGATCTCATGGTCTGTGAATTCGAGCCCTGCGTCGGGCTCTGTGCTGACAGCTCAGAGCCTGGAGCCTGTTTCAGATTCTCTGTCTCCCTCTCTCTGACCCTCGCCCGTTCATGCTCTGTCTCTCTCTGTCTCAAAAATAAATAAATAAACGTTAAAAATTACAAAAAAAAAAAGATGTGGTTTATGTATACAATGGAACACTACTTGAAAATGAGAAAGAATGAAATATTGCCATTTACAACTACGTGGATGGAACTAGAGGGTATCATGACTTCACTTATATGAGGACTTTAATATACAAAACAGATGAACATAAGGGAAGGGAAGCAAAAATAATACAAAAACAGGGAGAGGGACAAAACATAAGAGACTCTTAAATATGGAGAACAAACAGAGGGTTACTGTTGTAGGAGGAGTTGTGGGAGGGGGATGGGCTAAATGTGTAAGGGCATTAAAGAATCTACTTCTGAAATCATTGTTGCACTATATGCTAACTAACTTGGCTGTAAATTTTAAAGAATAAATTAAATTGAAAAAATTTAAAAAAGAAGATGTGGTTTATATATACAATGGAATACTACTTGGCAATGAGAAAGAATGAAGTCTTGCCATTTGCAACAACGTGGATAGAACTGGAGGGTATTATGCTAAGTGAAGTAAGTCAGTCAGAGAAAGACAGATATATATTTTCACTCATATGTCGAATCTGAGAAACTTAACAGAAGTCCATGAGGGAAGGGAAGGGTAAAAAATCATTTCAAACAGAGAGGGAGGCAAACCGTAAGAGACTCTTAAATACAGAGAACTGAGGCTTGATTTGGGGGGGTGAGGTGAGGGGAAAATTGGTAATGGGGATTGAGGAGGGCACTTGTTGGGATGAGCACTGGGTGTTATATGTCAGCGAAGAATCACAGGAATCTACCCTGAAACCAAGAGCACACTAGGTCCTCTGTATGTTAGCTAACTTGACAATAAATTATATTCAGGGGAAAAAAAAGAAGAAGAGAACTGGTAAGCTCCTTTCTCCCCACTAAGGGCTATCCCATGCAGCATGCTCTAGCAAAGGGTGCTGGAGGGCACCTTAACTTTAAATCAAGTCACCAATTTTGTTTATTACATGGACACAGACATGGACATTTTAACTCTGACTGGAGGATTTTGTCCTACCTGCTAATGACCACAAAAGTCACATAGCCTGTCTGAGTTTTCATGGGGCAGAAGAAGATCTTGCTCTTACCCACAAAACTTAAAGGGAACAAAGGGAGACAAAAATAAAGTTGCATTATGTTTATACCTCATGAGTCCTATATGTTTCATATGCTGGTTACATAAACATAAAGTCTTCAAAGAAAAATAAATATAAATCATTTTCTAGGGGTGTCTGGCTGGCTCAGTCGGTTAAGCATCCAACTCTTGGTTTTGGCTCAGGTCATGATCTCCTGGTTTGTGAGTTCAAGCCCTGTGTTGGGCTCTGCTCTGACAGTGCAGAGCCTGCTTGGGATTCTTTCTCTCCCTCTCTCTCTGCCTCTCCTCTGCTCACTCAACCATGCTCTCTCTTTCAAATTAAATAAATATTAAAAAATCATTTTCTAATTGCCTTCGGTATAAGATTTTCTGTACCACTGTCCATAATTCTTAGTAAAGATAAGCAAGAATTGATATAAATGTGTGAACCAACTACCTAGTAGGAAAGTTTTGTGAAGCCAATTGTTGGTACCTTGGAGATTCCACACTAGGTTAACATTATTTTTATACTCTAATGACTTTAACAAGACTGAATTTGGTCTTTTTTCCTTCCCATCCTTCCTCCCCTATTTTCTCCCTCCCTCCCTCTCACCCTTCTTTCTTAGTTTTTTTTATTTTGTTTGTTTTCTAGGGAATGTGGTCTTTCTTTCCAAAATAACAAAGTTGTGAGGTAGTTTATTACCTCTAACGAGATACCCATCATGGTTAGCTCCCTCTACCTACTGGGGCCTTATGTTTCTCTACCTGAAAATCTAGAGAGTTGAATGATATCATTTGTTCCCAAGCCTACCTATACAGGAGAATCAATTAAAGACATTTTTGAAATATAGATTTTCAGACTGAAATCCCAGAGACTTGATTCAATAGGTGGCTTCAGAATAAGTAGGTTTAGAGTCCTCTCTGGAACTCCTCTATGAGAATCACTCAATTAATATATTCTATGGGGTTACTTCTACAACTAAATACTGGTGTTTGCTGATATTTTCAATATTTTAGCTTTCTGATTACAAGAGCTCAAACTAACCCTAATGCCTAGATAACCATTTTTAAGTGCTTAACAAGGTAAACCCCACATCCAAACAATGGGGACACCCAAGTCAATTAAATTAGAGATTGATTTTTTATATATAGTTAAAAGTACTAGTTCAAATTTATACAGAAATAAGGACTTGTTTAATTCTATCAGCATATCTGCTTCCAAATGGAACAATTAATCACAATTGGCACAATATGTAAAGTAAAAACCATATGCCAAATCAAACAAAACTGGCCATAATTTCTTTATTTGGTTTTACTATTCCATCTGATTGCACACTATTGCCAATGGGGGTTGTGGAGAAAAGAAAGTTTAAAAAATAAGAGTTTAGTGCTGGATATCAGCAAAACATGGTGTAGGAATTTCCCACGTCTCATCCTGACAAAGAAATATAGAAAAACGGGCATATATTTTCAGAATTCTGTGAACTCTGGAAAGCAGTCAAAAGCTTACAGCAACTAAGCAAGTGCTAAATGAAAGAAAATCAGGGGAGTACTTCAAAATAGTAGGAATGTTTTATAGTGGTTTTACATGCCCTGTCTCCCTCTCCAGTGTGATAGTCGTCTTAAAGTGGCAGTGATCATAACGTGGCAGATGTGTTAAAGTGACCCCAGTCCCAAACTGTCCCTCAGACAGCAGGGATCTTAAAGTGGTAACAGCTCATGTTACCATGATGGAGGCATTTCCCTGTTTTTGGAGGAAGCAGAGCAGAGATTATTCCCAAAATATTTTATATGTCTGTTCTAACCTATTTGGGGGCTACCTGAAGGACTGATGCAAGGCACTCCTCTGTTTTGTCTAACTCAAAACTCAGGTTGAGAAAGCTGGAAACACCACAAGTTGAATGAACAAACCTCATGTGCATAGAGCAAAAGATTATAGCTCAAAAATACAAAAGACTGCCTATGGAAAAAGATGAGGAGCATTTGTCTGGGAATTTAGGAAATTAAAAAGCTCTCAGTTATACTGGGGAATTTAGAAAATTACCCAGGGCAAGATGTATGCTCAGAAAAGACCTAAGAAGACCCTAAGCTTTCACCTAGGGCTGATCCCTAGGTACAGTGTAAGCCTTGGTAAGTGTTGGAGGTTCCAGGCACAGAAACATTTTGCAAACACTGGGAGAGCTCCTGGCATCCAAGGAAATCTATGTCAAAACACTAGCTAAGGTACAGAAACTTCAGTGACCACAAAAAACAATAATTACAGTCTTTCCATAATAGTTTCAGAAAATCACAAAGAAAATGGACCACTAATCTTAAATAAACACGTAGGAAAACAACAGAAAACCCTGGGGAAGGTGGAATCTGATTTCCAGTTAGCCAAATGTCCAGTTTTCTACACAACCACCACCACCACCAATAACAAATCACAAGGTATATAAATATAGAGGAGAGTGTGGTTCAAACTATGTGTGAAACAAAATAAATAGACAGAAATCATCCTTGAGGAAAGACAGACCTAGGACTTACTAGACAAAGACTATAAACACTTTTCTAAATATGCTTACAGAGCTAAAGAAGAGCTCTGACAAGGAAATAAGAAAAACAATGTGTGAGCAAAATAATAATATAAAGAGGTAGAAATTTTTTAAAGGAACCAAACAGGAATTCTGGAACTGAAAAATACAATAACTGAAATGACAGAACACAAACCCAAAAACACTAGACGCATTCAACAGCAGGTCTAATAGGCAGAAGAATCAGTGAACTGAAAATAGGACAATTGAAATGTATGGAGTCTAAGAGACATAAAGAAAAAAGGATGAAGAAAAGTGAGAAGAACGTCAGAGATCTGTGGGTCTACCAGTCAGTAGATCAACATACACATTATGGGATTTCCAGGAGAGAGAGAAAAGGAGGCAGGAAGAATATTTAAAGAAATAATGGCTGAAAACTTCCCAAATTTGGTAGAAGATATGAAGCTACAAATCCGAGAAGCTTAATGAAGTTCAAATAGGATGAACTCAAAAAGACCCAGACTGAGAACATTATAATCAAATCATTGAAAGCCAAAGGCAAAGAGAGTCTTGGAAGCAGTGAGAGAGGAGCAACTCACCAAATATAAGGGACCCTTATTAAGTGTAAATGCTGATTGCTTATTAGAAACCATGGAGGCAAGGAGACAATGGGATATTTATAGTGCTTAAAGAAAAAAAACATCAACTAAAATTCTGTATTCATCAAAACTGTCCTTCAAAAATGAAGGAGAAATTAAGACATTCCAGAAAAACAAGAGCTAAGCGGGCTTGTTAATTAGACCTGCCCTATATGAGATGATAAAAGGAATCCTTCAGGCTGAATAGAAAGAACAATAAAAAGTAATGCTAAGTCATATGAGGAAACATAGGTCTTGGTCAAATATAACAGCAAGTATTATTATATTTTTGGTTTATAATCCTACATTTTATTACCTACAGAATTTAGAACATAAAAATAATTATAACTCTGTTATTGTGCATAGAGTGTATAAAGACATAATTTGTGACGACAACAACATAAAGAGTGGGGGACAGAGGTGTATAGAAGCAGCAGATTTGTGTGTTTTTGAAGTTAAGTTGGTATCAGTTTAATGTAGACTGTTTTAAACTTAGAATTATATGAATCTCCATGGTAACCATAAAGAAATCTCACAAAATCATGGCAAAAGGAAATGAGAAGAGAATCAAACAACTCATTAGAAAAATAGAAACTAAACATAGAAAAAGGGATAATGGATGAAGTGAGGGACAGAAAAACTGTATGATACACAGAATACAAATAGCAAAATAGCAGAAGTCCTTCCTTGTCAGCAGTTATTTTAAATGTAAATGGATTAAACTCTTGAATAAAAGGGTAGAAATTGACAGAAGGGATAAAATAACATGATTCAACTATATGCTGTCTACAAGAGACTCATTATAGATCCAAAGACATAAATAGATTGAAAGCTAAAGGATGGAGAAAGATATTCCATATAAATATAACCAAAGGAGGGCAGGATTGAATATACTTCTATAAGACGAAATAGATTTTATTTTAAAAACTGTTAAAAGAGACAAAGAAGGGCATTTTATATTGATGAAAAGAACAATTCATCAACAAGATTCATCTACAAACATACATGCACTGCCAATAGAGACCCCAAAATGAAACAAATATTAACAGATTTGTAGACAGAAATAGATGGAGAATTCAATATGCCACTTTCAATAATGTATAAAACATCTAGGCCAATAATCTATAAGGAAACAGAAGAAATGGACAACTCTAAATAAACTGGACCTTACAGAGATATATACAACACTCAACCCAATGATAGAAGAATATACATTATTCTCAAGTGAACATGAAACATTCTCTGGAATAGAGCATATGTTAGGTCACAAAACAAGTCTGAAAATGTAAAAATATTGAAATTACCCAATGTGTCTTTTTAACCAACAATGGATTGGAGCTACAAATCAATAATAGAGGGAAAACTGGATAATTCAAAATGAATGGAAATTAGGCAACTCACTATCAAATAACCAATGGGTCAAAGAAGAAATCACAAGGGAAATTAGAAAATACTTAGCAACAAATGAAAATAAAGACACAGCAAAACATAACTTACAGGATATAGCAACACCAGTGCTCATAGGTAAATTTATCCTACATAAAAAAGAAAAAAAAGGTCTTCAGCCACCTTACGGTACTAGACATATCGCAGAAATAGAAACAAAATAAGACAAAACAAAACCCAAAGCTAACAAGGAAGGAAATGAAAAGATTAGAATAGAGACATATGCAATTGAGACTAGAAAAACAATGGAGAGAACCAACAAAGACAAAAATTGATTATTTAAAAAGAATCAACAAATTGATAAACTCTTATCTAGAGTGACAAAGAAAAAAGAAGACAGAAATAACTAAGTCAGATATGAAATTGAAGACATTACTATTAACCTTAGAGTTATGAAGAGTTATAAAAGAACACTATAAGGTTGTCTGGGTGGCTCAGTTGGTTGAGCTCCGACTTTGTCTCAGGTCATGATCTCATGATTGATGGTTTTGAGCCCTGCATGGGGCTCACTGCTGTCAGTGCAGACCCCACTTTGGATCCTCTGTCCCCACCCCCCGCCACCTCTCTCCTTCTCGTGCACTCTCTCTCAAAAATAAATAAACATTAAAAAAATAAAGAATGCTATAAACAACTTATGCCAACAAACTATATGAAATGCACAAATTTCTAGAAACACCTAAATGACCTAAACTGACTCAAGATGAAATAGAAAATCTCAACAGACATTGAATAAGTAAAAAGACTGAATCAGTAATCAAAAACCACCCAAAAAGAAAAGTCCAAGACCAGATGGCTTCCCTGGTAAATTTTACTAAACATGTAAAGAAGAAGTAACACCGATCCTTCTCAAGTCCTTCCAAAAAGTTGAAAAGGAAGAAACACTCTCTAACTCATTCTATGAGACCAACATTACACTGATACCAATCCCAGACAAAGATTACAAGAAGAAAACTATAGATCAATATCTTATGAATGTAGATTCAAATGTCCTTAATAATATTCTGCAAACCCAATTCAATAGCACGTTAAAAAGATTATACATCATTACCGACTAGGATTTATCCCAGGAATGCAAGAGTGGTTCAACATGGGAAAAATCAATCAAGTAACATATCACACTAATAGAACAAAGGATAAAATCTACATGATCATCTCAATAGATGCAAAAAAGGCATGTGACAAAATCCAACACCCAATTATGATTAAAAAAAAAAACCCTTAAAAACAAGGAATAGAAAGGAACTTCCTCAAAATGATAGGGACCATTATAAGAACTGAATATCTAACAATATAATCCAAAGTGAAAGCTGAAAGATTTCCCTTCAAAATCAGGAACAAGATAAAGATGCCCACTTTCACCAATGACACTTGACATTGAAGTGGAAGTGCTATCCAGAGGAATTAAATAAAAATGGAAATAAAAGGAATCCAAATTGGAAATGAAGAAGTATAACTATCCCTTTTCACAGATTACATGATTCTATATATGAAAATTCCCAAGAAACCACAATAAAACTAATAGAGTTAATAAACAAATTGAGCAAAGCTGCAGGATACAAGATCAACACACAAATACCAGTTGTGTTTCTATATACGTGCAATGAACAATCCAAAAATGAAATGAAAAAAGCAATTCCATTTAGTGTCAAAAAGAATAAAATATTTAGAAATAAATTTAACCAAGGAGCTGAAAGACAGAAAGTTACAAAAATCTAGTGAAAGAAACTAAAGAAGACCTAAGTTAATGGAAATGCAACCTTAGTTCACGGGGAGGAAGACAGTATTGTTAAAATGTTAATCTCACTTAAAACAACCTACAGATTCAACACAATCTTTATCAAAATTTCAATGACCTTCCCCCCACCCCAGAAATGGAAAAGTCAACCCTCAAATTCATATGGAATTGCAAGGGTCCTAGATATCCAAAATAATCATGAAAAAGACGATAAAAATTGGAGGGCTGAGATTTCCAGATTTCAAAACTCATAACAAAGCTACAGGAATGAAAACAGTGTGGTCCTGGCACATCAACAGACATGTAGGCTCATGGCATATAATTTAGAGTCCAGAAATAAACCCATACATCTACAACCAATTCATTGTTTACAAGGATGCCAAGTCCAATCAACTGGGAAAGAATAGTCTGTTCATCACATGGGACTTGGAAAACTGGATTTCCAGCAATCAACATGGAAACACGGATTTCCACATGGATTTCCATGCACAAGAATGAAGTTAAACCCCTACTCACACTACATATACAAAAGTGAACTAAAAATTGATCAACAACCTAAATATGAGGGCTAAAACCATAAAACTCTTAGAAGGAAACACAGGGCAAATGTGCATGACATTGAACTTGTCAATGGATTCTTAGATATAAGTATAAGTAGCAAAAGAACAAAATAAGATAAAGTGGATTTCATCAAAATTAAAAACTCTTGTGCATTAAAGACATTATCAAGAAAGTGAAGAGACATTACACAGAGTGAGAGAAAATATTTATAAATCATATATCTGATAAAGGTTTAATATTTAAAACATACAAAATACTGAGGTGTCTGGGTGATTCAGTCAGTTGAATATCCGACTTCAGCTCAGGTCATGATCTCATGGTTTGTGGGTTCACGCCCCGCATCAGGCTCTGTGCTGGCAGTGTGGAGCCTGATTGGGATTCTCTCTCTCTCCTCTCTTTCTGACCCTCCCCCATTCATATTTCTTCTCTCTTGAAATAAAAAAAAAATAAACTTAAAACCAAATATACCAAGTACTCACCAACAATAGGACTCAAAAAGAAAAAGACAACCAAATTAAAAAATGGGCAAAGGACTTGCATAGACATTTCTCCAAAGATGTACATATGGCCAATAAACACATGAAAAGATACTTAAGATCATTAGTAATTAGGGAAATGTAAATCAAACCACACTTTGTCACTATTAAGTTGACTATTATCAATAAAACAAAAAACAAGTGTTGGTGATGATGCGGAGAAATTGGAACCTCTATACATTGTGGGTAGGATTTGGCGGTTCTTTAAAGAACTGAACATAGAATTATCACTCCACCCACCAATTCCATTCCCAGGTATATACTGAAAATAATTGAAAACAGGAGCTCAAGAAAATATTTGTACATCAATGTTCGTTGCAGCATTATTCACAAAAGCCAAAAAGTGGAAACATTCCAAGTGCCCATCAACAGTTAAGTGTATAAACAAACAGTGCTGTATGTATACGGTGAAATACCAGTCATAAAAATGAATGAAGGTTTGATACGTGCTAGGATATAGAGGAACCTTGAAAACATTATGCCAACTGAAATAAGCCAGTCACAAAAGTACAAATATTGTGTGATTCCACTTATATGAAATCTCTAGAATAAGCAAATTCATAGAGATAGAAAGTAGATGAAGGTTAGCCGGGACTGGGGGGAGGCCATGGAGAGTTACTGCCTAAGGGTTATACAGTTTCTGTTTGGGGTGATGGAAAGATTTAGAAACAGACAGTTGTGGGGCGCCTGGGTGGCTCATTAAGGGTCCAACCTCGGCTCAGGTCATGATCTCCCGGTTTGTGGGTTCGAGCCCGGTGGCAGGCTATGTGCTGACAGCTCAGAGCCTGGAGCCTGCTTACAATTTTGTCTCCTTCTCTCTCTGCCCCTCCCCCACTTGTGCTCTGTCTCTCTCTGTCTATCAAAAATAAAGAAACATAGGAACATAAAAATGAAAAAAAGAACAGATAGTTGTGATGGTTGCACAACACTGTGAATAATTAATGCCACTGAAATATACACTTAAAAATGATTAGAATGGCATATTTTATATCAATTATCTGTATTTTGCCACCAAAAATATCTGTTAAAAAGAGTTAAGAAACAATGAAACCATTTTACCTGTAGCATGATAGGATTGCAACTAATACTATTAGAAGGTATGCCAAGTGAAACAAAGGGATCACTGTCATCAAAGTTGCTTCAAGTTCCAGTTGTGTAGAAATTGATGTAAAGTAGACCACCTGCCACAAAAATTTAGTCAAGTAAATAACTTTTCATTCCAATATTTGTGTGAGTTACAAACCCTATTGAAACACTATAGCTTACTGATTGAAACATGTTAAGATTTAGTAAAAGATCAAAATATGTGAATCATGATTTTAGAATAAAGAAGATTAACATAGGTGTGCTTCTTCCCACAAATCTGTGGCACGCTTTCCAAAGTTTCTTTCAGAAACCCAAGGTTTAAACCTCCTGAATACACAAAATCTGAGATCTACCTAAGACTGTGAAACCATTCATAATTACAGAAATTGTGGCTTTTTCTAAAATTTTAGTAGGTCGTTGTCTTTTACTATTTTAATTTCATCGATATTTCAGAAGGATCTGGTATTTTTCCAATAGTTGTCTCACTTTGACCAGGCTTATTCACAACTATTAGTTACAGAATAGCTAGCATGTGCCTGGCACTAGGCTATATAACTTACTTGGTAAACGGTGAGCTAATTCTCTTTTCAATAATACCATGGAACTTCTTAAAAGTTTGTTGTTTTTATTCCAACGAACCCCAAACACATTTCAGAGGGTTCCCCCAAATAGCAAAGACTTTAAGAGGAAGGATTTTAAAGTAATTTGAGTGGAAAACCTGATAATCAATGTCTGCACTGAGCAGACCTACCTTAAGGATGTAGGATTTGTGTTTTCCACCAGAATATTATTAAGGATTTATGCTGTGTGGCATCCTTTGGTGTGTGAGATTAAGGAAGTTGGATTAAGTGTCAAACAGAGTAGAGCACTCCCAGCTGCAAGTCAAGGACTCCAATAAATAATCCAGGAGTGCTACTACTTGGAAAACGTGTTCTTACCCCTCCCACCTTCTCCTGGTCTCCCTATAAAACTCAGCCACCAGATACCTGGATCCTCTTCGAGGCCAGACTCTTTTCAATGTTGCTAAATTGGTTCAGGAAATGGGTCAACCATTTCTTACCACGTTAGTTGTCCTCTCCATCCTCAGTTTTCAGGTTGTAGAGCAGCCTCACGGCTTTGGCTTCCAGGAGTAACTGGTTCATTCCCATCCTCTCACCTAAGAAGGTTCCTCCAATGGTGTCAGCCAGGTAGATGGGCTGACCGGTGTGGTTGTAGATTGGGAAAGTGACATTTCTCAGGTCGAGGTCCCTGTTCATCTGCCAGGCATACAGGAGTGGGTTGGAAGGCACGCAGAGACCCTGGTGCTTGGCACACACCTGATTGTAGTGGATCTGGGTTCCGTTTTCTCCCATCGCATACAGATCCTGGATCACGTCATCCACTTTACTAACTTCTGATAAGATTGCTGGTTCTAGCAGGGAGGTGGTGTTGGAGACCGCTAGCATACAAGCGAAATAGACCTCGGTGCTCTTCCTGGAGAGGGAGAAGCGGTAAGAGTCGCTGGCGGTGAAGCATTCCTGCACAAAGCGCCACTCAGCCTTGGCTGGGCTCCCTATTGGTGTGTACTGCTCCTCAAGGTTTTCTTCTACATCCTTGGGCAGGTATATCAAACCGGTGCCCAGAGCGGCCGTCAGCACCATGGGCACCAGCAGGAAGATCCAGGGGGTGCGCGCCCTCTTCGCATCCCAGCCTTCGGAAGAGGCAGGAGAGGGGCGCCTCCAGGCAGTCGGTGTGGCAACGGGGTCTCTCGGACACCTGGTTTTCCGACGGTGATGCTGGCAGCGAGGAATCCCCCCTCACTGACACCGGATGTGAATGGGGCGCCCCAGCGGGCTCTGGCAACTGCCCCAAGCCCAGGTCATCTCGGGTTCCTGTCTTCCACCGAAGAACTGCTCTGACTCGTGCTTAGAGGCGGGGAGCGGCTCTGAGCCCGGCCCTGCCTCGGGTTGCCGCCTCGCCTGGGACCTGGGCCCAGGCTCCTCCGCTGGGGGCTCCCACTCCACCGGCGCCTCCGCCTTGGCCAGACCTCTGGCGCCACCTTGCAGGGACGAAGGCTCATTTCTGGGAAGGAAAGGCCAGGGTCTCAAACGTGACAGCAGATTAGAAAACAGCCATTGGACCCAGCGCCCATCTCTGCCCCACACGAAGGTTTCCTGGAGAAATTCTGCAGAAGTCTGTTTGAGTTCCGGCGGCTAGCGCCCAGATCCCAGAGGCTTCCGTTGGGGAGCACGTGTTTTGACTCATAGCCCATCCAGCCCAAATTTGTGGCGTGCCTGATGCTCCCAGGAAGTTAGTACACAAACACTACTTAATGGTAAGATGCGTGCCTTTTCTACAAGACTTACACACACACACACACACACACACACACACACACACACACACACAAATGTGGTGTCACCTTTCCGGGGAGCATCCAGTAACACAGTTCTCGGGTAAGGTGAACCTCGTACCCCTGGTTTAGTGATTCTTTTTGTTAACTACAAACGTAACATATATTCTTCATGTAACAAGTTACAAGTGGGCTGAAATAAGTAAATAAGTGGGCTGAAAAGTGGGTATTTATCTTGGATCTATTCCACCCACAGTTCCCAGGATGGAGGGACCCCTGTGTTCATGTCACCGTTTTTACGAAAACCTTTACCTACCTTTCAACATGCTCGCAACCGAGAGGCAGGTCTTGAGCGGTTCTTAAGAATTACGAAAATCGCTTGCCATGTTTTTCATGGTTGGTAGTCACCTAATATTATTGTGATTGTGTTTTTATGTGGGTAGGTCTAGCATTTTAATGAAATCTCCAGATTGTAAGGGTACCAAGTCCAAGAGTTTAAGAAAGATAATTTTAACAGTATTTTCAAGGAGAAAGAAATAGGAGATTTTGTTAAGTTGCCTCTCCAGAAAGTCATTGTTTAAGAGTGACCTTATTAAAATAACCACAAGATGGCACCCGTTTTCTATTTTCAAAGTTATGGTAAAGGAAACTGAAGATTCCTTCTCTCTTTCATCCGTGTTTCCAAGTCCTAATTATAGCTACATCTTGAGTTCATCGCTGGTGTGCTATAAAGCTAGTGGCTTCTGTATCACATTTAAAGTCTGTAGATAGAGGAACTGACCTGAGAATTCCATTTGTTGAACCATGTCTACATTATGGAGAGAATGGCTCAGCTGTTCTCCTAAACATTTAAGAGGAAATGGTAGGGTGAAGGTGTTCACAAGTACTCTATAATGTACACATCCAAACACAGGGCCTCTTCCTGCCCATCTTTATAAAGTATTTCTCTAGCACAACAGCAATGTGTGTTTTTCATCTCAAAACACAAGTAAATTTCTACAATTGCTCCTAAATCAGGCATTGTGAAGTGCGAATAAATTCTATAGTAAAATATGTACCCTGGGATTTGATTTTATCTAGTTTCTTAATTATAGATTCTTGATTCCAGATTATTTTATTAATCTCGTTATCTAGATTACTAATGTTTGTGCGGGTCTAGAATGTCAATCAAAAATACCACTGTTAGTTATTTTCCACCAGTTTTTCTGTATCATTTCATAAAATGAATGTAGCATTTCCAAAATGAGCTCATTGCCTATTTTTGAGTTATCAAAGCCTGAAAGGCTCTGAAAGATTGGTTTCAGAACTCTACACTTCTCCAGGTGAAGCTGTCACATGGCCTAGAAGTGACATGGCTTCTAATTAAGGAAGTCTCTAAAGGCTCTTCCTTTCAATTCAGGAAGACCCTCTGCCTTCAATTTGAGAATGGTGTCTACTGTGTCAGGATAGGATTCTCCATCCTTCAGAAAATGCCTTTTGTATGAGGAGAGGATGGGTATTGGGAATTCAAGAATATAGTTTAGAACTTAAAATTGTATCTAGTCTACTTCTTCTCCACCTTCAGTCTAGATAAAATGAAGCAGACTAAGCATTCCTTTTATCTTCTATCACCATGTAGATTCCATTTCCTTCTGTTCCCCAGTCCTTCTTCAGCAGCCTCTGTGCTCCATTTTTTTTTCTCTTCTCCTCCCTTCTCTTTTGCTTCCCGCCCCTTCTCCTTTTCTAATACCTATTCTTTCACATTAGCCAAACTGAGTTTGATATAAATAAAGGGAATTTTATTTTTTTATTAAAAAAAATTTGCCCATTGATAAACGTGCCCTCACATATAAAGGGAGACCTATAAGACTCGTGACTGATCTCTCTTTTGAAACTTGGCAGGCCAGAAAGGATTGGCACGAGATCTTCAGTGTGCTAAACAGAAAAAATATGCAGCCGAGAATCCTTTATCCAGCAAGTCTGTCATTTAGAATAGAAGGAGAGATAAAGGTCTTCCCAAACAAACAAAAACTGAAGGAATTTGTCACCACTAAACCAGCCCTACAAGAGATCCTACGGGGGATCCTGTGAGACAAAGTACCAGAGACATCACTACAAGCATAAAACATACAGACATCACAATGGCTCTAAACCCGTATCTTTCTATAATAACACTGAATGTAAATGGATTAAATGCACCAACCAAAAGACATAGGGTATCAGAATGGATTAAAAAACAAGACCCATCTATTTGCTGTCTACAAGAGACTCATTTTAGACCTGAGGACACCATTAGATTGAGAGTGAGGGGATTGAGAACTATTTATCATGCTACTGGAAGCCAAAAGAAAGCTGGAGTAGCCATACTTATATCAGACAAACTAGACTTTAAATTAAAGGCTGTAACAAGACATGAAGAAGGGCATTATAGAATAATTACAGGGTCTATCCATCAGGAAGAGCTAACAATTATAAATGTCTATGCGCCGAATACCAAGCCCCCAAATATATAAAACAATTACTCATAAACATAAGCAACCTTATTGATAAGAATGTGGTAATTGCAGGGGACTTTAACACCCCACTTACAGAAATGGATAGATCATCTAGACACACGGTCAATAAAGAAACAAGGGCCCTGAATGAGACATTGGATCAGATGGACTTGACAGATCTATTTAGAACTCTGCATCCCAAAGCAACAGAATACACTTTCTTCTCGAGTGCACATGGAACATTCTCCAAGATAGATCATATACTGGGTCACAAAACAGCCCTTCATAAGTTTACAAGAATTGAAATCATACCATGCATACTTTCAGACCACAATGCTATGAAGCTTGAAATCAACCACAGAAAAAAGTCTGGAAAACCTCCAAAAGCATGGAGGTTAAAGAACACCCTACTAACGAATGAGTGGGTCAACCAGGCAATTAGAGAAGAAATTAAAAAATATATGGAAACAAACGAAAATGAAAATACAACAATCCAAACGCTTTGGGATGCAGCGAAGGCAGTCCTGAGAGGAAAATACATTGCAATCCAGGCCTATCTCAAGAAACAAGAAAAATCCCAAATACAAAATCTAACAGCACACCTAAAGGAAATAGAAGCAGAACAGCAAAGGCAGCCTAAACCCAGCAGAAGAAGAGAAATAATAAACATCAGAGCAGAAATAAACAATATAGAATCTAAAAAAACTGTAGAGCAGATCAACGAAACCAAGAGTTGGTTTTTTGAAAAAATGAACAAAATTGACAAACCTCTAGCCAGGCTTCTCAAAAAGAAAAGGGAGATGACCTAAATAGATAAAATCATGAATGAAAATGGAATTATTACAACCAATCCCTCAGAGATACAAACAATTATCAGGGAATACTATGAAAAATTATATGCCAACAAATTGGACAACCTGGAAGAAATGGACAAATTCCTAAACACCCACACTCTTCCAAAACTCAATCAGGAGGAAGGAGAAAGCTCGAACAGACCCATCACCAGCGAAGAAATTGAATCGGTTATCAAAAATCTCCCAACAAATAAGAGTCCAGGACCAGATGGCTTCCCAGGGGAGTTCTACCAGACGTTTAAAGCAGAGATAATACCTATCCTTCTCAAGCTATTCCAAGAAATAGAAAGGGAAGGAAAACTTCCAGACTCATCCTATGAAGCCAGTATTACTTTGATTCCTAAACCAGACAGAGACCCAGTAAAAAAAGAGAACTACAGGCCAATATCCCTGATGAATATGGATGCAAAAATTCTCATAAGGTACTAGCAAATCGAATTCAATGGCATATAAAAAGGATTATTCACCATGACCAATTGGGATTCATTCCTGGGATGCAGGGCTGGTTCAACATTCGCAAATCAATCAACGTGATACATCACATTAATAAAAAAAAAGAGAAGAACCATATGATCCTGTCAATCGATGCAGAAAAGGTCTTTGACAAAATCCAGCACCCTTTCTTAATAAAAACCCTTGAGAAAGTCGGGATAGAAGGGATATACTTACACATCATAAAAGCTATTTATGAAAAGCCCACAGTTAACATCATCCTCAATGGGAATAAACTGAGAGCTTTTTCCCTGAGATCAGGAACACGTCAGGGATGCCCACTCTCACTGCTGTTGTTTAACATAGTGCTGGAAGTTCTAGCATCAGCAATCAGACAACAAAAGGAAATCAAAGGCATCAAAATTGGCAAAGATGAAGTCAAGCTTTCGCTTTTTGCAGATGACATGATATTATACATGGAAAATCCGATAGACTCCACCAAAAGTCTGCTAGAACTGATACAGGAATTTAGCAAAGTTGCAGGATACAAAATCAATGTACAGAAATCAGTTGCATTCCTATACACTAACAATGAAGCAACAGAAAGACAAATAAAGAAACTGATCCCGTTCACAATTGCACCAAGAGGCATAAAATACCTAGGGATAAATCTAACCAAAGATGTAAAAGATCTGTATGTGAAAAGTATACAAAGCTTATGAAGGTAGTTGAAGAAGATATAAAGAAATGGAAAGACATTCCCTGCTCATGGATTGGAAGAATAAATATTGTCAAAATGTCAATACTACCCAAAGCTATCTACACATTCAATGCGATCCCAATCAAAATTGCACCAGCATTCTTCTCGAAACTAGAACAAGCAATCCTAAAATTCATATGGAACCACAAAAGGCCCCGAATAGCCAAAGTCATTTTGAAGAAGAAGACCAAAGCAGGAGGCATCACAATCCCAGACTTTAGCCTCTACTACAAAGCTGTCATCATCAAGACAGCATGGTATTGGCACAAAAACAGACACATAGACCAATGGAATAGAATAGAAACCCCAGAACTAGACCCACAAACGTATGGCCAACTCATCTTTGACAAAGCAGGAAAGAACATCCAATGGAAAAAAGACAGTCTCTTTAACAAATGGTGCTGGGAAAACTGGACAGCAACATGCAGAAGGTTGAAACTAGACCACTTTCTCACACCATTCACAAAAATAAGCTCAAAATGGATGAAGGACCTGAATGTGAGACAGGAAACCATCCAAACCCTAGAGGAGATAGCAGGAAAAGACCTCTCTGACCTCAGCCGTAGCAATCTCTTACTCGACACATCCCCAAAGGCAAGGGAATTAAAAGCAAAAACGAATTACTGGGACCTTATGAAGATAAAAAGCTTCTGCACAGCAAAGGAAACCAACAAAACTAAAAGTCAACCAATGGAATGGGAAAAGATATTTGCAAATGACATATCGGACAAAGGGCTAGTATCCAAAATCTATAAAGAGCTCACCAAACTCCACACCCGAAAAACAAATAACCCAGTGAAGAAATGGGCAGAAAACATGAATAGACACTTCTCTCAAGAAGACATCCGGATGGCTAACAGGCACATGAAAAGATGTTCAATGTCGCTCCTTATCAGGGAAATACAAATCAAAACCACACTCAGATATCAGCTCATGCCAGTCAGAGTGGCCAAAATGAACAAATCAGGAGACTATAGATGCTGGAGAGGATGTGGAGAAACGGGAACCCTCTTGCACTGTTGGTGGGAATGCAAATTGGTGCAGCCGCTCTGGAAAGCAGTGTGGAGGTTCCTCAGAAAATTAAAAATAGACCTACCCTATGACCCAGCAATAGCACTGCTAGGAATTTACCCAAGGGATACAGGAGTACTGATGCATAGGGGCACTTGTACCCCAATGTTTATAGCAGCACTCTCAACAATAGCCAAATTATGGAAAGAGCCTAAATGTCCATCAACTGATGAATGGATAAAGAAACTGTGGTTTATATACACAATGGAATACTACGTGGCAATGAGAAAGAATGAAATATGGCCTTTTGTAGCAACGTGGATGGAACTGGAGAGTATGATGCTGAGTGAAATAAGCCATACAGAGAAAGACAGATACCATATATTTTCACTCTTATGTGGATCCTGAGAAAGTTAACAGAAACCCATGGGGGAGGGGAAGGAAAAAAAAAAGAGGTTAGAGTGGGAGAGAGCCAAAGCATAAGAGACTGTTAAAAACTGAGAACAAACTGAGGGTTGATGGGGGGTGGGAGGGAGGGGAGGGTGGGTAATGGGTATCGAGGAGGGCACCTTTTGGGATGAGCACTGGGTGTTGTATGGAAACCAATTTGACAATAAATTTCATATATTGAAAAAAAAAGACAAAAAAAATCCACAATAATCCTCTCCAAGACACATTATAATAAAACTGAATAAATCGAAGTCAAAGAAATAAGTTAAAAAGCAATGGGAGAGAAAACAAAACAAAACAAAACAAAACTCCCATACCAGGTAAACCCCATAAAGCTACAGCAGATTTCTGAGCAGAGAGCTTGCAGGCCAGGAGAGAATGCAGTGATATAGTCAAAGTACAGAGGAAAGAAACTGCCCACCAGGAAGACTTAACTGGCAGAGTTGTCTTCAGAAATGAAGGCAGAATAAAGACTTTCCCTCACAAAGAAAAGCTGAGGGAGCTCACCACAGCTAGACCTGTCTTGTAAGAAATCCTGAGAGGAGTCCTTCACGCTGGAATGAAAGGATGCTTATTACTAACATTAAAACACATGAAAATATAAAACACACTGGTAAAGACAAACACTCTGATTCAGAATACTCCTACTCCAATATGATGGTGTGTTAACTACTTAATTCTAGTTTAAAGGTGAAAGGACAAAGTGTTTAAAAAAACAGCTATAGGTACAATAATTTATTAATGAATATACAAGATAAAAAGAAGTAAACTTTGACATGAAGAATATAAAGGGAGGAGGCAAAAGGGTAGGGTTTCTGTATGTGATTGAAATTTAATTGTCATCAGTATGAAATAGACTGTTATATATGTAAGATGCTTCGTGCAAGTCTCATGGTAACCAGAAAGCAAAAACCTACAATAGGTTCACAATAAACAGAAGAGAATCAAAGCATACCACTAAAGAAAAACATCAGTTCAGAAAGGAAGGCAGCAAAAGAGGAAGAAAGGTAGAAGGGAACCACAAAACAGCCAGGAAACAATAAGATGGCTTAAGTAAGTCCTTACGTATCAGTAAGTACTCTAAGTGAAAATGTATTGAAAGGATTCCTGGGTGGCTCCGTTGGTTAAATGCCCAACTCTTGATTTCATCTCAGCTCACGATCCCAGGGTCATGAGATTGAGCCCCACGTCAGGGGCTCCCTGCTCGCCATGGAGCCTGTTTGAGAGTCTCTCTCTTTCTCCCTCTACCCCTCTCCCCCCATCTCAAATAAAACTTGTTTAAGAAATGCATTAACTTCTCCCATGAAAAGACATAGAGTGACTGAATGGATAAATATATATAAGACCCAAAGTATGCTTCCTACAGGAGATTTACTTCAGCTTTAATGTACACAGCCTAAAAGGGAAGGGATAGAAAAAGATATTCCACGCAAGCGGAAACCGAAAGAAAGCAGGCAGGGGTAGCTATACTTACATGAGACAAAATAGACTTTAAGCCAAAAATAGTAACAAGGGGCAAAGAAGGTCATTATACAATGATACAGGAGTCAATTGATTAAGAAGATATAACACTCATAAATATATACACACCCAACATGAAGAACACCTACCTATATTAAACAAATACTAATAGACCTGAAGAGAAAAACAAACAATACACTAATGGAAGACTTTAATACCCTACTTTCCACAGAGGATAGGTCATCCAGACAGAAAATCAATGAGTAAATATTGGAAAAGAAGGGAAATAATAAAGATCAAAGCAGAAAGAAAGACAGCAGATGGGGCACCTGGGTGGATCAGTTGGTTAAACATCTGACTCTTGATCTCATCTCAGATCATGTTCTCGTGGTTCGTGACACTGAGCCCCATGTTGGGCTCTGACAGTGCGAAGCCTGCTTGGGATTCTCTCCCTCTCTCTCGGCCTAGATAGTTAGATAGATAGATAGGTAGTAGATAGATAGATCAATAGATTGGATACATAAACAAACAGCAGACAAACAAACCTGAAAGAAAGAAAGAAAGAAAGAAAGAAAGAAAGAAAGAAAGAAAGAAAGAAAAAAGAGAAGCCAGAAAAGCAATAGAAAAGATGAACAAAATTAAAAGCTGGTTTTTAAAAGAAAGGGTTGAGGAAACTTTGCACTGAAAAGAAAACAAAAGAAGACTCAAACAAAATCAGAAATGAGTTTCAATTTCTTCCTGATTCAGTTTTGGAAGATTACATGTTTCTAGGGATTTATCCATTTCTTGAAGGTTGTCCAGTTTGTTGGCATATCATTGTTCATGGTATTCTCTTATACTACTTTGTATTACTGTGGTGTCTTTTGTGACTTCTCCTATTCTATTTCTGATTTTATTTATTTGGGTCTGTCTCTTTTTTTCTTGATCACAGTGGATCTGAAATAACTAAAGCAATCTTGAGAAAGAAAAACAAAGCTGGAGGTGTCACAATTCCAGATTTCAAGATACACTACAAAGCTGTAGTAATCAAAACAAGATGGTCCTAAAAAAGAAAAATAAATAAAGGCAGACAGACTCTAAAGTTAAAAGGAAGAAAAAAAATAATGAGAATATAAAAAGTAAAAAAAAAAAATAAACACAACAGCATGGTGCTGGCACAAAAAAGACAAACAGATCAATGGAACAGAAGAGAGCTCAGAAATAAGTATACACTTATTAGGTCAACTCATCTATGACAAAGGAGACAAGAATATAAAATGGGGGAAAAGATAGTCTCTTCAATACATGGTGATGGGAAAACAGGACAGCCAATTGTAAAACAATAAAACTGAGCCACTTACTGAAACTATACACAAAAATGAACTCAAAGTAGATTAAAGATCCCAATGTGAGACCTGAAACCATCAAAATCCTAAAAGACCACATAGGCAGTAATTTCTCTAACATCAGTCATATCAACATTTGTTGAGATGTATCTCCTAGAGCAAGGGAAGTAAACATTCAAAAAAGAACAAAATCTTGCCATTACATGGATGAAACTAGAGACTATAAGGCTAAGTAAAAGAGAGAAAGACAAATACTCTGATTTTACTCATATTTGGAATTTAAGAAACAAAGCAAATAAGCAAAGGGAAAAAAAGAGAGAGACACCAAGAAACAGACTCTTAACTACAGAGAGCTGATGGTTACCCGAAGGGAGGTGGGTGGAGGGGATTGGTGAAATAGGTGATGGGGATTAAGGAAGGCACTTGTTATGATGAACACCGGCTCATTAAAATAAAAACTTTTTATTTTATTTTTTAATGTTTATATTTGAAGAGAGAGAGAGAGAGAGAGGCAGAGCACAAGCAGGAGAGGAGAGGGGCCGAGAGAGAAGGAGACAGAATCAGAAGCAGACTCCAGGCTCTGAGCTGTCAGCACAGAGCTCAGTGTAGGGCTCAAACCCACGAACCCTTGAGACCATGACCTGAGCCAAAGTTGGATGCCCAACCAACTGAGCCCAAATAAAAACGTTTTTCAAAAGGCAACTTATGAAATGGGGAGAAAATATTTCCAAATCGTAACAAATAAGGGGTTAATATCTAAAAACATATACAGAACTCATACAATGCAATAGCTAGCTAGAAAACTCAATTGAACGATGGTCAAAAGACCTGAATAGACCTTTTTCCAAGACATAAAAATGGCCAACACATACATGAAAATGTGTTCAACATCACTGATTAACAGAGAATGAGACACAACTTTATACTTGTTAGGATGTCTATTATCCAAAAAACAAGAGGAGAGAAGGAAACGCTCATATGCTGTTGGTGGGAATGTAAAGTGGTCCTGCTACCACTAAAAACACTATGGAGGTTCCTCAAGAAATTAAAAATAGAACTACCTTGGGGCGCCTGGGTGGCTCAGTCATTTGAGCACCCGACTCTTGATTTCAGATCAGGACATGATCTCAGGGTCATGGGATCTAGCCTTGCATTGAGCCTGCTTAAAGATTCTCTTTCCTTCTGCCCCTCCTCCATCTCTCTCTCTCTCTCTCTCTCTCTCATAAAAAATATAGAACTACTATATGACCCATCAGCCCCATTTCTGAGTATATTTATCCAAAAGAAATTAAATTATTATTTCAAAGAGATATCTGCACTCCCATGTTCACAACAGCACTATTTGCAATAGCCAAGGTATGGGGAAAAAAACCTGCTTCCATTGATGGACTGAGGGATAAAGTAAATGTTACACACACACACAAACACACACACACACACACTATGTATATATATGCACATCCCTGGTTGCCACGGATTAGAGAGTGGGGAAAATGGGTAGAGGTTGATAGAAGCAGATAAGCTTTTGTTATAACATGAACAAGGTTTGAAAATCTAATGTATGACATCGTGGCTATACTTGATAATTCTGTGTCCTATAATTGAAATTTGCTAGCAAACTAAAACTTAAGTGTTTTCACACATATATAGGGATTGAATAAATTGCTCGGCTCATGGAAGTCCTCTCAGAATGTATACATATATCAATTCATCACATTGTACACTTTAACACTGAAAAACAAAAAAGGAACTAAAGTGTAGTCATTCCCATTTTCTGACTTGTGATCCCTACCCTTATCCTTTACATCTTGTTAAAAGCACGTCCTCAGTAAATGATATAAAAGATATATTCTTCACAGAGTAAAAAACTATATTAATAGATTTTTAAATAAAGTTTACTTATTTATTTTGAGAGAGGGAGCATGAGCAAGGGAGAGGCAGAAAGAGAGTGAGAAAAAGAATCCCAAGCAGGCTCCATGCAGTCAGCCCAGAGTCCCACCCAGGGCTCAAACCCACACACTCTGAGATCATGACCTGAGCTGGATTCAAGCGTTGGATGCTTAACTGACTGAGCTACCCAGGCACCCCTTTAGACTTGTTTAAGACCCAAAGAAAACTGTTTTAAAGATGCAACAACCAAAATTTCTATAGAGAGTAGATTGGATACAGCATAAATGACAATTAACAAGGAAAATAGAAGAAATAATTGAGAATATAAGAAAGAGACAAAAAAAAAAAAAAAAACCCCATGGATACACGAGAGAGGTTAAGTAACAGGGAAGCTAGATAAGAAAGTCTAAATATATTTAATCTGAGACACCAAATCACAGATTCAAGAAGCCAAATGAATTCAAATTACAAAATATTCATGGTTTATTAAGGTAAATAAGACATCAAAACCTAGACACATAATAACATAACTGCAGTAAACCCAAAACAAAGGTGGGCTCAGTCAGTTGAGCATACGACTTCGGCTCAGGTCATGATCTTGCGATCCGTGAGTTTGAGCCCCACGTCGGGGCTGTGTGCTGACAGCTTGGACCTGGGGCCTGCTTCAGATTCTGTGTTTCCCTCTCTCTTTGCCCCTCCCCCACTTGTGTGTGCGCGCGCTCTCTCTCTGTCTCTGTCTCTGTCTCTGTCAAAAATATGCAAACACTAAAAAAAAAAAAAAGGTACAATCGTAAAAGTCACCGAAGATTGTGCAGGAAAGGGGCATGGTGGGGAATAAATTATGTTCAAAGGAGAAACAGGTAGGCAGCTAATTTCTCAATAGCAACTACGAAAGACAAAGGACAGTGGAATGACACTTCCTATATGATCAAAGAAAATAACTACCCACCTGGAACTGTCTATTCAGTGAAAATGAATAGAAAGTAGGAAGAAATAAAAACATTTCTTAAACAGAGATTCATTACCAGGCCATTCTCACTCATGAAAATTCTGAAGTATGTACATAAACCAACAGAAGAAAAATGGTCCCAGATAGAAATTCTGAGATGCAAGGAGAGGAAAAAAATAATTAAATATATAGGTAAATTGAAATGAACATTGGACGTATCATATCAGTTACAAAAATGTTGAGTACTTTTAAAAGACACAAGATAGAATTAAAACACAAAGCAACAACACACATAAGTGGAGAGCATGTTAAGTGAAGTTAAAGTGTTTAAAATTCCTTGCATTATTATTATCCATAAATAGAGACAAGAAAATCCTCACCAAGATATTAGCATATGGAGAGTAGCAATGTATAAAATCAATGAATGAGGCGGAAGGAACTTCCAGAAGGGCGGGAAGTGCGTGGGGGCCGCCTGGGAGGCCGCCTGGGAGGCCGCCTGGGAGCCCGAAACAAGATCGTGAGGGGCCAGAGTGTGAAGTGGTGGGCGCTTGGAGAACCGCTGGTGGCCAGATGGCAGGAGAGGAGACTCAAGAGGTGGGTAGAGCGACGACCATGGGAGTTTTAGTGCCTGCTGAGGGGGGCGAGGGAGGGGGAGGTTTACACCCTGGACTTCCAGGGCCAGGAGTCACGGGGCCACGATGACTCTGGGCATATACAGCGATGGAGGGAGTCAGAAGGATACAGGTGGACAAAGCCCGTGCACCAGTGGCGGTATACTCTGGCCACCTGCAGGGACACAGGCCTGTGTAGACTTGGTAAAAGGCCTAGCGCCATGCAGCCACCACAATAGAAGCCCAGGCTTCTGCACACGATCATGGATGGGTGTACACGTAACCACAGCTGCCCAGAGCCACGCACGCATACAGGCCCCAGAGGCCTCTCCACGCGGTCACGGACACGTGCACACAACCCCGGCTCAGGTACACGCAGGAAGGGCCGCCAGGGCCAGGCACACACCGTAACACAGATGTACACGCCCATGCACTCCCGGGAGCTGTAGGGCACACAGTCCCATGCACACAGCAGAACAGGGGCGCACACATCCACGCACACACCAGAACCGGACACGCGGACCCTGGCATACGCCAGACAGACACACATACACACACATTTGATCACACACGCCGGAGGCGCGGAGCTGTGGCCAGAGACTGCGGCCAGAGGCGCCCCCAGGCCCTGCGCAGCGCAGGGAATGGGTCCGGTGTGGGGTGGGCCAGGGGCCTGAGACACCAAGCCCAGCGGGAGCCTGCACTTCTGCTGACCGCGCTCGGGCCTCGCCTCCACACACCTCTTTCCCCCGACGCGCGCCTCCCGGGGGGCCCCTCCCCCGCGCCCGTCCGCTCGCCGGCCCCTCGCCGCGGCCCGGGGGTGAGCCAGGCGGCCGTGCCTGGACCGCGGGACAGGGTGGAGGTGGGGGTGTGGGGCGGAGATAGGTGCCTGGCCGGGCCGCGCCGCCCACGTTGCCTGGCGCCCGCCGCAGCCGCCGCCGGAGCCCGGGATGGGGCTAGAGTCTGCGGCTGACGCCAGCATCTCTCCGCTGGGGGCCGCGGAGCCGTCGCCGCCGCCGCCGCCCCCGCCGCCGCCGCCGCTGCTGCCCCTGCTGCTGAGAAGCGGTGGGAGATGGGTGAGTTGACCCTGGCGTCCTGGGGAGCCCGCGCCTCAGCCCCTGCATCCCCGCACTCCTGGCCCTCGCCTCCACCTCCCGGCACGCGGCGCACCAACCGCCCCCCCACCACGCCGTCACGGCTCGCACAGCCCCCTCCCTCCCTGAGCTTGACCATAGGGGCGGGGACGGGAGTTCCGGCCCAGGGGTTGGGGGCGTCGAGACAGGGAGGGGGGCGGGATGCCAGGGAGACTACTGGGCTCCGACTGCCCTCCCCCCCGCCCCCAGCCCGGTTGCCCCCAGGACCTTTCCCAGGCCCCAGAGGGCAAAGCCTCATGCCTTGGATCCCCTCCCTCGGCCTGGGCAGGGGGCGTCCCCGAGGCGCGGGGCTCAAAAGGCGCTTTGTGTGCTGTGCCCCCCACCACCCAAGCCTCAGGCGCGGTTCCAGAACAGGGCGGGTGCGGAGGCTGGGACTGTGGCTGCTTGTGGGGACCAGGCGGAGGGGCGTGGGGAGAGCACCCCTAGTCTTTCTGTTGGGGTTGGGGCGGGGGGTGGGGCGCGGCAAGGCTCAGGCTCTTTTCACTGCACTGCCCAGGGTGGGGAAGGGAACCTGGCTGGGGGAGGGCGCTATCAATATCTGCAAATAGTGAGTTCTGGAAGCTGGGGTGGGGAGGGGAGCTTGGGTGCAAGTGGGAACGGTGGCCCCTGAGCTGGGGTGCCAGGAGAAGCAGAGGTGGGTCTCAGCCAGCCCTGGTAGCGGGAGGTCAGGTGACTCTCCTGGCTCTGGAAGACTCCCTAGAAGGCTGTGGGCAGGAATACTACCCCAGAGAGACCCCTCCAGGCCCCCCAGAACTGGCACTGCCCCATCCCCATAGCACTGCTTGCCACTCCTGGGACACCAATCCTGACCTGCCTTGATGGGGAGCTGTGGATACTGGCGGGTCACCTCCCTGGGCAGGGCAGGTACTGAAGATCCAGGCCTCCGGGTGCTGAGGAGATAGGCACAGGGTCTTGAAAGTTTGGAAGAGGTTCTGGCAGCCCAGGGAGGAGAGAGAAGTTGCTGGGAGAGTTGGCTTGCTCAGCACTGAAGGGAAGGGCACTCTAGGTAGAGGCAATGGCTGGAGCGGAGGCTGTGAGATGTGAGCACCTGGTCGGGGTGGAGAGTTGTGGAAGGGGGGGCCTGGTCAGGCACGGGAGTGACCCACGTGAAAGAAGGGAAGGAGGGCCGGGTGGAGGTGAGGTGTCAGGCCATCCCAGCGAGCTGGCACAAGCAGGCTCCCAAGGACAGCGAGGCGCTGATGGGGCTGGCAGTGCTGGCATCTGGCTCAGCAGGCCCTCTGGAGTCTGCCCAGGGTCCCTGCCGTGGTCAGGACTGCTTGGCCCACATCTGCCGGTGGCTGGACCACCCCAAGCAAGTCTGCTTTCTGAGTCTCAGTGTCCACATGTGTCAAATGGGGCGACTCCTCCACAGGGTAGTGGGGAGGTCTGCATGAGGTGATGAGTGTAGGGAGCCCAGCACCTGAGAAGGCCTCGGGAAATCCTTGGCCGTTGTGCCAGTTTGTGTACCTGGAAAACGGGGGCGTTGATGTCAGCTGGTGGGCCAGGCTCACTTTACCCGGTGACGATGAGGATCCTGTGAGGGCTGGATGTGACCCGGGGAAGCCAGGGGCTGGGGGCACTGCAAGTCCGTGTGATCATGCTATTCTGGAAGAAGAGAGAAGCAGTGGGCGGTGGCCGGGGCGGGGTCGTCCTCCTTGTGCCCCTATGAGCATCTAAGCCATGGCATTCAGTGGACCCTCCTGTGTTCCCCAAGGCCAAAGCCTCTTTGTTCTCCATGCGGCACGATGCACCCCTCCCTCCTAGTCAGCCCTAGCCCTGCACATGGGGGACCAGGGCTCCCTTCCAGAAGGGTCTTCAGACACTGAGACCAACAAACACAATATCTTCCTGTGAGGGGCACTGTCATGGGCAGCCGGGTGGAGAGGACACAGACCTTAGCCCCAGGAGAATGGAATGTAGTTGGGCAGCAAAGCCAGTCGGGTCTCCATGGTCTTGCACAGCACTGTGCTGGCTGCTTAGGGGTGTGTGTGGGGGGGGGGTTGGGAGTGGCAATAATTGCACCATGGGACAGTCAAGGGCAGAAGTGAAAAGCAAGGACTCCAGATCCAGTGGCCCAGGTTTAAATCTCAACTCTGCCACTTCTTACTGTGTGAACGCGGACTGGTGACTCCGCCTCTCTGTGCCTCTGTTTCCTTGCCTCAAAAATGGGAACGAGGCACACTAGTGCTATTTGAACAGCTGGGTTCAGTTTCTAGTGGGCATTTACGCCCCGTTTTCCAGAATGGGTCTCCCAGTTCACCCCTGCCTCCTGGAAGACTACACAGCCTGTTCCAGTAGGCTATCATCTTTTTTGTGTGTGTGAGTCCCTATAGGCGGGGGCCTGCCTTTCTGTGTCCGTTGCTTGGGCAGGGGGCAATGGTGTGCTGGCAACAGGCCCTCTGGGAGAAAAAGGTACCTGATCAACAGCGTTGGCAGGTTTCCATGGTGTAAATCTTCCGGCAAGGCCCATTTGAGGCTACCAACAGCTTCACCATCTCGCAGTCGGAGCTGGTCCACGCCAGCTTTAGCACCTAGGCATTCAGTAGGTGCTTAATAAATGATGGTTGAATAAGGAGAGAAGGCTCCAAACACTTGGAGAGCTGCCAGGCCATACTGTAGCTGAGAGAGGGAGGCATCAGACAGGCTGAGGCCAGGACAAGAGACCACTCTGAATAAGTAACCCGTGGTGAGATGGAGGGCAGAGGGGAAGGAGGACTGGTGTCCTCCCTTCCTGGGAACCTCTGCACCTCTGACCCTGCGTCACTTCTGCTCTGGATCCTCTTGACCTTGGCCTGGTTTGGGCTGTCTGTCTGCACAGAATGACCTAGCTGGATCCCAAGCATTAACCTGACAGAGCTCTGAGAAATGGTCCAGACGGGTCTCAAACGTCAGATTCTATTCCCTTGCTTATGCTGTTCCCTCTGCCTGAATGTCTGTTCCACCCACCTCTTCCTATGTGCCCTGAAACTCTGTCACCCTTCAAAAGCCTCCTCCACCGCAAATCCCACAGACCCTTCTCCCCTTCTGCTGTTTCTCTGGCCTTACAGCCCCTCTCGTGTGCACCCTGCCTGCCCGTAAAAATATTAGTAGCTAACATTGCATCTGTACAGCAACCTGTGATAGAGGTACCGTGATAATCCCTTTTGTAGATGGGGGAATGGAGGCTCTGTCTTGTTAAGGATCACCCATCCTTTGCCTCTCCGCTTGAGCATCCGTTCGTTGTGCAGGGAGGCTCAGTGCTGTGGGCTGGGCAGAGCACGACTTCTCTTTCTTCAGTGTGTTTGCTGTGGCGTGTTCCACTAGGCCGTGAGTTCCCTATCCTATAGGAAATCGAATGAATGAATGAATGAATGAAAATGAATGAGTGAGTGACTGACTTTCAGCCCCAGGGAGCATCCCTGTTCTTTTACCCATTCCTCCTCCCTTTCCATCCCTGTGGGAGGAGACTGACCCTCCAGAGGGCAGCCTCACACCATGGAGGGCTGGTCACAGGGACCCTGCTTGGCCACACCTGCCAGAAGGGAAGGGGAAGTGAGGCTTTGGGCGGGGCTGAAAGCAGGCATGGTAGAAGGGTAGTGGACCACCCTCCTGTGGCCTAGAGCAGGGCTGACATGGGCCCACAGCCCTGCCTGTAACGCAGGAAGTTAACGGGGTCCCAAAATGCTTTTTCTTGCACCACCCCAAGTGGAAATTCCCCTGTTGGCCCACTTATTTTCATTTTATCTAGAGAAATAAAGTTGGAAATAATCATTCACACACCCTAATTACTCCATTGCTTTCTGAATTTAGAGGCGGTTTGGCTTTAGACTTTGGCTCCTGCTGAAGGAGGAATCCCCTGGGAGGGGCAGGGTGAGGGCCAAGGCAGGAGGCCAGAGTCTGCGCTGACACTGGGGCCTCCTCGGGGTCTGCCCTCCAGTTGCCCTCTCCTAGCAGGCTGGGAACTTCCCAGAAGCAGCAGCCCAGATGGGGGTCTGAGCGAGGGAGGGTGGCCAGAGGCAGTCTCCAGGATTCTGGTTGACCGAGACCCATAATGGATGACTTCCCAGGCTGTTCTACCCCACCTGGACCTCTGAGTCATAATAATTTGCTGCTATTTATCGAGCACTTACTATGTGCTGGGCGCTGGGCCAAGCACTTTGTCTGCATCATCCCAGCTATGCCTGCTAACTTCCCTTGAAGCAGGTACTATTATTCTCCCCATTTGGCAGTTTGAGGGTGCCTGGGGGCCGGGGCTCAGGGCCGGGAAGTGGTGGGGCTGGGATTGTATCCAGCCTGTAGGACCCCCAGAGCCCAAAGGGGCCCCTCGGATAGGCCCCTCAGTCACTCAAAAGGGAACGGTCTCTGAAGCCTGGACGCCCGAGACAACCACGTCACTGGTGTCCTGGCCTCCAGGCCACCCTCCTTGTGGCCCTGACTGCCACTCCCTTCTTCTCCATAGTCCTGAGGCTCTGCGTCTGGAAGCCCCGTGTAGCCTCACCTGGGCGGCTTTGGGAAAATACAGATTTCCCAGGCCCTGCCACACCCCGCTGAGTCAGAATCCCACTGCGGGAGAGGGGGCTGGAAACCCAGATTTTAAAATGTTGTCCTGGGAATACAGAGGCCTGCGGACTCCCAGAAACACTGCCCAGCCCAGTGGTGTTCAGGCTGCTTTAAGAGACACCCTTGCCCTTAATCCAGATCCCTATGACCCTGCCCCCGCTTGTGTTCTCAGCCTCTGCCCCCTGCTACCCTAACCCAGCTCTGCACACACCACACCACACTGACCCCCCACGCCCCAATTTGCCTTTATCCAGGCACCTGCTGCCGCCGTTTCCTTCTGGAAAAAGGTCCCAGCTGGCCACAGACCCCACAGAGCTTGTGTAATACTCTGGACCAGTCGATCGCGGCCCCGCTCTTGCTAGCCCGGGCCTGGCACACAGCCTGGGGGAATCGTGGTGGGTGAGCGATGGTGGCTGGGGAAGGCGGAACAAGGGAGGGCTGCCCATGACAGGTGGGGCTTCTAGGCTGGGCGCACAGGCACTCTCTGGGGGCCGGCACCTTGCCTAACATGCAAAAGGCATTTGATGACTGTTTCTTAACTGCTTAATGAATGGTGATGGGTCGTGTGACAGGTGAGAGCCACTTTCGGAAGCAGCGCAGATTGGCCGGTTTAGGCAAAAGATGGAGAAGGTGCCTTCCAGGCCATCTCTGAGGACCATGAATATTAATGGTCCCAACTCATTTATGGCTCGGATGGGAGTGAGGGGCTGGTGCTTTCTTGCTTGATTTCATTTCAGTATCTCAGGAGCCCTGGGAGGGGGTGCTGATGTAATCCTTATTTCGTTCAATGGAAACTGAGCCCTAGACAGGTGACTTAGTAGGGTCACACAGCTGGGAGGGGCTCCTGCAGAACGGAGCCTTGCCCGTTGTGTGAAAAAAAATCAATGAGTCTGCCCTCTACAGTTTATGAAGCAGTAACACCTTATCTCAGTTGGTTCCAGCTGTGGCTTGGAGGTGTGGCTCTATGTTTTCACCTATGCCCACATCCCAGGGTCAGAAAACCTGCATCCAGGGGCCTTCTGTGTCTGTAAGGGGCAGTGGTGGGAAGAGATCCTGCCTCTGGGCTGGCAGGAGAGAGAAACAAAGAGGCAGTGCTGGGGGCTCTGGCACACAGTAGGTGTTTGGGGACCCCTGTAGTCAGTTCAGGCAGAGCCAGCTCTGGTCCATTCTGGACCTTGGAACAGCCCAGATCAGTCTTCAGTCTTTGAGCCAAGGCCCACAGGATGTGGGTGACGGGTCCAAGGTCATACCTGCCATAAGGACTAGAGCAGAGGGTGTGAGGCTCCTCCACCACGGCGGAGAGGTCCAGGGAATGGGTCAGGGGGATTCTGTCTGTGCGGGATGACCTCCGTCAGAGCCAATAAACCACAGAGCCTGGCCCCAAAGGGTCCCCAGGCAAACCCCTCTCAGGGGTGTCCAGGACTGCTGTGGGGCCTGGCGAGTTATTGCTGTCACGGAAGTTGGGGGCCATACGTGAGTAGGGGCAGTGGTCCTGCAGCCACCAGTGGGGGATGTAACAGACTGTGGTCTGCCTCCAGGCACTGGCATGTGGGGAGGGCAAAATGCACCAGCACCCCACCCAGACTAGAAATCCAGGTGCTGGCTTCCCCCACACACACCTCCCTCACCCCTGCCCCACCCCGCCGCGGGGCCTTTGCAGATGCTATCCCTCTGTCTGCAGTGGCCTTCCCCTCCTCTCCTGGCAGGTGCTGGCTCATCCTTTAAGACCCCTCCAGGAAGCCCTGCCTGACTCCCACCCCAAGGGCCAGGCTGATCCGCCCTGCCAGGATTTCCATCTGGCTGCTCCACAGGATGCTGAGAACCTTGAGGGCCTGGTCTGAGATGCCAGTGGAGTGGGCAGGGAAAGCAGCTGTAAGGTGCAGCCTAGTTCAGGCGACTGTCCCTGCAGCCCAGAGAGGAGACCAGGCTGGGGAGCCTTGAGGCCAGATAGCTAGCCAAACATGCCCATTTCACAGATGGAACGTTGAAGGCCCGAGGTGCTTGGGACTGACCTAGAGCACCCTGGGGAGTGGTTGGTAGTCCCTTTGTGGCTTGTAAGAGGAGAGCCCAGGGCTATGTGGCCATACCCCTCCCCCACTCTGGTCCCCAGCTGGAGCATTTGTCTGCTGGATCCAGGTCAGGTCTGGGGGAGATGGGAAGAAGCCCAGGTGAGCAAAGTCCCCAGGGCTCAGGTCTGCACTCGGTCTTCCTATGTGGAGGACAAAGCTCCTTAGAGAAAATGCTTGCTGTCCTAAAGCTGGCAGGAAATGCACATCGATAGCTCACTCCAGCAAGAAGGTGCACGGGGGGAAAAAAAGCCTGTGAGAACTTGGCCTAAATGTTAGCCCCGGGGATGGTGGGCGATATTAGCCTTCTTTCGCATGATTTTCACATTTCCTAGGTTGTAGGTGAAACCTTTATGCCAGAAAAATGAAGTTACCATGGAAAGGAGAGAGGTCTAAGGAAAACAGCTAGCTCCCCATTCATGAGACTCTGGGGTCACCATGTGTAAGTGGCTTCCAGAGGGACCCTGGCCCCGGGCCCATCCCCCAGAACAGGCGCGCCTGGGGCAGACAGCTTAGCCCGTGTGACTCTCTTTCTCAGAATTTGGGTCAGCGAGAGTCCAGACCTGGGGCTACTGGGATGTAGCACAGCCAGAATGCCATTCAAACCTCTGCTGTCCTTCCTGTCGTGTGGGTTAGGCCTCAGGGCCCTCGCCTTCCCACCTCCACCTGGAAAGCCACCCCACCCCACCCCAGGCTGCCCTCTGCCCCTCCCAGCCGGAGGTGGCCCTAGGGCTATTTGCATCACCTCCATCCGGGTGCCCAGGTGGGTGCGTAGCACTGTTGACTGCCTTCCTTACTGACTCTGACTCTGGCCCGAAGTGCCTTTCCAGGGGGTCCCCCTACAATGTAGTCAAGTTCGACCTCGTGGAAATGGTCTTTGGAATCACAGCTGAGCCTTGATCCTGGGTAAGGATCCGATCTCCGTCTCCCCCATATACCTAGTACAGAGCACCCATTCATTCGGTCAGCTGTTATTCAGCCAAGTGCCAGGGCCCAGGCTAGGTGCCAGGGGCACAGATCTGCTGACTTGAGGGTGTGACGTGTCTGTGTTTTTGAGCACGTGTTTTGTGGGCATCACCTGCACGCACACACAGCGTGAGCATCTCTGTCATATGTGAACTCTGGTCTTTGAGGCAGTGACAGTGTGTAATCCTGCCGGGACTCTGGGCACACCTGGTTGATTCATTCTGCAAGTGTTTAACAGACACCCACTAAGGAAGTACCAGGCTCTGACCCCAAAGAAAAATGACCCAAGGTCTCTGTCCTCGGGAAGTGCCGTCTTGGGGGCTGTCGCAGTGCGGACTGGTGGGGGCAGAGGCCGGCAGGGCTGGGGGTGGTCAGAAACGTGGTCCTGGAGACACGGGGAAGAGTGGAGAAGGGTGTTCCTGCCCAGCTGTGAGGATGATCTCCAGTATCCCCTTCAGCCCAGTGATCTGGGGCTTGGGACAGGCCTCCCCAGCCATTTTCATGCCCTAAAGCAGCCCCGAGGGCCGACAGAACCGGAGCTCCAGGTGGTGACCCATGGGCCCCGACTGCTGGGGGCTGGGAGAGAATACAGGGAATGAAAATGAAGCATGTTGGCTGGAGGACCTGCCTGGGCTGCAGACCTTTCTGAGAGGCGAACTTAGGGACCAGGCACCAGAACACAGCACCTGGAAAGTAGAACCCCATGATCCAGACCAGAGAAGCGGGATCACGGCACTTAGAGGAGGAAGATGGAGCAGCAGACCTAGAATGTGGGCCTTCTAGAACCTGGAACACTCAAGTGGGCCGGAAGCTGGAAGATCCAGTCTGTGCCCCCGGTGGTCAGTGGGGGAAACTGAGGTCCAGCAGGAACAGGGAGGCCTTGAGCATTGGTGAGCTGCAGTGGCACGCATGTGGTCTCTGCTGAGCCAGGACCTCCCCACAGCTCGCTGCTGCCTAACCTCGGGCAAGTCCTGTCCCCTCTCCAAACCTCAGTTTCCCCTCTGTGAAATGGTCACGTGACGGTGGGACAAGATGGAGCACCTCACCTGGTGCTCAGGCTCTCCCGGCAAGCTAGTGGCATAGCTAAGGCCTGGACCCTGGCCACCTGACTCCTGAATGAGTCTGTCCCCTTGTGGTGATGGTCTGGTCACTGCTGTTCCTTTCTCTTCTTCTCACACTCAGTGGGACATTTGGGCACTTGCAGCCCTTTTCTGGAATGCTCTCGGGATCTAGCAGAGGGAAAAGACTAACTAATCAGAGGAGCAAGAACAGACTGGCAGCTCCATATGAAGGAGCAGGGGCCCGGTGCCTACAGCCCTGCATGGTGCCCTGTGCCATTTGGTCAGGGCTTCTTGAGTGTCCCCCGGTGGAGACGGTCGGGTCCTGAGTCGAGGGCACCGCGGCCCCTGGAAGGCAGGGGTGGGCAGAGGTGGATTGGGAAGGGAAAAGAGAAAGGGCTCATTGTTCCAGCTCCACGGAGGCTCCCCAGGTGCACCTGCTCCAGGCCACCTCTCCTGAAGGAGGTGGACGACCTTGCTCAGGCTCCCAGAGAGCTGGAGCTGTAGGATCTGGGCCAGGAGCAGCCCGGTCACTTCCCCAGATCCCTGTGAGGCGGCGCTACCAGCCCCCGCTTTTCTGCCTCCAAGAGAGCAGGATTCCAGAGTTGGGGGCGGGGGGCGTTGGAGCCAGGGTTCCAACCCATCCTTTGAGCCAGCAGCAGCCGGGCATGGTGCCAGGCACTGAGCACCCAGGGGGGAACCGAGATCCCTTCCTGTTTCCCCTCCTTCCTTGCCGGGTCTCCTCAGGACCATCAGCCATCCTGCTCAGAGCGCTTGGAAGGCTGGAGTCCTTCCCCGTGTCTCCGCTCTCCACCACTTCCCTCCCATTGTGGGGGAACCGTCGAGTTCCTGTACATGAACCACCTCATCGGGGTGTGCCTTGCCCAGGCAGGACTAGATTTTTTCGTACCCCAGACCAGTTCTGAGAGCCCAGCAGCACTGACTGCAGGTGCAGGTGTGTGGATTTGGGAGCGGAGGGGGGGTGGTGTCGTTTATTCATTCAACAGGCCAAGGTCAGCGCCTCCTTTGCATCAGGCTCTGTGCTGGGGCCCCAGGAGAGTTGGGCAGCACCGCCCAGTGTGGGGTGAGGCAGCTCAGTCCTTCCTCAGCTGGGGGAAGTGCAGTTCAGCTGAGCGTCCCTGGGCAGGGAGTGAAAGATGACACAGAAACTTGGAGCCTCCTAGAGGATTTGGACTTTATCCTGGGAGCAGGTGTTCCAAGCTGAGAGGGGCAGCATCCGATGTGGCTTTTGCCTGGCTCGTGGGGCTCAAGCCAGGAGCCCCTTCCCTGGCAAGGCTGCTGCTGTTGTTCAGGTGAGCGTGGCTGGTGGCGCAGGCAGCGTGGGCCAGTGGCACAGGGGGCCGGGTGGGACGACAAGTACCTGGGCATGGAAGAGACGTGCCTGGCAATGGGGAGCGCGAGGTCAGCGAGAAGCCAGATTCAGGATGACTGCCGGGGTCCTGGACTGGGAGGCTGGGTGGATGGTCACATCTCAGCTCAGGTTATCAGCTCAGGTTTCAGGAAGCACTATTTGAGCGAGCTCTTTGTGGCTGGTTTTGCGGCGGAGGGTCCCAGGCAGGTTGGGAGCTGACTCTGCGCCCAGGCCTCTGCCCTCCAGCTTGGCCCAGGCCCTGCCAGGTCTGCTCCTCTCCCTTAACCCTACAGGCACTTTAGCCTCTTGAGTGCAGGGCTGCACCTCGCAACTGTGCCCTGTCCACATGGGGGAGCGCCACTCCACTCCTGCTGCCTGGGTCCATGGGAACCGCCCTCTGCCCAGGCAGGCTGACCCTGTGCTTTGATGTGTCTCATCCCCTCACTGTGCAAGGGCATCCCCCCCCCCCCACTCCTCAAGGCGCGCAGGTCCTGGAACAAAGCCTCTCCGCACTACAGCTTGAATCTGTCACCCTCCTGGCCCTGTGCTAGAGCAGGCTCCCCGAGGACAGAGGATGGCTGGGGCATACCCTCCCCCCCCCCCAACCTCAGGCCTGTGGGCTAGAGATGGAGCTGAAGCTCCTTGCTGAAGTGGCCCTTTGTACATTGTCCCCCTGGGGGAGGGGGGAGCCTGGTGGGAGGGGCTGGCACTGCCCAACACCCTTTGCTGATCTCAGTGGCACTGAGGATCCAGGTGGGGAGTGGGGGGGTGCGGAGGGGTGGATTCGTTGGGCCTGGGATCAGGGGAGAACACCCTGCCAGGTTGGGCTCGCACTGGCCGGGCCTGCCGCCCCACACTAGAAGGTACTTGTCATTCAGAGTCTGTCATCACTTCTCAGGCAAGGTGTGTTGTCACACAACAGTTGTTTAGGGAGCACTGCTCCCGGCCAGGCTTTGTCCTAGGGGGTGGGGCGCCACCTGGACCAGTGACCTGTGAGTGAGGCTTACAGGCTTAAGATGACCCTGCTCTCCTGTTGACATTCTGAGCGCCAGGGTGTGGGTGGGGGAGACAGACCAGGAAGAGGTAAACAAGGAGCTGGCTTGCTTCAGCTGTGAGTGCTGGGGAGCAGAAGACCCGGGCGGGGGACAGCCACTGTAGCTGGAGGGCCAGGAGGACCCCTCTGAGCATGCAGCCACATTCCAGGCCAAGGAGTAGCCAGTGGGAGGACCCTGCGACGGAAAGGTGGGGACTGTGACTGGAGCCCAGTGGACGAGGGCGGCGAGGGCAGCAAAGATTCGAGGACCAGCTTGGCGGGTCTCTGGGCCCAGAGAGGAGTTTGCATTTCATTCTGAGGGGGACTAGTGTGCGGGTGGGGTCGAGGGGAGGGTGGACGTGGCCTGGTGGGGACTTTGCAGTGACAGAATTTGTGGGGCCCAGTGCCAAGTGAAAATGTAGGCCCCGAGGGGCGCCTGGGTGTCTCAATGGGTTAAGCATGCGACTCGATTTCTGCTCAGGTCAGGAGTCCAGGGTTATGGGATTGAGCCCTGCATCTGGCTCCGCGTGGAGCCCGGAGCTTGCTTAAGAATCTCTCTCTCTCTCCCTCTGCCCCCCTCCCCCACTCTTGTGTGCTCTCTCTCTCTCTCTCTCTCTCTCTGTCTCTCTCCCAAATAAAATAAAATAGGGCACCTGGGTGGCTCACTTGGTGACCACTTCTGCTCAGGTTGTGATATCGAAGTTCGTGAGTTTGAGCTCTGCGTCGGGCTCTGCGCTGACAGCTCAGAGCCTGGAGCCTGCTTCAGATTCCGCGTTTCCCTCTCTCTCTGCCCCTCCCCTGCTCATGCTTGGTCTCTCTCTCTCTCTCAAAAATAAACATAAAAAAATAAAATAAAATAATGAAAAACAACGAATGAAATCACAACTATATTCAGTTAATCTGAGAAATGCAAAGTTGGTTTAACATGAGCAAATAATGTAATTCTCCACAGTAACAAATACTTTATTTTATTTTTTTTTATTTTTACTTTTGTAATTTAATTTTTTATTTTTTAGAATTTACATGCAAATTAGTTAGCATAGAGTGAAACAATGATTTCAGGAGTAGATTCCTTAGTGCCCCTTGCCCATTTAGCCCATCCCCCCTCCCATTGCCCCTCCAGCAACCCTCAGTTTGTTCTCCATATTGGTGAGTCTCTTCTGTTTTGTCCCCCTCCCTGTTTTTATGTTTGTTTCCCTTCCCTTATGTTCATCTGTTTTGTCTCTTACAGTCCTCATACGAGTGAAGTCATATGATTTTTGTCTTTCTCTGACTGACTAATTTCACTTAGCATAATACCCTCCAGTTCCATCCATGTAGTTTCAAATGGCAAGATTTCATTCTTTTTGATTGCCGAGGAATACTCCATTGTATCTAGATACCACATCTTCTGTATCCTTTCATCCATCGATGGACATTTGGGCTCCTTTGCATACTTTGGCTATTGTTGATAGTGCTGCTATAGACATGGGGTGCATGTGTCCCTTCGAAACAGCACACCTGTATCTCGTGGATAAATGCCTAGTAGTGCAATTGCTGGGTCGTTGGGTAGTTCTATTTTTCATGTTTGGAGGAAACTCCATACTGTTTTCCAGAGTGGCTGCACCAGCTTGCATTGCCACCGACAATGCAAAAGAGATCCTCCTTCTCCACATCCTCGCCAACATCTGTTGTTGCCTGAGTTGTTAATGTGAGCCATTCTGACAGACGTAAGGTGGTAGCTCAGTGTGGTTTTGATTTGTATTTCCCTGATGATGAGTGATGTGGAGCATTTTTTCATGTGTCGGTTGGCCATCTGGATGTCTTCTTTGGAGAAGTGTCTACTCATGGCTTTTGCCCATTTCTTCACTGGATTATTTGTTGTTTGGGTGTTGAGTGTGAGACGTTCTTTATAGATTTCGGATAGTAACCCTTTATCTGATATGTCATTTGCAAATACCTTCTCCCCTTCTGTCAGTTGCCTTTTCGTTTTGCTGATTGTTTCCTTCGCTGTGCAGAAGTCTTTTAGTCTGATGAGGTCCCAGTAGTTCATTTTTGCTTTTGTTTCCCTTGCCTCCGGAGACGTGTTGAATAAGAAGTTGCTGCGGCCAAGATCAAAGAGGTTTTTGCCTGCTTTCAACTCGAGGATTCTGATGGCTTCCTGTCTTGCATTGAGGTCTTCCATCCATTTTGAGTTTATTTTTGTGTATGGTGTAAGAACGTGGTCCAGGTTCATTCTTCTGCATGTCGCTGTCCAGTTTTCCCAGCACTGCTTGCTGGAGAGACTGTCTTTATGCCATTGGATATTCTTTCCTGCTCTGTGAAAGATTAGTTGGCCATAGGTTTGTGGGTCCATGTCTGGGTTCTCTATTCCGTTCCATTGATCTGAGTGTCTGTTCTAGTGCCAGTACCATACCGTCTTGATGATTACAGCTTTGTAGTATAGCTTGAAGTCTGGGATTGTGATGCCTCCTGCTTTGGTTTTCTTTTTCAAGATTGCGTTGGCTCTTCGGGTCCTTTTCAGGTTCCATACACATTTTAGGAGTATAGGTTCTAGCTCTGTGAAGAATGCTGGTGTTACTTTGATAGGGATTGCATTGAACATGTGGATTGCTTTGGGTAGTATCGACCTTTTAACAATATTTGTTCTTCCTATCCAGGAGCATGGACTCTTTTTCCATTGTTTTGTGTCTTCTTCCATTTCTTTCATAAGCTTTCTATAGTTTTCAGTATATACATTTTCCACCTCTTTGGTTAGATTTATTCCTACGTATTTTGTGGCTTTTTGTGCAACTGTAAATGGGATCGATTCCTTGATTTCTCTTTCTGTTGCTTCATTGTTGGTGTATAGGAATGCAACCGATTTCTGCGCATCGATTTTATATCCTGCAACTTTGCCGAATTCATGAATCCATTCTAGCCGTTTTGTGGTGGCATCTTTGGGGTTTTCTGTATAGTGTCGTGTCATCTGCGAAGAGGGAAAGTTTGACCTCCTCCTGGCCGATGTGGATGCCTTTTATTTCTTTGTGTTGTCTGATTGCAGAGGCTAAGACTTCCAATACTGTGTTAACAGTGGCGAGAGTGGACATCCCTGTCTTGTTCCTGACCTTAGGGGGGAAACTCTCCCATTTGTCCCCACTGAGGATGATATTAGCATTGGGTTGTTCATATATGGCTTTTAGGATCTCGAGGTATGCTCCTTCTCTCCCTACTTTCTTGAGGGTTTTATCAAGAAAGGATGCTGTGTTTTGTCAAATGCTTCCTCTGCGTCTATTGAGAGGGTCCTATGGTTCTTGCCCTTTCTTTTCTTGATGTGATGAATCACGTTAATTGTTTGGCGGATATTGAACCAGCCCCGCATCCCAGGTATAAATCCCGCTTGGTCGTGGTGAGTAATACTTTTCATGTATTGTTGGATCCGGTTGGCTAATATCTTGTTGAGAATTTTTGCATCCATGTTCCTCAGGGAAAGTGGTCTATAGTTCTCCTTTTTAGTGGGGTCTCTGACTGGTTTTGGAATCAAGGTACTGCTGGCTTCATGGAAAGAGTTGGCAAGTTTTCCTTCCATTTCTGTTTTGGAACAGTTTCAAGAGAATAGGTGCTAACTCTTCCTGAAATGTTTGGGAGAATTCCCCCTGGAAAGCCATCTGGCCCTGGACTCTTGTTTTTTGGCAGAGTTTTGATTACTAATTCGATTTCCTGACTGGTTGTGGGTCTGTTCAAATGTTCTATTTCTTCCTGTTTCAGTGTTGGTAGTGTATATGTTTCTAGGAATTTGTCCATTTCTTTCAGATTACCCATTTGATTGGCATAGAATTGCTCATACTATTCTCTCATTATTGTTTTTATTTCTGCTGTGTTGGTGGTGATCTCTCCTCTTTCGTTCTTGATTTTATTTATTTCGGTCCTTTCCTTTTTTTCATTTTTGACCAGACTGGCTAGTGGTTTATCAATTTTGTTCATTATTTCAAGGCACCAGATTCTGGCTTGATTGATCTGTTCAACTGGTATTTTTGTGGGGTTTTTTGTTTGTTTGTTTGTTTGTTTGTTTCGATAGCATTAATTTCTGCTGTAATCCTTATTATTTCCTCTCTTCTGCTGATTTGGGGTTTTATTTGCTGTTCTTTTTCCAGCTCCTTAAGGCATAAGGTTAGGTTGTGTATCTGAGATCTCTCTTCCTTCTTTAGGAAGGCCTGGATTGCTATCTATTTTCCTCTTATAACCACCTTTGCTGCATCCCAGAGGTTTTGGGTTGTGGTGTTATCCCTTTCATTGACTTCCATATACTTTTCAATTTCCTCTTTCACTGCTTGGTTGGCCCATTCCTTCTTTAGTAGGATGTTCTTCAGTCTCCAAGTATGTGTTACCTTCCCCAATTGTTTCTTGTGGTTGATTTCGAGTTTCATAGTGTTGTGCTCTGAAAATACGCACGGGATGATCTCGATCTTTTTGTACTCACTTAGGGCTGATTTATGTCCCAGTATATGGTCTATTCTGGAGAACGTTCCGTGTGCACTGGAGAAGGATGTATATTCTGCTGGTTTAGGATGAAATGTTCTGAATATATCTGTTAAGTCCATCTGGTCCAGTGTGTCATTCAAAGCCATTGTTTCCTTGTTGATTGTTTTGATTAGATGATCTGTCCATTGCTGTGAGTGGGGTGTTGAAGTCTCCTACTATTATGGTATTACTATCGATGAGTTTCTTTATGCTTGTGATTAATGGATTTACATATTTGGGTGCTGTCACATTTGGCGCATAAATGTTTACAATTGTTAGGTCTTCTTGGTGGATAGACCCCTTGATTATGCCATAATGCCCTTCTGCATCTCTTGATACAGTCTTTATTTTAAAGTCTAGATTGTCTGATATAAGTATGGCTACTCTAGCTTTCTTTTGTTGACCATTAGCATGATAGATGGTTCTCCATCCCCTTATTTTCAGTCTGAAGGTGTCTTTAGGTCTAAACTGGGTCTCCTGTAAATAGCATATAGATGGACCTTGTTTTCTTATCCATTCTGTTACCCTATGCCTTTTGATTGGAGCATTGAGTCCATTGACATTTAGAGTGAGTACTGAAAGTTATGAATTTATTGCCATTATGATGCTTGTAGACATGGAGTTTCTGGTGGTGTTCTCTGGTCCTTTCTAATCTTTGTTGCTTTGGGTATGTGTGTACATATATATATATATATATATATATGTATATGTATATATGTGTGTATATGTATATATATGTATGTATGTATGTATGTATATGTAAGTTTTTTCATCTTTTCTTGCCTCAGAAAGTCCCCCTTAATATTTCTTGCAGGGCTGGTTTAGTGGTCACAAATTCCTTTAATTGTAGTTTTTGTGGGAACCTTTTTCTCTCTCCTATTTTGAGTGACAGCCTTGCTGGATAAAGAATTCTTGGCTGCATTTATTTTTTATTTTATTTGTTTAATGTTTATTTATTTTTGACAGAGAGAGAGAGAGAGAGAGAGAGAGAGAGAGCATGAGCAGAGGAGCAACAGAGAGAGAGGGAGACACAGAATCCGAAGCAGGCTCCAGGCTCTGAGCTGTCAGCACAGAGCCCGACGGGGGGCTCAAACTCACAGACCGCGAGATCACGACCAGAGCCATAATGGGCCGCCTAACCGACTGAGCCACCCAGGCGCCCCACCCATATTTTTCTGATTCAGCACACTGAAAATATCCCGCCACTGCTTTATGGCCTGCCAAGTTTTTGTGGGTAGGTCTGCTGCAAACCTGATCTGTCTTCCCCTTTAGGTTAGGGAACTGTTTTTTTCCCCTTGCTACTTTCATGATTCTCTCCTTGCCTGAGTATTTTGTGAATTTGACTATGATATGCCTTGTGGATGGCTGGTTTTTGTGGAATCTAATGGCGGTCCTCTGTGCTTCCTGGATTTTGACGTCTGTGCCTTTCTCCAGCTTTTGTACATGTTTTCCACTATGATTTGCTCACCTTACCCTAATACCCCTATTTCTCTCTCTTCCGCTTCTGGGACCCCTATGATTCTGATGTTGTCCCTTTTTAATGAGTCACTGGTTTCCCTAATGCTTAAATCGTGCTCTTTTACCTTAATCTCCCTCTTTTTTTTCTGCTTCATTATTCCCTATAATTTTGTCCTCTATATCGCGGATTCTCTGTTCTGCCTTGTCCATCCTTGCCGCCACTGCATCCATCCGTGATTGCAGCTCAGTTATAGTATTTTTAATTTCATTCTGGCTATTTTTACTTCTTTTATCTCTGCAGAAAGGGGTTCTAATCTATTTTGGACCCCAGCTAATATTCTTATTATCGTGATTCTAAATTCTGGGTCAGACATCTTTCTTCTATCTGTGTGGGTTAAATCCCTGGCTGTCATTTCTTCATGCTCTTTCTTTTGGGATAAATTCCTGCTGAATTCTGTGGTTCAGGTTGTGCAGATTGTTGTGTTAGTCCTCCAATCAGTGTTCTAGGTGTGCAGGATGGTTTCGTGTTGGCCTGGCTGTATTTCATGGATGCGAGACACACACAAAACTTCCATGCAGTTCCGCCATCTTGGCCCCTCCCCCATTCACAAATATTTTAAAAACTTATCTCAGGGTGCCTGGGTAGCTCTGTCGGTTAAGCATCCAACTTAGGCTCAGGTCATGATCTGACAGTGTGTGAGTTTCAGCCCCACGTGGGGCTCGCATTGGGCTTGCCACTGTCAGCGCAGAGCTTGCTTCAGATCCTGTCTCCCTCTCTCTCTGCCCCTCCCTTGCTGGCTTGCTTGGTCTCTCTCAAAAATAGTTAAAAAAACCTATCTCAATAGATGTGAAATAAACATCTGTTAGCATTCAATATTCATTCATGACAAAACTTAGAAAACTAGTATTATAAGGGAACTTCCTCAATATACTTGTAGCAGAAAGACCCTAAGTGACTCCATAATATCTGCCCTTTAGTGTTGTCACCTTTTCTTTATAATTCTTTTCTCTTAAGATCTATGACTTGACTCTAGCTATTAGAATATGGCAAAGGTAAAGGAATGTTGCAGACATAATTAATTCAGTTAGTTCAGAGTCATCCAAAAGGAGGATTATGCTAGGCAAACCTGATCTGATCACGTGAACACCCTTCAAGGAGGACTGAGCCTTCTCTGAAGTGACATTCTCCTTGCTGACCTCCATATCGACGGCCATATCGAGGAAGCCTACGTGGCCACGAACAAGGAACAGCCTTGCTCTAGGCTGAATATTTGTGTCCCCACTCACCGAAACTCATGTGTTAAATCTTAATGTTCAACGTGATAGTATTTAGAAGTGGTAGATTTGGGAAGTGATTAAGTCATGAAGGTGGAGCCCTCATGAATGGGATTAGTGCCCTTACAAAGGAGGGCTGTGAGAGCTCCCTTGGCCCTGCGCCAAGCAGCGTCCATGAACCAGGAAGCAGGCCGTCGCTGGACACTGAATCTGCCAGTGCCTTCATTTTGGACCCCCCAGCCTCCAGAACTTTGAAAAATAAAACTTTTTTTCATAAGCCTATGGTATTTTGTTAGAACAGCCCAAAAGACTAAGACAAGTGTCTGGGAATGCTTCGGACCTAAGCCTCCAACTAGCCGACAACTAGCAAAGAGCTGTGGAAATGTGTCCAGTCATACAGTCACAAGGAAATTCTCTTAAAAACAAATGCAATGGGCTTGGAAGCAGATTCTTCCCCATCGAAGCACCCAAATGGGGAAGCGCAGTCTAGCGGACACCTTGGGTACAGCCTTGTGAGAACCTGAACAAAGGACCCAGCTAAGCCATTGCTCAGCTTCTGACCCATACAAATGTGAGATACGTGTGGCTGTAAGACACTGTGTTGATGGTGATCTGTTGTAAACGGCAAGAGCAAACTAAGAGACTGATAAAAGATACACACTTTTAAAACCCCACTATCTACATAGTTCTGGAAAACTAGTTTTACATGTTGCAATTTCAAGAAGACATGAACACTCACTATCCTCACATTTACTCAACGTCATTGTAGTAGGAAAGAAAAAAAATGAAAGCTCTAGGAATTGGAAAGAAACGAAAATGCCACTATTTATAGATGATATGTCGCTGCATGCCCCAAATCCAAAGGAATCTGCAGATAAGACACTCGAGTAAGAAACAATATATTGTGGGGAATAAGCTTAGACAATTAAAAGACTAGTTGTTTAGAAAAATCAGTATAAGAAATGTCTTTCCTTACAAACTATTGGCAGATTCAATGCATTCCAATGAGAAATGGCTTTGGAGAGCTTGCCAAGTTGATTAAAGAAGACCTGTGGAGCCCTTCCTTCCTTTCTTCTTTCTCATCCCCAACAGTTTAGTTCTCAGTCCTAGAAACAGAGGCATGGAGTTGTGGGGGTCCAGAGTGAGGTGCTGGAGCTTAGACAGAATGGGGAAGGCATTACGTATGGGACAGTCACCTTGCACAGTGTTGGAGCTCAAGTGAGAGCATCCCTGAAAAGTGAATGATATAGAATAATGAAGTATCACAGACTGGACAGGGTGGGGAGGCATCTGCACAGGGGAAGAATAGCCCAGCGTGGGTTTTCAGAACCTGCAGGGGGGCAAACCGTCTGCAGAAGAGGTGGCCTGGCACAGGGTGTCTGAGAAAGGAGATATGTACATGTCTCAAAGTACTTCCCCACAAAATACTAAATAATTGGAAAATGGAAAGTTAACATTCCAGGTGAGAAACCTGGCAGATACTACCTCTGGTGGCCAACATTACTATCCCAGTGTTGGGACAAATCAGAATTGTAGGTCACATGATAGGATGCAATGAAAAGAGTAGGTTGTAGTGATACTCTTGCTAAAAATGTATGATCTGAAATTTACCATAAGGAAACCTAAGAAAAATCCACATTGAAAGACATTCCACATTACTGGAGTTTACTCATCAAAAAGGTTAAAAGTCATGAAAGTCAAGGAAAGACAAAGGAACTGTTCTAGAGTGAAAGAGACTAAGACACACAACTGAATTCAATACATGGCTCTGAACAGGACCTTCCTTGGTATTACGTATACTACAGATAAGTGAGCAAACTTAAAAAGAATTATGAGGAATAAATGATAGAATTATACTGAACCCTTGAACAAAAGAGTTCTAATGGGTGCACTGACTACACACAGGTTTTTTTTCAGTACTGGAAATGTATTTTCTTTTGTAATTTTCTTCATGGTATTTTTTTCTGTAACTTACTTTATTTTAAAAATATAGTACGATACATATCATATACAAAAGATCATTGGTAGTTGCAGTGGTTAAGTCTTTGGGGGTCAAAAGTTCATGGCTTTTTGACTGTGGGGGGCAGGGGTCAGAGCCCTCAACCCCATTGTTCAAGCGACAAGTGTATTAGAGTTAATGTTCTGATTGTGAAGGTTGTATGGTAGTTACGTGGAATGTACTGACTTGTAGGATTTAAATGCTACAGGAATCAGGCATCCCATTAGCAATCAATGGCTAATCAAATGGCTCTGGGGCGGGGGGGGGGGAGTTCTTTTTTTTTCTTTCTCTATTTTTTCTTTTCTGTAACTTTGTTTCCAAAAAGCAAATCAAAAATAACTAACTAACTAAATAAATAAATAGAAAAGGTGAAAAGCCTTAGGCATATCTTATTTCTCCATGTGGAAAGAGCTATGAATCAGTGTTTACAATTAAAATTATAAATAGGTTTTATGGCACTATAAAAAATTGTAATAGGTACAAACATTGGCAATAGCCATAGCAGGAATACATCAAACTAACGTCTAAATCTTTAGGCCCACATATAGTGATAAAAATTGGAAAATACAAAAAAGCCATCCATGGACACTACTGAAGTATTAATGACAACTTGGTTGTTTGGGTCCTGTTCAAACAGCAGGGAGTGGAACAGTCTGATGTATGTCAAACCCTCTAGTGCTGGTTTCCATGTACAAAATGTGCTTAAAAGTTAATGAGATGCCAAGAAACATAGTTTAAAATATTATACAGATTTTCATTACACACATATGACACAAAAACATTTTCCTTTAATCAAGATTTTTCCATATAGGGTGTTCAATTGGGAAACAATGAAAATGTTTTGTAAGCACCCAGTAAATTTTTTTTCTATTTATTTTTCAAATCAGATAATTTTTGTTCAAAATCTGTACATATTCTCGTGACACTTTCCATACTGGATCTTGATTTAGAATTGAATCATCAGTAGATACTAAAGGATTTCTACAGGATCCTCGTTCAAATTCAGTAGCAGCTGAAAAAGAAAAGAAAGAATTGTCTTCTTTCTCCAAAATTCTTTTCACTACAAGTCCTTAAAAAAAAAGAAAGAAAAGAAAGAAAAGAAAGAAAAGAAAAGAAAAGAAAAAGAAAAAGAAAAAAAAATAAAGTTGGGGCCTTTATGAAAAGGTGTCAAGAAAATTGAAAAATAACTACGTACAACTGCAATATGAAACCCAATATTAGTATGAAATATATTTTGCTCAGGGTTGCACACTGAATTAATTGCTATTGTGGATAAATATCAGAGTTTCTGGTTTTTTCATTACAAGGTGAAATTACAAGATGAGGACACAGTCCACCCTGAACAATCATAAACTATAAACTGAAAAATCAAACAGGCATTTCCAAACATTTCTGAACAGGACCTTCCTTGATATACAGATGTAAGTGACAGGTATAAAACACAGCATACTGGAACATACAGAAGGGACATCCCAGTTTTGCGTCAATATTGTCTGCTTTTTGGTGAAGGTGATATGTAAGCTGACACCTGAAGGACAAGGAAATAGTATGCTCGGTAGAGGGAAGAAGCACATACAAAGAGCTAGATGTGAGGAAGAACACTTGTGCAATTATGAGTAGTTTAGTTTGAGAAGGTGCTAGAGCAAAGCAGCAGAGTAGGGCAAATAGTGAGACAAGGCTGAATAATCTGGCAAGAAGCAAACTGATTTGGGTGTTTCCATTCCATGCTAAGGAATTTGAAGTTTTACCTAAGGGCAAAAGCAATGACAAAGTCAGTGAGTGAAGATTGAAACCCGTTACCTGTCAAGTGACAGCTATATGACCTCTACTTACTTAACCAAGAATTACTAAGACGACTTTGGCTTTTTGGGTCTTCTATCACTAGCGGAAACAACAATTTGATAAAGCACACCTTTTCTGAGACTTGTGCAGGTTGACAGTTCCATAGGGATGGCACCAGTGAAGGAAGATTATCGCCAGAAATAACAGATATATAGACTTAGGGAGATTGAAAAAACTTCTTTAGCGTTTATTTATTTTTGAGAGAGAGACAAACCACAAGTGGGCAGGGGCACAGAGAGAGGGAGACCCAGAATCTGAAGCAGGCTCCAGGCTCCGAGCTTTCAGCACAGAGCCCTCTGTAGGGTCTGAACCCACCTGAGCTGGAATCAGTCGCCCAACCGACTGAGCCACCTGGGTGCCCCTAGACTTTTGGGAGATTTTAAAAGAGCTATGAAACATGAGGACTAAATGAGGAAGAAGTGTGTTCTTCATTATGCTCATGCTTTTACATTTTTTATTAGATATGTACAAAAAAATGTGAATGCAGTATCCATTATCCAAACAATGGAAAGGGATGCCATTTACTATTTATAGTTTATTTCAGAAATCAATGATATCTAACTTCATACATTTTGGGCAACATACCTTCTTCTAGTGCCCTGGTTACTCCTTTCTCCAACTCCCGCTGCATCTGAAATAAGTCAAATATTATTTAGAATGTGTACGGTAAACAAAAGACATTGTAGGAATTTTATATAGCTTACAACATGTGGTCTTGAAACAATACTTGTAGAGATTAAACCAAAGTTAGGGATTGCTTACATAGAAAGACAATCACATGAATAAAATAAATTCCTACCTATTTTATGTTAGTTTTAGGTAATTGAGAACAGATACATACATACATACATACAGACACACACACACGTATATATGTGTGTGTGTGTGTGTGTGTGTGTACGTATATATTATATGTGTATATTTTATATGCTATATATATGCAATATATGCTATTTAAGTGAATCTGATAAAAAGCACAATTAATATTGATCTATTGAATGTGTAGAATCTCTGAAAGGTGATGTTTGATCTTACTGGTACAAAAAAGTTTAAAAAAGAATCATATTGTATACTGAATTATTCCTTGGAAATGATTAGAAAACCTGCCATTTATGAAAGTTTAATCCGTTTTTTACCTGAATGAATTGTTCCTTAATGGGCTTTCCATTCTTTCACTTTTAGAAAAACAAACTTTGAAGGAATGCTTTTGCTATTAATTTTTTAGGACTGACTCTTAAATACATATAAAATATAGAAAGTGGGACTGTCACACTGTTATGTGGAAATTCTACTGGCAAAAAATTGAGTGATAATATTTTGCTATCTGCATTATGACTAAAACACTTATTTCTTTTCATATGCACACGAAGATTTCAGAAAATTTCTTTGAAGAAAGGAAAAATAGAGGGTTGCAACAGTTTTCAGACTTAGCTTCTGATTTATAACTTTCTCAATTAGAGATAAGGAAAACAATATACAATTTTCAATTGTAACTTTGTTTCCTTTCTCCAAATTAGGACCAAGTTTGGAAACACTTGACTTATTAAAGTTATGGTTATCTACTTACTTATGAAATGTGTACGAATATTTCCAACTAGAGGTGACCCTTGAATAACACAGGGGTTGCGGTGCAGTCAAAAACCTGCATATAATTTTTCATCCCCCCAAAACTTAATTACTAATCGCCTACTGTTCACCAGAAGCCTTACCGGTAACATAAACAGTCGATTCGTACATGTTTTGTACAGTAGAATAAGCCAGGGCAAAAAAATGACATTGAGAGAAACAGAAGGAAGAGGAAATACACTTACAGTACTATACAGTATCCAAAAATAATCCATGTGTAAGTAAAGTAGACCCGCACAGTTCGAAACCATGTTGGTCAAGGGTCAACTGTATATTACAACTGTTCCTATCTAGAATGTTCTTTTTTTTTTTTTTAATTTTTTTTTCAACGTTTTATTTATTTTTGGGACAGAGAGAGACAGAGCATGAACGGGGGAGGGGCAGAGAGAGAGGGAGACACAGAATCAGAAACAGGCTCCAGGCTCTGAGCCATCAGCCCAGAGCCTGACGCGGGGCTCGAACTCACGGACCGCGAGATCTGACCTGGCTGAAGTCGGACGCTCAACCGACTGCGCCACCCAGGCGCCCCTAGAATGTTCTTATTTAGATCTTTCTTATACAAGGTAGCCTCTCCCTGAATGCCCCAAACAGGCTCCAAAATAGCGTACTGAACATAATCAACACTGGTGATAAGGATTCCAATGTCTTTACAAATGTAGGTGTGAGGACAAATGTTTTGGCTGACATGTTTCCCAATATTTTCAGAGACTGTTTTCCCTAATACCTTTTTTTAATTGAAGTATAGTTGACAGTGTTACACTCATTTCAGTATACAAATTCAGATTGGACAATTGTAGACACTATGCTATGCTCACTACCGTACGTGTAGTTACCCTCTGTCACCATACAACAATACAATATTATTGATGATACTTCATATGCTGTATTCTTCATTCCTGTGACTTACCTATTTTATAACTGGAATTGGTACCTCTTCTTCCTCTTCACCTATTTTGTCCTTACTCTCTACCCACCTCCCCTCTACCAACCACCAATGGGTCCTCTGTAGTTATGATTCTGTTTGTTGACTTGTTTGGTTTTTTTATACTCCACATGTAAGTGAAATCAGATGCTATTTATTTGTCTTTCTCCGATTTATTTCACCTAGCATAATACCCTCTAGGTCTATCAGTGTTGTCACAAATGGCAAGATCTCATTCTTTTTGATAGCTGAGGTATATTTCATTGTATACATATTACACATCTTCTTTATCCATTCATCTATTGATGGATACTTAGGTTGCTTCCATATTTTGGTTATTGCAAACAATGTTTCAATAAACATAGGGATGCACACAACTTTTCAAATTAGTGTTTTCATTTTCTTTGGGTAAATACGCAGTAGTGGTATTAATGAATATCTATTTTTAAGTTTTTGAGGAACCATAACACTTTTTTGACAATAGCATTATATTCAGGCCTTATAAAATGAATGGGACAACATTGCTATACCAGACTTATAAAATTAATAACTCAATACCAGATGATGGGGGAAGGCTTTATTCAAACAATTTTATATTACTATTAATAATATCAATATAAAATATAAACCACGTTTTTTACATGACATGACTTAAGGAACTACCAAGGTAATGTTGCATCTTTTCCCCAAAAGCTCTTTTCCTAAATATTTACCTCTGTGACCTTTATGTTTATTTCTAGGTAAAAACTGTGTTTCTTTTTTTTTTTTTTTAATTTTTTTTTCAACGTTTATTTATTTTTGGGACAGAGAGAGACAGAGCATGAATGGGGGAGGGGCAGAGAGAGAGGGAGACACAGAATCGGAAACAGGCTCCAGGCTCTGAGCCATCAGCCCAGAGCCTGACGCGGGGCTCGAACTCCTGGACCGCGAGATCGTGACCTGGCTGAAGTCGGACGCTTAACCGACTGCGCCACCCAGGCGCCCCTAAAAACTGTGTTTCGATGGTGAAAATAGCTTTCAAGTCCATGAATGAGGACACATGTGTACTTTTATGTATACCTTTCCATTTATCAGAAATATAAGAGGGTGAGAAAATTATACACAGAAAAACTATATATCAGCAAATTTTAATTCAAAGAATACTTTTAAAGAATTTTTAATTAGAAGGATTTTCTCATTACTGTTAGCATTCAAATATGGCCCATAGAAATCTAAGGTTCGGTTGGGGACACCGCAGGATTGAGGGACAAGGAAGTCACAGCCATAGTCTCCATCTCCCCTTTAGTTAGGCAGCTCTACTTCTCTCTGTTTTACACAATACAGTTTAATGCAAAAAAAAATTACGTTCTATTCTTTGAAAAAAAATTATTTTGAAGGTATAAAAGTCACTAATTTAGTCAAAATCCCGAATTTTGCATAATAGACAAAAAGGGCTCAGAGAGAGTGTTCTTTGCCTGAGGTCATGAAACCAACTACATGCAGACCAGGAATACACTTCTGGTCTTACCAAGCCTAGAGTTCTATGCCAGTTACTTCCTCATAGTCAGGAAAAAGATGTATATTTTAAGTATAACTCAGAGAAAATGAATACATAAAACTTTGTCATGTGGCTCAATAATGTTTAGGTATGAGGCACACAATAGTTGCTGTCTAACTAAATTACAAATTTTAAAGTCATGAATAAAAATAAAGGAACAGAAATTATGTTAACTCCTTTTAGTAGCAGTCAATTTTTAAGCACAACTGTTTTAAACCACAGGACAGAGAACTTGAGAGAGAAAATCTTCAGGTGAAGCAAGCAAGCTGAAACTGAGGAAATTCTTCCTGAAAGAAAGATTTATTTCTTCCAAAGAAATTTGGTTTATCAAAATCAATCAACAAGTGAGTGAACCCATGGTGTGGTTATTTATAGCAAAATTTAAAACCCAACAGATTTCTCTTTCCCATCTAGCATGCTTCTGTCTAACCTCTCATCAGTTGGTATGTACAAAAGACACAATTCACTTTCTTTATAATTGAAATCCAGTCAGAAATAATAGGTGAACCTTCACTTCTCACATTTGGACTTCTCTCTCTCTCCCTCCCGACAGGAAGGGAGACTTACCTAACGGGTGAATTTGGGAGAAGGAGCTAAGCAGTGCTTATGTGTTTCTGAGTCTCCTCTTTGAAAAGATGTGCCTGCCCACAGTAACATGAATTTGGGCCTGCTCTCAGCTCTGTAGTGAGCACCCTGCCCCCAGGGTGGGTGTCAAGCATTTGTTTCCTCAATTTACAACTGTGTGGGGAAGTGCCCAATTTGGGAGGAAGCCCAGTGTGGCTAACATAACCTAAATCATATCCTCCAATTTGTTAGTGTGTATTAGTAATAAAGCTACTAAGTTTCTCTCCATCTCCCTGTCTCCTGTGTTCTGAATTTAGAAAGAGAAGAGCAGTGTTACTTGTCGCCTACCCAGTGTCACCTGTCACAGCTCCAAGAAAAATGACTAGACAACACTTACAGAAACATTCTCTTCTTCCTTGACTTCATAACTAATGTACATTGTTCAAAAGCAACGCCCACTCAAAAGAGAGAAAAAGTTGAAAGAAACCATTTTAGAAACAAACGTAGAAAGTCAGACAAACTGAGGACACAGAGGAATACCTTCCAAATGAAAGAACATGACAAAACCTAAGAAAAAAAAACTAACAAAACTAAGAAAAAAATCTAAGAAAAAAAAACAGAGATAAGTGATGTACCTCATAAAGAGTTCAAGGTAAAGGTCATAAAGATGCTCAGTGAACTTGGGAGGAGAATGAATGGATCCAGTGATAACATCAACAAAGAGATAGAAAATATAAAAAAGAACCAATCAGAGCTGAAGGATACAATAACAAAAATGACAAATACACTAGAGGGAATCAACAGCAGATAAGAAGATGCAGAAGAACAGATCAACAATTTTCAAGACAGGGTAGTAGAAATCATCCAAGCTGAAAAACAAAAAGAAAAAAGAACTTTAAAAATGAGACTAGGTTAAGGGACCTGTGGGACAACATCCAGTGTAATAATACTTGCATTCAAGGGGTTCCAGAAAAAGAAAAGAGAAACGGGCAAAGAACTCATTTGAAGAAATAAAAGCTTCATTTTAAAAATTCAAATATTTGCTTGATTGAGCTATTTATAAAATGCTCTACAATCGCTCAGCAAGATATTTTATAAAAATTGAAACAGAGGTGCTATGAGTCAAAAAAAAAAAAAAAAGGAAAAAGAAAAAAGAGTGCCATAAGTAAGAGAGCAATTAAAGATGTATTCTCATGTAAGAAAATAGCAAAAATTTAACTTAAAAGAGAAATTAACCTTTTTAGTGTTACAAGTTGATTTAATTCATAAAAAAGGACTTACCATGGGTTCTTTTTTTTGTTTAAAGTAGCCTCCATGCTTAGTGTAGAGCCCAATGCAGGACTTGGACTCATGACCCCTAGATCAAAACCTGAGCTAAGATCAATAGTTAGACCCTGAAATGACTGAGCCACCCAGGCACCCCCTTGGATTCTTTTAAATAGTAAACATTCATATGTCGTTAAGTGTTTGGAGGATGATCATTCACTGACATACAGTGGTGCAAAAACTGGATGATAGCAAAACCTTCAAATGTTTATGAACTACTGCCAACCGAAAATAAGTCCAAGCATCTAAGTGTACCTGTGGTCAACAGGCAATAACATTTACTTTCTAAAATCAAATTTAAATGAAAGCTTTTCAAGAAATTTAACATGGGTCAGTTTAGTTATATTTGTTGAATACAGTTAATACTAGGTGTCTCTTGTGGCACACCTGGGTGGCTCAGTTGTTTTCAGTGCCCAAATCTTGATTTTGATTCAGGTCATGATCTCATGGTTTTGAGACTGAGCCCCACATTCGGCTCAGTGCTGAGCATGAAACCTGCTTGGGATTCTCTTTCTCCCTCTCCTTTTGCCCCTCCCCTGCATGCACTCACTCATTCTCTCGCTAAAATAAAATAAAAATAAGTATCTCTTGGAAATGAGAGATCAAGAGACTAATCTATATCTATATCTATATATCTATATATATAGATATAAAGTTTATATATATATATAAAATTACCTCAGTTCTTTCTTAGCACATATAATTATGACTTTTACTTCGTATGTATTAGTTACTTAAGCAACTCAGAATTTCACCAAAATAAAAGCAACAATTATATCAGATATCTGAAACCCAAAGTAAAACAGATAATATAACTAACCTTCCACAAGGAAGTCTCCCAGTAGTCATATGACGGCCGTGGGTTTAAGGTAGGAATCACTAAGTTTCCTGTTGGAGTAAGGTTTCCATTGAGCACTAAATTATTTTCAAAATGTCCACAATAAAGTGTTTCCAGGCCTGGGCTCATAGTAAGAGTCCTGAGTGAAGTTTGATGCTGCTGTCTCTCTGCAAAAAGTTTTGTATTCCTCTTTGACAATCTCTCATTAGTCCTGTGAAGATTAAAAAACACAAATACATTTTCTTTTTCCCTAAATCATTCCTAAATTACTTACATCTTTTTAAGTTTCCATAATAGTAAATAGCATTTGCCATTGAACAGTGTTTTAACACTGAACATGTGACAGAGCACACCTACTATCTAAAATTATACTTTTAAAATTGTTCTAAAGAAATACTTATGTTTCCAGGGGGATCCCTAACTAACAATTCAAATTAGGGAAGGGAGAGAAGTGGCTATCAGTGATGTCCATGGCTTAACGAATAATACTTGCTGTCTTCTGGAATGGCTGTACTGACAACATCCTTCAGGATGCCAGTATATATACACACTTATATTTAGTAAACCTGTTTACAGATATAAAAATAAACCATCCCTCAAAGACATTTTCAAGCGTTTGCTTTCACCACTCTTGTACATTTCACTTACTATCTCAAAGAAACTGAGCATTTGACACCGAGGAATCACTGAGACCAACAATCTCTAGGGGAGATAGTGGATGGCAGACGTGTGATCAGAAAGAATTAAAACAGCTACAGAGGCAATTAGCTTATAACAGTTACCAAGGCACTGGAGGCAGAATCTGCCCTTTCTGTCTTCAGTCTTCCACATACCTCCCTCCCACCATGGTGCTCTTTTTAGCCACTTTGGGAACTATACTCCCCTTCAGCCCTGTGTGAGTCTTTCTGTATTTCACATGTATGCCATTATGTAAAGTAGAAAAACCATAAAGGATAGTTTGTCTCAAGGCCCACTCTAGTAATAATACCAAAGTTCACAATCAAGAGAATAAATGTACCAAGCTGCCAGGATGAGTAGTAGTAGGACTTGACCTTTTAGGTTAAAGATGTCATCTTCCAAAAACGAACTCATCGACATTTCTATTTAGGGTACTTCTGACAAGCAATTTTATAATAATATGCTTCTAAATGAGAACGCTTCAAACAATGCACTTAAAGACTAGCAGATCCGATCAATGGAAAATATACAGGGCGGGGGGTGTGGGTGGGGTGGGAGAAGAGGTCCTGTAAAACCAAAAGGAAGAGGAGGGATGCAAACTCTCCTGGACTAACATTTCAAAGGTAAGTTCACTTAGAAACATCATTTTCCAAAATTACACAATCTAGTTGGCTTTCACTTCCTACTCATCTCATGATCTTGGCTGCACAGAAATTATGCTTTAGAGGCAAATTAATAAGCTAAATTTCTTGTCTATGATTCTGTTTTGGCTTACCTGTACAGCTCATTTCTCAAGGACTTTGTAACTTTTAATTCTTCTAGGTAGAGTTGCCTGTAGGTTTCCAACTCTGTTTTAGTAGAATCTTCTTGAGACGTCTTCATTGTAGAGACCTGAGATTCCAGATCTTTAATTCTAAGTTCCATTTGATTTCTCGTTGAAGCATGAGCATTTTCTCTTACCTGGTCCATGTTTTCTTGAGCTGCTGCTTGTGCCTAAAGCAAATTAACAGGATAGTTTTAAAATAGCTATAATCTGAATAATTAATTATACCTGTTTCCTTTAGTTCTGAGTCAATGATTCAGAGAGCAATTTTAAATGAAAAAAAAAAAAGCCCAAGTGTAAAATATTTATCATCAATGTCAACTGAATTAAATATGATTTATAAAATTAAAGTTCAATCATTCTTGTATTAGTATTCACGCAATCTGATAATTCAAATAATAGAATCAATGACAAAATTTTAAAAGTCAACAATAAACTTAAGAATAATCCAAGTAGAGTGCAATTTTTAAAACATAAGTTTTCTTTTCCTCTTCATAGTGAGAGTAGTTGTTTAAATCATCATTTTTTCTTATCCTCTCGATTTAGTAGGAACAATGATGAAAACTGAAATCTTTAAAGGGAGAAACAAATGCCTCCAGAAATCTACAAATTTCCATAAAGCAAGTAGAGGAAACCCGTACAATACATCTATCCAAAATGTAATTTGCAGTGAAATGAACGAAAGCACATTACAGATCAATCAATTAACCTGTAAAAACAGGTTGACTTCTTGTAATTTTTGTACTATGTCCAGTCGTGCTCTTTCTTCAATCTCCCATTTATACTGTTCCACTTGACTGCGTTCTACCATATTCATTTCCATAAATTGTTTCAATTTTACTACTTCTCGTTGTAACTTCTTGTTATTGCTCTCTAGTTTTTCACGTTCTTCTTTGAAAGCTTTCATTGATAATAACTCTTGTTGAAGAACTTGATTTTTTGCATCCAGGTGTAGACATTTTGAAGATGTAGTTTCCAGTTCTGTTGTAAGGACATCAGCCTGCATGAATAAAACACTATAGTTTGGAAGTGGAGTGAAAAGAGTCTAACTCAAAACTATGATCAAATTTTTTTTTCAGATTTTAAGTAATCTCTAAGCCCAGTGTGAGGCTTGAACTCACAATCTCAAGATCAAGAGTAACTGAGCCAGCCAGGCACTCAAAATTTTAAATAAACTCATTTGCAATAAAATGTTACCTGTCTTAGAATGTGGAACCTTAAACAACTCAGAAAATCAAGAGCAAACTTAAAGCCATCAGGTGTTACTGAAATAGATCTTTGCTATCATTGTCTTTACTACACAACATTTGCACTTGATTCTATACTTTTATTTTTCTATCATTCTTTCATATCTTTCTTTCATAAAATAAGTCCCCTCTTAGGAGAAAGTCTCTTAGCCCTTCCCCCATCTTAACACTCCATCATTTTTAAAGAAGTTTTAGCAATATCGTATTGACTTATGTTTGCCCGCGTCCAAAAATACGTCCCAAGATAAGACTCTGAAAATAAGACTCTAATTCGTGAATCTATAGGTAATGATTCTAATGCCACAGCCTTTTTCTGAGCTGCAAATGTTTTAATGCTAATTTGAACTGCATTCCCAGGAGAAATGATTCTCCAGGTTAAGAAATCACATCTCCCAGTATAAAACTTTAATTGGATAATCCACATATTTTTTGAGGCAAAATAAAAACTTATTTCAATACTGTTATCTTGTAATCCTTTGTTACTTTCTAGAAAATAAGAGATCATACTAAACAACAACAACAACCACAACAACAAAACTGGCTGGGGTTTCAGTGATGCTGAGTTGGAAAGGTCTTCCATCCATTATATATGATTGGTAAGGCAAGGTGAGTGGATGTGGTCGTTTTATAAATTTGTTGATACTTCTGTGAAAATCCCTCCCCTTAAATATATGCTAGCTTCAGTAACTGGTTTCTAGTGAACAGAATATGCAGAACTGCTGTGATTTTTAAGGCCAGCTTGGAAAATGTGATACAGCTTCCATCTGACTTTCTTTCTCTAGGGAAGCTCACCCTTAGAACCCAGCCACCACGTTGTGAGGAATCCCAGGCTACCTAGTGAGTCTTCATGTAGATACTCCAGCTGAGACTAGCCAACGTCCTAGCCAAAGGCCAGCTTCAACAGCCAAACACGTGCATGAACAAGCCTTTAGATGATTCTAGTCTCCAGCTTCCAGTTATGCCAGCTGATGCCAAATGAAGAAGAAATGAGTTGCCCTACTCTGCTTTGCCTAAACTAAAGATTGGTGAACAAGATAAATGCTGTTTTGAACTACTAGGCTTTGAGGTGGCTTATTATGCAGCAGTAAATTACTACCACAGATACTGATACTAAAACCGGTGTGCTGCTATTGAAAAAAACCTAAAACTAAACTTCCTTTGAACCAGGAGGTAGGTGGAACCTGGAAAGATGTAGAAAAGCATAAGAATGAGACCCAAACAGGGCCTCCACAAGACTCTTAGTGGAAGCCTGATGGCCTGTGAAGAGGCTGACAGCAAGGGTTTCTAAGCAAGTGAAGAAAATGACACTGGAGGAAAGGGAAGTCATGCTACAAAATACCTGAAAGTAAAACGGATAGGAAAGAGAAACTAAAGAAAGACTATGCAACTGAAAGGAATCAGGACTTACTGGGTTCAAGTGTCTGTTTCTCATTTACAGCCTCTCTACATGTGGAACTGGCAAATAATGCCAACATGAAGAAATGGCTTTTGGGTTACGAGAAAATCCAGGTGCTACCAGGAAAACAGAAAGATTTAAGGTATGCCTCCAATTTCTTTAGGGATCTTAAGACTATAAGATTTTTTTTTTAAAGTAGGTTCCACACCCGACATGGGGCTTAAACTCAGCACCCAGAGATCAAGTGTCACATGCTCTCCCAACTGAGCCAGCCAGGAGCCCCAAGAGTAGACGAATTTTAAAGGCATTGTCATATAAGAGCTTCACAGGAAACCTGAAGTGAAAAGCTGATCTCAAAAGGACTTGGGAGGGTCGCTTTGCTACAACACGGCATGAAATCCAGTACTATTTATAGAAAACTAAAAAAGGTAAGAGATTTATAGTAGCAAACATACTATTTGCTAGCTTGGACTACAAGAGAGCAAATCGTGCAAAAGGAAAAGAGGCCTTTGGGTCTTAGAAGTCCCACAGGGTGGAAGCAGGATGAAAAAACAGCTGCAAATACAGGTCATTCCTTATGAAAAGGAAGGAACCAAGAACTCAAAGAGTAAAGAAAGGGAAGAGACATGGAGAAAGTATTCCCGTGGTTAGGACTAAATCCTATCTTAAGAACTGACAGCATGCATCAGGCTATATTTCAAAACTCTTACAGACTAGGGTGCTTCCCATCTTCTTTTTCTGAATGGGAGAGTCTTCAGCAGTTGACTAGAATGTTGCATTTGTGACTGGTAAATAACTGTCTCTTTCGTTCTCAAGTCCTCATATTGAGAACACTTGCACTCAAGGGGTTATACTTTAGATACCATAACCCAGGCAGCTTATCCCCACTGCACCTGATTAAGATGGTAAGATCTTGGACTCAAGCCCTGAACCTGATGCCATGATAACTGAGACTTGCAGGAGGTATTGGAGGGGGAGGGGAGTGAATGTATTGTTCAGGTGGGAGGAATACAAACATTTGTGGCCAGTGGGGAAATTATACTGCTTTTTAAAGGTGTCCATAGGTTTCAAATATTAATTCCATAAAAAAAAGACCATGGAACAACCTTAGTGGCTTGCTCCTAATGAACAGAATATGTGAATATGATGCTGTGTGTATTCCAAGCCTAGGTGACAAAAGGCGATACAGATTCTGCCTTGCTCTGTATCTCAGGCTGCTTACTTGGAATCTAGCTCCCCATCTAGTGAGGAAGTCTAGGCCACAAAGAGGGTCTAGGTGTGTCAGTTTAAGTGTTTTTGCTGCCTCCCGAACTGAAGTCCCAGGCAACAGCCAGCATCAACAACCAGACGTTAGTGAACAAGTCTTCAAGTGGATCCAGCCCCAAACCTTTCAGTTGCCCCACCTGAAGCTGAGCGGGCAGACACTAGCCGTCCTGGCCATGCTTTTCCTAACAGATTTGTGAACAAAAGAAATCTAACCTTTGGGGAGTTCGTTAAGAAAGAAACAAAAATGATAATGGAACAGTGGATGAAAAAAAAAAGAGATAAGACACATAAACTTGTATAGGAGAAGTTGGTCTCCATTAAAGTAGGATGTAATAAATGTTAAGATTAATTTATTAACAACCAACAGTGCTAATGAGAAGAAGCAGATAACTAGAAGCAAGATCTAAGAAGTTTTTCTCTCAGTTTTTCCCCAGTTAGGATCATATTAGCTGTTCATTTTCCATATATGGCCTTTATTATGTCGAGGTATGGTTCCTCTAAGCCTACTTTGTTGAGGTGTGCTGCTCTTCAAAACATCCATCATGACCATATGATCTTGTCAATCGATGCAGAAAAGGCCTTTGACAAAATTCAGCACCCTTTCTTAATAAAAACCCTTGAGAAAGTCGGAACATACTTAAAGATCATAAAAGCCATTTATGACAAGCCCACAGCTAACATCGTCCTCAATGGGGAAAAACTGAGAGCTTTTTCCCTGAGATCAGGAACACGACAGGGATGCCCACTCTCACCGCTGGTGTTTGATATAGTGTTGGAAGTTCTAGCATCAGCAATCGGACAACAAAAGGAAATCAAAGGCATCAAAATTGGCAAAGATGAAGTCAAGCTTTCACTTTTTGCAGGTGACATGATACTATACATGGAAAATCCGATAGACTCCACCAAAAGTCTGCTAGAACTGATACAGGAATTTAGCAAAGTTGCAGGGTACAAAATCAATGTACAGAAATCAGTTGCATTCTTATACACTAACAATGAAGCAACAGAAAGACAAATAAAGAAACTGATGCCATTCACAATTGCGCCAAGAGGCATAAAATACCTAGGGATAAATCTAACCAAAGATGTAAAAGATCTGTATGCTGAAAACTATAGAAAGCTTATGAAGGTAATTGAAGAAGATATAAAGAAATGGAAAGACATTCCTGCTCATGGATTGGAAGAGTAAATATTGACAAAATGTCAATACTACCCGAAGCTATCTACACATTCAATGCGATCCCAATCAAAATCGCACCAGCATTCTTCTCGAAACTAGAACAAGCAATCCTAAAATTCATATGAAACCACAAAAGGCCCCGAATAGCCAAAGTCATTTTGAAGAAGAAGACCAAAGCAGGAGGCATCACAATCCCAGACTTTAGCCTCTACTACAAAGCTGTCATCATCAAGACAGCATGGTATTGGCACAAAAACAGACACATAGACCAATGGAATAGAATAGAAACCCCAGAACTAGACCCACAAACATATGGCCAACTCATCTTTGACAAAGCAGGAAAGAACATCCAATGGAAAAAAGACAGTCTCTTTAACAAATGGTGCTGGGAGAACTGGACAGCAACATGCAGAAGGTTGAAACTAGACCACTTTCTCACACCATTCACAAAAATGAACTCAAAATGGATAAAGGACCTGAATGTGAGACAGGAAACCATCAAAACCTTAGAGGAGAAAGCAGGAAAAGACCTCTCTGACCTCAGCCGTAGCAATCTCTTACTCGACACATCCCCAAAGGCAAGGGAATTAAAAGCAAAAGTGAAGTACTGGGACTTTATGAAGATAAAAAGCTTCTGCACAGCAAAGGAAACAACCAACAAAACTAAAAGGCAACCAACGGAATGGGAAAAGATATTTGCAAATGACATATCGGACAAAGGGCTAGTATCCAAAATCTATAAAGAGCTCACCAAACTCCACACCCGAAAATCAAATAACCCAGTGAAGAAATGAGCAGAAAACATGAATAGACACTTCTCTCAAGAAGACATCCAGATGGCCAACAGGCACATGAAAAGGTGGTCAATGTCGCTCCTTATCAGGGAAATACAAATCAAAACCACACTCAGATATCACCTCACGCCAGTCAGAGTGGCCAAAATGAACAAATCAGGAGACTATAGATGCTGGATAGGATGTGGAGAAACGGGAAGCCTCTTGCACTGTTGGTGGGAATGCAAATTGGTGCAGCCGCTCTGGAAAGCAGTGTGGAGGTTCCTCAGAAAATTAAAAATAGACCTACCCTATGACCCAGCAATAGCACTGCTAGGAATTTACCCAAGGGATACAGGAGTACTGATGCATAGGGGCACTTGTACCCCAATGTTTATAGCAGCACTCTCAACAATAGCCAAATTATGGGAAGAGCCTAAATGTCCATCAACTGATGAATGGATAAAGAAATTGTGGTTTATATACACAATGGAGTACACAGGGCAATGAGAAAGAACGAAATATGGCCCTTTGTGGCAACGTGGATGGAACTGGAGAGTGTGATGCTGAGTGAAATAAGCCATACAGAGAAAGACAGATACCATATGTGTTCACTCTTATGTGGATCCTGAGAAACTTGACAGAAACCCATGGGGGAGGGGAAGGAAAAATTAAAAAAAAAAGAGGTTAGACTGGGAGAGAGCCAAACATGAGACACTCTTAAAAACTGAGAACAAACTGAGGGTTGATGGGGGGTGGGAGGAAGGGGAGGGTGGGTGATGGGTATTGGGGAGGGCACCTTTTGGGATGAGCACTGGGTGTTGTATGGAAACCATTTTGACAATAAATTTCATATATTGAAAAAAAAATAAAATAAAAATAAATAAATAAAATTAAAAAAAATCCATCATGAATGGATGTTATAGTTTGTTATAGTTTGTCAAATTCTTTTTCTGCATCTATTGGAATGATATGATTTTATGCTTTTTTGAAAATTAATATGAGGTATCACATTCATTGATTTGCAAATATTGAACCTCCCCTGCACACCAGGGATAAATCCCATTTGGTTATAGTGAACGATTTTTTTAAATGTTTATTTATTTTTGAGAAAGAGCACAAGCAAGGGAGGGACAGAGAGAGAGGGAAACACAGAATCTGAAATAGGCTCCAGGGTCCAAGCTGTCAACAGAGCCTGAAACTGGGCTCAAACCGAAGGGCCTTGAGATCATAACCTGAGCTGAAGTTGGCTGCTTACCTGACGAAGCCACCCAGCTGCCCCTGCTCCTGGTGAATGATTTTTTAATGTACTGTTGGATTCAGTTTGCTTATTTTCTTGAAGAATTTTGCATGTTCATCAGAGATGCTGGCCTGTAATTCTCTTTGTGGTGTCTTTATCTGGTTTTGGTATCAGGGTAAAGCTGGCATAGAATGAATTTGGAAATTTCCCTTCCTTTTATGTTTTTCTGGAACAATTTGAAAAGGACAGGTTAAACTTTTTCTTTTCTTTCTTTCTTTCTTTCTTTCTTTCTTTCTTTCTTTCTTCTTTTTTTGGTATTAGCTCTTCTTTACATGTTAAAATTTACATCTGAAGTCATCTGCTCCTAGACTTGTGTTTGTTGAGAGTTTTTTGATTCCTGATTCAGTTTCCTTGCTGGTTATTGATTTTTTTCAAATTTTCTATTTCTTCTTGTTTAGTTTGGTAAGTTATACATTTCTAGGAATTTATTCATTTCTTCTAAGTTGTCCAATTTGTTGGCATACATTTTTTCATAATATTCTCTCATAAATGTTTGTATCTCTGTGGTGTTGGTTCTTATTTCTACTCTCACATTTGTGGTTTTATTTATTTCGGTCTTTTCTATTTTCTTGTTGATTACTCTGGCTAACGCCTTATCAGTTTTATTAATTTTTACAAAGAACCAGCTCGAGGTTTCATTGATCTGTTCTAGTTTTATCTGTTTTTTGTTTGTCTATCATTCATTTCTGCTTTAATCTCTTTTTTTAATTTTAGTTTGAGAGAGACCACACATGAGTGGGGGAGGGGAAGAGAGAGAGAGAGAGAGAGAGAGGGAGAGAGAGACTCCCAGACAGGTTCCATGCTGCCAGCACAGAGCCTAATACGGGGCTCGATCTCACTACTGTGAGATCATGACCTGAGCCAAAATCGAGAGTCAGACACTTAACCAGTGAAGCCACCCAAGGGCCCCCTGCTCTGATCATTATTACTTGCTTTCTTCTGCTGGCTTCAGGCTTCATTTGTTGTTCTTTTTCTAGCTCCTTTAGGGGTAAAGTTAGGTTGTTTGAAACTTTTCTTGCTTCTTGAAGTAGGCTTATATTGCTTTGTACTTCCCTCTTAGGACTACTTTTGCAGCATCTCAAAGGTTTCAGACCATTGTTTTCTCATTTCCATTTGTATACATGTATTTTTTAAAATTTCTTCTTGTATTTCCTGCTTAACCCATTCCAGTATAGTAGCACGTTATTTAACCTGCATGTATTGTTTTTTAATAATTAAGGCCTGTTTTTTGTTTGTGATCCATTCTTCAGAATATTCCATGTACACTTGAAAACAACGTGTATTCTGTTTTAGGATGGAACGTTCTGAAAAAATCTCTTAAGTCCAATCTGGTCCGCTCTGCCATTCAAAGCCATTGTTTCTTTTTTTTCTTTTTTTTTTAATATATGAAATTTATTGTCACATTGGTTTCCATACAACACCCAGTGCCCATCCCAACAGGTGCCCTCCTCAATACCCATCACCCACCCTCCGCTCCCTCCCACCCCCCATCAGCCCTCAGTTTGTTCTCAGTTTTTTTTTCTAAAATTTTTTTTTATTTCCAACGTTTATTTATTTTTAGGACAGAGAGAGACAGAGCATGAACGGGGGAGGGGCAGAGAGAGAGGGAGACACAGAATCGGAAACAGGCCCCAGGCTCTGAGCCATCAGCCCAGGGCCTGACGCGGGGCTCGAACTCCCGGACCGCGAGATCGTGACCTGGCTGAAGTCGGACGCTTAACCGACTGCGCCACCCAGGCGCCCCTGTTCTCAGTTTTTAAGAGTGTCTTATGCTTTGGCTCTCTCCCACTCTAACCTCTTTTTTTTTTTTTTTTCCTTCCCCTCGCCCATGGGTTCCTGTTAAGTTTCTCAGGATCCACATAACTGTCTTTCTCTGTATGGCTCAAAGCCACTGTTTCTTTGGTGATTTTCTGTTAAGATGTATTTTTTGGTGATTTTTTAAATTAAGATCTATTGATGTAAATGGGGTGTTAAATTGCCCTATTACTGTATTATTATCAATTAGTTCTTTTATGTTGGTTATTGTTTTATGTATTTGAGTGCTCTCATGGTGGGTACATAAATATTTGCAATTGTTACATCTTCCTATTGCATTGTACCCTTTATTATGATATAGTAGCATTCTTTGGCTCTTGCTACAGTCTTTGTTTTTGGTTAAGTTTATTTATTTTGAGAGAGACAGAGTAGGGGAGGGACATAGAAAGGGGGTGAGAAAATTTCAAGCAGCATCCATGCTGTCAGCCTGGAGCCCAACATGGGGCTCAAAGCCACCAGCCATAAGATCATGACCTGAGCCAAGACCTAGTCGGTCGCTCAAATGACTGAGGCACCCAGGTGCCCCACAGTGTTTGTTTTAAGGACTCTTTTTGTCTAACAAAAGTATCGCTACATTTTCTTTTAACGTGATAAATTTTTTCTCCATCCCCTCGTTTTCATTTTTTTTTTAATAAAATTTATTGTCAACTTGGCTAACATACAGCGTGTACAGTGTGCTCTTGGTTTTGGGGGTAGATTCCTGTGGTTCATCACTTATAGACAACACCCAGGGCTCATCCCAACAAGTGCCCTCCTCAATGCCCACCACCCACTTTCCTTTCTCAGCCACCGCCCCCCCCCCCCATCAACCCTCTATTTGTTCTCTGCATTCAAGAGTCTCCTGTGGTTTGCCCGTCTCCTTCTCTGTTTGTAACTATTTTTCCCCTTCCCTTCCCCCACGGTCTTCTGTTAAGTTTCTCAAATTCCACATATGAGCGACAACATATGATATCTGTCTTTCTGTGACTTATTTCATGTAGCATATTATCTTCCAGTTCCATCCACATTGCAACAGATAGCATGATTTCACTCTTTCTCCTTGCCAGGTAGTATTCCAGTGTGTATGTAAATCACATCTCTTTATCCATTCATCAGTTGATGGGCATTTAGGCTCTTTCCACAATTTGGCTATTGTTGAAAGCACTGCTATAGACATTGGAGTACATGTGCCCCTATGAATCAGCACTCCTGTATCCTTTGCATAAATCCCCAGTAGTGCTATTGAGGGGTCATAGGGTAGTTCTATTTTCAATTGTTTTGAGGAACCTCCACACTATTTTCCAGAGCGGCTGCATCAGGTTGCATTACCACCCACAGTGCAAGCATCCCCTCACTTTTAATCTGCAGGTGTCTTTATGTCTAAAATGAGTTTTTTATAGGCAGCATACAGATGGGTCGTGTTTTTTGATCCACCCTGTCACCCTAGGTCTTTTGGTTGGAGTGTTTATTCCATTTATATACAAAGTAATTATTGACAGGTATGTATTTATTGTCATTTTACTACTTGTTTTGCGGTTGTTTCTGGAGATTTTCTCAAATCCTTTATTGTTTTTCTCGCCTTGATGTCTTTCTAATTTGCTTTAATGATATATTTAGATTTCTTTCTCTTTATTCTTTACATGTTTATTAGTGGGTTTTGGTATATGATAAGCATTAATTTGTATATCACCTGCTCTGCGTGTAGCAGTCTATATTAAGTTGATGGTCAATGAAGTTAGAACTCATTTTTTTTCTCCTCCCCATGGTTTAGATAAGCTATTTTATTGTATATCCTGTTTTGGGGCATTCCTTGACTGATTTTTTTTACAGAAATATACATTTTTACTGCTTTTACATTTTCTACCTTTATACTGTCACTTTTGATTTCTCCTTTCCACTCAGAGTCCCCGATAATATTTCTTACAGGCTGATTTAGTAGTCACAAACTCCTTCCATTATTGTTTGTCTGAGAAATTCTTTATCTCTCCTTCTATTATGAATGATAGCCTTACTGGATAGAGTATATTTGGCTGCAGATTTTTCTCATTCAGCACTTTGAATATATCGTGCCTTTTCCTTATGCCTTGCAAAGTTTCTGTTGAAAAATCTCCTGCTAGCCTTGTGGGTTTCTCCTTGGAAGTTAATGACTTGTTTAGCTGCTTTTAAGATTTGTAGCAGTGGGGCGCCTGCGGGCTCAGTTGGTTAAGCATGACTTGATCTTAGCTCAAGTCGTGACTTCGCAGTTCGTGGGTTCAAGCCTCCAGTGGGCTCTGCACAGAGAGTGCTTGGGATCCTCTCTCTCTCTCTCTCTCTCTCTGCCCCTCCCCTGCTTGATTTTCTGTCACAGAAAAATCAAAAGCAAAAACAAAACAAAACAAAAGAACAAAACACTAAAAAAAAAGTTGTTAGCAGTATATTTTGCAAATTTAATTACAACATGTCTTGGGTGTTGGTTTTGATGGAAGTTCTCTGTGTCTCCTGGATCTCGATGTCTGTTTTCTTCTCCACATTAGGGAATTTTTCAGTTATTGTGTCTTCAAATCAATTATCTGTCCCCTTCTCTCTGTCTTCTTCTTCTGGGACTCCTATCATATGAATGTTTTTACATTTGACGGAGTCACCGAGTTCCTTAAGTCTATTCTTGCATTGGATAATTCTTCTTTGTCTTCTTCAGCTTCATTGTTTATCATTACTTTGTCTTCTAGGTCATTAATTTGTTCCTCTGCTTCTCTCAGCTTGCTGTTCATTTTACTGCACTCTTCGTCTCTGATCCTTGAACTCTTTTATGTCTGTGGTAAGGGTGTCGCTGATGTCTTCCATTCTTTTCTCAAGTCCACTGAATATCCTTATGATCATGGTTTTAAATTCTCCATTAAGCGTGTTATTTACATCTGTCCCATTTCGGTCTCTGGCCATGGCCTTATCCTGTTCTTTCATTTGGGATAAATGCCTCTGTGTTTTGACTTTGTCTAGGTATCTGCCAGCTTCTGTGTGTTAGAGAAGCCAGTTAACTATGTCACCTGCTCCCAAAGTAATGGACGTAGGAAAAAGACGTCATGTAATGCCTAGGGTCTAGCACTTCAGGGAGTGTCACCAGTGTGTGCTGCATGTGTCCTGCTGTTGTGTTCTGGCTATGCTATCCTTCAGGCCAGTCGTCTGCAGAGGCTCTCCTTGCCTGGTCTGGTGTGTGTTTGGTCCCTGGCCTGAATGTAGCGAGTTTTAACTAGGAAACTCTCTGGTTGGGAGATGTGGTGTGGGCAAGCGTTTGTCCTGGTCTTCTGGGGGAGGGGTCTGCTGTGCTGGAACTCAAGCAAGAGTGATTGAGAAGGGTAGTTCCACCAGAGTGCAAGGCGGTGGTGCTTGGTGTAAGCAAGTTAGGTAGCCAGTGTTACCAATGCACTGCTTCCTGCAGGTGGCTTTATGTTGGTGGTGAGGGGCAGGAGAAGGAGATGGTGGCAGCCAGTGGCTTTGTTCCTACACACAGGTCTCTCTGAACTTTGCCTCTGAGGGACGTGCTCTGAGACGAGCAAATAATCTCCCCACTGTGTGCCCCAGGCACTCTTCAGATCACTGTATCCATGCTGTATGCTCCCACGTTGTTTGCCTGCCCTCTGTCCAAGAGCAGTGCAGTACCTCAGGGCTGCAACCCAGCTAAACCGGATGCCCTTTAAAACTCCAGACTTTAAGCACTACTGGTTGCAAGAACTCACGCAATGCAGCCCCTCTTGTTTTCCAAGCCAGTGGGTATGGGGAAATGTTCTCTTTGTGCGTTCCCCTGTGCGTTCCTCTCTCTCACCCTTATCCACAACCTCGACTCCCTCCCCTCTGCAGCAGCCAGGATCTGTTTCTCTTCTAGACGACATTTCTGCATCAAGGACCTTCTTTGATGTGGCCTCTTCTCTCCCTTTTGTTGTGGAGTTTGTTCTGTCAGTCTTCAGGTCGATTTCTGGGGTATTCAGGGTGAGCTGATTGTTATCTAGTTGTATTTGTGGGATGAGGCAAGCCTAGAGTCCTCCTACTCCTCTGCCATCTTCCTGTGTCTAAGATAGTTTCCTACGATTCCCTTCAATTATAACAATTCTTACAAGTAGGCAGGAATGCCTCTTTAGAATTTCCCCTCAAGTTAAGGTAGAAGCACAGAGACATATGATTTGAAGCACAAAAGTTGAGAAACCAGAAAGAGTCAATCTGATAACCAAAATTGGGCCTTTGATCTGATTTCAATTAAAGGAAATATGCAGCTTTGAGTATTTTTTAATCCATTGAATACTCAATCTTCATTCTCCTTCCCTCAGTGAGGAAATAAAGAGAATGTTATGAAATCATTGTTCATCTTCTCAGTAGCACAACAAATGTACTGTCCTTTAGCACGACTTCAATTAACTGCACATTCTCCTTTACCTTACTCCAACCTTGTTTGTGGGGGAAGGTAAGACCATTTCGTCTTTGTGTTGTCCCACAATGCTTCTCCATATCATCCAAGTTGGCTTCAAAAATTTTTTGTCATTCAAATTACCAATCTACTACTTGTCTCTGATAAATCAACTTAATACTACCTCACTTTGTACAGCTGTATTATTTGAATGATGTAATGTTTATTACATTAATTATACGCTGAGCTATAACGCATAGCTATGCATATCTTTCTATTTAAGTGAAAGAAAGCGATACAGGCTACTGTGTTTTCCAAGAATGTAGGATCTGTGCCAAGAACAGGATTAACACCAGTGTTACACACAAGAACCAGGTCAGAAGAGGATCTCATTGTGAATTGCAAGATGATGGATTAGCAAGATTGCTTAACAGGAAAGAGGAATACCCCAGAGTTAATCTTTTCCTTCCTAGATGGTGAAAAGTATGGGTGAGTCTATGCATTATAATGAGAGAATAAAATATAATGAAGTAAACGGTAGACTGAGTCAAGACATCCTATGGCCAAGATTTGATGGGAATGAAAGTGGGCAGCACTGACTGAGAGACTAAAATTTGCACAGGCGGGGAACATGGGTGGCTCAGTCAGTTGAGCCTCAACCTCTCAGGTCATGGGATCAAGACCCCTGTCAGCCTCCACACTAAGTGTGAAGCCTGCTAAAACTTCTCTCTCTTCTCTCTCTCTCTCTCTCTTTCTCTCCCACACACACACACCCACATCCTGCTTGTGTATGCTCTAAAAAAAAATAAAATAAATTAAATTAAAGTATAAATAAATAAATAAATAAAGTCTGAACACACTAAAGAAAGAGCATTTTATCTTTTTGAGCCTGACTTCACATCGAGTCATGGAGTCAGCAAGGCATAGGCTGGCGAAAGGGTCCTTCAGGAAGCAAAAATCTCTATAGGAGCAAAGTTAAGTTGTACTACATTGACATTTTATTATTACATAAGTGACTGGTAATTTGCAAGATAACTAGGAAAAAGTTTTCATAAAATTTGATACAGTACTGGCATAAGGACAGACATATAGGTCAATGTATTAACATTGAGAATCTAAAAATAAACTCTCACATTATAGTGAACTGATTTTACACAAGGGTGCCAGACAATTAAATGGAATGAGAATAGTCTTTGTAACAAACGGTACTGGGACAAATGGATAGCCACATGCAAAGTAATAAAATCAGACCTCTACCCCATAGCATATATAAAAAATTAACTTGAAATCTAAGAGCTAAAATGATAAACCTCTTAGACAAAAGCTGACGTGTATATGTTTGTGACTGGATTTGGCAATGATTTCTTAGACATGACACCAAAAGACAAAAGCAGATTAAGTTTACTTCATCAAAATTAAAAACTTCTATGCTTCGGGGCGCCTGGGTGGCACAGTCGGTTAAGCGTCCGACTTCAGCCAGGTCACGATCTCGCGGTCCGTGAGTTCGAGCCCCGCGTCGGGCTCTGGGCTGATGGCTCAGAGTCTGGAGCCTGTTTCCGATTCTGTGTCTCCCTCTCTCTCTGCCCCTCCTCCGTTCATGCTCTGTCTCTCTCTGTCCCAAAAATAAATAAACGTTGAAAAAAAAATTAAAAAAAAAAAACAAAAAACTTCTATGCTTCAAATATCACCATCAAGAACATGAAAAGGCAAGTGACTAAATAGGAGAAAATACCTGAAAATCCCATGTCTGCTAAGGGATTTGTATGTGGGCTATTTAAGTAACTCTTCCAATAATGAAAAGACAATCCAATATAAGAACGGACAAAAGAATGGATTAGTTCTTTAAAGACGACATAGAAATGGATAATAATCACGTTCAAAGGGACATGTTCGGGGTGCCTGGGTGGCTCAGTCAGTTAAGCTTCTGACTTGGGCTCAGGTCATGATCTCACTGTTCGTGGGTTCGAGCCCCACATAGGGCTCTGTGCTGACAGCTCGGAACCTGGAGCCTGTTTCCGATTCTGTGTCTCCCTCTCTCTCCGCCCCTCCCCCGTTCATGCTCTGTCTCTCTCTGTCCCAAAAATAAATAAAAACGTTGAAAAAAAAAGAAAGAAACAGAAAAAAAATAATTTTAACTACTGAAAATCTAGTAGAACACCATCACCCTTTTCTGTAACTAAACTTTTTTTTTTTTTTACTTGACTTGACTTGAGAGAGAGACAGAGAGAGAGCATGCAGAAGTGGGGAAGAGAGGCAGAGGGAGAGACAGAGAAAATGGTAAGCAGGCTGCAAGCTCAGGGTAAAGCCTGATGTGGGGCTCCGTCTCATGACCGGTCTCATGACCGGTCTCATGATGTGGGGTTTGGGATCATGACCTGAGTGGAAATTAAGAGTCAGGACGCTCAAACAACTAAGCCGCCCAAGTGCCACTGTAACTAAAATCTTTTTGGAGCCAGCCACACTCTCCTCTACATGCTGATTGATGGCTACTTTGAGGTCATAACAGGAGAGTTGAGCTGCTACAACAGAGACTATGGCCAACAAAACAAAATGTTTCTATACTCTGACAGAATAGCTTACCAACCTTAATCTCCTACAAAACATAACATTGTTAATGTTTTTAAATTATATATGATCAGATAAACGTACAAATGTATCTATTGGTCAAATGGAGGAAATATAGGAATTTACCTTATGGTAAACATTTCTATTTTCATATTCCAAGCACCACATCAACTATGATTTTACATATTCACATAGGCGAATGACGTTGCTATTCTCAGGATTATAAAACTGAACATGCTGTTTTCAGTGACAACAAGATATTTCATGGAAGAATGTGAGAAGCAATATCCTAGTAGGGGCCAGAATGCCTGGGTCTGAATTCCCAGTTCTGCTCGTTATGAGCTGTATGACCTTGAGCACACTACCTAAAACTTCCATGTCTCAGTCTCTGCATCTGTAAAATGAAGGTAATAATAGCACCTACTGGGACACCTGAGTGGCTCAGTCGGTTCAGTGTCTGGCTCTTGATGTCAGCTCAGGACATGATCTCAGGGTCATGTAATTGAGCCCCACATCGAGCTCTGCATGGACAGAGAGGAGCTTGCTTGGGATTCTCTCTCCCTCCTTCTCTCTCTCTCTCTCTCCCCTTTTCTCTCTCTCCCTACATGCCCTTCCCCACAATCTCTCTCTCTCTCTCTCTCTCTCAAAATAAAGGTCCTTAAAAAAGTTATCTCAAAATAAATAAATAGTATCTACCCCACTGGGATGTTGGGAAGATTAAATTAGGAAATAAGAGATGAACAACTTAGAAGGGTACGTGGCACATAGCTCTAAGCGTCTGCATTTAGCATGATTACTGTTGCTGTATTTTGCATTCCAATACAATGTGATAGTTTAGGCTGGTGGCCTGCCAATACAAGTGTTCCCCTATACAAATTATACTGAAGTTATTCTTCATTCCACCACAAGTGGCAGCAAATGGGGAGCATGAGGCCCAGAATCTCTCCTCAGTACTTCACACAACTTTCGCCAATGCCACTAGCCAACAGTACTTTTTCCATTTATAATCCTTTTAACTTACTTCCTCTCTATACCACTCAGTGGACAATGCTCACAGACCAAGGTACAAAGAGCACCTCCTTGACTGAGTAGTAGATCCTTTACATGACCATCAGAGGCAAGGGAAAGCCACTGACATGGAAATAATCGAGTCTTGCTAAACTAAAGTTCCTCAATCATTTCACGTCCATACTGTTTACGTTAGGCTGCTTTAACATGTACTCTGATGAAGAGATTAAGGCTTTGTGGTAAAAGCATATCAGAAAAGCTGTCCCCAGATCTTTGCAGTTGGTAAAGTGTTATAAATCTGTAAATCCCAGTTCTGGCTGTGTAAAGAAGAAAGACAAATTTAGAGAGCTTTTTCATAGTGAGAGGTAAAAAAAACCAAACATTTGATTGAACATTTCTCCTCTATTTGATTAAGTGCTTTCATTAATAGTTTTATTTATATAAGTGTGTGTGTGTATAGATATACACACATTTTTTTAACATTTATTTTTTGATAGAGAGCACGAGTCTGAGTGACGCAGAACGTGAGGGACACAACGGATCCAACACAGGCTCTGCTGACAGCAGAGAGTCCGATGCAGGGCTCAGTCTCAAGAACGTGGAGATCATGACCTGAACCAAAGGCAGACTCTGATAAGACTGGAGACAGCCAGGCACCCCTCAATTTTGTATTTCATTTCTTAGCATACATTTAGAATAAAAGCTTTGTTATACCAATGTTTCCAAGAAGAATTTATTGATACGGCATAAAGCACTTAATTTTATCAGAAAAACTGTTAAGTTAAAATATTTTCAATTTATACAAGGATAAGTACCACACGTATCAAATATTATTATCCCTTAAATTTATACTTAGGAAGGCGAAATTACCTGTCATTAAAAAAATAAAAACAACGTCAAATAAAGAACTACATTGTTCTGCGCAGGCTAGATGACAAGTGTCAAGAGAGTTAAGGCTAATGGGAGTTACAACAGTCAGAGGAAGTTCATAGGAAAGGAGACTGTGAGACAAGTCTGAATAACATAGGTTTAGGCAAGAGGAACAGAAACTAAAAAGACAGCATGAGTAACGGCGAAGAGATGGTAAAATCAACCCAATTAACTCGGAGGATAAAATCTGATGGCAGAGACATTAAAAACAGGTGTCCACACAAGAACTACATGAATGTTCATAAGCAGCAGTACTAACAGGCAAAAAGTGGACACAACCCAAAGGTCCATCAACTGATGAATGAACAAGGGCCTTAGCCGACAATGGAGTACTGTTTGACAATAAAAAGAAATGAAGCACTGATATAAGCTGTAACCAACACAGATGAACCCGGAAAACATTAAGTGAAGCTAGCTAGTCCCAAGGGACCACATGTTGTGTGACTCCATTTATATGAAATATTCGCAAGAGGCAACTCCAGTGAGAGACCAAGTAGTAGACTGGTGGTTGCCTGAGGCTGGGGGCAACGGGTACGGGTTTCCTTTCAGGGTCAGGAAAGCATTCTACTTGATGGCAGCGATGGTTGCACGAGCGTACACAGAGACAGTGAACTGTCAAATGGGTGTCAAATGGGTGACTTTTATGGGATGTGTATTGTACCTCAAAAAGGCTTAAAAAAAAAAACCCAATGGCAGGACACAGATAATGTTCTCAATTCTCGCTTTTGGGCGTACATACTATACATGATCTGAATATTTCAGATCATGTGCTTTGACAACATGTCTAAAAGGCAGAGAAAATGAAGGAAATGCCTAAGTTCAAGTGGTTTGTTAAGTGATCTTTCTGTACAAGTCATCCTGAAATCAAGACAGATTCTTCCCGAAAGTGAAGATGAGAACTAAGACAATTATCTGAAACATTCCATTAAACATTATCTGCTGATTGTATCCAGCTTGCCTCATCGTGGTAATAGAGATATCATTAAAAAACATTGTTTAGCAGGGGACAAAAGTCTCTTGGGGCACCTGGGTGGCTACGTCAGTTAAGCGTCCAATTCTTGCTTTCAGCTCAGGTCATGATCTCACGGTTCATGAGACTGAGCCCACGTTGGCTCTACACTGACAGCATGGAGGCTGCTTGCGATTCTCCCTCTCTCCTCTCTCTGCCCCTCCCCTGTTAACATGCACGCACACACTCTCTCTTGCTCTTTCTCTCTCAAAATAAATAAATCAACTGTAAAATAAGTTTTACATTAAGAAAGAAAAAAGTTTCTCAATTTCTGTGAGGAAGGAGACAAAAGCCTCAACTTTCCTAACTATTACAAGAAAAAAACGTATAACGCAAACAGTAGAATGAAAGTCAGAGTTTACGAAATAAATGTATTGTAAAGATACTAAAATCATAATCAATTAATTATAATGAAAATACAAAAGAAAGCGGTCCATGGAAGTTCGTATCCTAAAACACCTTATATTATTTAACCAGCTGTAAGTTAACTGTTGACAGGTTACATTTACTACATACTTGACTTCTGATTCGACCTAATTTCTTCTTGAGATCCCGTGTCTCATCTTCCAGACGAAGATGTGATATAACCTCCGGGGAAGCGTGTGACATAGACTGTTTCTTCAGAGTATCAGCCAGTTTTTGTTGAAGTTCTCTCACAACTACCTAATAAGACATTTCTGTTACTGATTTTCTAAATCATCTTATTATTTAATTATGTTAATAATAGACAACTCTAGCATGCGTACTTTGAGAAATATCACCACATACATCAATTCACCTTCTTTTATTTTTTTTAATTTTTTTTATCGTTTATTTATTCTTGAGACAGAGAGAGACAGTGCATGAACAGGGGAGGGGCAGAGAGAGAGGGAGACACCGAATCTGAAACAGGCTCCAGGCTCTGAGCCGTCAGCACAGAGCCCGACGCGGGGCTCAAAATCACGGACCGTGAAATCATGGCCTGAGCCGAAGTCGGACGCCTAGCAACCAAGCCACCCAGGCGCCCCAATTCACCTTCTTTTAGCAACACATACACATTCTTGTTCACTGAATTCAGTTAAAGAACAAAAGGTGTTATCTCCCTGCCTAGTCAGGATGATGTCACTTAGATGAATTCAGCCTCACTATCCATTCTCCACTGGTGAATTTGCAAAGCTTCATAACCTACAGAAGTCTCAAAAAGAAACGGGGACATAGTGGGCACAGCAGTCACAAATTCTATATTATGAAAGGTTTTCTCTCTTTTTTTATTGCAGGCTTAAGTTACCGTCAGAATTCCTCACATATCCACTCCTCTGCTCTTATCCTTCTAATAGACTCCTATCTCGGAGTAAAGTAAAGTCATTCCAATGGCCCCTGCTTCCACCCCCCTCCCCTGACCTCAGCTCCTACAGCTCTCTCCCCTACTCACTCCATTCCTGCTAAACAAGAATCCTGCAACCCCTCCTTGGTCTGAAAATGGAGATCCAATGCCAAATTAATAAATCACAGAGAGATACAATTCTCTTTGTACTGGACAAACTTACGCCCACATGACAGTAACTGAGCTTCGAAATGAGCAAATTATTTGTAAAAATATTTAAAATAAGTTATAAACAGCAGTGGGAAGATTACTCAAACATGGCTTTCCTGACACTCACCACAGTTGTCCCAAATTATGATGTAGTGTAAAGTAGATACCTTTAAAGAATTAAGAGGTTGTAGGAACACATGATTTGAGACTGAAAATTGAAATTTATGTGAATAAAAATAAAATCATACCAACTGAAAATGTATAAAAAGCTACCAAAGGAAAAGTACTACCAGAAAGAGCACCTATACTTCATTTCATCTGGGAAATCTGAAGTGACTGTCCAGTTAACTCAATTAATTGGATCTAAGTTTCAAAATACTCATTTTACCTTTGAGCATTTTCATTTACCAGCTCACCACAGTAATAAAATGCGGTGGCAAAGATTACAATTATTATTGTAGGGGGGGCCTGGGTGGCTTTCTCGGTTAAGCAAGCAACTCTTGATTTCGGCTCAGGTCATGAATCTCACAGCTCCTGACTTTGAGAGTCCTGTGTCGGGCTCCACTCTGGCAGTGCAGAGCCTCCTTGGCATTCTCTCTCTCTCTGCCCTTCCCCAGCTCATGTTCTCTCTCCGACTCTCTCTCAAAAGAAACTTAAAAAAAATATTATTATGGCAGTATAAGACTATCATCTAGTAACAGTTTATAACTTAACCTCTTAAAGTTTCATAGGTGACATAGTACCTGTACTCAAATCAAAACACCTCTCAGGTCTAATTTTTATTTGCTGCATACGAGTTATGCTTTTTGTTGATTTATAGTCTTTTTTTTTTTTAATATTCAACTAGATTCACAAGTCAGCCATAATCAAATATTACCTGAGTTTTCTTTCTGGAAATCTGAAAAATTGTTATCTTTCTGGATACTTACTTCTAATTTTCCTTTCTCATTTTTATACTTATACATTCTTTCTTTTAAATGTTTACATTCATCGATTAACTCTTTATTTCTTTCTCCCAGCATAAGACCTTGTTCTCCACGTTTAGCTTTAAGGTATTTTTGGATATTCTGAAACTGGTCTTGCATATTAATCACTAGCTTTTCTTCACTGTCAGCTTGGTTGTGAGCAGCATCTAGTTGCTGTCTAAGCAACATATTTTCACTTTGTAGTTGAGATAACCTTTCCTCGAAGGATTCCTGCTTTGCAATGTATTTATTCACTTTACTTTGTTCCTTCTGATACATGTGTTCAATTTCCATCTTCTGGCATTGTGTTTGGCTTAGGTCCCTTTGTACACATTCTAAAACTAAAGTCTTTTCTCTGAGAGCATCTTTTGTGTGATGGAGCTCAATTTCCAGGGCGTTGAATTTACTTTCATCTTGAGAAAGTTGCCGAGAAAGAACTTCATTGTTATCTTGTAGTTTAGATACATCAAAATTCATCTGGTCCTGTAAGTGACCATCTTCATCTCTTGCTCTCTGGAAAGCAACTTCTAGGTCTCTTCTTGATGTCTGACTCTGATCATGATTGTGTACAGCAGTAGCCAGTCTAGCACGGTATGATTCAACTTCTGCTTCCAGGCTCTCTTTCTTTTGTTTTTCATTCTCCAGTTTAGACTTTAGCATCGTAATCTCAGCAGTCAGAACATTAAGCTGTCCACTATATCGGAATATTGTTTTTGATAATGTTTCCTCATTCTGCTTTATGGTCTTTTGAAGATTGTCATTCTTTTCCTTTACACTTTCAATGTCTTCACAATATTTTGTTTCCTTTCTCTGGTTCTGATTTTTTATGGTGTCTCTTTCCAGTCTTAGCATGGCGATTTCATCCTGCAACATGTGGTTTTTATGCAACAGATCTTGTATTTTCTCACGACTATCAGAAAGCTAAGTAAAACAAAGGACATTTTCAGATCGCATTCAATAAAATGACATTATCATGCTTTTCTTTGAAATTAAAGCACAATCTATGTTTAAACAACGAAAAGGTTACAGGAGGTGCCAGGGTGGCTCAGTTGGTTAAGTGTCTGACTCTTGATTTTGACTCAGGGAATGATCTCACATTCTGTGGGTTCAAGCCCCACATCAGGCTCTGTGCTGACAGTCAGGAGCCTGCTCAGGATTCTCGCTCTCCCTCTCCCTGCCCCTCCTCTGCTTGCGTTCTCTCTCTCTCTCTAATGAATAAAGAAACATAGAAAGAAGAAAGAAAGAAAGAAAGAAAGAAAGAAAGAAAGAAAGAAAGATTACAGTAAGTGAATATCCAACTGGAAAAAAATGAAGCTGGCTCCAAATCTCAAATTTTATACAAGCATAAGTTCCCAAAAGTTCAGAACTTTAACTGAAGATAATGAAGGCATGAAAGTAAAAAAGAATTCGTGAGAAGTTTTCAGAATCTCAGAATTGGAAAAGCCTTTCTCTGATTTACAACAAACCAGAAGGCCTGAAATAAAAGATTAATAACTCTGACTACACTTAAAAATTGAGTTTACAGTAGATATCAAAAACACAGCTACCCCACAGTAAAATCGTCAGCTCTGTATCTACTTGGACAGTTTAAATTTCCTAAAATGCTTTTCTTTCCGAGAATATTTCATAGATATCTACTTTGCTAACATTTCTATAGTCAGTTATAAGAATAGATCTATTGATAACTAAGAAATCTAGGCAATGTATTATAATATAAACACTTCTCCATATATCAAAGAACTCATTTGGTTATCACAATTCTAGAATGGAGACATTAAAACGGTGAGCTGCAGGACTCTCCCCAGGTCTTCTCACTCCACAACTAGTGCTCTTGCACCAACCACTGCTACTTCTCTAGTGTAAATACACAAATATGAAAGAAGTCTTGGATTTCAAACTGCTGACAGGAAATAAGGTGAAATTTATACATCTCTTAGAAAATCATGAAATTACTGCTGCAATACCTTGTATTTCCTCTTCATGTTGAAAATAGTAATAAATATAAAAGAGGGGAAAGACACTCCACTATTTTATTAGGAATAAAATACCTATCAATAAATTGTCATTAAGTGTATACCGTAGCATACCACTGTTTTCAAAAGTTCCTTGTAATGAAAGAGGATGCTACTTGAAGCAAACTGTTACTTTTCTCAAAAGTAGGAGACTTGATACCGAAAATATGATCTGGGAACTGGCTATACTTGTCCTCCTGTCCATTAGCAGAAGTGTTCAACTGATCTATTAATATATCAAGGCAGTGAAGTAACTGTTCAAAACCAAAACACATGTTGCTAGTAGCAATAGTTTTGAGATTAGGGAAAGCTCATCGATTCCTACAGAAAGTAATACAAGCCTCTCCTTTGGATGAGGACATTATGAATGTCACTAGTTGTTGCAGACAAATGCATTTAATCAAGAATATTATTTTATCCAATGAAACAAAAATGCCACCGTCCCCCATGCCCCTCCCCAAAAATATATGTGCTCTTAAAACCCTCTATAGTTTCCGTGATGTACAGTGTTGGGTTTTTAAAATTTATATATACAGACATGGAGAAGAAGTAAAAATAATTAAAAAATAGAATGTATACAAATACATACACACATGTACTTCAAAATAACTAAAGAAGATATTTCAGAATTCGTTTTCTTATGAGCCATTTCTAGCACCTTTTGCTTGTAAAAGTGATTGTTTACACTTCCATCTTGTAATACTCTGGCCTTCTGTTCTGGAGAAAGTTGCCATTGTCACTGCACTTTTCTACAACCTGGAGATACATTTCATCACGATTTTGGTCTCATACCGTTAAAAAAAAAATTTAAAAGCTGAAGAGGAAAGCTTTAAACAAATGTTCCAAGGAACATGATCCCATGTTTTAATTTATTTTAAACCTAAATAATATATATTGAATCAAAGGGATACCATAAAATATATGTATAATACACTATATAGTATTGATGGAAATATACAATTTTTTCTCAAAAAGTAATTTACCTGATTCAAATTATCTTTTGCGGCCTTCAATTCCATGTTTTGTGTTCTAAGAGCGAGTTCAAATTCTTGTTTTGTTTCAACTTCTTTCTGATATTGGTCTTCTATTCTTCTTAACTTCTCCCTAATTTTTTCATACAACATATCAGCATTTCTTCTTTTTTCTTCCTCTTGTTTTAAAGTAAATCTGCAATTTAATGTGCTTATTTTAAAATTTGTTTTGTTAGAAATAAAAAGTTCCTCTTATGATCTGGTTCCACATATGTTGGCTTACTGTCCAAATGAAATTTCTATGTTCTCAAGTTTTTTGTTTTTTGTTTTTCTTTCTAGGGCTCATGTTTTTAATTTGTCACTTCAATCTCTTCCAAAACATATATACCGTTGAAAAGAAGCAAGGACAAAGCGTTATGCAACTTAGTTACTTTTAGTCAGTAATAACTCTGGTAGATGTTGTAGGAAAGAAGTTTGAAATTATTCAAGAAAGTGAGAGTTGAAAATTACCCCTTTTCCCACAGGTATAATTATTCCTCCACAGGACAGATAATTCAGTTACTCATTAAAAAGAGAAGTTGCTGTTTAGAAACAAGTTTATCAATTCACTGGAAATACAATTTCCACTCGACGAAACATTACAGGTACCTCCCAAAATGATGTGCAGTGTAAGAGAGCATCTGCGGATGTTGTTTACACAACATACACGTGCAGATTACTGTCATCCAAGACTAGACTAGCAAGTCTAATATCTGTTGCCCTATACTTTTTGTTTCTTCTTCCACAACACTTGCAACTTACCTTGTTGATGATTACCTACTTTATGAATCACTTAAAAATCCCTTCTAGAACAACACAGGATACATATCAATTAAGTACACAATAGAGAGTAATATAAGCTTTCAGCATACACTTTTGAATTAATTTTATCTACCTATGACAGAGATGTTGGAAAAACTTATCAGCAATCACTTTCCGTATCACTTTTTTAAAAAATGTTTATTCATTTTTGAGAGAGAAAGGGAGAGCCCATGCAAACAAAGGAGGGGCAGAGAGAGAGAGAGAGAGGGAGACAGAAAATCCGAAGTGGGCTCTGCACTGACAGCAGAGACCTCAATGCGGGGCTCGAACTCACGAACCCTGAGATCATGACCTGAGCCAAAGTCAGACGCTTGAATGACGGAGCCACCCAGGCACCCCCATTTTCCTTTGTTTAAATTTTTTATTGAGGGAGAGATGACACAAGTGAACGAGGGCAGAGAGAGAGAAAGAGAGACAGAATCCCACGAGGGGCAGAGAGCAAGGGAGAGACAGAGAGAGAGAGAAGAGGGGCTCACCCGAAGTGGGGCTCGTGCTCACCCAAAGCAGGGCTTGAGCTCACCCAAAGCCGGGCTCAAACTCACGAGATCATCCCCTGAGCCGAAGCCAGATGCTTAACCAACTGAGCCACCCAGGCACCCCCACTTTACCTTTTAACCCCTGCATGTGAAGAATCAAATGGAATCAATTTGGGGGAATTTTACTGTCTTGAGAAAAATGACCATTTTATACTCTGTTGGTAGGTACAGAAATTAATATAAGCTTTCCTGAGAGCAATTTAAAAATATGGATCAAAGACCTTTTTTAAATTTTTTATACTTTAACCAAACTATATTATATTGAAGAATTTATTGCAAGTAACCAGAAATGTAGGAACAGATTTATATAAAAGACATTCTTGACAGCACTAATTAAAATACAGAAAGATGAAAAAACAAGCAGAATTCAATCTGTTAAATAATGATGTTTCTTGGACTATGGTGGACTTTTCCATGGCCATTAAAATTGCGATTTGGAATAGACATTAAATTATTAGAAGTATTCACTGTTAAGAACGTGCTGTGTTATTTCCAAGAATCTCACACTTCACAACACTAAAGAAGTTTTCTTTCCTGGAAAATCCTATAACGTTACAAAACTGCCCCTACACATCTGTCATACAAAAGTAAAGAGTTCAAATATTTCTTTAAAACCGAGATGCTATACCTCAAACTGCATACTTCATGTTCCCATTCCACTTTTTGATGCTCTAACCATGATGTCACGTCTTTGGCTTCTTGTAGCTCGTTTTGTAGTGCACTAACCGTTTTTTCCATTTTTTTAATTTTTCCCGTAAGTCGTTTACAGTGATTTTTGTTAAGTTTCCTTAATCTTTCATAAGAAACAAGTATATTTTGGATTTTTAAGAAGCCAGCAGAATCTGCATCAGAGAAGAAACAGAAACAGAAATAAAATATATGAGTACTTCTTGCATATACAGGACGGTGCATCTTCAATTCACTCATTCACACATCGAATAAATATATACCTTCAATGTAAGACATTATACTCAGCTCTACAGATACACTAGAGAAGACCCCTGGTTCGCGATTAGCTTAAAGTTTGGTGAAGGAGAAAGACAACTCAAATGACAAGTCTAAATTCAGATAGTTCCTATCAGAAAACAGAGTTCTGTGATCATAACTTGATCCAGATTGGGCCCAAGAAAGATAGATTTCCCTGAGGAAGAGGTAACTCTACTGAGGAGTGAAGGATGAGCAGGAGGCAACTAAGCAAAGGAGGAAGACAAGCACTCTCGACAGTCTAGAGCATGTGCCGAAGTTCCACTGTAACCTGCTTCTGGCCAACATGGAGTAACACATACTGATTGATCTTCCTACCTGAAGCAGGCAAAACCAAAACAGACAAATTACAATTTTAACATGATTTTCAAGACACAGAACTTCAGACAATGAAGGACAATGATCCCTGAAAACAAAACACGTTAGCCTAACACATGCCCAAGCTCACTGCCTTGGGAGAGTTTTCAGGCTACGACCCAGGAGACATAAATGACTTAAATAGACTCCTCCAGACTCCTTGAGTCGAGGTGACGAAACTGAGAGTCTGGTGAATTCAAGGCACATAGAGATGACAGGTCAGCATCCAGGAGAGGAGAAAGCAGAACACAGAAAGAACCCTGGACATCTGCAGAGGGTCCCCTTTGGCTACTCAGCAGAGTAACAACCAATGCATACATGGAAGGAAGTCATCAAGGGAAAAAAATCTGAAAAGATAGAGGAAACACTGCCTGGTGCTCCCAACAGCACAAGGGACAGTATCTATTCACATTAGCTAGGATAGAAAAACTCATAATTTGCTTTAGGCTGATCACCACTCTGGATTCATCCAACAATTCGTAATAGCAACACTAAAGGATCCATCTGTTTGTAAGTAACCTAACGATATCTCCAAACAAAGCATGAAAAGATAACTAGAGGCATAGAAGCTATTGTTTTAAAAACCAAATAGCACTTACAGACATGTAAATTATGTTAGACATGAACAATACGATGGACAGGAATAAACACATATGAGACATCACAAAACAAAAGACTGAAGTTTAACATTGGCAACCCGGGAGACAACTTCAAGGGGGAAATACACAATTGCCCAAAGAGGCAGGGGAAAGGGAGAGGAAAAAAAATGGCCCAAATCTTCCTAAACTTCATGAAAACTATAATCCCACTGACCCAGGAAGGATCTGTCTAGGAAAGAAGAGATGGAAGTCAACTATTGTAATTTTCCTAAACTATATACGATGTGGTATAACATTAATGGAAGCTAGACTGTGATGTTTAACCCCCAGACTATAAAACCTAAACCAACCACCACAATAGCCAAACTGAAAAGTTCTAGCTAGGAAGCCTAAACAAATAAGTGAATAAGTGAATAAATAAATAAATAATAAATGGATAACACTGAATCATAAAAATGACTCGGTTAAAAGAAAGCGGAAAAAGAGAGAACAGGAACAAGGGGCAGATAGGACAAATGCAAATCAAACAGCATGATGACAGATTCAAATCAACTCTGTCAATAATCACAGCAAATGAAAATGGTCTAAAAGCCTCAACTAAGATGCAGAGTGTCAGAATGGATAAAAACGGAAGACTCGGCTATATGCTACCTATACAAAATGCACTTCAAATGTCAAGACAGAAATTTGTTCAAAAGACAGAAATATGACATAGCACACTAACACTTGACCAAAGAAGGCTGAGCTAGAGTGGCTATATGAATACCAGACAACACAGTTCCAAAACAAAAAATTATTACCAGCAATAAACAACAGGTCATTGTATAATCATAAAAGGGTCAATTAAGAGCAATCTTAAATGTTCATGGATCCGTTAATAGCTTCAAAGTACCTGAAGCAAAAATTGATAGAACCGAAAAGAGAAATAGGCAAATTCACAATTATAGTCTGATATTTCAATAGGCACAACATCAGCAAGGACACAGTAGACTTGACCGCCACTAGTCTTCCCAAGGATCCATGGAACACTTACCAAAAGAGACGATACTCTGGGTCATAAAATAACTCTTAATAAAAGGAAGAAGTCAAGAGGCCTGAAGTCATAAAAGTGTGTCCCTTGACCACAAAGCAATCAAATCAGAAATCAAGAACAAAAATATCTCTGGAAAACACTCAACTATTTGCGAACTACAGAACACATCGAAATATCCCCTGGGTCAAAGAACTAATGAAAAGAGAAAAAAATTAGAAACGATTCTGAACTGTATGAAAATGAAACCACAGTAGAATTTGTAGAGTCCTGCTTTAGTAGCACTCACATGAAGACTGATGGCACTGAATGTATACATTAAAAAAGAAGAGGGAAGTGCGATGCTCCTTGCTGCCTTTGTGGCTCCTCCCCTGCTTCCCAGGCGCCCCTCCCCACCCTGCTCCTGTGGCAGTTGGAGAGCTAGAACTTTGTTCACCTGCCCACAGAGCTGGCTTTCAGCCTGGTAGGGGCGGGGTGCACCACCTGCCCGGAATTGAAGGTGGGGGAGTAGCTGCAGGAGGCGACCACCCTACTCTGAGGTGGGCAGGGGCCATACCCCCGCCCCCTGCTCCCCCAGCCCCTGCCAACCCCCCCCCGCCGCCCCACGGCCCCCTACGCCACTCCCCACCCCGGCCACCCCACCCACGCCAAACCCCGCCCCCGCACTTCCAGCCACCTCACCCCCCCCCGCCACCCACCCCCCCACCACCGCCGCCCCCCACTCTACTGCCACCCCCCACCCCCGCCGCCATCCCTGACCCTCCCGCCACCCACCACCCCCGCCACCTCCCCGCCCTAACCAACCCCTGACCTTGCCACCGCTCTCCTCCGCCCCCACCACACCCCCTCCCCCCATGCCCCGGGCCCCCCCACCACACCACCCGCGCCAACCCCTGCCCTTGCCACCCCCCGCCACCCCGTCCCTGCCGCGCCCCCCCTCCGAACCCGCCACCCTCCCCCCTTCTGCTGGACCCAGAGGCGGCGACAGTGGCAGAGGCATGGGCCCTTCTGGAAGGGAGAGCCCAATGTCTGTGCACCTGTCTCCCCTCCCTTCCTCTCCACCCCTGCCATGGGTTTTGTGTTCTAGCTCCCCATCTTTTTCTGATTACCTACATCATCACCCTTCTTCCGGCCAGCCTCGTGTCCCAGCTTCTTGCCACAGTTTCTCTCACTTATGCCTCAGTTACTCAGGCTCTTTTTACCCTAGTCCTGCCAGAGACTTCGCACAACCAGCAGCACTTAATAGTCTCTTTCATGGGATGTCCCCGTCCTTCCCCTCTCCCCACATCCTATTCGGGGCTGATGGCAGCCAGGAAGCCTTCCTATTGCGTTTACCGGCAGTTTCCACCTGGCCCTGACGCTTGGCGCAGATCAAATCCACCATGCCCACGCTGCGAAGGGCCCCTAGGAGAACCACTTGTCCCATGGTGGTATTGGACAAGATGTTCTCTGTTTTTCTGGGGTTGTTTATTTTAGTCTGAATATTTGTTACTTTCCACCGCTATACTTTACAAAGGTATGTTCTGGTCGCATGACAAGGAGTTAGAAATGAGCCAGAGACCCTTTGCAGGTAAGGAGATGACTTCGACATTTAGGATTAAAGGAAGAAAGGAGAAACAGAATGTTAAGAAGGTTATATTGCTCAAAGTATTTTGATATCTTTTGTGATCTGAGGAAGTACAGATTACTGACCCTACACAGATTGACCCTTTGGGAGAAAATTTCATGATGCTTGATTCGCTCTTGGAGTAACGTAAACACAAGTTCTCAAACCTGCATATTCTCTCAGCTGGAATCAGCTGTATATCTGAATGTTCACTTCCATCAGAACTTGTATAAGAGAAAGAATGGGAGTCTGGTTCAACAAAAATGACTACGTCCGGGACCTGAAAAGGGTCATTCTGGTTCCTAATAGTGTATATGGCCATTTTAGTGGGCACAGATCAGGATTTTTACAGTTTACTTGGAGTATCCAGCACTGCAAGCAGTAGAGAAATAAGACAAGCTTTCATGAAATTGGCATTGAAGCTACATCCTGATTAAAAAAAAAAAACAAAAAAACAAAAAACAAGAATAACCCGGGGTGCCTGGGTGGCTCAATCAGTTGAGCGTTCACCTTCCGCTCGCTCGGGTCATGATCTCACAGGTCGTGGGTTGGAGCCCCGCATCGGGCTCTGTGCTGATGCCTTGGAGCCAGGGGCCTGCTTTGGATTCTGTGTCTCCCTCTCTCTCTCTGTCCCAGCCCACTTGCATTCTGTCTCTGTCTGTCTCAAAAGTAAATAAACATTGGGGCGCCTGGGTGGCGCAGTCGGTTGAGCGACCGACTTCAGCCAGGTCACGATCGCGCGGTCCGTGAGTTCGAGCCCCGCGTCAGGCTCTGGGCTGATGGCTCAGAGCCTGGAGCCTGTTTCCGATTCTGTGTCTCCCTCTCTCTCTGCCCCTCCCCCGTTCATGCTCTGTCTCTCTCTGTCCCAAAAATAAATAAATGTTGAAAAAAAAATTTAAAAAAAAAAGTAAATAAACATTAAAATCAATCAATCAATCAATCAATCCACCAAACAAACAAATGAATAACCCTAAAGTACGGAGTGGTTTTTCAAAAATAAATAGAGCATATGAGGTACTCAAAGATGAAGATCTGTGGGAAAAGTATGACAAATATGGAGAAAAGGGACTTGCAGATAATCCAGAAAATGGCCCGTATGAAAGCTGGGATTATGGTTGTTATGATTTTGGTATTTATGACGATGATCCTGAAAGCAGAACATTGGATAGAAGAGAACTGGATGCTGCTGTTAATTCTGGAGAACTGTGGTTTGTGAACTTGTACTCCCCAGGATGTTCACACTGCCATGAATTAGCTCCCACATGGAGAGACTGTGCTCAAGAAGTAGATGGATTACTTCGAATTGGTGCTGTTAACTGTGGTGGTGATAGAATGCTTTGCCGAATGAAAGGAGTCAACGGATCTCCCAGCCTCTTCCTTTTCAGGTCTGGAACGGCCACAGTGAAATATCATGGTGACAGATCAAAGGAAAGTTTGGTGAGTTTAGCCATGCAGTGTGTTAGAAGCACGGTGACAGAATTATGGACAGGAAATTTCGTTCACTCCATAGAAAGTGCTTTTGCTGCTGGTGTTGGCCAGCTGATCACTTTTTGTTGCCAAGGAGGAGATTGTTTAACTTCATAGACATGACTCAGGCTCAGGGGCGTGTTGGATAGTGTTGTTAATGTAGGATGGATGGACTGTGCCACCCAGGACAAACTTTGTAAAACTTTGGTATTATGACAAGTACTACTGCCTATTTTCCTCCTGGCGCCACATTAAATAACAGAGAGAAAAGCAGCGTTTTGGTCCTTAATTCATTGGATGCTAGAGAAATATATTTGGAAATCGTGCATAGTCTTCCAGATTTTGAACTGCTTTCGGCAAATACACGAACGGGTCGATTGGCTCGTCGTTGGTGGCTCTTACTGTTTAGTTTTGGCAAACATGAAAATTCAAATGATCCTGAGTTGAAGAAACTCAAAACTCTACTCCAAAGTGAACATATGCAAGTTGGCAAGGCTGACTGTGCCTCTGCACCAGACATCTGTAGTAATCTCTCTCTATTTCGGCCATGTCTAGCAGTATTTAAAGGACAAGGAACCAAAGAATATGAAATTCATCACGGAAAGAAGATTCTATATGATATACTGGCATTTGCCAAAGAAAGTGGTAATTCTCATGTTGCCACGCCTGGACCTCAAAATTTTCCTGCCGATGACAAGGAACCGTGGCTTGTTGATTTGTTTGTGCCATGTTGTCCACCATGTCGAGCTTTATTGCCAGAGTTACGCAAAGCCTCAAAGCATCTGTGTGGTCAGCTTACGTTTGGTACACTAGATTGTATGGTTCACGAGGGACCCTGTAACACATAAAACATTCAGGCGGATCCAACAACAGTGGTATTGAACCAATCCAAGGTTCATGAATATGGAAGACATCACTCTGCTGAACAACAGATCTTGGAATTCATAGAGGATCTTAGGACTCCTTCAGTGATCTCCCTGACGCCCGCCACTTTCAATGAACTAGTTAAACAAAGAAAACATGATGAAGTCTGGATGGTTGACTTCTACTCCCCATGGTGTCATCCATGTCAAGTCCTAATGCCAGAATGGAAAAGAATGGCCCGGACACTAACAGGACAGTTATTGTGGGCAGTATAGACTGCCAACAGTATCGTTCTTTTTGTGCCCAAGTAAATGTTCAGGGATACCCTGAGATAAGATTTCCCCCCCACACCAAATAAAGCTTTTAAGTATCACAGTTACAAGGGTTAGAAGAGAGATTAGGGGTCTAGGATTTCTACCTCAAGCATCCACAGATCTAATGCCTCAGACTTTCGTTGAAAAAGTTGTGCAAGGGAAAAATCACTGGGGGATTGAATTCTATGCTCCTTGGTGTGGACCTTGGCAAATTTTTGCTCCCGAGTTTGAGCTCTTGGCTAGGATGATGAAAAGAAAAGTGAAAGCTAGAAAAGTCGACTGTCAGGCTTACGCTCAAGCATGCCAGAAAGCTGGCCTCAGAGCCTATCCGACTGTTAAATGTTATCCTTACGAAAAAGCAAAGAGAAACATTTGGGGAGAGCAAACAGATGCCAGAGATGCAAAAGCGATCACTGCCTTAATATATGAAAAACTGAAAAATCTCCACACTCATGGAAAGAGAGATAAGGATGAACTTTAATGATGTGAAGATGAAGAAAAAAGAGAAAAGGAATTCTAACACATGGCATCAGAGGATCATCTTTGTAGGATGTTGCTACATTCTGGGTTGGAATAAAGGAACATTATCTCAGAAATGTAATCGCACCGTCTGAATTCTGTACAACATTGGTATAAATGAAGGGTCTGCAAGCTTTTTCTGTAAAAGGCCAAACTGTAAATATTTTAGGCTTTGTAGACCATGTACATCTGTCACATAGTCCTTTGTTTTTGCTTTGTTTACAACCCTTTAAAAAGTCTGAAAACTTTTCTTGGCTCAGGGCCATACACAAACAGGCCAAGCCACATTCAGTCCATGGGCCACAGATTGCTAAGCCCTGGAAATGATACTAAACCTGCCTGGCTCAAGCAGGAACCTGCTCTGTCATGTACATACACGTCTAGGGTCTATTCCTTAAAGTTTTGTGGCTGGCCTGAAAGGAAATAACTTGGTATTTAGTTACCTGTCTTAAAAACTGTGTGAAATGGCCACCATGTGGCCAGGAGATACCTGATTTTCATGCTGTATTTTAGTGAAGAGAGTTTCTTCTTTTTTCTTTCTGAAGGTTGAAGAACTGAATTTAATTTTTCACAATTGAGAAAAATTTTGGTAAAATAACTCCAATAGATTTCTACAGCATCTGGAAGAAGAAGGAGAAGAAAGAAGAAGAAGAAGGAGAAGAAGAAGAAGAAGAAGAAGGAGAAGAAGAAGAAGAAGAAGGAGAAGAAGAAGAAGAAGAAGAAGAAGAAAAGAAGAAGAAGAAGGAGGAGGAGAAGGAGGAGGAGGAGAATGGGAAGGGGACGAAGAAGGAGGGGAAGAAGAAGGAGAGGAAGAAGAAGAAGAGGATGAGGAAGAAGAGAGGTCTGTTGGTTCCATCTTTAGAAACTAGAAAAAGAAAACAAATTAAAGCCAAACCAAGCAGACAAAAGGAACTAATAAAACTCAAAGAGAAAATCACATGAAAGAAAGCAGAAAAATGATAGAGAATAATCGATGAAACTAAATGCTTTCAGGAGGTGAAAAACAGGGTTAAATTTCTACCAAGACTGATCCTGAAATGAAGAGAAACAAAGGAAATATTAACAATATATCAGAAATTAGTACTGTGCCATTACTAGAGATTCACAGATACTAAAAATATGACAAAGTAATATTATGAACTTTATATAATTAATCTGAAAACTCAGATGCAGTGGGTAAATCCATGGAAGACAGAAATTAGCAAAGCTCAATCAAGAATAAGGGGTACCTTGCTGGCTCAGTTGGTAGAGCATGTGACTCTTGATCTCTGGATTGTGATTTCAAGCCCCATGTTGGGTGTAAAGATCGCTTAAAAATAAAATACAGTAAAATGAAATGAAATGAAATGAAATGAAATGAAATGAAATAAAAAATAAAATAAAGGAAAAAAAAGAATAGATTAGCTACCTAACTCTATATCTATAAAAGAAACTGAAGTCTTAGTTAAAGATCTTTCCACACAAAACAATTTCAGGGCCAAGTGGCTACTCTGGTAAATTCAACCAACATTTTAGGAACAGATGTCATCTATTCTACACAGTCTCCCCCAAAAGTGGAGAGGAGAAATATTTCTCCCCTCATTCTATAATGCTAGCATTACCTGAAACCAAAATTAGACAAAGATACTATAAGAAAGAAAATTCTGTCATAAGCATGGGAGCAAAATTTCTGAAGAAACCATCCACAAATCAAATCTAACACTACATTAAAGAGGGGGTGAGTCAACATGACAGAGAAGTAGGGGGACGTGAAATTACCGCATCCCTCAAACACAGCAGTGAGGCAAGAAGACGTGGAAATCTAGGAATCCAGGCTACAGAGTGACATAAACATCTCCAGGGGCCCAGGGGGACAACTTGCCAGGTCATGGAGATTTTTAATCTATTTTTTCTGCACCTCTTCTGTATCTCCTTCTTCTTTATTTTCCTCTCTCTCTCTCTCTCTGTCTCTCTGTCTCTCTCTCTCTCTCTCTCTCTCTCTATCTATCTCTTTTCCCTCCTTGGATTAAGTTGTATAGTATCTCTGATTCTCTGCCTGGTCAATTTTTTGTGTCTTCTCTTTTCCCTTGCCCCTGTCATTTCTCCCTTTGTATGGGATAAGACAACTTCCATCACCCCCCCCCCCACTGTTTAAATTCGTTTCCAAGGTTACATTATGAACAAATCTAAGCACACCTAGTGGAATGGCCAACCCACCAATAGGAGTAGGGAAATAAAGCAACCAGAGTCACAACAAGAGAGAGCATGAAACACACTCCAAAAATACCTGTTGAAGGGCCAGGCCCTGGACAGCATATGACTCCTTTTAAAAATAGTAGTGCTCTCAGGTGCAGGACACATGACAACTAGGTAAACACATAAAGTACTGAACACTGATGAAATGGACGAATTCTCCTCAAAAGGAACTCCAGGAAGAAATGACAGCTAGAGAACTGCTCAAAACAGATATAAACAATAAATATACCGGTTCAAGAATTTAGAATAATAGTTGTAAGATTAACAGCTGAGCTTACAAAAAAAGCATAGAAGACAGGAAAGAATCTATTGCTGCAGGGATCAAGGAACTGAGAAATAGTCACAACAATGAAGAAATATTGTAAATAAGATGCAAAATAAACTAGATGCAGTAATAGCAAGGATGGAGGAAACAGAGGGTAGAATAAGTGACATAGAAGATGAAATTATCGGGGCGCCTGGGTGGCGCAGTCGGTTAAGCGTCCGACTTCAACCAGGTCACGATCTCACGGTCCGTGAGTTCGAGCCCCGCGTCGGGCTCTGGGCTGATGGCTCAGAGCCTGGAGCCTGTTTCCGATTCTGTGTCTCCCTCTCTCTCTGCCCCTCGCCCGTTCATGCTCTGTCTCTCTCTGTCCCAAAAATAAATAAACGTTGAAAAAAAAAAAAAGATGATGAAATTATGGAAAATGATGAAGCCAAGAAAAAGGGTGATAAGAAAATATTAGACCATGAGGGGAGTATTAGAAAACTAAGTGATTCAATGAAATGTAATAATATCCATATCATCAAAGTTCCAGCATAAGAGAGAGAAAAGGGCAGAAGGTTTACTTAAACAAATTATAGGTGACAACTTCCTTAATCTGGAGAAGGAAGCAGACATCCAAATCCAGCAGGCACAGACAACTCCCTTCAGATTCAACAAGGATAGGTCTTCTCCACAGCATATCATAGTGAAACTGGCAAGTTACAAAGAGAAAGAGAGAATTCTGAAAGCAGCAAGGGACAAACGGGCCTTAACCTACAAGGGTAGACACATATGGGTAGTAGCAGACCTGTCCACTGAAACTTGGCAGGCCAAGAGGGGATGGTAGGAGAAAGTCCATGTGTTGAATAGGAAAATATGCAGCTAAGAATCCTTTCTCCAGCAAGGCTGTCATTCAGCATAGGAGAGATAAGCTTTCCCAGAACAACAAAAACTAAAAGGGCTCATGACCACTAAACCAGCCCTGCAGGAGATCCTCAGGAAGACTATGTGAATGGAATGTCGCCAAGTCTACAAAGGACCAGAAACATCACCACAAGCATGAAACCTACCGACAACACAATGACACTAAATCCATATCTTTAAATAATCACTCTGAATGTGAATGGACTAAATGCCCCTATCGAAACACACAGGGTATTGGGATGGATTAAAAACAACAACAACAAAATCCATCTATATGCTGTCTACAAGAGACTTATTTTAGACATGAGGACACCATTAGATTGAAGGTTAGGGGATGGAGTACCATGTATTATGCTACTGGAAGTCAAAAGAAAGCTGGAGTAGCCATACGTAGATGAGATTTCAAACTACAGACTCTAACAAGAGATGAAGAACGGCAATACGTCATAGTTAAGGGATCTATCCATCAAGAAGAGCTAACAATTGTAAATGTTGGTGGCCCCAACTAGAGACCCCACAAATATATACATTGATTAATCACAAACATAAGCAATCTTATTGATAATCATATGGAAATTGTAGGTGACTTTAATACTCCCTTGCAACAATGGACAGATCATCTAGGCAGAAAATCAATAAAGAAACAAAGGCTTTGAATGATACACTGGACCAGAGGGATTTGACAGACCTATTCAGAACTTTTCATCCAACAGCAGCAGAATACACATTCTTCTCGAGTACACGTGGAACATTCTCCAAAACAGATCACACAGGGGGTCACAAAACAGCCCTCAATAAATATAAAAGAACTGAGATCATACCATGCATATTTTCAGATCACAACACTATGAAACTTGAAATCAAACAAAAGAAAAAGTTTGGAAAGCTTCTGAATGCATGGAGGTTAAAGAACATCCTATTGGAGAAAGAATGGGTCAACCAGACGATGAAAAGAGAAATTAAAAAAATATGGAGGCAAACGAAAATGAAAACATGACAGTCCAAACCCTTTGGGATGCAGCAAAGGCAGCCCTAAAAGGAAAACACATTGCAATCCAGGCATTTCTCAAGAAATAAGAACAATCCAAAATACAAAATCGAACCTCACACCTAAAGAAACTAGAAGAAGAAGAGCAAAGAAACCCTACAGCCATTAGAAGAAATAATAAAGATTAGAGCAGAAATAAACACCATAGAATCCAAAAAAAAACCAAAAACCAAAAAACAAAACGCAAAACACAAAACAGTAGAACAGATTGGTGAATCTAAGAGCTGCTTTTTTTTTTTAACGAATAAATAAACTTGATAACCCCTTAGCCAGCTTTCTCAGAAAGAAATGAGAATCCAAAGAGATGAAATCATGAATGAACGAGGAGAGATCACAGTCAACACCACAGAAATTCAATTATTAGACAATACTATGAAAATTTATATGCCAACAAACTGGACAACCTGGAAGAAATGGACAAATACCTAGACAACCACACACTACCCAAACTCAAATGGGAAGAAATAGAAAATTTGAACAGACCCATAACCAGCGAAGAAATTCAATCAGTTATCAAAAATCTCCCAACGAATAGGAGTCCTGGGCCAGAAGTCTTCCCAGGGGAATTCTACAAGACATTGAAAGCAGAGTTAATACCTCTACTTTTCAAGCTGTTGAACAAAGAAATGGAAGAAAAGCTTCCGGACTCATTCTGTGAAGCTAGCATTACCTTGATTCCCAAAACAGATAGAGACCCCACTAAAAAGGAGAATGACAGGCCAATGTTCCTGATGAACATGGATGCCAAAATTCTTAACAAGATACTAGCAAATCCAATTCGGCAGTGTATGAAAGAATTCTTCACCATGATCAAGTGGGATTCATTCCTGGGCTACAGGGCTGGCTCAATATTCGCAAATCAATCAAAATGATACATCACATTAATAGAAGAAAGGATACGATCATCCATATGATCCTGTCAATAAATGCAGAAAAAAACATTTGATAAACTACGGCATCCTTTGTTAAGAAAAACCTTCAAGAAAGTTGGGATAGAAGGAACATACCTTAACATCATAAAAGCCATATATGAGAAGCTCGCTGCTAATATCATCCTCAATGGGGAGAAACAGAGAACTTCCCGCCCCCCCCCCCCACAGGAGATAAGGAACATGAAAGGGATGTCCACTCTCACCAGTGTTGTTTACCATACTGTTGGAAGTCCTAGCCTCAGCAATCACAACAAAATGAAATAAAACTCATCCAAATTGGCAAAGAAGAAGTTACACTTCAACTTTTCGCAGATGACATGATACTCTACATGGAAAACCCGAAAGACTCCACCAAAAAGCTGCTCGAACTGATACATGAATTCAGCAAAGTCACACGACACAAAAATCAACACACAGAAATTGATTGCACTTCTATATACCAATAATGAAGCCACAGAAAGAGAAATCAAGAAACTGAGCTCATTTACAATTACACCAAGAACCATAAAATGCCTAGGAATCAACCTAACCAAAGATATAAGAGATTGTATCCTGAAAACTATAGAAAAAATATCAAAGAAATTGAAGAAGACACAAAGAAATGGAAAAACATTCCATGCTCACGGACTGGAAGAAGAAATATTATGAAAATGTCGATACGACCCAAAGCAATCTACACAGTCAATGCAATCCCAATCAACATTGCACTGGCACTCTTCTCAGAGCTAGAACAAACAATCCTAAAATTTGTATGGAACCACAAAAGATCCCAGATAGCCAAAGTAATGTTGAAAAAGAAAACCAAAGCTGGAGGCGTCACAATCGCAGACTTTAGCCTCTACTACAAAGCTGCAATCATCAAGAGAGTATACTATCGGCACAAAAAGAGACACAAAGGCGAATGGAATAGAATAGAGAATCCAGAAATGGACCCACAAATGTATGGCCAACTAAACCTTGGCAAAGCATGAAAGAGTATCCAATGGAAAAAAGATAGGCTCTTTAGCAAATGGTGCTGGGAGAGCTGGACAGCACCATGCGGAAGAATGAAACTGGACCAGTTTCTTACACCATACATAAACTCAAAATGGATGAAAGACCTCAATGTGAGAGAGGAAACCGTCAAAACCCTAGAGGAGAACACAGGCCACAACTTCTTTGACCTTGGCCACAGCAACTTCTACTCAACACATCTCTGAAGGCAAGGGACATAAAAGCAAAATTGGACTATTGGGACCTCATCAAGGTAAAAAGCTTCTGCACTGCAAAGGAAACAATCCACAAAATTAAAAGGCACCAATGGAACGGGAGAAGATATTTGCAAATGACATAAAGGATTAGTATCCATACTCTATAAAGAATTTACCAAACTCAACACCTGAAAAACAAATAATCCAGGGTAAGAATGGGCAGAAGACATGAATAGACACTTTTCCAAAGAAGACATCCAGATGGCCAACAGGCACATGAAAGGATGTTCAAGGTCGCTCATCATCAGGGAAATACAAATCAAAACCACATTGAGATACCACCTCACACCAGTCAGAGTCGATAAAACTAACAACACAGGAAACAACAGATGTTGGTGAGGATGTGCAGAAATGGGAACTCTCTTGCACTGTCGGTGGGAATGCAGGGTTGGTGCAGCTGCTTTGGAAAACAGTGTGGAGGTTGGTTCCTCAAAAAATTAAAATAGAATTACCCTACAACCCAGGAATTGCACTACTAGGCATTTACCCAAGGGATACAGGAGTGCTGATTCATAGGGGCACATGTACCCCCACGTGTACAGCAGCACTATCAACAATTGCCATATTATGGAAAGAGCCCAAATGTCCACCAACTGATGAATGGGTAAAGATGATATGGTTTATATATACGATGGCTATTACTTGGCAGTGAGAAAGAATGAAATCGTGCCATTTGCAACAACATGGATGGAATTGGAGGGTAGTATGTGAAGTGAAATAAGGCAGTCAGAGAAAAACAGATATCATGTTTTCACTCATATGTGGATTTTGAGAAACGTAACAGAAAAACATGGGGGAACAGAAGAGGGAAAAATCTTTTCAGACAGGGAGGCAAACCATGAGAAACTTTTAAATGCAGAGAACAAACTGAAGGTTCATGGAGGGGTGGGGGAAAGGGGAGAATGGGTGATGGGCATTGAGGAGGGCACTTGTTGGGATGAGCACTGGGTGTTGTATGTAAGTAATGAATCATGGGAATATACTCCCAAAGCCAAGAGCACAATATATACACTGTATGTTAGCTAACTTGACAATAAGTTATATTTAATTAATTAATTAATTAAACTATAGCCATGTGTGTGTGTGGGGGGGTGGAATCTAACAATACACTAAGGGATAATTTGTTATGACCAAATGGTGTTTATCCAAAAAATGCAGAGTTGGTTTAAGATTCGAAAACCAATTAGTGTTATTCACCATATTAACGAACTTTTAAAAAAGGAAAATTATATGATCATCTCCGTAGGTAAAATAAGTCCCTTGTCAAAATTCAACATCCCATTCCAGATAAAAACTTTCAGCAATCCTGGAATACAAGGGAACTTCAATATGACTTAAAACAAAACAAAACAAAACAAGTCATGATAACTCTACAGCTAACGTTACATGTAATGGTAAAAAACTGAATGCATTTCCTAGAAGATCAGGAAGAAGACAAGAATGACATTCACTGAATGACTTCTTCTCTTCAGCACTATACTAGCAGTTCTAGCCAACGCAATCAAACAAGAAAAAGCAACAAAGGACATCCAAATAGAAAATGAAGTGAAACTGTCTCTATACAATGACATGGTCACAAAATAGAAGTTGGCAAACTCCCACCTGTGGGCCACGTTACTTGTTTTGGTAAATTAAATTTTGTCAAAATACAGCCATGTCCATTAATGTATGCAGTATCTATTGACTGCCCTTATAGTACAATGACAAAGCTGTTTAGTTGCGACAGAGAATGTATTGGCTACAAGTCTACAATATTTACCATTGTTAGTAAAATAGTAATTAAAAATGAATTTTAATGAACTTTGCTTATGTAGAAAATCTGACAGAATTAAGAAAAATGCTACTAGAATTAATGAATTTATAGCGGCACATGGATGACTCAGTCTGTTGAGTGTCTCTTGATTTCAGCTCAGGCTATGATCCCAGAGTCATGGGATGGAGCCCTATGTCAGGCTCGCACTGAGCATGGAGACTGCTTAAGATTCTCCCTGTCTCTCTCTCTCTCTCTCTCTGCCCCTCTCCCCTGCTCATGTACTCTCTCTAAAATTAAATATATGTAGGGGCGCCTGGGTGGCTCAGTCGGTTAAGCGGCCGACTTCACCTCAGGTCACGATCTCGCAGTCCGGGAGTTCGAGCCCCGCATCGGGCTCTGGGCTGATGGCTCAGAGCCTGCAGCCCGTTTCCGATTCTGTGTCTCCCTCTCTCTCTGCCCCTCCCCTGTTCATGCCCTGTCTCTCTCTGTCTCAAAAATAAATAAAACGTTAAAAAAAATTTAAATATATGTATACATATAAATTTATCAAGGTTGGAAGATACAGAATCATTACACAAAAATCAACTGTATTTCTATATACTAGCTATAAAGAATCAAAAATTAAAATTTCAGGGCACCTGGGTGCCTCAGTTTGTTAAGCGCTGGGCTCTGGCTCAGGTCATGATCTCAACATTGGTGAGTTCAAGCCTCACGTCAGGCTCTGTACTGACAGCTTGGAGCCTGGAGCCTGCTTCAGATTCTGTCTCCCTCTCTCTCTGTCCCTCCCCAACTCATGCTCTGTCTCTCTCTCAAGGGTAAACATTACAAAAAAAATTTAAATTTAAGATATATTATTTACAACTGCACTGAAAATAAAAAATAATCACAGTTAATATCATAAAAGACAGAAAGACCTATACATTAAAAACTACAAAATATTACTGAGAAAATTTTAAAAGACCTATATCAAGGGATATATCAAGGGATCCTCTGTTCAGGGGTTAAAAAATTCAATATTGTCAAGAAGTCAGTTCTCCCCAAATAAATCTGTAGATTCAACATAATCTAAACTTCGTTTCCAGAAGACTACCAGAGTTGGGGTTTTGTTTGTTTGTTTTAAGAAACTGACAAACTGATTCTAAAATTCACATGGAAATGCAAAGGATCCAGTGTAGCAAAAGAACACTTAAAAGAACCAAGCAGGACGACAAACACTACGTGATTTCAAAAATTCTTATAAACTGGCAGTGATTAAAACAGCAAAATATTGGTACAAAGATGGCCAAAGAGATCAATGAGACAGAATAGAGCCCATAAATAAGCCCACACATATATGGCCAACTGATTATGACAAAGGAGCAATGGCATAAAGTGGAGAAAACACAGCCTTTTCAATAAATGGCGCTGGAATAACTGGATATCCATATGCAAAAGAATGAACTTGTATCCATACTTTATATCATTAAAAAAAAGAATATAAAATGGGTCATAGATCTAAATGTGAGACCTAAAGCTATAACACTGATAAAAGAAAGCATGAGAGAAAAACTTTGTGACCTTGTGCTAGGCAAAGATTTCTTAGATATGAAAACCAAAAGCAACAATCATACAAGAACAAATGAATGTGTAAACTGGACTTCACCAAAAAGAAAAACTGCTCTTCAAAAACACTGTTGAGAGAAGGAAAAGTCACAGACTGGGAGAAGGAAAACCTTGCAAAAAAAAAGAGAGGTGATAAAGGAACTGTATCCAGCTCTTTCCACCATCTTTCTGCACCACCATCATGATGCATGTGAATGTCGTGGCAGATGCTCCCCAAAGCATAACAATACTGAAAAGAGAAGCAAATGCCAGGTTCTTACTAGGCCGTGCTCCAAAGACATTGTCCACTTTCTAACTGTGATGATGAAGCATGGTTACACTGGTGAATTTAAAATCATTGATGATCACAGAGTTGGGAAAATTGTTGTGAACCTCACAAGCAGGTTAAGCAAGCATGGAGTGACTGGCCCCAGAACTGATGGACAATGCAAAGATCTAGAAAAATGGCAGAATAATCTGCTCAGTTTGGTTTCATTATAGTGACCACCTCAGCTACAGTGATGGACCATGAAGAAGCAAGATGAAAACACACAGAAGGGGAAATCCTGGGATTCTTTTTCTAGGGATGTAATACGTATGTGCAAATAAAATGCCTCAATGGAAAACAAAAACAAAAACAACCACAAAAAGACAAAAAGAAAACAAAATAAGAAGGAACTGTGTCTAGAATATACAAAGAATTCTGAAAACTCAACAAGTAAGAAAACAAACAAATTTTTAAAATAAAAAAAAAAGATTTGGACAATTCAAAGAAGATATCCAGATGGCAAGCAAGCATGTGAAAATATGGTCAACATCATCAGTTATTAGCAAAATGTATATTCAAACCATAATGATATATAAAATATCCATCCAAATGGCTAGGACTTAAAAAGCTGACAATACCAAGTGTTCATGAATATGTATGTAGGAATTGGTGCTCTCACAGACTGCTGGTGGGAATGGAAAACAGTATAACTCCTTTAGAAAACGATTTGGCAGCTTCATAATAAGGGAATAGAAAGGGACATGAGATTTTTCAGGGTGATGAATATGTTAACTGTCTGGATTGCGGTTATCGTTTCATACGTGTAAACATATGTCAAAACTATCAAATGACACACTTCATATATGTGCAGTTTACCTAACCAAAGCTGTTGGAAACGACAAGCTCTTTCACAGGAAGAAACGTCTAAAACAGTGGATAAGACACAGACGGAAAGAAGGATGTCAAACAATACAAGATGAAGCCAGAGGACCGTGGCCTTTAACCTAATAGCAATGAGAAGTAACAGCTAAGCTTTAAACAAGGAGGTAACATGATGAAATACACATTTTTTTAAGTATATAATAATTATGGTTGCAGTGCAGACCAAGGTCCTGGGAGGTTGAACGGCAGGGAAAACGGTCCTGAGGTTATTTCAGTCATCTAGGGGAAAAATAATGACCTGACCTGGGTGAAGGCACAGAAGAGAAGCAGAGTTAACAAACATGTTAGATGTGCCATTCCCACTAAGAAAGGTACAGTAGACATGATGACTCTTTGGCTGAGAGGATATAATAGTTCTCCTTTGATTTTAATATAAAACATATTTCTGAGATGAGCAGCTCTACAATACAGCAGTGTTCTATGGTGCAGTACTAGGCAAGGTGTGCACATATGACTACAGCCATATACGTAAAAAGGCTTCCTACCTTTACAATCCATGCCAAGTTGTTCAATCAGCAACATGAAATTCTTAGAATAAGGCAACTCACAATCCTCTGAGGCTGTTTCAGATTCAGATGACTGAATGAAGTCGACAAGGTCATCCATAGAAGTAATTTCCTTTTTGACCTACAAATAAAGAATACCATTTCAAAATGTCCCCCAAATATTTATAAAATATACAAGGTGTAGAGAAGTGATAAATACCCATCTTTTTATAAAAGCAAAAACAGGGGCACCTGAGTGGCTCAGTCGGTTGAGCATCCGACTCCATTGTGGCTCAGGTCATGACCTCAGGGTTCCTGAGTTTGAGTCCCATGTTGACCTCCACAATGTCAGCATGGAGCCTGCTTGGGATTCTCTCTCCCCCCTCTCCCCCTGCCCCTCCCCCACTTGTGCGTGCTCTCTCTCAAAATACATTTTAAAAATAAGTGAATAAACATTTAAAAGCGAAAGCACAGAGACTTTTTAAAAGAAGGGATTTTTATCAAAAAGACACCGTTATCAATAGCTAGTATTTCTAAGTAACTTTTTCACAGCAAATGTCTCTACAACAAAGGAAGATTTTCTATTTTTTCACTACATCTTTCATAAAGTATTTTTTACCACTGAACAATATCTTTAATAAATATTTATCAAAATAATATAATAAAATAAAAATAAAATAAATAAAATAAAATAAAATTACATTGTCTATTTCTCTTACCTTGTTCTTCTTCTTAGAAATTTTCTTTGCAGGCCTGAAAAAACCCAACAATTCTTTTCAGGCAAATATTAAATACTTAAAATACAAAGAATATTTAACCCAATTGTTTCTGATATAAAATCTCTGCACTTGAAACTAATTTTCTACAAAGGGGATTAAACAATAGAGTAACATTAAACAGCATAGAAAATATACTATTACTAATATTAACGAAGGATTAGACGTATCCAGTTGTAATATATGTGCTGCTGAAGTGAGAACAACAAAGTACTAAATTTAGATAAAAACTAACAAAAGCAAAGGAAAATCCTAATGCGACTTGCATTATTTGATAGGCATGATACCATTGTTTTTGTTGTTGTCATTTTTACTAAAAATAAGCTTTTCCTAGCACTAAAACCTACTTCGAAAGTGCAAGTTAAGTCCCTATATGAAAGGACCCCTTTTTAACAATCGTGATATTAACGTGTTGAAGACTCACTGTACAACTACTCTCTAGGCATTACTATGAGCACTTTACATGTATTCAAGGTATTTGAAGCCCCACAACAATCTTATGAAGTAGGTTATTATAGTAGGTATTTTACACAGGAAGAAAATGAGGCACAGAAAGTCAAAGTGACTTGCCCAAGAAACCCTAATCGCTGGCCAAGAACAGACCCTGAATTCAAACCCAGGAATGTGCCTTCAAAGCATGTGTTTCATAACATGTGGTTAAAGTAATACTTAAGTGTTTCTAACTAATATAATAGCAAATGAATCTACATTATTGTTCTATTTCTAGCCATAGCTGTACATAACAATTTCTGAACCTTACACATTCTTTTAAGAGACTTTATACCTAGGCAATATTGGAAATCTACTTTCAATAAACTACAGATTTGCTTCTTCTAGAGAAGTTCATCAACAGGCGTTCATTCGTTCATTCAACTGTTTATTCCCACATTCAACACATACTTATTGAACATATAATCTGTGTCAATGACACTGCTGGTACAGGAAGCATGGTTTTTGTAATTTAGAGCTTTCCAGTCCAAAAGGAATAATCTGTGATGGGTTACTAGTTTATTTTCCAATTGTAAATAAACAAAATCTTCCCCTTTCCCCAGAACATAAATAAATATTAACTTGATATAACCAGATACTTTCAAGTCCCTAACAAAATCATAGCTGTTCATGACGCTATCAAAGGCACTGAATATCTAAAATTATCAAGGAAGAATTAGTTCTATTCAGAATGGCCTCAGTGTTTGCATACGTTTATTGTAAGTGTGAGTGTATATATATACACACACATATACTTATATATACATATAGAATTTATACACAGGTATAAATATATAGATAGATACATACATACTTGCATACATACATATATATATTTTTAAATCTGCACATTCAATTACAGGAGAATACCCCATTGTGGAACCAATTCTGAATAAACCAACTTCTTCCACAAAATTACATGAATAGGAGTACTAAAGACAATGACTATAATCTTTAAAAGATACTGTAATACACTCAACAAACTTCCTAATGTTTGGAAACGCAAACAAAGTTAAATTAACTAACCATGTCTATCTCTATTGATCATTTCCAACAGCATACATACTCTAAAAGCTCCCATATTAAAATAAAAAGAGGAGGAAAATGCCTTTGCAACTCACATTCTTTTTCAGTTATCATCCATTTCTCTATTACCTTTCCCAATTAAAATGCTCTAAGGAGTTGTTTACACTTACTCATCTTCCATGCTTCCATGGTGACTACTGAAACTGCTCCTTGACAAAGTCACTTACCCTCATCATAACGTTTCAAGCAGTGTGTTTGATATGTTGAGTATTTCTTGCTTTAGCTTGGACCTACGTACACTACAGCATCTTATTTCCACAAAAGCTAATCACTGCTAAAATGCCTTCACAGGCACATAAAGAATTTATAGATTTTACCTGCTTTCATGCTGATCCTTTTCACTGAAATGGCTGCCATCATTCTTTTGTAGTGGACCACCAGTTAGGGAATTGGCCTTCTTCAACACTGGTGTGATCACAGATCCTTTTGATGTCCCTTTTTCATTTTCACCTTTCTTTAACTTCTTCATATGTAAACCAGGTTCACTCCTTAAAGAAAAAGCCATAAAACAGCCAATGTTTTCTAATCATTTTACTGATAAAGAATAAAAAGACAATTTTCATCAAGTTCTGAATTTTACCCATCTGACTTAATTTATTAATTCAGAGAACAGTGCTGAAATACCAACCATATACAAGGAAATACTCATCTGTTGCTTCAAACACAGACAAATATACAACTATAATACAATGTGATTTGTAAGAATTGACATGTGAAAAGCTGTAAGTGAGGACAAGAAAGGCTTTATTGAAGAGGGAAAATAAACAGGAGAGGTCACCAGGAAAAGAAACGGGAGAAAACCATTTTCTTAGAGATTAGAATGTAAGCACAAAGATTACATAGATGGCATCTAGGTGCCTTGAAAGGAAAAGTATACTTTTAGGAACTTGGGAAAAAAACCATAAGATACACGGAACCAAGTAGTAAGAGTCAGGAAAGAAATTCTGACTCAGACATGGGAGTAATAACTAGATTTGTGCTATATTTTCGGCTTTTCTTTTAAATATAAAAATGCTTCATTTCAACAAAGTTTTAAAATAGCATGAGGTCCATATAACATGAAAGAAGAAGTCAGGGAAATATCTTAGGGGCAAAACTACTTTTAAAATACCCATATGTCAGAGCGATATCAGTATCATAGCTGGGTAAGATGTACCTTATTGCGTCTCCCCACCTACAACAAACTGGCATCTTGTCCACCCAAGGGCAAAACTACCTTTGCGAGAGCTGTGGGAATCTAGCACCATATTCCGAGGGACCGAGGAAAAGTCTTGCCTACCCGTGCATCAGGTAACAGGCATACATACTACAGTCTAATCTGTGGACCTAGCAATATCCCATAAAGTGCCTCCAGTCCCTCCCTCTCAGCCACATCTGGGAGTCCCTCCCTAGAAAACACTGTCTAGGATAATCACCCGCAGATGAGAGAGCCTTTTTGGAAAACCAGGTGTCCTGCAGAGAATTTGCAGCATACCACTGGAGCAAAAAAATCAGGGTTGGACACACTGAAGAGGTAGTCATTAAAGACTGGAGGAAGTGACTGCTACTTCAAATGCAGAGACAGCAATGCAAAACTGCAAAGAATATAAAATATCAAGGAAATATGATACCATCAAAGGATCACAATAATCTTCCAGTAATCAATCGGAAACACATGGAGATCTGTAATTTATTCAAAAGAGAATTCAAAAACAGCAGTTTTAAGGAAACTCAGTGAGTTATAAGAAAAACACAAAAAGCCAACTCATTAAAATCAGAAAAACACTCTATGAATAAAATGAGAAGCTTAACAAAGAGCTGGAAATAGTAAAAACTGACTAAACAAAAATCCTGGAGCTGAAGTGTATAATGAAGGAGATGAAAAAAGCAAGAGTGATCACTGACAGGAAATGGATTAAGCAAAAAATAAAAATGTGAATTTAAAGACAGGAACTATCAAATTATCCAGTCAGCAGACAACAAAGTAAAAACAAAGAAAAAGAGTGAGGAAAGACTATGTGACTACAAGTGAACCCTCATAAGGCTATTAGCAATTTCTCAGCAGAAACCTTACATACCAGGAGGCAGTGGGATTATACATATTCAAAGTGCTAAGAGAAAAAAGACTACCAATCAAGAATACTTTACTCAGCAAAATTACCCTTCGGAAATCAAGTCAAATAAATACATTTGATACACCGCATTAACAGGATAAAAAAAATCATATGATCATCCCAGCATGTGAGGAAAAAGCATTTGACAAAATTCAACATCTTTTCAGGATTAAAAACTCTCAATAAAGTGGGTACTGAATTATCACACCTGGACATAGTGAAGTCCAATATGATAAGCGCACGGCCAACATCATATGCAGTGATAAAAAACTGAAAGCTTTTACTCTAAGTTCAAGAACAAGGCAAAGTTGCCCACTTGACCACTCCTATTCAACAGGATATGGGAAGTCCTAGCCAAAGCAGTCAGGCAAGAAAAGGAAATGACAGGCATCCAAATCAGAAAAGAAGACATAAAACCGTCTTTGCTTGCAGATGATATGTTCTTATATATAGAAAATCCTGAAGAGACCACCAAAAAGCTGTTCAAAGGATGAAGGATACAAAATTAACATAAAGATGCAGGGGTGCCTGGGTGGCTCAGTCAGTTAAGCTTCTGACTTCGGCTAAGGCCATGATCTTGTGGTTTGCGGTTCAAGCCCTCTATTGGGCTCTGTGCTGACAGCTCAGAGCCTGGAGCCTGCTTTGGATTCTCTCTCTCTCCCTCTCTCTCTCTCTCTCTGCCCCTCCCCTGTCCACACTCTGTCTCTTTAGCCTCTACTACAAAGCTGTGATCATCAAGACAGTATGGTATTGGCACAAAATAGACACACAGGCCAATGGAATAGAATAGAGACCCCAGAAGTAGACCCACAAATGTATGGCCAACTAAGCACTGACGAAGCAGGAAAGAGTATCCAATGGAAAAAAAAAAAAAAAGGCAGTCTCTTTCTTCTGGGAGAACTGGACAGCAACATGCAAAAGAATGGAACTAGACCACTTTCTTACACCATACACACAAATAAACTCATAATGGATGAAGGACCTGAATGTGAGACAGGAAACCATCAAAACCTTAGAGGAGAAAGCAGGAAAAAACCTCTTTGACCTCCGCCGCAGCAATTTCTTACTTGACACATCTCCAAAGGCAAGGGAATTAAAAGCAAAAATGAACTATTGGGACCTCATCAAGATAAAAAGCTTCTGCACTGCAAAGGAATCAATCAACAAAACCAAAAGGCAACCGACAGAATGGGAGAAGATATTTGCAAATGACATATCGGATAAAGGAAGGGCTAATGTCCAGAATCTGCAAAGAACTCAGCAAAGTCCACACCCACAAAACAAATAATCCAGGGAAGAAATGGGCAGAAGACATGAATAGACACTTTTCCAAAGAAAACATCCAGATGGACAACAGACACATGGAAAGATGCTCAATGTCACTCCTCATCAGGGAAATACAAATCAAAACCACACTGAGATACCACCTCACGCTGGTCAGAGCGGCTAAAATGAACAAATCAGGAGACTATAGATGCTGGCGAAGATGTGGAGAAACAGGAACCCTCTTGCACTGTTGGTGGCAATGCAAACTGGTGCAGCCACTCTGGAAAACAATGTGGAGGTCCCTCAAATAATTAAAAATAGAACTACCCTATGACCCAGCAATAGCACTGCTGGGAATTTACCCAAGGGATAAGGAGTGCTGATGCATAGGGGCACATGTACCCCAATTTTACAGCAGCACTTTCAACAATCGCCAAATTATGGAAAGAGCCTAAATGTCCATCACCCGACGAATGGAGAAAGAAGATGTGGTTTATATATACAGTGGAATACTACTTGGCAATGAGAAAGAGTGAAATCTGACCGTTTGCAACAACGTGGATGGAACTGGAGGGTAGTATACGAAGTGAAATAAGTCAGGCAGAGAAAGACAGATACCATATGTTTTCACTTATATGTGGATCCTGAGAAACTTAACAGGAGACCATGGGGGGGGGCGGGGGGAAAAAGTTACAGAGAGGGAGGGAGGCAAACAATATGAGACTCGTAAACACTGAGAATCAACTAAGGGTTGATAGGAGATGGGGGAGAGGGGAAAGTGGGTGATGGGCATTGAGAAGGGCACCTGTTGGGATGAGCAGTGGGTGTTGTATGGAAACCAATTTGACAATAGATTATACTTAGTAAAACAAAATTACAACATCAACATCAAGAAATCAGTTGCATTTCTACACAACAATGAAATAGCTGAAAAAGAAATATAAGGAAAAAATCCCCTTCCCCAAAACATCAAAAAGAACAAAATACTTTGGAATAAATTTAATCAAGGACTTTCTGAAAGATAGGTACAGTAAAGACTACAAGACATTGTAAAAGAAACAGCAGAGACACAAACAAATGGGAAGATACCCCGTTGTTTATGGATTACAAAAATTAGTACCATTAAATATCCACATTACCTGAAACCACCTACAGAGTCAATGCAATCCTTGTCAAAATTCCAATGACCTTTTTCACAGAAATAGGAAAAGCATTCCTCAAATGTGTAAGGAACCAAGAAGACCCCAAATAGCCAAAGCAATCCTAAGAAAGAAGAACAAAGCTGAAAGCATCACACTTGCTGGTGTCAAACTATTACAAAGTTATGGTAATAAAAACCGTATGAAGTTGCACAAAAACAAACACAAAGATGAAGGAAACAGAATCAAGAACCCAGAAATAAACCCATGCATAAAGCCAACTAAAAACCCATGCCTAAAGTCTCTTTAAGAGACCCGAGAATACTCAAAAGAGAAAAGGTAATCTCTTCAATACATGATGCTGAGAAAAGTGGATATTAACATGCAACAGAATAAAACTGTGCCTCTACCTTACACCCCTCACAAAAGTTAACCCAAACTCAAATAACGACTTCCATATAAAATCTTAAATCATAAAACTCCTAGAAGAAAACACAGGATAAAAGCTCCTTGGCATAGATCTTACGAATGATTTAGGATAGGACATACAAAGTACAAGCAACAAAAGCAAAAACAACCAATGCAATCAACAATGTTTCCGCACAGCAAAAGAAACAAGCAACACGACGGAAAGGCAACCTATGGAAAGGATGAAAACATTCGCAAGCTACAAATATGAAAAACGTCAATATCTAAAATGTGTAAGGAATTCGTACAACTCAGCAGCTAAAAACAAATATAATTAAAAACTGGGCAAGGCACCTTAATAGACGTCTCTCCTCAGAACATATTCAGATGGCCAAGGGTACACAAGAAGGTGCTCGATATCACTATTCATCAGGGCAATGCAAATCAAAACTGCAGTATATAGATATCACTTTGACCTATTAAAATGGCTATTGTCAAAAAGACAAGAGATATCGTTGGCAAGGATGTACAGGAAAGGAATTCCTTGTACTGCTGTAGGACTGTAAATTGGGACACCCACTATGTAAAACAGTATGGTGGCTCCTCAACACACCAAAAATAGAACCTCCATAGGAGCCAATAATCCCATTTCTGGGTATATATCTTAAAGACATGACATCCTTACCTTGGAGAGATAGCTGCAGCCCTCTGTTTATTGCAGCATTATTTACAATAGCCAAGAAACAACCTAAGCATCCATCAATGGATCCATGGATTAAAAAATATGGTATTATATTTACAATGGAATATTTTCAGCCACAAGCAAGAAGGAAATCCTGCCATTTGTGACAACATGAGTGAAACTTGAGGGCTTTATGCTTAGTGAAAATAAGTCAGACACAGGAAGACAAATACTGTATGATCTGACTTATATGTGGAATTAAAAAAAAAAAATTGCACGGAAAACAGAACAGACTGGTGTTGCCAGGGTTAGGAGGCTGTGAGAAATGGGTAGATATTGGTCAAAGGGTATAAACTACCTGTTACAAGATTAATACATTCTGGGGATTTAATGTGCAGGATGGTGATTACAGTGAACAATACTGTATCATATCATTTGAGAGTTGCTACAAGAGTAGATCATCACAAACAAGAAAGGATAATTATGTGAGGTGATGGAAGTATTAACACTATTGTGGTAATCATTTGACAATATAAAAGTGTATCAAATTAATATAGGTATACCTTACAGTTACACAGATGTATGTTACTTATATCTCATAAATCTGGAAAAACTTCAAAAATTCAAAAGTACTCATATGTCATTATCTATCGCTCAAAAATAGCAATCATCTGAGTAGTTATCCTTTTGTTTAAAAAAAAATAGTTTGCGGCACCTGGATGGCTCAGTCCGTTAAATGTATGACTTTGGCTCAGTTTGTGATCTAAGGGTTTGTGGCTTCGAGCCCCACATCGGGCTGTGGGCTGACAGCCCAGAGCCTGGAGCCTGCTTCGGAATCTTTGTCTCCCCCTCTCTCTGCCCCTCCCCCACTCTCACTTTTTGTCTCTCCAAATGAATAAACGTTTAAAAAATTTTTTTAAAAATGATTTGGTAACTTTTGTATACTTTTAGCCTAATATCTAGTCCTGATAGAAAATACTGGGAGATTCACCAAAAAGAAAATTATAATTCTTTTTTCATGGACTAAATGCATGCAACAGAATATTATTACCATACAGCTATGCACATTTCCAAAAAGAAGGAAATTTCCCACAGATTATTTCGGACTTAAACATGAGCCCCGAAGAGCACCAAAAAGAAAAACAAAACTAGCAATTGTGGTTTTTTTTTTCAAAAAACTGTTATACAGATAAGTTTTCTTGTTGAAATAACATCCAAGAAAAGAAGAATCTTTCTGAAAGCTATTATCAAACAATTCCTCTCGACCCAAACTTCAAAAATGAATCTGTAATTATAGAATTTCAAATAGCTTTCATTTTGAACCCAGTCAATAGAAGCAACTTTTAAGTAGAAAACATCTGGTGAAAGCCACCTCAAACTTAGAAAAAACAAAACAAACCAAAACAAAACACAACAAAACAAAACAGAACAAAACACAACAAAACAAACCAAAACAGAACAAAACAAAAACCCCCTAACACGTAGCCATGGTAACAAGAAGCCACCAGAATCAGTTTTAAACGTGTTAATCAATGCCCACCAGCCCTACTCACCAACCAATCCATTTCAGCTCCTTCCTTCTGAAAGACAGCCAATAAAGGACAAAAACCACTCCAATACACATGCTTCAGCGTGCCAACCAATCCACAACAGTCTCCAAGCACCCGAACAAGCATGGTGCTTCAAATGATGACAAACCATTTAATTTTCTGAAAGTCCCCCAATCCTTAAACTCCACTCTTCCCCAAACCCTGTATAAGAATAGCAGATTCCTCTGTTAGAGAAGACTATACCTAACCAGCATAGCTCGCTCTTATTTGTAAGCGATAAATTCCAACTTCATCTTTTTATTTCAGATCTTGAGGGCTCATAATCCTTTGGCAAGAATCTTTAAAGTCGTATAATAATTTGCCACCCTATTTTAGTTTTCTTAATAAATATAAAGGAAGTTTGCTATTCCTTTGATACATTTCACCATAATTAAAACTAATATAAATACAACTAAAAGAATAAGTAGCAAGTAAACACAATATTGGGCTCCCCAAAATCCAAAAAATGTATATAACTGGCAGGTTTAGTTGTCAGAATGAGCCCACGCCAAACTTTGTAAAAGTGAGGACTAGTATTATGTTAAAAACAATACACACAGGTTAAACTCCGTTCACTCAATAAACATTACTGAATAAGTACTATATAGACTAGAACATTTTCTAGGCACTGAGGACATGGCAATGAACAGATAACAATCCTACTCATGAGTGAAGTAAACCTACAATAACAATAAGCTACACAGACCAAACACACAGTATTAGAGGAGAAAAACTAAAGCAGAGAAATCACATTTTGAGGTGTTATAGGGAAAAGGGTAGTTGAAGTACTAGTCAGGATGGCCAAGAAAGGCCTTGCTGAGAAAGTGACTGTTAAGCACAAACCTGAAAGAAAAAAACAAACAAAAAAGGAAAAAGCAAGCCATGAGGTATCTGAGGGAAAGCATTCCAGATAGAGTCAACAGCAAGTACAGAAGTATGTCCGAAGTGCTGAAAGAGTAGTGAAAAATTCAGTATGGCTGGACAGAATGAAAGGGGTAGAAAAGAGTTCAAATCAGAGAGAGAGAGGAGGAGACACCTGATCATATATAGGCCTTGTTGGCATTAGGAAGCGTTTTGGCATGTACTCTGAGTGAAATGGGAGGCTATTAGGCTTTGAGCAGAGGAAGGACACAATCTGACTTACGTTTTACTATATCCAATGTGTTTAGAATTAACGGAAACAGGAAAAACAAGAGAAGAAACAAACAAACAAGAAGACCAGTTAGTTACCTAGCACTCCAATATAAACAACAGATGATAGTCTCTTGGTCATGGAAGATGTGTTTGGATTCTGGATATATTTGAAGGAAGACCGGACAAGATTCGCTGACAGATGAGATGTGATGTGTATGAAAAAGAAAAAGAAAAGAGAAAGAAAAAGAGAAAGAAAAAGAAAAAGAAAAAGAAAAAGAGAAAGAGAAAGAGAAAGAGAAAAAAAGAAAAAGAAAAAGAAAAAGACAGGACTCAAGGATGATACCAAGTTTTTTAGCAGAGCAACTCATAGAACTGTTATTGAACCAATTAGGAAAGACATGAAAGGCAAATATTAAGAAAGAATATCAGGAGTTCAATTTGGGACATGTTAAGTTTGCAATAGCTATCCAGAAAGAGGTATCAAGTAGGCAGTTTGATATGCGGGCCTGGAATTATGGAGAGAGATCCGGGCTGGAGATATAAACTTGAGGATCATTAGAATATACAAGATAGTAAAAGTCAAGAGAAGGAAAATCAAAGGCCAATTCCTGGAAGACATCAATGGGTTAAAAGGTGGGGGACGAGGAGAAACAAGCAAATCAGGCTGAGGTGTACAGACTAGAAAGGCAGCGGCAAAATCAGGTAAGTGAGTGATATCCTACAAGCAACATGGAGACAGAATTTGGGAGGAGAGAGTTTTCCATTGGGTCAAATATTGCTGAAAGGTTAAGTCAAATGAGATGTATGAAATTATGTTTAGATTTAGTAAAGTGAAAATCGGTGGTAACCTTGAAAAAACAATTCTGGAGGAGGGAGAGGGAAAATTGCTACAATGAATTCAAGAGTGGATGGGAGGGAGAGAAATCAGGATCAAAGAGTGAAGAAGGCTCTTGAAGGATTTCATAGCTAAGTGAAATGGTCATGGTTGATCTAATTTCCTATTATTGCTGTAGTTTTCAATTGTTACATAATGATTAGGTAGTAATTTGTAATATTTGGAAGTCTTAAAAATTGCATATATGTAACACTAGTTTTTTTGGTTTTTTTTTTTTTTTGCTTTTTTTAAATGCCACACCAAGGTACTAAATAACTCACAAAATTATACAATGAGAAGACTCCTTAAAATTTTTCTAGATATATAATATTATATAAGCTGATTACCCTTTTTCTCATGCTTAGAAAGACCACGGAAAAACTAAGTTTCAAGGGCAGTATTTTGTGCTTGATAAAAATTATTGAACTCTAAGGGCACCTGGGTGGCCCAGTCCATGAAGCATCCAGCTCTTGATTTCGGCTCAGATCATGATCTCTAGGATCTCTAGCATCGAGCTCTGCACTGACAGCACGGAGCCTCCTTGGGATTGTCTCTTTCCCTCTCTCTCTTTGCCCCTCCCCCACTCATGTGTGCATGGTCGCTCGCTCTCTCTCTCAAAATAAACACTTTTAAAAAGTCACCTAACTCCAGGCTATTATATACTATCCAAAGTAATTAGTCACATTAAAATTTTATACACAGAAGTAAAAGGGGGTGGGAATGCAGAAAATAGTCCTACTTTGTAAACTGAATTGTCATCAATTATATAACATGAAGGCACTGTTGAAAAATTTGGTGTGGTGCATGTTGACATATATTCTCTAAAAAGGCAGGATAATGGCATGCAAGCAAAGTACCTTTATGAAAACGATTCATTGCATTATCAGCATCTTGGTTTATAGCACAGGGGTCATGAAATGTTTATATAGAATATGAGACATGTTGCCACATGAAACCTCTTGGCAATATTCAGATGAAGCTGAGGGTCCAACATTGGAGCACTCATGCACTGGGAAACAAAACCAAAAATCTAATAACTAGCAATTTTGTTGGTAATGAAGTAGACTGCCAGTGTAGCAGGGAACTTCCTTTTGCAATTCAGTAGATATTAAAAGTATTCTAACAAAATGTACATAAGACATGACATCAAACCAAGCCAAATGCTTTAAATATACTTTGTTAAACCATCAGGACACATAGACCTAAATTCATTTTTTATAATGGTCACATATTCCATTACTATATAGAAGTGAAACTTAACTTCCTTATTAATGAATGGATATTTAGCCTATCTCTGGGGCACCTAGGTGGCTCAGTCTGGTGAGCATCCGACTGTTGATGTTGGCTCAGGTCATGATCTTGTGGTTGTGAGATCGAGCCCTGTGTTGGCCTCTGCACTGTTAACGTGGAGTCTGCTTGGGATTCTCTCTCTCTCTCCCCCTCAGTCTCTGCCCCACCTCGATGCTTGGGCTCCTGAGTGTGCACATTCTCTGTCTGTCTCTCAAAATAAGTAAATAAACATTTAGACTATCTCCAAATGTTTGATATGGGAATGCTATAATAAATATCCTTCACATATACATGTAATGTATTTATATAAGTAACCTTAATATATCTGTCCTATTTTGTATATGTAATAATATATAATAAATGCCCTTACAGTGTGTGTGTGTGTGTGTGTGTGTGTGTGTGTGTGTTTGCACACACAGGCGCACGCGCTTGCTTATAGAAGTCACGTATTTCAGAAGGACCCAGTCCTGGCAACAAAACCATTGCAATAAAGGGATGACCTACCTGAAATATTTTTCTCATGTTATATTATTTATTTCTGACAGTGACAGAGACAGAGCACAAGCAGGGGAGGGGCAGAGAGAGAGGGAGACACAGAATCTGAAGCAGGCTCCAGGCTCTGAGCTGTTAGCACAGAGCCTGACACAAGGCTCAAGCTCGTGAAGTGCAAGATCATGACCTGAGCCGAAGTTGGACGCTTAACCAACTGAGCCACCCAGGTGCCCCGACATATTTGAAATTTTGAAATACACCATTAAATCACCTTTCAAAAAGGAGTTACCAATTTCATCCAGCCACAGTGTCTAAGAATGTCATTTTCCTCACATTTCCTAACTTTGATTATTTTTTCAATAAAATATTTATGACCACAAAAATAAATATTTATTTATTTCAATAAAATACTATGACCGCAAAAAATGGTATCTCGTTGGTATTTACATTTTTCTCATTAGCACGTAGGATGAAATATCTCCACGAAAAATACGAAATGTGTTCATCGTGAACATTGGCTCAAACTAGAAAAGTTTGTTGCATACGAAAATAACAATTACCTACTATTTAAATATTGCTATAGGCTTACCTATCAGAATCTTTTTTTTCTGTAATAGGCAATGGGTGGTTATCAGTTTTTCCATTCTGTCTTTGTGGAATTAATCCAGCAGCCGCAGCATCATGTATGTTTTCTGGTACTTCCATGTCACTTCCTCTGTGCTTCTTTTTTTCTTCAACCTTTAATGGAACTTGACACTAAAGGAAATTGTTACTTTAGTCAATAAAAAGAAGTTTTTTTCATTAATTTTATCAGCTGACACTTAGTTTGTCATAAATTCAATGGAGGAAAATATTTTCTGTTTACTTTATCATTACAAGTAACTGTAATTTTTATAAACTCTGCTTCATTTCTGTTGAAATTTTTAAAAAAGCAGAAGTTACCAATATTTCTAAAAGGGCTTTCTTAATTTTGTACTCTTATTCATATCCACACTTTGCTACCGAGAATTCCCCACCCACCCCCACCCCATCTGACCAAGAGATACAAAGAAATAAAAAGACAAAAGACAAAATCTGTCCTTTTCTATCCTTACCACCTGGGTTTTACACAACAGCCAGATTTAAAACATGAGACATGGAGGTGCTCCAGTAACAAAAACAGGGAGCTTTCCTCTTTCTGCACGGAGCTATTCTTTCCCTGACTGCCTTTTACAATTCTTTTTCTGTTGGATCCTAAGGTTCTCAAAAAAAGTGACAGTGTCCCCTAAAATTTATGAACCAAAGTTTGCCACAACACAAAAGGAACAAAGTGAAATGGACGTTAGGGTGCAATTCTGGGAAATTAGTAATGCTCTCCGAATCTCACATTCAATAACCATAACATTTTATAAGGAGAGGGTATAAACGTAATGATCACCTTTAATTCCATTTGCTACTGATAACGCGAGTAAAACTCAAAAAGGTTAAATGATTTGTCCCAAGTTCCTAAAGTGGCATTACCTAGCATTTTATGGTGCCAAAAGAGATGATACAATTCTTGAATGCTGACTCAGAGAAATGACCACAAATTCATTAAGTTAATCAGATGCATGAAAAGTGTGACTTTGGCACAGTAAATTAATACCTTGATAGGGGACGAGGGGATTAGCTACTTATTCTTCTAAAGGAGGGTATCTCTAGGTTTTGTCTATTTCTAAACTCCACACATCTCAAAACTCAGTTTTCTCCCTTGGAGTTCAATACTGAAGCTTTGCTGAAGGTTTATGCTACCTACACGGTAAAAATCATACAGGTATCATACTTTATTGAACATAAAGATATCATACTTTATTGAACATAAAGTGAAGGTTTGACTCAACAGAGACATCTGAGAATGATGATTTAAAAAATGTGGGGAAAAAAGCGGTGATAATACAAATAGCTGTTATTAAGCCTATGTCAAAGGGGTCATGTTGAAATTCTAAGTTCCAAGATGGTGAGTAAAGCAGACAAGACTGCATATATTTGTGGGCAATAAGCTTAGGAATTCCCTGAGCCTGCACTGATGGGTTAACCAGGCATAAAAAATTACAAAGCCATAGGATGCTCACACCCAAGTTTGGGTAAACAAGATTAGGTAACTAAGTAGAGAGAGGGCGGGGCAAAGGCTCCAAGACAAAGGTGTGTGAGGGAAACCAGATTAGATATGCAGGAGGACACACTCCCCAGTTTAGTACTATGGCAGAAAGCTGCTTTCACAGGAAGGAAGGACCAAATTAGGTAAACAGGTAAATAGGGCTATAGGCGGTAGGCTGCAGGGTGAAGATGCCCAGAGGGGAGCTAATTAGCAAAAGAAAGGTGCCCTGTGGATCCTGAGGTAGCATCCTTCTTCTCCCCTAGACTAGCTAAGATAAACAGAGAAGCTGCCTCAGGTCTGCTGTTAACAACCATCTGCCAGGTGCCAGGATTTTGTTTTATATTGACCCAAACCCCTAGCACCCTATATCTTCAAACCCCCTTTCCCTCATGCCCATGAGTTCATGTTCACAGATTGATTGTGTCTTTGGGCACGTCCATCACCATGTTTGGAAGCCTTCTGATCCTAATAAAAACAGAGCAAGGACCCTTAATCTGGGCTCCTGTGTTCTCCGGGACATTAGCCGTCTCTCCCATTGTAATCCTGCATCCCGCTGCTGTCTTGCTAGACAAGCAAGAACCCTAGACCCAGAGTCTACAGACACATACTGAAGCAATAAATAGATTGCCTTAGCTGGGAACATTTGTGTATCTTCCTTCTCTTAGTTATTGCTTCTTTCCCATTTTATTGTTTATGGAAATGCAATTTATATTTACGCCAATGTTTTTTAAAAAACCTGGAGATTATTATGTTTTTTAAGCAGTTTCTTTATGTTTATTCTGGTTCATGAGGTCACGTGGTACTTACATAGCTAAGTTAGTTTCCCAGTTCATATACTACTTGGAAGACTGACAGAGAAACTTCAAGGAAAACAAATCATAAGAATGTTTTCCTGAACTCCTATTTGTTAGATAGCAGAAATAATCTATTTCCAGACACAATTACTTATTTAGACAATTCCCTTGTATACACACTCTTGTTCTCTTGAGTGCAAAATCAGAATGGATTAGATAATTGCTAAAGAGAAAAAACAAGAGTAACAGCAAGGTGGACCTCTATCTCTTTTGCAGGTTGAACTTTCTCTCTTTCCAAAGACAGGAACTCTACTTGTGACATGCCTATCTCATTCTTAAACCTTTGCATATCTTGATGTAAGTCTTCACTTAGATATACTTCAGATGCTGGGAAACTAGATGCTGAAGAAGAACTCACGATTTCTAATTCAGAATCAATACTTTTATAGTTATGAGTACTGGCATTATCTGCATATAATGGCTTCTGGAAAAAAGTCTTGTACTGGTTTGTTTTCTCGTAAGTGTTTGTGACAGAAGAAATATCATCCCTTTTTGTTTGAACCATGTGTTTCATCACATCGCAGCAGGCAAGCCACAAATCAAAAAGGCTCTCTGAATCACTAGACTGAGGTCTAATTTACAATCGGTGGTATTTTGGTCCATATTTTTTGCCATTTGAATGTCAAACTCTTGGCCTTCTTTCACTTTAAATGTAACTAGTGGGATCCTTGCTTTTTTTATTTTCTATATCATTTTAAAAATCCTCATTGTTGTTAAAAAGATGCTCAATGTCTGGTCTGTTCTCATTTTCATAGTCTGATGTTCTTTCTTTCTTTCTTTCTTTCTTAATATGAAATTTATTGTCAAATTGGTTTCCATACAACACCCAGTGTTCATCCCAACAGGTGCCCTCCTCAGTGCCCATCACCCACCCATCCTTCCCTCCCATCCCCCATCAATCCTCAGTTTATTCTCAGTTTGTAAGAGTCTCTTATGCTTTGGCTGTCTCCCTCTCTAAGGTTGTTTTTGTTGTTGTTGTTGTTTTTTCACTTCCCCTCCCCCATGGTCTTCTGTTAAGTTTCTCAGGAAACACAAAAGAGTGAAAACATATGGTATCAGTCTTTCTCTGTATGACTTATTTCACTTAGCGTCACCCTCTCCAGTTCCATCCACGTTGCTACAAAAGACCATATTTCATTCTTTCTCATGGCCAAGTAGTATTCCATTGTGTATATAAACCACAATTTCTTTATCCATTCGTCGGGTGATGGACATTTAGACTCTTTCCATAATTTGGCGATTGTTGAAAGTGCTGCTATAGGGGCACCTGGGTGGCTCAGTCGGTTAAACGTCTGACTTCAGCTCAGGTCATGATCTCACAGTCTGTGGGTTCGAGCCCCATGTCAGGCTCTGTGCTGACAGCTCAGAGCCTGGAGCCTGCTTCGGATTCTGTCTCCCTCTCTCTCTGCCCCTCCCCTGCTCATGCTCTGTCTCTCTCTGTCTCTAAAATAAATAAAAACGTTAAAAAAAAAAAGAAAAAAAAAGGAACTGCTGCGATAAACATAGGGTTACAAGTGCCCCTACGCATCAGCACTCCTGTATCCCTTGGGCAAATTCCTAGCAGTGTTATTGCTGGGTCATAGGGTAGATCTATTTTTCATTTTTTGAGGAACCTCCACACTGTTTTCCAGAGTGGCTGCACCAGTTTGCATTCCCACCAACAGTGCAAGAGGGTTCTTGTTTCTCCACAATCCTTGCCAGCATCCATAGTCTCCCGATTTGTTCATTTAGCCACTCTTGACCGGTGTGAGGTGATATCTCAGTGTGGTTTTGATTTATATGTCCCTGATGATTTGCTTTCATTTAAAGAAAGCTTAGAAGATGACTGGCAAGCATATTCTGGGGACCCAGAGGATGAATGAGAGAGAAGGACATTTTCAAGACTAGGCTCTTTTTGTTCAGGAAATGCCTGAAATACTACTGAGACAGACACTCCAAATGCATCTTCTTCTGTGATTGTCCAATTCGAAGGCATTTCCTTTCAGTTGGTTCCTTGTTAGAGTGACCCTGTGGTGGTTCTTCTTCAAGATGAGTAGGAATGCTGTATGGTTAACAAATTTCACCAAACTTCTGCTTTCACTCACTGGTGATGAGTTTTAAGGTCTTTTTCCAGTCCAATTTGCCTTATTTGATCCACATTTCCTCAAAGTTTTGCATAGAAGCGTGTCTTAAATATACAGATATATCATGCTCCCTATCACATTCCTTATCCATTGCTGGTTCTTGAGTCACTTTTTGCAGTTGCAAAAACGTATGGTTAATTTCCTTGTTTGGATTTGCACATGAATTTTCTGCCAGGATACATGTTTGTAAAAACACCTTATCCTTAAGTAATCAAGTACGGACAAAGAAAAATGAGAAAATAATTACAATTTTACTGTTAACTTTCTTAATCTATGTTTAGTTGTTCCCAAGTCACTGGATTGTAACTTCCTGTAAGAAGTGAAAACTAACTTGCCTTAGCCTAAGACAGAAGGAAAATATGAACTCATAAACTTAAGCTTGTCAGTTCTTGGAACTAAACAATTCATTACATGTTAAATCGACCAAAAAATTAAGTTAGATGATTTTTAATGTTACAAACCTTAAAAACTATTTAGCTTACCATCCCTTATAATGAGCACTAAAGTGCATTGGAGTACTTTTTAAAGATTAATAACTAGAGAATTGGAAAACTTTAAATTATTAGCAGCCAAATCAATTAATATCAAAGAGAAAGAAATGCGCTGGCAGTGTGAATCGGCTTAAGATTCTCTCTCTCACCCTGCCCTCACCTACCCACGTGCTCTTTCCTCACTCTCTCTCTCAAAAGAAATAATGAAAAGAAAAAGAAATCATAAGGAACAGAAAATACATTTACAGGATGGTACTCTATTTACTGAAAAATATCTGTGTGTAAGTGGACTCCCACAGTCCAAACCCATCTGGTTCAAGGGTCAACTGTATACCTATATGATGCCTCCACTAAGAGATTACAGGAACTTCACATAGCCCCAGATTAGAAAATCAAACACCCATTCCTACTTCCCCATTCTTTTCTGGACACTACTGCCATTTTATTGGCCTTCAGACATCGTCACATTTAAAACAAGCATTCTTGGGGGGCCTGGGTGACTTAGTCAATTAGGCGCCCAACTTTGGCTCAGCTCATGTTCTCACAGTTCATGAGTTCAAGTCCTACATTGGGCTCCTTGCTCTCAGTGCAGAGCCTGCTTCGGATCTTCTGTCCCCCCACCCCCTCTCAACAATAAACAACATTCACCAAAAAAAAACCATCCTCAATATTTACTAAGTCAATACAGGCCACTGTGATCATTTTGTCTTCTATTTCTATAGCACCCTTTACAGGTTACAAAACGTTGCCACATTTGTTCATTACACATAACCAAGAGGTGGGTATTAGTGCCATTTTTAGGAACGAGGTCATTGGCATTCAAGCAAGTTTTTCCAAGTTCCCACAGCTAGGAGGTGATGGAACCAAGATGCTAGCATGTCTTTTGATTTCAAATACAGCGCTTGCAGCATTATGCAGCAGCTGCCTGGGCCTAAGAGATCAGGACCTTTTTACCTCCTTCCCTAGTTGTCACCTTAGAATAGGTCATCATTACTTTACTTATATTACTGCAAGTATGACTGCGATGTTATTTTAATTATCCAAAAGTCAAAGTCAAAGCACCTCGTGGACGTTTTAACATCACTCCTCCACGCTTATACTTAAAAACAAGAAGAAGACAGTACCTCAGGAAGAGAAGGTGATTCTCCATCTTCCTCTTCTCCCAATTCTAATGCTGGCATCATATCTATAGGATACGGTCACAGATAAATTAATGTGTTACAGACAAAACATGTGTTACTATGAATTGTAAACACAGTCACAAGTCTATCTCCATTCATGACTATTTCAAGAAAATAAAAGCAATAGCAGAAAAGATGTTCAGGGGGTTCAAGATTTTCCGGAAGCAAAAGGGGGCAGTACTTGGGATACTTGTAAAGAAAGATAGCAACAGAAAAATATCTTCAGGAAAAAAGGATAATATATTTGGATCTACATACTTTCAGATTTTTCTCATACTAGCATTTAATCATAGGAAAACAACTCACAGAGATTCACTAGCTTACCGCTTCTGTAATTTTTATGCACTCCACCAGCAGAAGGCAAACTGTCATTAACTGTTTGCTCTGGTGGCACATTTTCAATAATACCAACACCATCTTGCTTTGCTTCCATTGCTGACTTTGCTGTTCCTTCCTAGAAAAACATCACAAAACAAAAACCCAACTTCAGAAAAACATCACATTAATTCATTTGGTCAAGCACTCACCCACTCAGAAAGACAAGCACATACTGTATCTCTCAAGTCATAGCCACGATCCGGGGACGAGCTGGAAATATAAATAAAAGACAGAGTCTGTTCTATACACTAGTAGCGGTAGAGATGCATGAAAACAGGTAAGGACAGAACAATACCATCCACTAATTCTGCAAGGGAAGTGAATCACGTACAGTGAACGCACAAAGGAGAAAACACTTACATTTGGGAAGCTCAGCAAACTTCCCAGATCAGCTGGGAAGATAGGGCTGTATCTTAAAAGACAGACAAAGTGCACGGGGAGGGTGTGAAGGGCATTCTAGAATGAGAAAAAGGATCAACTATGAAATAATATAGTAAGTGACAACACCTATGCAATATGGCAAAACTGGAACAGAGTTATTGGGAATGGGATAGATAGAGAGATATTACTGGGACATCAGGACGAAACCAAAAAAAAAGAAAGAAAGAAAGAAAAAAGAAAAAAGAGCAGTGTTATGCTAGAACATGAATTTTCTCCTTCAGGTAATGGGGATCCATTGGATAAGCAGAGGAGTGACATCGTCACAAGTATATTTTAGAAAGGTCACTCTGGCAGCAACGTAGGATGAACATAAAGGAAGCAAAACCAGAAGAGAACTGCAAAATTATAGGTGAGCGAGTGAATTACGGGAATAACATATGAAAAATGGTAAGCAGGTACAAAATATCGAATGTGGTGAGTGACTGGATGCGGTCATTTCAGGGGAGTTCGGAGTCCAGGACTTTTCCTGTTTCAGGGCTGCTATTTTTGAGGCTAGGGAACACAAAGGACAGAGCAGATTAAAAGAGTCAGGAAAGAGGAAAGGGAAAGGGTCAGAAACAACGTCTTGAAACTAGGGCATATTAAATTTAAAGTGCCCAGGGGACTTCCAAAGAAAATGTTAGGGCCGCCTGAATGCCTCATTCAGTTAGCACCTGACTCTTGATTTTGGCTCCAGTCATGATCTCACAGTTCAAGGGTTCAAGCCCCCCATCTGGTTCTGCGCTGACAGTGCAGGGTCTGCTTGGGATTTTCTCTCTCACCCTCTGTCTCTCTACCCCTCCCCACGTGTGCTCTCTCTGTCTCTCTCTCTCCAATTAATAAATGAATAAACTTTAAAAAAAACAAAAAGAAAATTGAGATCAATGAAGTTCAAGTAAGAAAAGGCCATCGTAAATATCTATAAAACATATTAAACTGATAGACTAATGCAATCCTACACAGAACTGTGAAATTGTGAAAAGGAAAGTAAAAGGAGGCGGGAGGAGTTAAGATGGCAGAGGAGGGGGATCAGCGTTTCCCTTGTCCCTCAAACACAGCAGTATTGAGGTCACAACACTTGGAAAACCAGCAATACAGGCTGCAGAGGGACAGGAAAATCTCCACAGGTGCAAAGAGACAGCTTGGCGGGACAGAAGGGTGTGTATGCGAGTTGGGAGAAAGAAAATGGGCAGCGCAGGCATGGAGTGGGGGAAGCCCTTTGGTGGAGAAACAAAAGGAAGAGAGAGAGAGGCTGTGGGAAGTGTATTTGGATATGAGAAAACCTGTCCAGACCACAGACCAAGGAGATGTCCAGAGAGCCAGTTTCTACTTTGCAAAACAGCCTTAGAAGCTAAAAAACAGAATTTTCAAGGTTGCCAGACTTTCTCTAGACCAGAGCTGCCACCTCCCATGCCTGGTGGGGAGGGAGCCACCCCTAGGCTCTCAGGGAAACACTGGGAGAGAACACCTTGAGTATGGTGGAAAGAGGTATTGCCCTCCCCAAGGGAAAAAGAACCTGCAGGCACCAGCCAGAGGCCCTTTGTCCACTGCGCAGAGTGGCGCTACTCCGGAACCACGTCTGAGCAAAGCGGGATCCTACAGGGTTTTGAATCCCAGCTCAGCGCTCAGGGAGCACAGGAGACTGTGCAGCAAGGCAAGCTGGCCCCCCAGGATATTCTGTGAGGATGGCCTGAACAGTGAGTTTTGAGACACCTTGTGTGGGCAGGAGAGATTGGGGTGTCGCCATTTCTCTTCCCATGACCAATATCGTGGGGCTTCAGGGAACGGACAGTGAGCCTCAGTGGAGCCAGGCCTATTACAACAAACCCTGCCTCTCTGTGCCTGGTAACTGCTTCTCTATGGGAGTGAGACTGACACTGATGGGACCAGACAGCCCCTCCCCTAGACCAGCACAGCCACCAGTCCCAGGCACCAATAGACAACGCTCCTCTGGTTTTCTATCTTTGTTTGTTTGTTTGTTTGTTTTCATTTGAATTATTATTCTTTTTTTCTTTTCGTTTTTAATGCTTATTTCTTTATTTTGAGAGAGAGAGAGAGAGAGAGAGACAGTGATCAAGCAGGAGAGGTGCCGACAGAGGGAGAGAGAGAGAATTCGAGCAGGATCCATGCTTTCACTGCAGAGCCTGATGCGTGTTTCAAACCCACCTACAGCGACAACATGACCTGGGCCAAATTCAAGAGTCAGAGGCTTCACCAACTGAGCCACCCAGGCACCCATCTTTTCTTTCCTTTTCTTTCCCTTTCTTCTCTTTTCCCTTTTTTCTCTTTCTACTCTCCTCTTTCCTCTTCTCCCTTGGGAATCAGCCTAGTAGTCTCGGGTTGACTTTGGGTCAAAGCTATTTATATATATTTATATTTTCTCTTTGTTCTTCTGTTCGGTTCTTTGTTTGTTGGTTTCATCAGGCACGTTCTCTATACTTTTCCAGGTCTCCTTCTTCATTTTCCTCCCTCTCTTTCTGGATTAAGCACTACAGCTCCTTTGAGTCACTGCCTCGTCTTTTTTTCCACTCCTGTCATTTCTCTCTTCTTTGGGCTAAGGATTCTTCACCACCCTCTTCTCCTTTTTTCCAGGATTACTTCAACAAACAAATCAAAGCACACCTGGTGGAAGGCCCAAACCACCACTCCAAGTAGCGAGAAAAGCAGCCAAAGATGCACCAACAGAGTGCACACGACACACTCCAAAAACACGTGTTCAACTGTCAGGCCCTGGAGAGTGTAGGACCCCTTTGTAATATGGTAGTACTCGCAGGTGTGGGACACAGAACAAGCTAGTAAAACACATAAAGGACAGGAAGCTAGCCAAAACGACAAATCAGAAGAATTCTCCTCAAAAAAAAATTCCACGAAGAAAGACAGCCAGAGAAGTGCTCGAAAGAGATAGAAACCATATATCTCATCAAGGTTTTGGAATAACACTCAGAAGACTCATAGCTGGGCTTGAAACCAAGCTGCTTCAGCGATGAAGGAACTAACGAATCATCACGATGAATGCTGAAAATGAAATGTTGTAAAGGAGATACAAAATAATCTAGATGCAGTGACAGCAAGGATGGGAGAAGCAGCAGACGGAATAGGTGAAATAGAAGATACAATTATGGACAAAGATGAAGCAGAGAAAGGAAAGAAAGGAAATTACTAGACTACGAGGCAGGTACCAGAGACCTAAGTGATTCAGTGAGATGAAGTAATAGCCACATCACAGGAGTCCCAGAAGAAGAAGAGTGAGAGAAAGGGGCAGAAGGTTTATTTGAACAACTTAGAGCTGAGAATTTCCCTCATCTGGGGAAGGAAACTGGCATCCAAGTCCTGGCGGCACAGAGAATTCCCTTCCAAATCAACAAAACCAGGTCAACACCACGATATGTCATAGCGAAACCGGAAAACTACAAAGATAAAGAGAGAATTCTGAAAGCAGCTAGGGACAAACGGGTCTTACTTAATCTACAAGGGAAGACACATAAGGGTAGCAGCAGACCTGTCCCATGAAACTTGGCAGGGCAGAAGGGAGGGGTAGGAAACGGTCAATGTGCTGAATGGGAACATATGCAGCGAAGAATCCTTTCCCCAGCAAGGCTGTCATTTAGAATAGAAAGAGAGACAAAGGCTTTCCCAGACAGACAAAACCTAATGGAGTTCATGACCACTAAACCAGCCCTGCAGGAGATCCTAAGGGGCCACTCTGTGAGTGGAAAGCAGCAGAGACTACAAAGGACCAGAGGCCTCACCTAAAGCATGAAACCTTCAGATAACACAAAGACACTAAATCCGTATCTTTAATCACTCTGAATGTGAATGCACTCAATGCCCCAATCAAAAGACACAGGGAATCAGAATGGATAAACACAAAACAAAACCAAAGAACAAGATCCATCTATATGCTGTCAACAAGACACTGATTTTACACCCCAGGACACCTCCAGATTCAAAGTAAAGGTAATGGGAGCCACCTATCATGCTACTAGAAGTCAAAAGAAAGCTGGAGTTGCCATACTTCCACCAGACAGACTAGATTTTAAGCCAAAGACTGTAGTAACAGATTCAGAAGGGCATTTTATCATAATTAAGGGGTCTATCCATCAAGAGGAGCTAACAATTGCAAATGTTCATGTCCCCAAAGTGAAAGGCCCACAGAGATGAATCCATTCATCACAAACATGAATAAAGGTATACATACAAATACCATGATTGTAGCCGACTTTAAGACTCCACGCATGGCAATAGGCAGATCATCAAGGTAGAAAATCAGTAAGAAAACACAGATCCAATGTGTCATTGGACCAGATGTATTCAGATATACATATATATTGGACTTAACATATACATTTATATACATGGATATCAATACACATGTAGTGAGATCTTTTCATTTAACAGCAGTAGAATGCACATTCTTCATAAGTGCACATAGAACATTCTCCAATATCAAGGACATCCTGGGTCACAAAACAGCCCTCCACAAATATAAAAGAACTGAGATCATACCTTGCATATTTTCAGATCACAACAACGAGCACTTGCTCATTCTTTCCCTCTCTCCCTCCCTTTCCAAGAGAAATACAAACATTACAAAAACATTTAGCTCACCTCCTTCCAGGATAGAGAAAAAAAGAATAATAAACCTTGTGGGGCAATGAGTCATGGATGAAAACCACACACAGACAGTAGAATTCCATAACCAATATGTTGACAATGGAGTTGACAGAAAGTGATGGACTAAAAGAACAGACACTAAAGAAATGGTTTCTGCAAGGAAACATTAGGCTAGGGGTAGACGATTAAAAAAGAGCATGGTGGTGGGAACACGTAGGTGGCTCAGTCAGTTCAGCGTCCACCTTCAGCTCATGAGTCATGTTCTCACGGATTGTGGGTTTGAGCCCCACATTGAGCTCTGTGTTGACAGCTCAGAGCCTTGAGCATGCTTTGGATTCTGTGTCTCCCTTTGTCCCTGCCCCTACCCTGCTAGCTCTCTCTCTCTCTCTTTCTCTCTCTCTCCAAAAAATAAACTTAAAAAATTTTAAAAAATACCTTAAAAAGCATGGGGGGAGAAGAGGAAAAAAGGAAAAAAAAAAAAAAAAAAGACATGACCAATCAATCAAGCATGAGCTTAAGACAAGGAAGAAAAGGAAAAATGTGAGCAAAATAAGGTAAGTGGAAACAACATACATTTTTCAACAGGTACATAGGTAGGATTGGGAATATACTATGGACAATAGTCTCTTTTAACCCTTTTAAAGATATATGTGTGTATATATATATGCATATATGTATATGTATATATATATGTACATATGTATATGTATATATATATATGATGTGTACATAAAACAGTCTTTGATTCACAGAATACCCCTAATAATACTGACTTTTATCACTCTACAGTTATCTAGTTATAAATACTGTAATGAAGAATTTAATTTTTTTCACTCTAAAATAAATTGTTCAATTACTGGCATCTATCACTTCCTAAGAGCTATAAATTACTACTACACTAACAAAAGAACAGAACAAGAAAGTTTCCTAACACATCAACTTTCACTATGGAGGAAGAATTGGGAATGAGAATTCTAGGAAGAAATGTGAACCTTCAAAGGATGTATGTAATGGGACACGGATGGGGTTAACAAAACAAAGGCTGAGGAGTTTTTCTCTGCAATTCTAAGCTCACAATGGGAGGATACTAAAAATATACTGTAACCTTCTTTCTTATGTAACTCCTGATTTCCTCAATATAATTCATTTGCGTTTTTACATATAAAACACCAAAACGGAATATAAACTGAAGCCTTACTTTTTAAATTCACATATTTAATTGTGACACAGCATGTGTATTTCGTTACTTTGAAATTCCATTCTACGGAATTCCATTTCCCTACTCATTTATTCACATTCCAAAGCTATGACATTGCTTCTTCCAAGCAAGATTTTATTCTAGGAGCTCCAGGAGTCAAACAAGTATGTTTCCTAACCTCCAGTAGCTTATAATGATTTAGGGGCTTTGGAATGAATATTTAAATAAATATCAGATGTCTGAAACTTTAAATTTTAGAATCTGACACAAGGACTAGGAGGAGATAGTTTTAAAAGCTAGAATAGGAAAGATTTCTGAAATTAGAAATTTGACAACTTGGCTATGAAGAGCCTCTGCTCATAGAGCTACTCTTTTCAGCGAAATACGTATTCTTCAGGGAGATGCACAATTGTAACTTACTCTTCGTGGAGTTATTTCAAAAATACAGGGGAATACTTTTGTAAGGTAAATGTTGAGAAATAATGTAAACATCTAAATTTCTACATTTTCTAATATTATTTTAGTCTAAATGTAGAACAAAGGATAGAGACAAAGGAAAATCCTGTATCTCACCAAAAGAAAAATTGCCTGGGGCGGAGGGCAACCTACAATAGATACTTGGATCCAATAAGATTTCATTTAGGCATGAGTATTATCAGTCATGTTAGTATCACAGTAAGAATCCTTATCCTTAACCAAATGTCATATTTCCTCCATTATGGGAAAGCTTTTCCCAATATAATTTCACGGTCAGTATATATTTTCCAGCCCATTCTTTGATCAGCCTCCACCTCTAGGATTTACCAAAGGAAAACAAAACAAAACAAAACATTCAACGCGTCATGTATCTGTAAAGTGGTTTGTTCTTGCTAACTTTCCGTTACACACATAAAATGATGATACACAGGCTACTGTGTAAATTTTCAGAGTAAATAAGGGAGAAAACTAAATTCAGAGCAGGAAAGTGAGTTTCACAGGAGGGTACTTTACCTTGGTACCAAAATCGAAGTCTTGGCTAGCTGATGTAGGCCATGAATCATCAGGACCAGGTTTGTCGGAAAGCCTTTAGAGCAAAAATATGCAACAAAAACATGTTCATTTATTGAAAAACAAAATTTCAAAAATTAAGGGAAAGGTCAGCTATCTGTTTCTTCAAAGAAGTTTCTTGGTATAATTAAACGTTGGCCTCTGTTCTTTTCATTAAGTTTTACTTTAATTCCAGTAATAGTAACATCCAGTGTTATATTAGTTTATGAATATAGCGATTCACCAACTCCATACTCACCCTGTGCTCATCATGACAAGGGCACTCCTTCATCCCCATCACCTCTTTCACCCCTCCCACCACTCACCTCCTCTCTGGGAACCATCTGTTTGTTCTCTGCAGTTAAGATCCTATTTCTTAGTTTGTCTCTCCCTTTTTTTTTCTCCTTTTGCTCATTTGTTGTTTCTTAAGTGCTACATGAGTAAAATCATATGGTATTTTTCTTTCCCTGACTTTGCTTACCATACTACTCTCGGGCTCCAACCAGGTCATTGCAAATGACAAGATTTCATTGTTTTATGGTTGAGTAATATTCCAGTGTGTGTGGTGTGTGTGTGTGTGTGTGTGTGTGTGTATGGATACACATATACACACACATACATACATATAGGACTTCTTCTTCGTTCACTCGTTTGTCCATGGACGCTTGCGCTGCCTATTGGAAATAATGCTGCAATAAACACAGGGGTGCATGTGTCCCATGGAATTTGAGTTTTTGTATTCTTTTGGGTAGTATCCAGTAGTGCAATTACTGGATCATAGGATAGTTCTGTTTGTAATTTTTTGAGGAACCTCCATACTGTTTTCCACAGGGGCCGCACTCACTGCATTTCCACCAACAGTGCAAGAGGTTTCCTCTGTCTCCACATCCTCACAAACACTTGCTTCTTGTGTCTGGGAGTTTAGCCATTCTGACAGGTGTGAACGTGGTATCTCGTTGTAGTTTTGGGGAGCATCTTTTCATGTGTCTGTTGACCATCTGCATGTTGACTTTGGAAAAATGTCTGGTTATGTCTTCTGCTCATTTTTAAACTGGGCTTTTTTTGGAGGGGGGGATGTTGACTTGTATCAAGTTTTTATACATTGGGGATACTAACCCTTTACAGGATTTGCAAAACATTTGCAAATATGTTCTCCCATCCCAGAGGTTGCCTTTTAGTTTTGATGGTTTCCTTCACTGTGCAAAAGCTTTGTAGTTTGATGTAGTCCCCATAGTTTATTCTTGCTTCGTTTCCCTTGGCTCAGGAGACATAAGTAGTAAAATGTTGCTACAGCCAAACGTCAGAGAAATGACGGCCTGTGCTCTGTTCTAGGATTTTTTATGGTTTCAGGTCTTACACTCAGGGCTTTAATTCGTTTTGAGTTTATTTCTGTCTATGGTAAAGAAATTGGTCCAGGTTCATCCTTTGGCATGTGGCTTGTCCAGTTTTCCCAACACCATTTCGTGAAGAGACTGCCTTTTCCCCACTGGATAGTCTTTCCTGTTTGTGGAAGATTAACTGACCATACAGTTGTGGATTTCTTTCTGGGTTTTCGGTTCTATTCCATTGAGCTGTGTGGCTATTTTTTACACCAGTACCCACCATACTGTTGGGATTTCTACAGCTTTGGAATAAAACTTGAAATCTGAGATTGCGATACCTCCAGTTTTCCTCTTTTGCAATATTGCTTTGGCCATTCAAGGTTTTTTGTGGTTCTATACAACGTTTAGGATTGTTTGTCTAGCTCTGTGGCAAATGCTGTTGGTATGTTGACCGGGATTGCATTACATCGGTAGACCGCTTTGGGTAGTGCCGACACTTTAAAAATATGTATTCTTATTTACATTCTGTGAGCATCGTATGTCTTTCTCTTTCTTTCCGTCATCTTCAATTTCTTTCATCAGTGTTTTACGGTTTCCAGGGTACAGGTCTTTCATACTTTGGACCCTGTTTTAAAAAAGCTTTCAGTTCTCTATTTTGCCTCCACCTCCCCTAACCTGTGAAATCTCCAGGAAAGACCCAGTCTGAGTTTCCATAACCAAGGGTGACAGGCAGGGAATTCCCTGAAATGGTTGAAAATTAAATGTATAAAAGTTACCACAAAGACTTCTCACCTCACATCTGTCAGAATGGCTCAGTTTCAACACACAGGAAACAACAAGGGTTGCTCAGGGTGTGGAGAAAAACAACCCATGTGCACTGCTCATGGGATGTAAATTGGTATCGCCACAGCAAAAGCCAGTATGGCGGGGCCTCAACAAATTAAAAACACAAATACCATAGGATCCAGGAATTCCACTACTGGGTATTTATTTACCCAAGGGAAATGGAAATACTAATTTGAAAAGATATATGCACCCCTATCTTTATTATAGCATTATTGACAATAGACAAGATATGGAAGCAACCCAAGTGTCCATCAATACATGAACAGACCACGTACACACACACCCACACACACACCCACACACACACACACACACACACACTGGAATATTACGCAGCTATAAAACAGAATGAGATCTTGCCATCTGCAACATCATGGACATACCTAGATGGTATGAGGCTAAGTGAAATAAGTCAGACAGAGAAAGACAAATCCTATATGATTTCACTTCTATGTAGAATCTAAAAAGGGGAACAAATGAAGAAACAGAAAAAAAGCAGAAACAGACGCATAAATGCAGTGAATTGACTGTTGCCAGGAGGGAGGTGAAGAGGGGGATGGACAAAATGGGTAAAGGGGAAAGGGAAGTTCAGGGTTCCAGTCACAGAGTAAATAAATCACAAGGCTCAAAGGTATGCCATAGAGAATCTAGTCAGTGATATCGTAATAGCATTCTACATTAACAGATGGGAGCGACACTCATGGCGAGCATGGTGGAACATCCAGAATTGTTGCATCACACATTCCATTGTGTGTCAGGGAGACCTCCATTTAAGTAAATATACCAAAGTGAAGGTTTCTATGTTATGAGTGGAAGTACTAACTGGAGATTGAAAGATTAAAAGTTCCCAAGGCCAACTTTGTTCCTACACTGGTCTTGCCTTATTGAGGTCCATAAGAACTAGCAAGACCTTCCAAGCCTTCAGGGGCATTCAGCTACCCAAGGAGAGAGACTGCGATCAAAATGGTCCTGGTAGTTGTGCCTCCATTTCTCTCTACGCTGCCTGAATACTTTCTTCCCTATGAGCTCCCACTCCTCCATCACTCTTCGGCACGGTCCAGTGACATTCTCCAACCTTTCAATCTTTAGCCTATGAAGGCACAGACTCCTACAACAAGGATGGGCTCAAATGACCGAGGGTAGGAGCCATGTCCTGCTCCTGGAGAACAAGCTAATTGGGAGTCTCAGTCATCCACACAGTCACCTCAACATAGGCATGTTATCACCTATCCAGATGAAGCTCCCTTACTGATTTGACAAGTCAGTCCTACCCCTGCCTAGCTCTACAGGTACATGGGAAGGGCATCACAGATTTAGGAAAACAGGTGGGGTGAGGGGACAGCTTGTCTTGGGCCATCCATCTCTGTAGTTCAGAAGCTCCACCCCCCCCACCCGCAATTCCTTGAGAGGATCTAAGCCTTCCTCCCTAAGTGGGGATGGAAGTAGAGGATATCATATTTCTATTTGCTGTAAACAGACTCTTCCCAGCAGCTCAAATGATTTTTAATCTCTCTCATCAGAAAAATCTGAGGTATGCTCGCACCTTCAATGAAACCAACACACACAAAAGCAGAAACCTGGTCAGGACCCTCTTGAACTCTCTATTTGAATATGCCTTTCTAAACAACTCCCCTGATCCTGGGTCCTTCATTCCTGTCATTCATCTTTATGTCACTTGGCATAAACCCCCATATTCTGACATCTTTCTAAAACTCTTATTCCTATCCAACTCAGTGTTGTTCTTCTTGAAACCTGATCTCCTCTGCTAATTCGATTCTTACCATCCTCATTGTATTCATTAGACCCACTCCCCAGCTTTCTATTATTAAGACATTTGCCTGCGAGATGAAGACAAAAAACAAAGAAAGGAAAGAGAGAAAGAAAGAGAGAAAGAAAGAAAGAAGAAAGAAAGAAAGAAAGAAAGAAAGAAGAAAGAAAGAAAACAAAACCCGAATTTAAATCTCATTTCTGTCACTTATCATATCCAAATAGGTCACTTCAATCTCTTTTGAGTTTCAAATTCTCCATGTAAACAACCAGTGGGCAAGGAGGTTAAACATAGGTTGAAGTACCAGAGGGTATTTTGATGAAGTAATCTCTGAGGTTACCTACATATTGAGATCCTAAGTACTTTTGATTTGGCCTGGACAAATGGAGAGTCCTTAGCTGGCAGAAGTGGAAAAGTTAATGGGAAAAAAAAAAAAGAAATACCAAAAAACCAGAGAAGAAAGTAAAAAGGCCAAAACACAGTACAGAAAAGTCATGGGGAAAGAAATCTCGAAAAAAGAAAAAGTTTCCTAGAACTAGTCAAGGGTACTAGCCCAAAAGGAAACCAGACTGGGAACCTAGGCAACAGAGAATCATAGAGCAATATCCTCGAAATAGAGGCTGAATTTAATTAACGTAACATGGTCTACAACTAGATATCCTTCCCTTACAGAAAACTCATTTGTCTCAAGAAGAGGGGATATCACCACATCTAAGGAGCTGCCTGACTAGATTTTGCTTAATATGTATAAAGCGTGACACCATGGCCATAGCTGACACCCACCCTACAATCTCTGATGGTAAAAACAAGGGACTAGTTACCACTGCACTAATTACTTTTGTTAGCACTAGTGGTCAAACAGATAAGGGCAAATGCTTGGACTAACCTGCTTTCTTAAGAAAACCCTAAATTAGAGTTCCGACACCATTACCTTTGACATTCTGACTTGATCTGTCCTAGGATCTGTATCTTCATGTCAGTGCTGCTGAGGAACCAGAGAATAGATGTGGAAGCTACACAGGCTGATGGCCAAACCCCCTCAGCTACTCATTAACTATGGAATCATGGGGTGAGTAATCAACCTCCCTGAACCACAGTTGCCAGAGTAGTTAAAAGTAGGCTACAACAACACAGCTACGTTGCAAAGCTATGCAATGACTATATAACTTAACAGATGTTATGCATATGATATAATGTCCAGTCAAGGGTAGAAGACTCAACAACTGCTTTTGTTCTCTGCGTTCCCTTAGGAAACACACAATTTTCAGTTCATTCATTTCATTTCCTTTCCTTCCATTTTCCGTTTCATTTCATTTCATTCCTTTATACTGTGAGAGTGAGTGCACACAGAAAGAGGGAAAGATATCCCAAGGAGGCTGTCAGCGCAAAACCCGACGTGGGGCTTGAACTCACAAACCCGAGTTGAAATCAAGAGTCACACCCTTAACCGACTGAGCCACCCAGGTGCCCCAATAAATGTCATGATTACAAATCCATAAAAATCCTACCTGGTTATAGAGTCTTCCTCAGCATTCTTATCTGCTCCTAAAGAAAAAAGCAAAATACATATTTAATCAACAATCGAAAAATATAGGAAATTACAAGTGTATGGCTAATGATTTGTTCAAAACTATTCCTTTGGGACCACACCTGGAAACCACACTACACTGAATGGTAATTTTACCATTGGTAGGCTTAAAGCACTAAGAAATCTTACTTTCTCCTCTATATTGACCAAAGGCAAGAATGGGTTTTATCGGAATTTGACACCTACAGATGAACTGATGTTTACAATGACCATCACTGACCGACTCTATGACACTGAAGGAAAATGGTATCGTTAGGAGAATGATTATCCTAAGCTGACAATGTCAAACTGAAACTAGCATGATTTTTCTGGACTTCCACTACTAGAGGAGTTAAAAGAGAGTATCTTTATTTTGCTGTAACACGGCAGAACTTTCCCAGCCCTTCAGTACAGACTGTTCAGTTTTAGGATGAAACACCCCCTCACAAAGTGTGCTCTATAGCTATTGTACTTTGCAGCATGGCCAAACCATAGCAAACAGACTCTCCCTGGCCTTATTTCCAATGGGAAGTTAAGGAAGAAGGATTTGGCATTCCAGTTTGATAAAGTTCTAACCTCTTGAGACTGTCTCCTTCCATTGCTAGAGAGTCTATCTAGTCCCACCGCACATCACAGAGGAGGATGATCCCAATGCGAATGCTATGTAGTGGTTCATGATGTCATTTTTCTCAACCCTCCCCAGTAGGTGACACACATCTAGAGAAATCATGCTTTTTTTCATGGAAGGCATGTATCATCAGATCCTCTACTGATGAGCAACAAAACAAAACCAAGGGCAAAGAATATCTTGAATGCCTACATTCAATTACTGGGGAATTTTAATTTTCTAAACATTCAAGATGCCCACTGTATGATTCTTACTGTATGACACTCTGGAAAGAGCAAGACTATGGAGGTAAGTGTTGGGGTGAATGTAGGGATAAAGGGGCACAGCACAGAGGACCTTTAAGGCAGTGAAACTCTTTCACATGATACCACAAAGGTGGATTCACATCATTACACATTTGTTAAAACTCATAGAATGTATAACACCAAGGCTGAACACTAACGCAAATTAGAGACTTTGCCTGAAAATGATGAGTTAGTGTCCGTATAAAACACACCACTGTTGTCAGGGTGCCTGGGTGGCTCAGTTGGTTCAGCGTCCAGGTCTGGATCTGAGCTCAGGTCATGATCTCACAGTTCATGGGACCAAGTCCTGCATCAGGCTCTGTGCTGACAGCACAGGATTCTTTCTCCTCTCTCCCTCTGCCCCTTCGCTGCTCACATGCATGCATGCTCTCTCACTCAAAACTAAACAAAGGAACTGAAGAAAAGATACTACTCAAAATGGACCACTGTCGTGCAAGATGTTGACAACAGGGGAGGCTAGGCGTGTACGGGAGCATGGTATGGCATATGGAGACTCTCTGTACTTTCTATTATATTTTGCTGTGAACTTAAAGCTGCTGTAACAATAAGGCTCATTAAATGTAAAGAACAACAACAGAACACAGTATCCACTGAAGCTACTCTTACCATATATTAATGCAAGATACAGTCACCTTGAAAATTAAGATAGATATGAAAGTAACACAGTAGGGGTACTGTCTCCCATATGGAATTATATGAAAATACATAAGGCAAAATACAAAAATACAAAAGTTACTTGTATACTTAGGAAAGAAAACAATTGGTGAATATGATCAAATATCTTATAACTATAAACAGGAATTCAGAACTATATGAATCAAACCTGGGTTTTCCATAGAATTAAGAGATTTTATTCTAATTTTAAATCAAAAATCATTATGTTGATCGTATCTAAGAATCATAATGAAAGCTTAATCACATCAAAAAGATTATAATGACCTAATATGGCCCTAGTCTTTTTTGTACAAATACCTACTTCATATGGATGATGAAACTGAAACCAGTACCATGGTAACCATCATATTACTTGCTAGTAAAATAAAATTTTAAGACACCACCAAAAATTAAGTCAGGGCTATAATTCCTATGCAGAACAGATTTCATCCAGCAGGCCAAAGATGGCTACCCTCAGAACATCCTCCTTGAATGACTGGCCCTTGGTTGTTCCCTGGGATCTTGGACTTAAGGAAGGTTGCCACCATTTCCTAGCTGGTTAAGAGTGGCTCACTGTGCCTAAGTGCTGGTGCAATCAATGTGCTTAAGGCCGTACACTTGATTTCCGTCTGGAAACCTGGGATTTTGGCACATGCTAAGGAGAAGATGCCTATGTGATTAGCGTTTGATGAAAACCTTGGGCACTCAGTACCCATAAGCCTCGTACTGGCAGACAACATTTCACTTGTGCTGTCCTAATTTCATGCTGGAGGAATTAAGCACATCCTGCTAACTCCATAGAGAAAGGATTCCTGGAAGCCTGCGCTTGGTCTCCTCTGGACTTCACCCCATGCACCTTTTCTCTGTGCTGATTGGCCTTCCTAGCCTGTCCCCATACGAAACCACAGGCATGAGTACAACTATATGCTGAGTCCTGTGAGCTCTTCTAGTGAATAATCAAATCTGGGTGCCGTTGGGGAGCCTCTAACACAACTGCGTTATATGAAATTTTTATTATTTGGGTTGATGTCTTACACGTGGTTACAGTCAGAAGGTTATGTCACAGAATACCTGTCTGGGAATCTCTTTTTCTTGGTATTTGCCTAGAAAATTCCTACATTCCTATATATCCATTTGAGGAAAGGTTTCAAAGGAATAGATGAAATCATGATGTCAGAAAGTGTGAAACAAGCAACACTCCTATTTTACTCAGAAAAACAAAAGAGAGAGAATCCTGGTGGTTGCCAGTAGGTTCTACCATATACAAGTTCCTCTCAAATATGAAAAATCAGTTCATTTTCTCCAACTCACTAGGACTTAGTTCATTTTTCTGGCAGATAGGAATCAAAGAAGTAACAGGGATCGTTCTAGAAAAAACAGAACTATCAGACCCAGTATAAAAACATACTACCGATTATATTCTTTTTGTTTCGTTTCCTTAATTTCTTAGAAAATTAAAAATATAGTTCACCTATTAAAGGCAGTTATTGCCAAAATAATCAAAAAGTCATAATTACTGTGTCCAAATTGTCAGGGGAATTATCCACTCCACCCTGAAAACAGCAGATTTGAGCATTGAAGATCAATAGGACCCATTTGGGGGAAGGCAAAGTGACTTATCTTCTATATAATTGGTTCAAAACTTGGTATTCCAATTGGCCACATATTCTTGTTAAGTCACAGCTTACCAATTTGTGAAAAAAATATTAAAGCAGTTCACTTTAAAACTGTACCCTACAAAAATTTCTACCTGACAATCCAGAAAATGCTTTCAATCTTGACAGGGCATCATCACGGACACTATCACTATCACTATCACTGTGTGTACAGGTAGAAAGTCGTTTTGCCTAAGAAACTCATAAAGATGACACAAACTTGAGATTAGGTAGCCCAATGCCTTAGAAGGAAATATACATATACATTAAACATGCATATGGTGGAAATGTATCCTAATAGTAGTAGATTCCAAGACAATTTTCCTTAGAGCTTTCTTTAGGGATGAAATTCAGAAAGGCAGACTAAAAGGAGAGATATCAGAAGAAGGCCAATCAAAAGAAAATAAAGAGAGACAGCACTAACAAAATACAGTCAGGTATTCAAACATAACAAAAAAGACACAAGCAAAAATAATCCCGTATTGACTTTTTTACTGACATCACTAGAATTCCCAAACTACGGAGAACTAGTAGATTCAGCGCATCACCTGACATTTTCTCCTTGTTATGATATTAGTTTTCTGCAATAACATATTGACACGAGGTCGGTTTCTCCAGTCTGTTGCTCTAGAAACTATTTCTGATCAAAACTTAAAACTATTAAAAATACAGCTGTCTCGGGATTCCATTCCAGAGACAGGGCCTGACAGTGGCTTCCAGCTGTTGCTGCCAGATTTTTGTCCCAGTATTCATCCAGAAGAGTTCATCAAGGACTTGAGGAAAACCTCAAGTACTCCCACAAGCAGCAGGTAAGAACGACAACACTTTTCCTCACACTTGACTCCTAGGTTTTGACAATTATGGAAAAATGCTGGGCAAGTATACTCACCAGGCTAGACCATTTTCCCTTGACCCTGCCTGGGTAGGTGTTGCATTTACAAAAAGTTAGATAGGACCTTGGTTGATATGTTATTTTTCCACGTTTGGACACCGAAAGCACCAACCACGTAAATAAAAGGCCTTAACTCACAAATTGTTCTTTTGAAAAGGTTACCACCAGAGAACTTTTAAAAGTTAAATCCAACTTTCTTTCTAGTAATTTGATAAAATACTCCTGCGTGAAGTTTTTGAAAATTTTCTCCACATCACTTCCTCTAATTCCTCGCCTACTTTTTCCCTAGCACTCCTCAGTCTTCTTTACTAACTGCCATTCTTCCATCCATCCTCTCTAAAATGGTATCCCCAGGGTTTGTTCACTGGCCTTCTCATTCTCCATGTTTTCCATCATGGACAAGCTCAATCTTTATCCAAGCTATGACTCTGCCTAATAATTCTAAGCAGATTATTTCAAATCTGCACCTCCAATCTTGAAGGTCTATCTCCAGCTGGAAACTCCTATTATTCAATTATCCAAATACTGAGAATATCCTACATGGATATTCCATCAAAGTCAACCTATACAGAAAACTATTGGTCTTCCTCATTCCTGCTGCTCTCCTCTGTTCATCTGATAAAGTCCTACTCATTCTTCATGTCCAATTTAAATGCTGGTGCACAACCTGGAAACCTCTGAATCTTCTGAGAGTTCTCTCTCACCCCCTAACTTTTTATACTCAGGAATCACAAACTCATATTAACTGTACTGTTTCTGTCTCTGCTTTATCTTTCCCCTGCTACTGCCCTAGTCAAACATGAGTTCTTAACTGATGATTTTCACAGGGGAAAAAAAAGCCACCAAATATTATTGTTATTTCTTAAACGAATAAAAAATTTTCAGCAAAACAAATGAGAAAGACCCAAGGCCCAGAAAAAAAAAAATTAATGGAATAAACTGAACCCCCTGACGTTTTCAATCTACACAGCTGAAAGTTTCACAATGGACTAATACCAGGCTAAGAAAACAAGAGCTTCCTTTGCCTCCCAGTCTCTTTATGTGGTTTCCTATAACCTATCCTCCATATGAGGGCTCAGCAAACTACGGCCACAGGCCAAATCCAACCTGCCATCTGGTTCTGTAAATAATGTTTTATTGGGGCATAGTCCCAGGTCTTCACTTACATATTGCTACGGCTGCTTTCACACTACAAGGGCAGAGCTGAGAGACCACATCACCTAAAATATTCACTGGATCTTTAGGGAAAAAGGCTTGGTGATCTGTATTTTATGCCATAACCAGAGTGTCCTAACTCAAATCTAATCTTCTTAGTCTTCAGCTTCAAATTCTCCAAACTCCCTGCATCAAATACTGCCGCCTCCCTCCCTAAGAGCCCTTCCATATTCTTCATTCTTGCTAGAGAATCACAACTTTATTTGGATATTGCTGTCTCCATACACAAAGAAGGTGGCCTCACCCTGGCTTCAAAAAGAGAAAGGATTATTCTAAGCTAATCACAGTACCTGATTTACCAGGGACCAGTTTAGGAGTGAGTATGTGATGTAACCTAGTCTTTAAAATGCTAGAGGAAGGCTACTGAAAGCTTCTTCCTAGTGAAAAGAAACACCTAAAGAAAAGCAGTCCTTCCCACCCACTGGATGTTGCCATGTGAGAGTATGATACCTGGAGCTGTCGCTAATTAGCCACCCTGGAAAGGAGAAATAAAAACACCACCAACTCCAAAACTGAACAAGAGACGACTGGGATCCTGATGACATCACCGAACCATCAAAACATTTCTGGTTCCTACTGTTTTCGTCGCTGTTAGAAGTCACCTATTATTTGCCGCTAAAAGCATTCTACCGAAGAAACTTCCCAAGGCCTATCGGGTAAGATCTACTCCTTTCTATAGCACTGACAAACTTCCATAAGCTTGTCTTACCTAGGTATTCACCTCATTCCCAACCATTCCCATAGCACACGTTTTCTACCAGCAAAACCCAACTGCTCATAAATCCTGCTAAGTTCACTCGTACACCTTCGCCTCTGCGCTGCTGTGTACTCCGCCAAACACGTAATCGTGACAGTTTACAAACATTGTCAAACATACAAATGTTGGTCCCGCCAAACATTGTCATTCTGCCTCTCTACGTGGCAAACTGAACTACTCACCCTGCATGCTTACCGTAGATTCTACCCAGTCTTTGAAAACTCTGACTCCTCACCGTGAACTTACGGTAACTGGAACAAATGCCAATACAAAATAACAATGATAATTATAAGCTCTACGAGACTCTGGCACCTAGTAAGCACTAAAGAGAGTACATAATACAAATGACAGGGATAACAACAAACTCCTGGGGTGCAGAGACTGGACAGGATAACACTTAGTAGCTAAAAGGCACTTAAGAGTGACTTGTGAAGTGAACAAATGGACGTGAATAAAAATGATTCCTTTGAAAATTATTTTTAAAAGCCACAGAAACTTTTCTGTTTCAAAAACCGCAGGGACAGCTCTATTCTGTTATGAGCACCTTCATGATCCAAACGCTGTCTGCTCGATCTTTGCCTTTCCTGTAACTTCCAAAACTAACCTACAGAAGGTCTTTGGTAACAGTCTACCAGGTTAAAGCTTTCTTCCTACTTTTCAGATTGTGCAGTGTACTAGGTGCCACAATTAGGGAGCAAGAGTAGCATTTTGTGTGTGTGTGTGTGTGTGTGATTGTGAAACATTTGTGCTTTTATTATAATTCCTGGAGCCCAAGTTGCCCTATTTGAATACTTATGAAGCTAAAATTTTGACTAATGGCAACAGAGTATCTTATTCTAACAAAATTACACTGTCGTGACAGTTCTCCAAGAAACAGAAGAAAACATTGTTCTAATGAAGTCAACATATCTCAATCTGGATTTGTTGTTGTTGTTGTTTTTAAATGTTTATTTATTTTGAGAGAGACAGAGCATGCATGTACAGGGGAGGGGCAGAGAGAGAAGGAAAAGGGAAAATGCCACACAGGCTCTGAGCTGTCAGCAAAGAGCCCGACAGAGAAGTCTGACACAGGACTCCGACTCACCAACTGTGAGATGATGATGACCTGAGCTGAAATCAAGAGTTGGACACTTAACTGACGCAGCCACCCAAGCGCCCCTCTCTTTCTGTTTTGATTTATGAGGAGTGAAGTTGATAATGGTGAGGCCTTGTTGATACAATATGTGAAATAACCTATGCCTCTCAACAAGGCATTGCTTTTCTTCGGTACTACTGGCAGCTATCTGTAAAAAACAATCTCATTGGCATTGCTGCACACTAGCTAAGTTTTGCAGTTCTTATGATTTGCCATTTGTTTATGGTATCAGGAAAGTACTGTAGAATTCCCAGTTTTAGGGCTGGTTAATTTTTTTTTCAACGTTTATTTATTTTTTTTTGGGACAGAGAGAGACAGAGCATGAACGGGGGAGGGGCAGAGAGAGAGGGAGACACAGAATCGGAAACAGGCTCCAGGCTCTGAGCCATCAGCCCAGAGCCTGACGCGGGGCTCGAACTCACGGACCGCGAGATCATGACCTGGCTGAAGTCGGACGCTTAACCGACTGCGCCACCCAGGCGCCCCTGGCTGGTTAATTTTTAATGAGACAAATCACTAGGTAACAATATTTACTAAATATAATCCATTTATAAACATTTTATAAAAGATCCATTTTTATAGCAAGTGCAATTTGTTATAATATGTTTATGGAGGAAACATAAAACCTACTAACTTAAAAATGTTTTTTCCTCTGGGCACCTGGATGGCTCAGTTGGTGAAGCATCTGACCTTGGCTCAGGTCGTGATCTCGCAGCTCACGAGTTCGAGCCGCACATTGGTCTCTCTGCTGTCAGTGGTGGAGCCTGCTTTGGATCCTCTGTCTACCTCCCTCTGCCCCTCTCCTGCTCGCTCGCTCGCTCTCTCTCTCTCTCTCTCTTTCTCTCTCAAAATTAAATAAACAGTTAAAAAAGCATTTTTGTATTTATTACACAAAGATGTCACATGGTATTTTAGGGGTCATGACTAAAATAATGAATTTCTTCTCATATAATACTGCCTCATATTTTCAATTACCTACAGTTAACTTCTTAAATCATTCTGAACATTAGACTCTAAAGAAAGAAATTAAGAAAGAAAATGAATACACATGCAATTTACACATTGGTGTTCTTTTCTTCATTGTTCTTTCATTATCAAAACACCCTTATTCTGACTTTACCTATGTTAGGACCACCAAGAGCAATTCACTATGTAAAGTCTTACCTGGATTGCTATTTTGCAGAGAATTTTTAAGCATGATTTCTTCTTTATGGTGGCAAATTATTTCGTCACTGCTATGTATAAAAAAGTGTGATAAATAATATTACTATTTTAATGGTGATATGAAAAACATTTACCAAATACATCCAATTCTTAGAGTATTTCAAATAATATCAGAGCAAATATCAAAACTTGAATTACCCCATATACTTCAAATTTGTACATTCTAGAAGCCTTTCATTAAGTCTGTACTTAAAGAAGAAAAAAACAGGAAGATGAACCAGTCATGAATTGAGGGCATTCTAGCTTAGTCAATTAGAACTAGATTGCCTGGGGCACCTGGGTAGTTAAGCGCCCAACTTTAACTCAGTTCATGATCTCATGGGTTATGGCTCTGAGCTCCACGTCGGGCTCTGTGCTGATAGTGCAGAGCCTGGAGCCTGCTTCGGATTCTGTGTCTCCCTCTTTCTCTGCAACCACCCCCCACCCCAGCTCATACTCCGTCTCCCTCTATCAAAAGTAAATACACATCAAATAGTAATGAGAATAATTAGAATTCGCTTGCCAGAATGGAAAGGGTTTGGAACTCAGAAGTCCTAGCTCTATAACCTATAGCTATTTGTTCTTGGAGAAGCCACTTCTCTTTGGCTCAAAATCTCCCTGTATAAAACAAGGGAAATTACTGCCTTAGTTTACAAGTTTTATAAGAGGATTTGATGAGATATTATACCCAAAACATGGCCTCTCAGGCCATGGCCTCTTAGGTGATGCTCATTACTCTGGGAAGGGCAAGATGAGACCTTCCATGACCTCAGAAAAGATGCTCCACAGGATTTAAAGCGGTGGTCCAGGGGCACCTGGGTGGCTCAGTCCGTTGGGCATCCAACTCTTTTTTTTTTTTTTATATGAAATTTATTGTCAAATTGGTTTCCATACAACACCCAGTGCTCATCCCAAAAGGTGCCCTCCTCAATACCCATCACCCACCCTCTCCTCCCTCCCACCCCCCATCAACCCTCAGTTTGTTCTCAGTTCTCAACAGTCTCTTATGCTTTGGCTCTCTCCCACTCTAACCTCCTTTTTTTTTTTTTTTCCTTCCCCTCCCCCATGGGTTCCTGTTAAGTTTCTCAGGATCCACATAAGAGTGAAACCATATGGTATCTGTCTTTCTATGTATGGCTTATTTCACTTAGCATCACACTCTCCAGTTCCATCCACGTTGCTACAAAAGGCCATATTTTATTTTTTCTCATTGCCACGTAGTATTCCATAGTGTATATAAACCACAATTTCTTTATCCATTCATCAGTTGATGGACATTTAGGCTCTTTCCATAATTTGGCTATTGTTGAGAGTGCTGCTATGAACATTGGGGTACAAGTGCCCCTATGCATCAGTACTCCTGTGTCCCTTGGATAAATTCCTAGCAGTGCTATTGCTGGGTCATAGGGTAGGTCTATTTTTAATTTTCTGAGGAACCTCCACACTGCTTTCCAGAGCGGCTGCACCAATTTGCATTCCCACCAACAGTGCAAGAGGGTTCCTGTTTCTCCACATCCTCTCCAGCATCTATAGTCTCCTGATTTGTTCATTTTGGCCACTCTGACTGGCGTGAGGTGATATCTGAGTGTGGTTTTGATTTGTATTTCCCTGATAAGGAGCGACGCTGAACATCTTTTCATGTGCCTGTTGGCCATCCGGATGTCTTCTTTAGAGAAGTGTCTATTCATGTTTTCTGCCCATTTCTTCACTGGGTTATTTGATTTTCGGGTGTGGAGTTTGGTGAGCTCTTGATAGATTTTGGATACTAGCCCTTTGTCCGATATGTCATTTGCAAATATCTTTTCCCATTCCGTTGGTTGCCTTTTAGTTTTGTTGGTTGTTTCCTTTGCTGTGCAGAAGCTTTTTATCTTCATAAAGTCCCAGTACTTCACTTTTGCTTTTAATTCCCTTGCCTTTGGGGATGTGTCGAGTAAGAGATTGCTACGGCTGAGGTCAGAGAGGTCTTTTCCTGCTTTCTCCTCTAAGGTTTTGATGGTTTCCTGTCTCACATTCAGGTCCTTTATCCATTTTGAGCTTATTTTTGTGAATGGTGTGAGAAAGTGGTCTAGTTTCAACCTTCTGCATGTTGCTGTCCAGTTCTCCCAGCACCATTTGTTAAAGAGACTGTCTTTTTTCCATTGGATGTTCTTTCCTGCTTTGTCAAAGATGAGTTGGCCATACGTTTGTGGGTCTAGTTCTGGGGTTTCTATTCTATTCCATTGGTCTATGTGTCTGTTTTTGTGCCAATACCATGCTGTCTTGATGATGACAGCTTTGTAGTAGAAGCTAAAGTCTGGGATTGTGATGCCTCCTGCTTTGGTCTTCTTCTTCAAAATGACTTTGGCTATTCGGGGCCTTTTGTGGTTCCATATGAATTTTAGGATTGCTTGTTCTAGTTTCGAGAAGAATGCTGGTGCAATTTTGATTGGGATTGCATTGAATGTGTAGATAGCTTTGGGTAGTATTGACATTTTGTCAATATTTATTCTTCCAATCCATGAGCAGGAATGTCTTTCCATTTCTTTAAATCTTCTTCAATTACCTTCATAAGCTTTCTATAGTTTTCAGCATACAGATCCTTTACATCTTTGGTTAGATTTATTCCTAGGTATTTTATGCTTCTTGGTGCAATTGTGAATGGGATCAGTTTCTTTGTCTTTCTGTTGCTTCATTGTTAGTGTATAAGAATGCAACTGATTTCTGTACATTGATTTTGTATCCTGCAACTTTGCTGAATTCATGTATCAGTTCTAGCAGACTTTTGGTGGAGTCTATCGGATTTTCCATGTATAATATCGTGTCATCTGCAAAAAGTGAAAGCTTGACTTCATCTTTGCCAGTTTTGATGCCTTTGATTTCCTTTTGTTGTCTGATTGCTGATGCTAGAACTTCCAGCACTATGTTAAACAACAGCGGTGAGAGTGGGCATCCCTGTCGTGTTCCTGATCTCAGGGAAAAAGCTCTCAGTTTTTCCCCGTTGAGGATGATGTTAGCTGTGGGCTTTTCATAAATGGCTTTTATGATCTTTAAGTATGTTCCTTCTATCCCGACTTTCTCAAGGGTTTTTATTAAGAAAGGGTGCTGGATTTTGTCAAAGGCCTTTTCTGCATCGATTGACAGGATCATATGGTTTTTCTCTTTTTTTTGGTGAATGTGATGTATCACGTTGATTGATTTGCGAATGTTGAACCAGCCCTGCATCCCAGGAATGAATCCCACTTGATCATGGTGAATAATTCCTTTTATATGCCGTTGAAATCGATTTGCTAGTATCTTATTGAGAATTTTTGCATCCATATTCATCAGGGATATTGGCCTGTAGTTCTCTTTTTTTACTGGGTCTCTGTCTGGTTTAGGAATCAAAGTAATACTGGCTTCATAGGATGAGTCTGGAAGTTTTCCTTCCCTTTCTATTTCTTGGAATAGCTTGAGAAGGATAGGTATTATCTCTGCTTTAAACGTCTGGTAGAACTCCCCTGGGAAGCCATCTGGTGCTGGACTCTTATTTGTTGGGAGATTTTTGATAACCGATTCAATTTCTTTGCTGGTTATGGGTCTGTTCAAGCTTTCTATTTCCTCCTGATTGCGTTTTGGAAGAGTGTGGGTGTTCAGGAATTTGTCCATTTCTTCCAGGTTGTCCAATTTGTTGGCATATAATTTTTCATAGTATTCCCTGATAATTGTTTGTATCTCTGAGGGATTGGTTGTAATAATTCCATTTTCATTCATGATTTTATCTATTTGGGTCATCTCCCTTTTCTTTTTGAGAAGCCTGGCTAGATTTGTCAATTTTGTTTATTTTTTTCAAAAAACCAACTCTTGGTTTCGTTGATCTGCTCTACAGTTTTTTTAGATTCTATATTGTTTATTTCTGCTCTGATCTTTATTATTTCTCTTCTTCTGCTGGGTTTAGGCTGCCTTTGCTGTTCTGCTTGTATTTCCTTTAGGTGTGCTGTTAATTTTGTATTTGGGATTTTTCTTGTTTCTGGAGATAGGCCTGGATTGCAATGTATTTTCCTCTCAGGACTGCCTTTGCTGCGTCCCAAAGCGTTTGGATTGTTGTATTTTCATTTTCGTTTGTTTCCATATATTTTTTAATTTCTTCTCTAATTGCCTGGTTGACCCACTCATTCGTTAGTAGGGTGTTCTTTAACCTCCATGCTTTTGGAGGTTTTCCAGACTTTTTTCTGTGGTTGATTTCAAGCTTCATAGCATTGTGGTCTGAAAGTATGCATGGTATGATTTCAATTCTTGTAAACTTATGAAGGGCTGTTTTGTGACCCAGTATATGATCTATCTTGGAGAATGTTCCATGTGCACTCGAGAAGAAAGTATATTCTGTTGCTTTGGGATGCAGACTTCTAAATAGATCTGTCAAGTCCATCTGATCCAATGTCTCATTCAGGGCCCTTGTTTCTTTATTGACCGTGTGTCTAGATGATCTATCCATTTCTGTAAGTGGGGTGTTAAAGTCCCCTGCAATTACCACATTCTTATCAATAAGGTGGATTATGTTTATGAGTAATTGTTTTATATATTTGGGGGCTCCGGTATTCGGCGCATAGACATTTATAATTGTTAGCTCTTCCTGATGGATAGACCCTGTCACTATTATATAATGTCCTTCTTCATCTCTTGTTACAGCCTTTAATTTAAAGTCTAGTTTGTCTGATAGAAGTATGGCTACTCCAGCTTTCTTTTGGCTTCCAGTAGCATGATAAATAGTTCTCCATCCCCTCACTCTCAATCTAAAGGTGTCCTCAGGTCTAAAATGAGTCTCTTGTAGACAGCAAATAGGTGGGTCTTGTTTTTTTATCCATTCTGATACCCTATGTCTTTTGGTTGGTGCATTTAATCCATTTACATTCAGTGTTATTATAGAAAGATATGGGTTTAGAGTCATTGTGATGTCTGTATGTTTTATGCTTGTAGTGATGTCTCTGGTACTTTGACTCACAGGGTCCTCCTTAGGATCTCTTGTAGGGCTGGTTTAGTGGTGACAAATTCCTTCAGTTTTTGTTTGTTTGGGGAGACCTTTATCTCTCCTTCTATTCTAAATGACAGATTTGCTGGATAAAGGATTCTCGGCTGCATATTTTTTCTGTCTAGCACACTGAAAATCTCGTGCCAATTCTTTCTGGCCTGCCAAGTTTCAAAAGAGAGATCAGTCACGAGTCTTCTAGGTCTCCCTTTCCATGTGAGGGCACGTTTACCCCTTGCTGCTTTCAGAATTTTCTCTTTATCCTTGTATTTTGCCAGTTTCACTATGATATGTCGTGCAGAAGATCGATTCAAGTTACGTCTGAAGGGAGTTCTCTGTGCGTCTTGGATTTCAATGCCTTTTTCCTTCCCCAGTTCAGGGAAGTTCTCAGCTATTATTTCTTCAAGTACCCCTTCAGCACCTTTCCCTCTCTCTTCCTCCTCTGGGATACCAATTATGCGTATATTATTTCTTTTTAGTGTATCACTTAGTTCTCTAATTTTCCCCTCATACTCCTGGATTTTTTTATCTCTCTTTTTTCTCAGCTTCCTCTTTTTCCATAACTTTATCTTCTAGTTCACCTATTCTCTCCTCTGCCTCTTCAATCCGAGCCGTGGTGGTTTCCATTTTGTTATGCATTTCGTTTAAAGCGTTTTTCAGCTCCTCGTGACTGTTCCTTAGTCCCTTGATCTCTGTAGCAAGAGATTCTCTGCTGTCAGCTATACTGTTTTCAAGCCCAGCGATTAATTTTATGACTATTATTCTAAATTCACTTTCTGTTATATTATTTAAATCCTTTTTGATCAGCTCATTAGCTGTTGTTATTTCCTGGAGATTCTTCTGAGGGGAATTCTTCCGCTTGGTCATTTTGGATAGTCCCTGGCGAGGTGAGGACCTGCAGGGCACTTCCCCTGTGCTGTGGTGTATAACTGGAGTTGGTGGGCGGAGCCGCAGTCAGACCTGATGTCTGCCCCCAGCCCACCGCTGGGGCCACAGTCAGACTGGTGCATGCCTTCTCTTCCCCTCTCCTAGGGGCGGGATTCACTGTGGGGTGGGGTGGCCTGTCTGGGCTACTTGCACACTGCCAGGCTTGTGATGCTGGGGATCTGGCGTCTTAGCTGGGGTGGGTAGGCAAGGTGCACAGGGGCAGGAGGGGCAGGCTTAGCTTGCTTCTCCTTAGGTGATCCACTTCAGGAGGGGCCCTGTGGCAGCAGGAGGGAGTCAGATCCGCTGCCGGAGGTTTGGCTCCGCAGAAGCGCAGAGTTGGGTGTTTGCGCGGAGCGAGCAAGTTCCCTGGCAGGAACTGGTTCTCTTTGGGATTTTGGCTGGGGGATGGGAGGGGGAGATGGCGCTGGCGAGCGCCTTTGTTCCCCACCAAACTGAGCTCTGTCGTCAGGGGGCTCAGCAGCTCTCCTTCCCTTTGTCCTCCAGCCTTCCCGCTTTCTGAGCAGAGCTGTTAACTTATGACCTCCCAGCCGCTAAGTCACGCTTGCTGTCGGAACACAGTCCGTCAGGCCCCTCCGCTTTTTGCAAGCCAGACTCGGGGGCTCTGCTTGGTCGGCGAGCCGCCCCTCCGCCCCGGCTCCCTCCCGCCAGTCCGTGGAGCGCGCACCGCCTCGCCGCCCTTCCTACCCTCTTCTGTGGGCCTCTCGTCTGCGCTTGCCTCCAGTGGCTCCGTTCTGCTAATCCTCTGGTGGTTTTCTGGGTTATTTAGGCAGGTGGAGGTGGAATCTAAGTGATCAGCAGGACGCGCGGTGAGCCCAGCGTCCTCCTACACCGCCATCTTCCCTCTCCGGTACAATTTTTAAATTTATATCCCATCTGGAACTTATTTTAGGGAGATCAAATTCTAATAAGTTTTCTCCAAATGGCTGTTTCTCCACTACTTACGAATAATTCACCTTTTCCTACTAATATGAAAGGTCACCAGTATCAAATTTTAAAGTCTTATGTATATTTGAGCGTTGGTCATGTTCTACTCTGCACCACTCCTTTATCTGTCTTTTCAGCTGTTTGTAAATGAATAATTTGTGGAAATTTCAGGTACATTTGGATATCTGGAAGGGCAAATCTACCTCCTATATAAAAACATAAGTTCTTAGGTTAATTCCAGTTCGTTAACATACAGTGTTCTATCAGTTTCAGATGTACAAGACAGTGAGTCCAAAAATTTCCTTAATGACATCACAAGAAGAGCACGTGTAGCTCAAAATTCTAAAAACCAGGAGGCTTTCATTTGCTTTACCTAAAACTGACAAATACAGGAAGGGTACACATTCTGAGAAAAAGAAGTCCTCCTATTCAGAGCCATCTTCCACTTCAAAATGTCCTTCCCAGGTCCCTCAGTAAATAGCACACATACCTAAGTGGACACAGACATAAACTGGATACTGGATTTTGTCCCAAGAATTTCTAGCCCAGAAGTTGATTACAGGAATTATTTCTCCCATTATGCACTTTTCTATGTATGACATTATGGTATGAAAATGAGTCCATTAAAAACAACATGTTGTCGACACTTAATTTCGTGTGTATTACTATTGAAATTTGGGTAAATCACGTCAAACTTGAGAGTCAAGTGGTCTATTCAGGAATTAATGAGTACGTGCCAGGGCAGCTGAAGATTTTGTTTTTGCCGCTCACGCTGTCGGCCTGGGTGCTAGACCACGTAGGGTTCCCACAACCGAGGGGCAGCAGGACCTCAGGAGGGAAGAGAACCCAGCTCCCCGAGGGAGGGCTCCGATGCACAGGTAGAGTTAGGCCAGGTGTGCTCTTCTCCCAGGTCCGTCCCGCCTCCTCCCTGCCAGCCTCCAAGCCCCTAGTACCTGTTCATCTTGTCTCTATCATCCACGCCGTTTTCCCCCAAGAACAGAATCTGCTGCACTTGCGCTACGTTGCCCACGCAGGCAGCCTTGTGGATCTTTCTGAGATCTCTGTCTCGGACGTGGTAACCCAACAGCAAGTTGTCAGTTCTATTATTCTTCTGCCCAACGCCCCTGCCCTGCCTCTGCAAGCCAGAAGCGGAGCCCAAGGGCGACAGGCTTTTCTCCCTCCCGAACCCCCAAACCCTCTTCATTGCGAAGCCTGAGGGCTCCAAAGAGACTTCACCCCGCCCTCCCTTTCCACTACCTCCGGAGCCCAACACTAGCACCGGAGATAGGCCAAACCCGCCTGGCCACAACACCCCAGCAGTGAGGATCCGCTTTTGGGTAGCTGCCACTTCTCAGTAACCCGCTGCAAGCAATACCGCCAAACACAAGCGCGCTTGGGCACTTCAGACGAGGTAATCACTGCGCATGCGCACAGAGGCCTAACTGTCAACGGTACCCACAGCCCGACGCCCCCTCCCCCACGCCCAGCGCCGCGCAGCGAACGGAGGGGAGGGGGCTCCGGTGGGGGATGGGGCGGGGGCCCAAGCCGCGGAACCCAGCGGGAGCCAGTACCTCTGCTCGCCACGCTCCGGTGTCGCCTCGGCACCTTTCTCGCCCCACGCGCGCCTCAGGGGGGGCCCCCTCCCCTCCCCCGCGCCGCAGCCCTGGGTGCAGCCAGGCGGCCGTTCCTGGACCGCGGGAAGGGGTGGAGGTGGGGGCGTGAGGCGGGGATAGGGACCGGGCCCGGCGTCGCCCGCGAAACCTGGAGCCCGCTGCAGCCGCCACCGGATCCCGGGATGGGGCGAGAGGCTGCGGCGGAAGCCAGCATCTCCCAGCCTGGGGCTCCGGGGGCCGCGGAGCCAACGCCGCCGCCGCCGCTGCCGCCGCTGCCTCGGCTGCTGGAGGCAGTGGCTGGAGATGGGTGAGTTGACCCTGGCGTCCCGGGGGACCCGCGCTGCAGCCCCTCCATCCACGCACTCCTGGCCCTCCGCCTCCATCTCCGTGCTCCCGGCACAACCCCCACCCCACGCTGTCAGGGCTCCCACAGCCCTCTCCCTCCCTGAGAGTGACCCCAGGTGCGGGAGCGGGAGCCCCAGGCCCTGCGGTTGGGCGCTTCCAGACAGGGAGGTGGGGGCGGGATGCCAGGGAGACTACTGGGCTCCGACGCGCCCCCACCCAGGCCCAGCGCAGTGCAGCGAACAGAGGGGAGGGGGCTCCAGTGTGGGGGGTGTGGGGGCCCAAGCGGCGGAACCCAGCAAGAGCCAGCACCTCTGCTCGCCTTGCTCGGGTCTTGCCTGGGCACCCTTCTCGCCTCACGCTCGCCTCCCAGGGGGCCCCTTCCCCACGCCGCGTCCCGGGGTGTCGCCAGGCGGCCGTGCCTGGACCGCGGGAAGGGGTGGAGGTGGGGGCGTGAGGCGGGGATAGGGGCCGGCCCGGGGCCGCGACGCCCGCGATGCCGGGCGCCAGCCGCAGCCGCCGCCAGAGACTGAGATGGGGCAAGAGGCGGTGGCGGACGCCAGCATCTCTCTGCCGGGGGCCCTGGGGGCTGCGGAGACGCCGCCGCCGCCGCCTCCGCCGCTTCTGCCTCCACTGCTGAGACCAGACTGGAGATGGGTGAGTTGACCCTGGCGTCCCGGGGGACCCGCGCCGCAGCCCCTCCATCCACGCACTCATGGCCCTCTGCCTCCATCTCAGCGCTCCGGGCCCAACACCCACCCCGCCAAGCCGTCAGGGCTTCCACAGCCCCCTCCCTCCTGAGCGTGACTCTAGGGGCGGGAGTGGGAGCCCCGGGACCGGGGGTTGTGGGCGTCCAGACAGGGAGGTGGGGACGGGATTCCAGGGAGACTACTGGGCTCTGACGCCCCCTCCCCCAGCCCGGTTGCCCCCAGGACCTTTCCCAGGCCCCAGAGGGCAAAGCCTCATGCCTTAGATGCCCTCCCTAGGCCTGGGCGGGGGGCGTCCCCGAGGCACGCGGCTCAAAAGGCGCTTTGTGCGCTGTGCCCCCCACCACCCAAGCCTCCGGAGAGGTTCCAGAACAGGGCGGGTGCGGAGGCTGGGACTGTGGCTGCTTGTGGGGACCAGGCAGAGGGGCGTGGGGAGAGCACCCCTAGTCCTTTCCTTGGGGTTGGGGTTGGGGTTGGGGCGGGGGCGGGGCGGGGCGAGGCTCAGGCGCTTTTCACTGCACTGCTCAGGGTGGGGAAGGGAAACTGGCTGGGGGAGGGCGCTATCAATATCTGCAAATAGAGAGTTCTGGAAGCTGGGGTGGGGAGGAGAGCTTGGGTGTAAATGGGAACGGTGGCGCCTGAGCTGGGTGGGGTGCCACGAGAAGCAGAGGTGGGTCTCAGCCAGCCCTAGTAGCGGGAGGTCAGGTGACTCTCCTGGCTCTGGAAGACTCCCTAGAAGGCCTGTGGGCAGGAATACTACCCCAGAGAGACCCCCTCCATGGCCCCCCAGAAGTGGCACTGCCCCAACCCCATAGCACTCCTTGCCACTCCTGGGACACCAGTCCTGACCTGCCTTGATGGGGAGCTGTGGATGCTGGCGGGTCACCTCCCCGGGCAGGGCAGGTACTGAAGATCCAGGACTCCGGGTGCTGAGGAGATAGGCACAGGGTCTTGGGAAAGTTTGGAAGAGGTTCTGGCAGCCCAGGAGGAGAGCAAAGTTGCTGGGAGAGTTGGCTTGCTCAGCACTGAAGGGAAGGGCACTCTAGGTAGAGGCAATGGCTGGAGTGGAGGCTGTGAGATGTGAGCGCCTGGTCGGGGTGGAGAGTTGTGGAAGGGGGGGCCTGGTCAGGCACGGGAGTGACCCACGTGAAAGAAGGGAAGGAGGGCCGGGTGGAGGTGAGGTGTCAGGCCATCCCAGCGAGCTGGCACAAGCAGGCTCCCAAGGACAGCGAGGCGCTGATGGGGCTGGCAGTGCTGGCATCTGGCTCAGCAGGCCCTCTGGAGTCTGCCCAGGGTCCCTGCTGTGGTCAGGACTGCTTGGCCCACATCTGCCGGTGGCTGGACCACCCCAAGCAAGTCTGCTTTCTGAGTCTCAGTGTCCACATGTGTCAAATGGGGCGGCTCCTCCACAGGGTAGTGGGGAGGTCTGCATGAGGTGATGAGTGTAGGGAGCCCAGCACCTGAGAAGGCCTCGGGAAATCCTTGGCCGCTGTGCCAGTTTGCGTACCTGGAAAACAGGGGCGTTGATGTCAGCTGGTGGGCCAGGCTCACTTTACCCGGTGACGACGAGGATCCTGTGAGGGCTGGATGTGACCCGGGGAAGCCAGGGGCTGGGGGCACTGCAAGTCCGTGTGATCATGCTATTCTGGAAGAAGAGAGAAGCAGTGGGCGGTGGCCGGGGCGGGGTCGTCCTCCTTGTGCCCCTATGAGCATCTTAGCCATGGCATTCAATGGACCCTCCTGTGTTCCCCAAGGCCAAAGCCTCTTTGTTCTCCATGCTGCACGATGCACCCTTTCCTCCTAGTCAGCCCTAGCCCTGAACATGGGGGACCAGGGCTCCCTTCCAGAAGGGTCTTCAGACACTGAGACCAACAAACACAATATCTTCCTGTGAGGGGCACTGTCATGGGCAGCTGGGTGGAGAGGACAAAGACCTTAGCCCCAGGAGAATGGAATGTAGTTGGGCAGCAAAACCAGTCAGGTCTCCATGGTCTTGCGTAGCCCTGTGCTGGCTGCTTAGGGGTGTGGGGGGGGGGGGTGGGGGGGGGGTGGGAGTGGCAATAATTGCACCATGGGACAGTCAAGGGCAGAAGTGAAAAGCAAGGACTCCAGATCCAGTGGCCCAGGTTCAAATCTCAACTCTGCTACTTCTTACTGTGTGAATGTGGACTGGTGACTCTGCCTCTCTGTGCCTCTGTTTTCTTGCCTCTAAAATGGGAACGAGGTACATTAGTGCTATTTGAACAGCTCGGTTCAGTTTCTAGTGGGCATTTACACCCCGTTTTCCAGAATGGGTCTCCCCTCCTGGAAGACTACACAGCCTGCTCCAGTAGGCTATCGTCTTTTTTGTGTGTGTGAGTCCCTATAGGCGGGGGCCTGCCTTTCTGTGTCCGTTGCTTGGGCAGGGGGCAATGGTGTGCTGGCAACAGGCCCTCTGGGAGAAAAAGGTACCTGATCAACAGCGTTGGCAGGTTTCCATGGTGTAAATCTTCTGGCAAGGCCCATTTGAGGCTACCAACATCTTCACCATCTCGCAGTGGGAGCTGGTCCATGACAGCTTTAGCACCCAGGCATTCAGTAGGTGCTTAATAAATGATGGTTGAATGAGGAGAGAAGGCTCCAAACACTTGGAGAGCTGCCAGGCCATACTGTAGCTGAGAGAGGGAGGCATCAGACAGGCTGAGGCCAGGACAAGAGACCACTCTGAATAAGTAACCCGTGGTGAGATGGAGGGCAGTGGGGAAGGAGGACTGGTGTCCTCCCTTCCTGGGAACCTCTGCACCTCTGACCCTGCGTCACTTCTGCTCTGGATCCTCTTGACCTTGGCCTGGTTTGGGCTGTCTGTCTGCACAGAATGACCTAGCTGGATCCCAAGCATTAACCTGACAGAGCTCTGAGAAATGGTCCAGACGGGTCTCAAACGTCAGATTCTATTCCCTTGCTTATGCTGTTCCCTCTGCCTGAATGTCTGTTCCACCCACCTCTTCCTATGTGCCCTGAAACTCTGTCACCCTTCAAAAGCCTCCTCCACCCCAAATCCCACAGACCCTTCTCCCCTTCTGCTGTTTCTCTGGCCTTACAGCCCCCCTCGTGTGCACCCTGCCTGCCCATAAAAATATTAGTAGCTAACATTGCATCTGTACAGCAACCTGGATTAGAGGTACCATGATAATCCCTGATAATCCCTTTTGGAGATGGGGGAATGGAGGCTCTGTCTTGTTAACGACCACCCATCCTTTGCCTCTCCGCTTGAGCATCCGTTCGTTGTGCAGGGAGGCTCAGTGCTGTGGGCTGGGCAGCGCACCACTTCTCTTTCTTCAGTGTGTTTGCTGTGGCGTGTTCCACTAGGCCGTGAGTTCCCTATCCTATAGGAGATCAAATGAATGAATGAATGAATGAATGGATGAAAATGAATGAGTGAGTGACTGACTTTCAGCCCCAGGGAGCATCCCTGTTCTTTTACCCATTCCTCCTCCCTTTCCATCCCTGTGGGAGGCGACTGACCCTCCAGAGGGCAGCCTCACACCATGGAGGGCTGGTCACAGGGACCCTGCTTGGCCACACCTGCCAGAAGGGAAAGGGAAGTGAGGCTTTGGGCGGGGCTGAAAGCAGGCATGGTAGAAGGGTAGTGGACCACCCTCCTGTGGCCTAGAGCGGGGCTGACATGGGCCCACAGCCCTGCCTGTAACCCAGGAAGTTAACGGGGTCCCAAAATACTTTTTCTTGCACCGCCCCAAGTGGAAATTCCCCTGTTGGCCCACTTATTTTCGTTTTATCTAGAGAAATAAAGTTGGAAATAATCATTCACACACCCTAATTACTCCGTTGCTTTCTGAATTTAGAGGCGGTTTGGCTCTAGACTTTGGCTCCTGCTGAAGGAGGAATCCCCTGGGAGGGGCAGGGTGAGGGCCAAGGCAGGAGGCCAGAGTCTGCGCTGACACTGGGGCCTCCTCGGGGTCTGCCCTCCAGTTGCCCTCTCCTAGCAGGCTGGGAACTTCCCAGAAGCAGCAGCCCAGATGGGGGTCTGAGCAAGGAAGGGTAGCCAGAGGCAGTCTCCAGGATTCTGGTTGACCGAGACCCATAATGGATGACTTCCCAGGCTGTTCTACCCCACCTGGACCTCTGAGTCATAATAATTTGCTGCTATTTATCGAGCACTTACTATGTGCTGGGCGCTGGGCCAAGCACTTTGTCTGCATCATCCCACCTATGCCTGCTAACTTCCCTTGAAGCAGGTACTATTATTCTCCCCATTTGACAGTTCGAGGGTGCCTGGGGGCCAGGGCTCAGGGCCGGGAAGTGGTGGGGCTGGGATTGTATCCAGCCTGTAGGACCCCCAGAGCCCGAAGGGGTAGGCCCCTCAGCCACACAAAAGGGAACGGTCTCTGAAACCTGACGTCCGAGACAACCACGTCACTGGTGTCCTGGCCTCCAGGCCACCCTCCTTGTGGCCCTGACTGCCACTCCCTTCTTCCCCATAGTCCTGGGGCTGTGCCTCTGGAAGCCCCGTGTAGCCTCACCTGGGCGGCTTGGGGAAAATACAGATTTCCCAGGCCCTGCCACACCCCGCTGAGTCAGAATCCCACTGCGGGAGAGGGGGCTGGAAACCCAGATTTTAAAATGTTGTCCTGGGGATACAGAAGCCTGCGGACTCCCAGAACCACTGCCCGGCCCAGTGGAGTTTAGGCTGCTTTAAGAGGCTCCCTTGCCCTTAACCCAGATCCCTATGACCCTGCCCCCACTTGTGTTCTCAGCCTCTGCACCCTGCTACCCTAACACAGCTCTGCACACACCACACCACACTGACCCCCGCACGCCCCAATTTGCCTTTATCCAGGCACCTGCCGCCGCTGTTTCCTTCTGGAAACAGGTCCCAGCTGGCCACAGACCCCACAGAGCTTGTGTAATACTCTGGACCGGTCGATCGCGGCCCCGCTCTTGCTAGCCGGGGCCTGGCACACAGCCTGGGGGAATCGTGGTGGGTGAGCGATGGTGGCCAGGGAAGGCGGAACAAGGGAGGGCTGCCCATGACAGGTGGGGCTTCTAGGCTGGGCGCACAGGCACTCTCTGGGGGCCGGCACCTTGCCTAGCATGCAAAAGGCATTTGATGACTGTTTCTTAACTGCTTAATGAATGGTGATGGGTCGTGTGACAGGTGAGAGCCACTTTCGGAAGCAGTGCAGATTGGCCGGTTTAGGCAAAAGATGGAGAAGGTGCCTTCAGGGCCATCTCTGAGGACCGTGAATATTAATGGTCCCAACTCATTTATGGCTCGGATGGGAGTGAGGGGCTGGTGCTTTCTTGCTTGATTTCATTTCAGTATCTCAGGAGCCCTGGGAGGGGGTGCTGATGTAATCCTTATTTCGTTCAATGGAAACTGAGCCCTAGACAGGTGACTTAGTAGGGTCACACAGCTGGGAGGGGGTCCTGCAGAACAGAGCCTTGCCCGTTGTGTGAAAAAAAATCAATGAGTCTGCACTCTACAGTTTATGAAGCAGTAACACCTTATCTCAGTTGGTTCCAGCTGTGGCTTGGAGGTGTGGCTCTACGTTTTCACCTATGCCCACATCCCAGGGTCAGAAAACCTGCATCCAGGGGTCTTCTGTGTCTGTAAGGGGCGGTGGTGGGAAGAGATCCTGCCTCTGCGCTGGCAGGAGAGAGAAACAGAGGCAGTGCTGGGGGCTCTGGCACATAGTAGGTGTTTGGGGACCCCTGTGGTCATTTCAGGCAGAGCCAGCTCTGGTCCCATCTGGACCTTGGAACAGCCCAGATCAGTCTTCAGTCTTTGAGCCAAGGCCCACAGGGTGTGGGTGACGGGTCCAAGGTCATACCTGCCATAAGGACTAGAGCAGAGGGTGTGAGGCTCCTCCACCATGGCCGAGAGGTCCAGGGAATGGGTCAGGGGGATTCTGTCTGTGCGGGATGACCTCCGTCAGAGCCAATAAACCACAGAGCCTGGCCCCAAAGGGTCCCCAGGCAACCCCCTCTCAGGGGTGTCCAGGACTGCTGTGGGGCCTGGCGAGTTATTGCTGTCACGGAAGTTCGGGGCCATACCTGAGTAGGGGCAGTGGTCGTGCAGCCACGAGTGGGGGGTGTAACAGACTCTGTGGCCTGCCTCCAGGCATTGGCATGTGGGGAGGGCGAAATGCACCAGCACCCCACCCAGACTAGAAATCCAGGTGATGGCTTCCCCCACACACACCTCCCTCACCCCCACCCCGCCCCACCCCGCCCCACCACCGGGCCTTTGCAGATGCTACCCCTCTGTCTGCAGTGGCCTTCCCCTCCTCTCCTGGCAGGTGCTGGCTCATCCTTTAAGACCCCTCCAGGAAGCCCTGCCTGACTCCCACCCCAAGGGCCAGGCTGGTCCGCCCTGCCAGGATTTCCATCTGGCTGCTCCACAGGATGCTGAGAACCTTGAGGGCCTGGTCTGAGATGCCAGTGGAGTGGGCAGGGAAAGCAGCTGTAAGGTGCAGCCTAGTTCAGGGGACTGTCCCTGCAGCCCACAGAGGGGACCAGGCTGGGGAGCCTTGAGGCCAGATAGCTAGCCAAACATGCCCATTTCACAGATGGAATGTTGAAGGCCCGAGGTGCTTGTGACTGACCTAGAGCACCCTGGGGAGTGGTTGGTAGTCCCTTTGTGGCTTGTAAGAGGAGAGCCCAGGGCTATGTGGCCGTACCCCTCCCCCACTCCGGTCCCCAGCTGGAGCATTTGTCTGCTGGATCCAGGTCAGGTCTGGGGGGGATGGGAAGAAGCCCAGGAGAGCAAAGTCCCCAGGGCTCAGGTCTGCACTCGGTCTTCCCATGTGGAGGACAAAGCTCCTTAGAGAAAATGCTTGCTGTCCAAAAGCTGGCAGGAAATGCACATCGATAGCTCATTCCAGCAAGAAGGTGCGCGGGGGGAAAAAAGCCTGTGAGAACTTAGGCCAAAATTTTAGCCCCGGGGATGGTGGGCGATATTAGCCTTCTTGCGCTGTGATTTTCACATTTCCTAGGTTGTAGGTGAAACCTTTATGCCAGAAAAATGAAGTTACCATGGAAAGGAGAGAGGTCTAAGAAAAGGTGCCCTGAGAACAGCCAGCTCCCCATTCATGAGACTCTGGGGTCACCATGTGTGAGTGGCTTCCAGAGGGACCCTGGCCCCGGGCCCATCCCCCAGAACAGGCGCGCCTGGGGCAGACAGCTTAGCCCGTGTGTCTCTCTTTCTCGGAATTTGGGTCAGCGAGAGTCCAGACCTGGGGCTACTGGGATGTAGCACAGCCAGAATGCCATTCAAACCTCTGCTGTCCTTCCTGTCGTGTGGGTTAGGCCTCAGGGCCCTCGCCTTCCCACCTCCACCTGGAAAGCCACCCCACCCCACCCCACCCCAGGCTGCCCCCCGCCCTTCCCAGCCAGAGGTGGCCCTAGGGCTATTTGCTTCACCTCCATCCGGGTGCCCAGGTGGGTGCGTAGCACTGTTGACTGCCTTCCTTACCGACTCCGGCCCCGAAGTGCCTTTCCACGGGGTCCTCCTACAATGTAGTCAAGTTCGACCTCGTGCAAATGGTCTTTGGAATCACAGCTGAGCCTTGATCCTGGGTGAGGATCCAATCCCCGTCTCCCCCATATACCTAGTACAGAGCACCCATTCATTCGGTCAGCTGTTATTCAGCCAAGTGCCAGGGCCCAGGCTAGGTGCCAGGGGCACAGATCTGCTGACTTGAGGGTGTGACGTGTCTGTGTTTTTGAGCACGTGTTTTGTGGGCATCACCTGCACGCACACACAGCGTGAGCATCTCTGTCATATGTGAACTCTGGTCTTTGAGGCTGTGACTGTGTGTAATCCTGCCGGGACTCTGGGCACACCTGGTTGATTCATTCTGCAAGTGTTTAACAGACACCCACTAAGGAAGTACCAGGCTCTGACCCCAAAGAAAAATGACCCAAGGTCTCTGTCCTCGGGAAGTGCTGTCTTGGGGGCTGTCGCAGTACGGACTGGTGGGGGCAGAGGCCGGCAGGGCTGGGGGTGGTCAGAAACATAGTCCTGGAGACACGGGGAAGAGTGGGGAAGGGTGTTCCTGCCCAGCTGTGAGGATGATCTCCAGTATCCCCTTCAGCCCAGTGATCTGGGGCCTGGGACAGGCCTCCCCAGCCATTTTCATGCCCTAAAGCAGCCCCGAGGGCCGACGGAACCGGAGCTCCAGGTGGTGACCCGTGGGCCCCGACTGCTGGGGGCTGGGAGAGAATACAGGGAATGAAAATGAAGCATGTTGGCTGGAGGACCTGCCTGGGCTGCAGACCTTTCTGAGAGGCGAACTTAGGGACCAGGCACCAGAACACAGCACCTGGAAAGTAGAACCCCGTGATCCAGACCAGAGAAGCGTGATCATGGAACTTAGAGGAGGAAGATGGAGCAGCAGACCTAGAATGTGGGCCTTCTAGAACCTGGAACACTCAAGTCGGCCGGAAGCTGGAAGATCCAGTCTGTGCCCCCGGTGGTCAGTGGGGGGAAGGTGGAGGTCCGACAGGAATGGGGAGGCCTTGAGCATTGGTGAGCTGCAGTGGCACGCACGTGGTCTCTGCTGAGCCAGGACCTCCCCACAGCTCGCTGCTGCCTGACCTCGGGCAAGTCCTGTCCCCTCTCCAAACCTCAGGTTGCCCTTCTGTGAAATGGTCACGTGATGGTGAGACAAGATGGAGCACTTCACCTGGTGCTCAGGCTCTCCCGGCAAGCTAGTGGCATGGCTAAGGCCTGGACCCTGGCCACCTGACTCCTGAATGAGTCTGTACCCTTGTGGTGATGGTCTGGTCACTGCTGTTCCTTTCTCTTCTTTCTCACACTCAGTGGGACATTTGGGCACTTGCGGCCCTTTTCCGGAATGCTCTCGGGATCCAGCAGAGGGAAAAGACTAATCAGAGGAGCAAGAACAGACCGGCGGCTCCATAGGAAGGAGCAGGGGCCCGGTGCCTACAGCCCTGCATGGTGCCCTGTGCCATTTGGTCAGGGCTTCTTGAGTGTCCCCCGGTGGAGACGGTCGGGTCCTGAGCCGAGGGCGCCGCGGCCCCTGGAAGGCAGGGGTGGGCAGAGGTGGATTGGGAAGGGAAAGGAGAAAGGACTCATTGTTCCAGCTCCACGGAGGCTCCCCAGGTGCACCTGCTCCAGGCCACCTCTCCTGAAGGAGGTGGACGACCTTGCTCGGGCTCCCAGAGAGCTGGAGCTGTAGGATCTGGGCCAGGAGCAGCCCGGTCACTTCCCCAGATCCCTGTGAGGTGGCGTTACCAGTCCCCGCTTTTCTGCCTCCAAGAGAGCAGGATTCCAGAGTTGGGGGCGGGGGGCGTTGGAGCCAGGGTTCCAGCCCATCCTTTGAGCCAGCAGTAGCCGGGCATGGTGCCAGGCACTGAGCACCCAGGGGGGAACCGAGATCCCTTCCCGTTTCCCCTCCTTCCTTGCCGGGTCTCCTCGGGACCATCAGCCATCCTGCTCAGAGCGCTTGGAGGGCTGGAGTCCTTCCCCGTGTCTCCACTCTCCACCACTTCCCTTCCATTGTGGGGGACCCGTCGAGTTCCTGTACATGAGCCACCTCATCGGGGCGTGCCTTGCCCAGGCAGGACTAGACGTTTTCGAACCCCAGACCAGTTCTGAGAGCCCAGCAGCACTGACTGCAGGTGCAGGTGTGTGGATTTGGGGGCGGAGCGGGGGGGTGTCGTTTATTCATTCAACAGGCCAAGGTCAGCGCCTCCTTTGCATCAGGCTCTGTGCTGGGGCCCCAGGAGAGTTGGGCAGCACCGCCCAGTGTGGGGTGAGGAGCCCTGGGGGGGCAGGCCAGGGGTGAGGCAGCTCAGTCCTTCCTCAGCCTGGGGGAAGTGCAGTTCAGCTGAGCCTCCCTGGGCAGGGAGTGAAAGATGACACAGACACTTGGAGCCTCCTAGAGGATTTGGACTTTATCCTGGGAGCAGGTGTTCCATGCTGAGAGGGGCGGCATCAGATGTGGCTTTTGCTTGGCTCGTGGGGCTCAAGCCAGGAGCCCCTTCCCTGGCAAGGCTGCTGCTGTTGTTCAGGTGAGCGTGGCTGGTGGCGCAGGCAGCGTGGGCCAGTGGCACAGGGGGCCGGGTGGGACGACAAGTACCTGGGCATGGAAGAGACGTGCCTGGCAATGGGGAGCGCAAGGTCAGCGAGAAGCCAGATTCAGGATGACTGCCGGGGTCCTGGACTGGGAGGCTGGGTGGATGGTCACATCTCGGGTTATCAGCTCAGGTTTCAGGAAGCACAATTTGAGCGAGTTCTTTGTGGCTGGTTTTGCGGCGGAGGGTCCCAGGCAGGATGGGAGCCGACTCTGCGCCCAGGCCTCTGCCCTCCAGCTTGGCCCAGACCCTGCCAGGTCTGCTTCTCTCTCTCCCTTAACCCACTTTAGCCTCTTGAGTGCAGGGCTGCACCTCGCAACTATGCGCTGTCCACAAGGGGGAGCACCACTCCACTGCTGCTGCCTGGGTCCATGGGAACCGCCCTCTGCCCAGGCAGGCTGACCCTGTGCTTTGATGTGTCTCATCCCCTCACTGTGCAAGGGCATCCCCCCGCCCACTCCTCAAGGCGCGCAGGTCCTGGAACAAAGCCTCTCCGCACTACAGCTTGAATCTGTCACCCTCCTGGCCCTGTGCTAGAGCAGGCTCCCTGAGGACAGAGGAAGGCTGGGACACACCCTCCCCTCCCCTCCCCCACCTCAGGCCTGTGGGCTAGAGATGGAGCTGAAGCTCCGTGCTGAAGTGGCCCTTTGTACATTGTCCCCCTGGGGGAGGGGGGAGCCTGGTGGGAGGGGCTGGCACTGCCCGACACCCTGTGCTGATCTCAGCGGCACTGAGGATCCAGGTGGGGGGGGGGCGGGTTGTCTGGGCCTGGGATCAGGGGAGAACACCCTGCCAGGTTGGGCTGGCACTGGCGGAGCCTGCCGCCCCACACTAGACGGTACTTGTCACTCAGAGTCTGTCATCACTTCTCAGGCAAGGTGCGTCGTCAGGCCAGTTGTTTAGGGAGCGCTGCTCCTGGCCAGGCTTTGTCCTAGGGGGTAGGGGCTGGGGCGCCACTGAGACCGGTGACCGGTGACTGAGGCTTACAGGCTTAAGATGACCCTGCTCTCCTGTTGACATTCTGAGCGCCAGGGTGTGGGTGGGGGAGACAGACCACGAACAGGTAAACAAGGAGCCGGCTAGCTTCCACTGTGAGTGCCTGAGTGCCAGGGAACAGAAGACCCGGGCGGGGGACAGCCGCTGTAGCTGGAGGGCCAGGAGGGCACCTCTGAGCAGGCAGCCACATTCCAGGCCAAGGAGCAGCCAGTGGGAGCACCCTGTGACGGAAAGGTGGGGACTGTGACTGGAGCCCAGTGGACGAGGACGGCGAGGGCAGCAAAGATTCGAGGACCAGCTTGGCGGGGTCTGTGGGCCTAGAGAGGAGTTTGCATTTCATTCTGAGGGAGACTAGTGTGCGGGTGGGGTCGAGGGGAGGGGGGACGTGGCCTGGTGGGGACTTTGCAGTGACAGAATTTGTGGGGCCCAGTGCCAAATGAAAATGTAGGCCCCGAGGGGCGCCTGGGTGTCTCAATGGGTTAAGCATGCGACTCTTGATTTCTGCTCAGGTCATGAGTCCAGGGTTATGGGATTGAACCCTTCGTCTGGCTCCGCATGGAGCCTGGAGCTTGCTTAAGATTCTCTCTCTCTCTCTCTCTCTCTCTCTCCCTCTCCCTCTGCCCCCCTCCACCACTCTTGTGTGCGCTCTCTCTCTCTCTCCCCCCCCCCAAATAAAATAAAATAGGGGCACCTGGGTGGCTCACTTGGCTGACCACTTCTGCTCAGGTCATGATATCGAAGTTCGTGAGTTTGAGCTCTGCGTCGGGCTCTGTGCTGACGGCTCAGAGCCTGGAGCCTGCTTCAGATTCCGCGTTTCTCTCTCTCTCTGCCCCTCCCCTGCTCACGCTCGGTCTCTCTCTCTCTCTCAAAAATAAACATAAAAAAAATAAGATAATGAAAAGAAAAAAAAAAAACGAATGAAATCACAACTATGTTCAGTTACTCTGAGAAATGCAAAGTTGGTTTAACGTGAGCAAATAATGTAGTTCTCCACAGTACAAATACTTTATTTTATTTTTTTATTTTTACTTTTTTAATTTAATTTTTTATTTTTTAGAATTTACATGCAAATTAGCACAGAGTGAAACAATGATTTCAGGAGTAGATTCCTTAGTGCCCCTTGCCCATTTAGCCCATCCCCCCTCCCACTACCCCTCCCACAACCCTCAGTTTGTTCTCCATATTGGTGAGTCTCTTCTGTTTTGTCCCCCTCCCTGTTTTTATATTATGTTGGTTTCCCTTCCCTTATGTTCATCTGTTTTGTCTCTTACAGTCCTCATACGAGTGAAGTCATATGATTTTTGTCTTACTCTGACTGACTAATTTCACTTAGCACAATACCCTCCAGTTGCATCCATGTAGTTGCAAATGGCAAGATTTCATTCTTTTTGATTGCCGAGGAATACTCCGTTGTATCTAGATACCACATCTTCTGTATCCATTCATCCATCGACGGACATTTGGGCTCCTTTGCATACTTTGGCTATTGTTGATAGTGCTGCTATAGACATGGGGTGCATGTGTCCCTTCGAAACAGCACACCTGTATCTCGTGGATAAATGCCTAGTAGTGCAATTGCTGGGTCGTTGGGTAGTTCTATTTTTTGTGTTTGGAGGAAACTCCATACTGTTTTCCAGAGTGGCTGCACCAGCTAGCATCGCCACCAACAATGCAAAAGAGATCCTCCTTCTCCACATCCTCGCCAACATCTGTTGTTGCCTGAGTTGTTAATGTGAGCCATTCTGACAGGCGTAAGGTGGTAGCTCAGTGTGGTTTTGATTTGTATTTCCCTGATGATGAGTGATGTGGAGCATTTTTTCATGTGTCGGTTGGCCATCTGGATGTCTTCCTTGGAGAAGTGTCTATTCATGTCTTTTGCCCATTTCTTCACTGGATTATTTGTTGTTTGGGGGTTGAGTTTGAGACGTTCTTTGTAGATTTTGGATACTAACCCTTTATCTGATATGTCATTTGCAAATACCTTCTCCCCTTCTGTCAGTTGCCTTTTCGTTTTGCTGATTGTTTCCTTCACTGTGCAGAAGCCTTTTAGTCTGATGAGGTCCCAGTAGTTCATTTTTGCTTTTGTTTCCCTTGCCTCCGGAGACGTGTTGAATAAGAAGTTGCTGCGGCCAAGATCAAAGAGGGTTTTGCCTGCTTTCGACTCGAGGATTTTGATGGCTTCCTGTCTTGCATTGAGGTCTTCCATCCATTTTGAGTTTATTTTTGTGTATGGTGTAAGAACGTGGTCCAGGTTCATTCTTCTGCATGTCGCTGTCCAGTTTTCCCAGCACCGCTTGCTGGAGAGACTGTCTTTACACCATTGGATAGTCTTTCCTGCTCTGTGAAAGATCAGTTGGCCATACGTTTGTGGGTCCATGTCTGGGTTCTCTATTCTGTTCTATTGATCTGAGTGTCTGTGCTAGTGCCAGTACCATACCGTCTTGATGATTACAGCTTTGTAGTATAGCTTGAAGTCTGGGATTGTGATGCCTCCTGCTTTGGTTTTCTTTTTCAAGATTGCTTTGGCTCTTTGGGGCCTTTTCAGGTTCCATACACATTTTAGGATTATAGGTTCTAGCTCTGTGAAGAATGCTGGTGTTACTTTGATAGGGATTGCATTGAACATGTAGATTGCTTTGGGTTGTATCGACCTTTTAGCAATATTTGTTCTTCCTATCCAGGAGCATGGACTCTTTTTCCATTGTTTTGTGTCTTCTTCCATTTCTTTCATAAGCTTTCTATAGTTTTCAGTATATACATTTTCCACCTCTTTGGTTAGATTTATTCCTACGTATTTTGTGGCTTTTTGTGCAACTGTAAATGGGATCGATTCCTTGATTTCTCTTTCTGTTGCCTCGTTGTTGGCGTATAGGAATGCAACCGATTTCTGCGCATTGATTTTATATCCTGCAACTTTGCCGAATTCATGAATCCATTCTAGCCGTTTCGTGGTGGCCTCTTTGGGGTTTTCCATATAGAGTATCGTGTCATCTGCGAAGAGGGAAAGTTTGACCTCCTCCTGGCCGATGTGGATGCCTTTCATTCCTTTGTGTTGTCTGATTGCAGAGGCTAAGACTTCCAATGCTGTGTTGAGTAGCAGTGGCGAGAGTGGACATCCCTGTCTGGTTCCTGACCTTAGGGGGGAAACTCTCCCATTTGTCCCCACTGAGGATGATATTAGCATCGGGTTGTTCATATATGGCTTTTAGGATCTTGAGGTATGCTCCTTCTCTCCCTACTTTCTTGAGGGTTTTTATCAAGAAAGGATGCTGTGTTTTGTCAAATGCTTTCTCTGCATCTATTGAGAGGGTCCTACGGTTCTTGCCCTTTCTTTTCTTGATGTGATGAATCACGTTAATTGTTTGGCGGATATTGAACCAGCCCCGCATCCTAGGTATAAATCCCGCTTGGTCGTGGTGAGTGATGCTTTTCATGTATTGTTGGATCTGGGTGGGTAATATCTTGTTGAGAATTTTTGCATCCATGTTCCTCAGGGAATGTGGTCTATAGTTCTCCTTTTTAGTGGGGTCTCTGCCTGGTTTTGGAATCAAGGTAATGCTGGCTTCATAGAAAGAGTTTGCAAGTTTTCCTTTCATTTCTATGTTTTGGAACAGTTTCAAGGGAATAGGTGCTAACTCTTCCTTAAATGTTTGGGAGAATCCCCCCTGGAAAGCCATCTGGCCCTGGACTCTTGTTTTTTGGCAGAGTTTTGATTACTAATTCGATTTCCTGACTGGTTATGGGTCTGTTCAAATTTTCTATTTCTTCCTGTTTCAGTGTTGGTAGTGTATATGTTTCTAGGAATTTGTCCATTTCTTTCAGATTACCCATTTGATTGGCATATAATTGCTCATACCATTCTCTTATTGTTGTTTTTATTTCTGCTGTGTTGGTTGTGATCTCTCCTCTTTCATTCTGGATTTTATTTATTTCGGTCCTTTCCTTCTTTTCTTTTTTGACCAGACTGGCTAGTGGTTTATCAATTTTGTTCATTCTTCCAAGGCACCAGATTCTGGCTGGATTGATCTGTTCAACTGGTATTTTTGTGGGGTTTTTTGTTTGTATGTTTGTTTGTTTGTTTGTTTGTTTGTTTGTTTCGATAGCATTAATTTCTGCTGTAATCCTTATTATTTCCTGTCTTCTGCTGGTTTGGGGTTTTATTTGCTGTTCTTTTTCCAGCTTCTTAAGGCATAAGGTTAGGTTGTGTATCTGAGATCTCTCTTCCTTCTTTAGGAAGGCCTGGATTGCTATCTATTTTCCTCTTATAGCCACCTTTGCTGCGTCCCAGAGGTTTTGGGTTGTGGTGTTATCCCTTTCATTGAATTCCATATACTTTTCAATTTCCCCTTTAACTGCTTGGTTGGCCCATTCGTTCTTTAGTAGGATGTTCTTCAGTCTCCAAGTATGTGTTACCTTTCCCAATTGTTTCTTGTGGTTGACTTCGAGTTTCATAGTGTTGTGGTCTGAAAATATGCACGGTATGATCTCGATCTTTTTGTACTTACTTAGGGCTGATTTATGTGCCAGTATATGGTCTATTCTGGAGAACATTCCGTGTGCACTGGAGAAGAATGTATATTCTGCTGGTTTAGGATGAAATGTTCTGAATATATCTGTTAAGTCCATCTGGTCCAGTGTGTCATTCAAAGCCATTGTTTCCTTGTTGATTGTTTTGATTAGATGATCTGTCCATTGCTGTGAGTGGGGTGTTGAAGTCTCCTACTATTATGGTATTACTATCGATGAGTTTCTTTATGTTTGTGATTAATGGATTTACATATTTGGGTCACATTTGGCGCATAAATGTTTACAGTTGTTTGGTCTTCTTGGTGGATAGACCCCTTGATTATGCCATAATGCCCTTCTGCATCTCTTGATACAGTCTTTATTTTAAAGTCTAGATTGTCTGATATAAGTATGGCTACTCTAGCTTTCTTTTGTTGACCATTAGCATGATAGATGGTTCTCCATCCCCTTACTTTCAATCTGAAGGTGTCTTTAGGTCTAAACTGGGTCTCCTGTAAACAGCATATAGATGGACCTTGTTTTCTTATCCATTCTGTTACCCTATGCCTTTTGATTGGAGCATTGAGTCCATTGACATTTAGAGTGAGTACTGAAAGATATGAATTTATTGCCATTATGATGCTTGTAGACGTGGAGTTTCTGGTGGTGTTCTCTGGTCCTTTCTGATCTTTGTTGCTTTTGATATATATATATATATATATATATATATATATGTATGTATACACATGTATATATATATATGTATATGTATACATATGTATGTATGTATATGTAATTTTTTTTCATCTTTTCTTCCCTCAGAAAGTCACCCTTAAAATTTCTTGCAGGCTGGTTTAGTGGTCACAAATTCCCTTAATTTTGGTTTGTCTGGGAAACTTTTTCTCTCTCCTATTTTGAGTGACAGCCTTGCTGGATAAAGAATTCTTGGCTGCATTTATTTTGTATTTTATTTGTTTAATGTTTATTTTTGACAGAGAGAGAGAGAGGGCATGAGCAGAGGAGGGGCAGAGAGAGAGGGAGACACAGAATCCGAAGCAGGCTCCAGGCTCTGAGCTGTCAGCACAGAGCCCAATGGGGGGCTCGAACTCACAGACCGCGAGATCACAACCAGAGCTGAAATCGGACGCCTAACCGACTGAGCCATCCAGGCGCCCCCGCACATTTTTCTGATTCAGCACACTGAATATATCCCACCACTGCTTTCTGGCCTGCCAAGTTCTTGTGGGTAGGTCTGCTGCAAACCTGATCTGTCTTCCCCTTTAGGTTAGGGAACTTTTTTTTTTCCCCTTGCTGTTTTCATGATTCTCTCCTTGCCTGAGTATTTTGTGAATTTGACTATGATATGCCTTGTTGATGGTCGGTTTTTGTTGAATCTAATGGGGATCCTCTGTGCATCCTGGATTTTGACGTCTGTGTCTTTCCCCAGGTTTCGTACATGTTTTCTGCTATGATTTGCTCACATTACCCTAATACCGCTATTTCTCTCTCTTCCGCTTCTGGGACCCCTATGATTCTGATGTTGTTCCTTTTTAATGAGTCACTGGTCTCTCTAATGCTTAAATGGTGCTCTTTTGCCTTAATCTCCCTCTTTTTTTTCTGCTTCGTTATTCCTTCTAAGTTTGTCCTCTATATCGCGGAATCTCTGTTCTGCCTTGTCCATCCTGGCCGCCACTGCATCCATCCGTGATTGCAGCTCAGTTATAGTATTTTTAACTTCATTCTGGCTATTTTTTATGTCTTTTATCTCTGCAGAAAGGGTTTCTAATCTATTTTGGACCCCAGCTAATATTCTTATTATCGTGATTCTAAATTCTAGGTCAGACATCTTGCTTCTATCTGTGTGGGTTAAATCCCTGGCTGTCGTTTCTTCATGCTCTTTCTTTTGGGGTAAATTCCTGCTGAATTCTGTGGTTCAGGTTGTGCAGATTGTTGTGTTAGTCCTCCAATCAGTGTTCTAGGTGTGTAGGATGGTTTCGTGTTGGCCTGGCTGTATTTCATGGATGGGAGACACACACAAAACTTCCATGCTGTTCTGCCATCTTGGCCCCTCCCCCATTCACAAATATTTTAAAAACTTATCTCAGGGTGCCTGGGTAGCTCCGTCGGTTAAGCATCCAACTTAGGCTCAGGTCATGATCTGACAGTGTGTGAGTTTCAGCCCCACGTGGGGCTCGCATTGGGCTCGCCACTGTCAGCGCAGAGCTTGCTTCAGATCCTGTCTCCCTCTCTCTCTGCCCCTCCCCTGCTGGCTTGCTTGGTCTCTCTCAAAAATAAACAGTTAAAAAACCTGTCTCAATAGACATGAAATAAACATCTGTTAACGTTCAATATTCATTCATGACAGAACTTAGAAAACTAGTATTATAAGGGAACTTCCTCAATATACTTGTAGCAGAAAGACCCTAAGTGACTCCATAATATATGCCCTTTAGTGTTGTCACCTTTTCTTTATAATTCTTTTCTCTTAAGATCTGTGACTTGACTCTAGCTATTAGAATATGGCAAATGTAAAGGAATGTCGCAGACATAATTAATTCAGTTAATTCAGAGTCAATCAAAAGGAGGATTATGCTAGGCCAACCTGATCTGATCACGTGAACACCCTTCAAGGAGGACTGAGCCTTCTCTGAAGTGACATTCTCCTTGCTGGCCTCCTAAACTAAGCGGCCACATTGAGGAAGTCTACGTGGCCACGAACAAGGAACAGCCTTGCTCTAGGCTGAATATTGTGTCCCCACTCACCGAAACTCATGTGTTAAATCCTAATGTTCAACGTGATCGTATTTAGAAGTGGGGGATTTGGGAAGTGATTAAGCCATGAAGGTGGAGCCCTCATGAATGGGATTAGTGCCCTTATAAAGGAGGGCTGGGAGAGCTCCCTTGGCCCTGCGCCAAGGAGGAAGACCAGCATCCATGAACCAGGAAGCAGGCCATCGCTGGACACTGAATCTGCCAGTGCCTTCATTTTGGACTCCCCAGGCTCCAGAACTGTGAAAAATAAAACTTTTTTTCATAAGCCTATGGTATTTTGTTAGAGCAGCCCAAAAGGACTAAGACAAGTGTCTGGGAACGCTTAGGACCTAAGCCTCCAACTAGCAAAGAGCTGTGGAAATGAGTCCAGTCATACAGTCACAAGGAAATTCTCTTAAAAACAAACCCAATGGGCTTGGAAGCAGATTCTTCCCCATCGAAGCACCCAAATGGGGAAGCGCAGTCTAGCGGACACCTTGGGTACAGCCTTGTGAGAACCTGAACAAAGGACCCAGCTAAGCCATTGCTCAGCTTCTGACCCATACAAATGTGAGATACATGTGTGTGGCTGTAAGACACTGTGTTGATGGTGCTCTGTTGTAAACGGCAAGAACAAACTAAGAGACTGATAAAAGATATACACTTTAAAAAACCCCACTATCTACATAGTTCTAGAAAACTACTTTTACGTGTTGCAATTTCAAGAAGACATGAACACTCACTATCCTCACATTTACTCAACGTCATTCTTGTAGTAGGAAAGAAAAAAAAATGAAAGCTCTAGGAATCGGAAAGAAACAAAAATGCCACTATTTATAGATTGTATGTCGCTGCATGCCCCAAATCCAAAGGAATCTGCAGATAAAACACTCGAGTAAGAAACAATATATTGTGGGGAATAAGCTTAGACAATTAAAAGACTAGTTGTTTGCAAAAATCAGTATAAGAAATGTCTTTCCTTACAAACTATTGGCAGATTCAATGCAATTCCAATGAGAAACGGCTTTGGAGAGCTTGCCAAGTTGATTAAAGAAGACCTGTGGAGTCCTTCCTTCCTTTCTTCTTTCTCATCCCCAACAGTTTAGTTCCCAGTCCTAGAAACAGAGGCATGGAGTTGTGGGGGTCCAGAGTGAGGTGCTGGAGCTTACACAGAATGGGGAAGGCATTACATGTGGGACAGTCACCCTGCACAGTGTTGGAGCTCAAGTGAGAGCATCCCTGAAAGGTGAATGATATAGAATAATGAAGTATCACAGACTGAACAGGGTGGGGAGGCATCTGCACAGGGGAAGAATAGCCCAGCGTGGGTTTTCAGAACCTGCAGGGGGGCAAACCGTCTGCAGAAGAGGTGGCCTGGCACAGAGTGTCTGAGAAAAGAGATATGTACATGTCTCAAAGTACTTCCCCACAAAATACTAAATAATTGGAAAGTGGAAAGTTAACATTCCAGGCGAGAAACCTGGCAGATACTACCTCCGGTGGCCAACATTAACATCACCAGTACTGGGACAAATCAAAACTGTAGGTCACACGATAGGATGCAATGAAAAGAGTAGGTTGTAGTGATACTCTTGCTAAAAATGTATGATCTGAATTTTACCATAAGGAAACCTAAGAAAAACCCACATTGAAAGCATTCCACATTACTGGAATTTACTCGTCAAAAGGTTAAAAGTCATGAAAGTCAAGGAAAGACAAAAGAACTGTTCTAGGGTGAAAAAGACTAAGACACACAACTGAATTCAATACATGGCTCTGGACAGGACCTTCCTTGGTATTACGTATACTACAGATAAGTGAGCAAACTTAAAAAGAATTATGAGGAATAAATGATAGAATTATACTGAACCCTTGAACAAAAGAGTTTTAATGGGTGCACTGACTACACGCAGATTTTTTTTCAGTACTGGAAATGTACTTTATAATTTTCTTCATGGTATTTTTTTTCTGTAGCTTACTCTATTTTAAGAATATGGTACGATACAGATCATATACAAAAGATTATTGGTAGTAGCAGTGGTTAAGTCTTTGGGGCTCAAAAGTTGTTCATGGCTTTTTGACTGTGGGGGGAAAGGGTCAGAGCCCTTAACCCCATTGTTCAAGCGTCGAGTGTATTAATGTTCTGACTGTGAAGGTTGTATGGTAGTTATGTGGAATGTACTGACTTGTAGGATTTAAATGCTACAGGAATCGGGCATCCCATTAGCAATTTACCTGCAAATGGCTCTCGGGCGGGGGGAGTGATTTCTTTTTTTTTCTCTATTTTTTCTTTTCTCTAGCTTTGTTTCCAAAAAGCAAATCAAAAGTAAATAAATAAATAAATGGAAAAGGTGAAAAGCCTTAGGTAAATCTTATTTCTCCATGTGGAAAGAGCTATGAATCAGTTTACAATTAAAATTATAAATAGGTTTTATGGCACTATAAAAAATTGTAATAGGTACAAACATTGGCAATAGCCATAGCAGGAATACATCAAACTAACGTCTAAATCTTTAGGCCCACATATAGTCATAAAAATTGGAAAATACAAAAAAGCCATTCATGAACACTAATGAAGTATTTATGACAACTTCGTTGTTTGGGTGCTGTTCAAACACCAGGGAGTGGAACAGTCTGATGTATGTCAAACACTCTAGTGCTGGTTTCCATGTACAAAATGTGGTTAAAAGTTAATGAGTTGCCAAGAAACATAGTTTAAAATATTATACAGATTTTCATTGCACACATATGACACAAAAACATTTTCCTTTAATCAAGATTTTGCCATATAGTGTGTTCAATTGGGAAGCAATGACAATGTTTTGTAAGCATCCAGCAAATTTTTTCTATTTATTTTTCAAATCATATAATTTTTGTTCAAAATCTGTACATATTCTCGTGACGCTTTCCATACTGGATCTTGATTTAGAATTGAATCATCAGTAGATACTAAAGGAGTTCTACAGGATCCTCGTTCAAACTCGGTAGCAGCTGAAAAGGAAAAGAAAGAATTATCTTCTTTCTCCAAAATACTTTTCACTACAGGTCCTTAAAGAAGAAAAGAAAAGAAAAGAAAGGAAAGGAAAGGAAAGGAAAGGAAAAGGAAAAGGAAAAGGAAAAGGAAAAGGAAAAGGAAAAGGAAAAGGAAAAGAAAAAGAGAAAGTTGGGGCCTTTATGAAAAGGTGTTAAGAAAAATGAAAAATAACTACGTACAACTGCAATATGAAACCCAAGATTAGTATTAAATATATTTTGCTCAGGGTTGCACACTGAATTAATTGCTATTGTGGATAAATATCAGAGTTTCTGGTTTTTTCATTACAAGGTGAAATTACTAGATGGGGACACAGTCCACCCTGACCAGTCATAAACTATAAACTGAAAAATCAAACAGGCATTTCCAAACATTTCTGAACAGGACCTTCCTTGATATACAGATGTAAGTGACATGTATAAAGCACAGCACTACTGGAACATACAGAAGGGACATCCCAATTTTCCGTCAATATTATCTGCTTTTTGGAGAAGGTGATATGTAAGCTGACACCTGAAGGACAAGGAAATAGTATGCTAGGTAGAGGGAAGAAGCACATACAAAGAGCTAGATGTGAGGAAGAACACTTGTGCAATTATGAGTAGTTTAGTTTGAGAAGGTGCTAGAGCAAAGCAGCAGAGTAGGGGAAATAGTGAGACAAGGCTGAATAATCTGGCAAGAAGCAAACTGATTTGGGTATTTTCATTCCATGCTAAGGAATTTGAAGTTTTACCCAAGGGCAAAAGCAATGACAAAGTCAATGAGTGAAGATTGAAACCCGTTACCTGTCAAGTGACTGCTATATGACTTCTAATTACTTAACCAAGCATTAGTAAGAAGACTTTGGCTTTTTGGGTCTTCTATCACTAGCGGAAACAACAATTTGATAAAGCACACCTTTTCTGAGAGTTGTGCAGGTTGACAGTTCCATAGGGATGGCACCAGTGAAGGAAGATTGTCGTCAGAAATAATAACAGATATATAGACTTAGGGAGATTGAAAAAACTTCTTTAACGTTTATTTTTGAGAGAGAGACAAACCACAAGCGGGCAAGGGCACAGAGAGAGGGAGACACAGAATCTGAAGCAGGCTCCAGGCTCCAAGCTTTCAGCACAGAGCCCTCTGTAGGGTCTGAACCCCCCTGAGCTGAAATCAGTCGCCCAACCGACTGAGCCACCTGGGTGCCCCTAGACTTTTGGGAGATTTTAAAAGAGCAAGAAACATGACGACTAAATGAGGAAGAAGTGTGTTCTTCATTATGCTCATGCTTTTACATTTTTTATTAGATATGTACAAAAAAATGTGAATGCAGTATCCATTATCCAAACAATGGAAAAGGATGCCAGTTACTATTTATAGTTTATTTCAGAAATCAATGATATCTAACTTCATACATTTTTGGCAACATACCTTCTTCTAGTGCTCTGGTTACTCCTTTCTCCAACTCCCGCTGCATCTGAAATAAGTCAAATATTATTTAGAATGCGTAAGGTAAACAAAAGACATTGTAGGAATTATATATAGCTTACGACATGTGGGCTTGAAACAATACTTGTAGAGATTAAACCAAAGTTAGGGATTGCTTACATAGAAAGACAATCACATGAATAAAATAAATACCTACCTATTTTATGTTAGTTTTAGGTAATTGAGAACAGATACATACATACATACATACACACACATGTATATATGTGTATATATATATATGTGTGTGTGTGTATGTATATATACGTGTATATAATATGTGTATATTATATATATATAATGCTATTTAAGTGAATCTGATAAAAAGCACAATTAATATTGACCTATTGAATGTGTATACTCTGAAATGTGATGTTTAATCTTACTGGTACAAAAAAGTTTAAACAAGAATCATATTGTATACTGAATTATTACTTGGAAATGATTAGAAAACCTGCCATTTATGAAAGTTTAATCAGTTTTTTACCTGAATGAATTGTTCCTTAAAATGGGCTTTCCATTCTTTCACTTTTAGAAAAACAAAATTTGAAGGAATGCTTTTGCTATTAATTTTTCAGGACTGACTCTTAAATACCTATAAAATGAAGAAAGTGGGACTGTCATACTGTTATGTGGAAATTCTACTGGCAAAAAATTGAGTAATAACATTTTGCTATCTGTATTATGACTAAAACATTTATTTCTTTTCATATGCACACAAAGATTTCAGAAAATCTCTTTGAAGAAAGGAAAAATAGAGGGTTACAACAGTTTTCAAACTTAGCTTCTGATTTATAACTTTCTCAATTAGAGTTAAGGAAAACAATATACAATTTTCAATTGTAACTTTGTTTCCTTTGTCCAAATTAGGACCAAGTTTGGAAACACTTGACTTATTAACGTTATGGTTATCTACTTACTTATGAAATGTGTACGAATATTTCCAACTAGAGGTGACCCTTGAATAACACAGGGGTTGGGGTGCAGTCAAAAACCTGCATATGAGTTTTCATCCCCCAAAACTTAATTACTAATAGCCTACTGTTGACCGGAAGCCTTACCGGTAACATAAACAGTCGATTCGTACATATTTTGTACAGTAGAATAAGCCAGGGCAAAAAAAATGACATTGAGAAAAACAGAAGGAATAGGAAATACACTTACAGTACTATACAGTATCCAAAAATAATCCATGTGTAAGTAAAGTAGACCCGCACAGTTCGAAACCATGTTGGTCAAGGGTCAACTGTATATTACAACTGTTCCTGTCTAGAATGTTCTTATTTAGATCTTTCTTATACAAGGTAGCCTCTCCCTGAATGCCCCAAACGGGCTCCGAAATAGTGTACTGAACATAATCAACACTGGTGATAAGGATTCCAATGTCTTTACAAATGTAGGTGTGAGGACAAATGTTTTGGCTGACATGTTTCCCAATATTTTCAGAAACTGTTTTCCCTAATACCTTTTTTTAATTGAAGTATAGTTGACAGACAATGTTACACTCATTTCAGTATACAAATTCAGATTGGACAATTGTAGACACTATGCTCTGCTCACTACCGTACGTGTAGTTACCCTCTGTCACCATACAACATTAATACAATATTACTGATGATATTTCATATGCTGTATTCTTCATTCCTGTGACTTATCTATTTTATAACTGGAATTTGTACCTCTTCCTCCTCTTCACCTATTTTGTCCTTACTCTCTACCCACCTCCCCTCTACCAACCACCAATGTGTCCTCTGTAGTTATGATTCTGTTTCTTGACTTGTTTGGTTTTTTTATATTCCACATGTAAGTGAAATCAGATGGTATTTATTTGTCTTTCTCTGATTTATTTCACCTAGCATAATACCCTCTAGGTCTATCAATGTTGTCACAAATGGCAAGATCTCATTCTTTTTGATAGCTGAGGTATATTTCATTGTATACATATTACACATCTTCTTTATCCATTTATCTATCGATGGACACTTAGGTTGCTTCCATATTTTGGTTATTGCAAACAATGTTTCAATAAACATAGGGATGCACACAACTTTTCAAATTAGTGTTTTCATTTTCTTTGGGTAAATACGCAGTAGTGGAATTAACGAATATCTATTTTTAAGTTTTTGAGGAACCATAACACTTTTTTGATTAGCATTATATTCAGGCCTTATAAAATGAATGGGACAACATTACTATACCAGACTTATAAAATTAATAACCCAATACCAGATGATGGGGGAAGGCTTTATTCAAACAATTTTATATTACCATTAATAAATACGATATAAAATATAAACCACGTTTTTTACATGACATGATTTAAGGAACTACCAAGGTAATGTTGCATCTTTTCCCCAAAAGCTGTTTTCCTAAATATTTACCTCTGCGACCTTCATGTTTATTTCTAGGTAAAAACTGTGTTTCGATGGTGAAAATAGCTTTCAAGTCCATGAATAAGAACACATGTGTACTTTTATGTATACCTTTCCATTTATCAGAAATATAAGAGGGTGAGAAAATTATACACAGAAAAACTATATATCAGCAAATTTTAATTCAAAGAACATTTTTAAAGAATTTTTAATTAGAAGGATTTTCTCATTAACTGTTAGCATTCAAATATGGCCCATAGAAATCTAAGGTTCGGTTGGGGACACCGCAGGATTGAGGGACAAGGAAGTCACAGCCATAGTCTCCATCTCTCCTTTAGTTAGACAGCTCTACTTCTCTCTGTTTTACACAATAGAGTTTAATGCAAAAAAAAATTACGTTCTATTCTTTGAAAAAAAATTATTTTGAAGGTATAAAAGTCACTAATTTAGTCAAAATCCCGAATTTTGCATAATAGACAAAAAGGGCTCAGAGAGAGTGTTCTTTGCCTGAGGTCATGAAACCAACTACATGCAGACCAGGAATACACTTCTGGTCTTACCAAGCCTAGAGTTCTATGCCAGTTACTTCCTCATAGTCAGGAAAAAGATGTATATTTTAAGTATAACTCAGAGAAAATGAATACATAAAACTTTGTCATGTGGCTCAATAATGTTTAGGTATGAGGCACACAATAGTTGCTGTCTAACTAAATTACAAATTTTAAAGTCATGAATAAAAATAAAGGAACAGAAATTATGTTAACTCCTTTTAGTAGCAGTCAATTTTTAAGCACAACTGTTTTAAACCACAGGACAGAGAACTTGAGAGAGAAAATCTTCAGGTGAAGCAAGCAAGCTGAAACTGAGGAAATTCTTCCTGAAAGAATGATTTATTTCTCCCAAAGAAATTTGGTTTATCAAAATCAATCAACAAATGAGTGAACCCATGGTGTGGTTATTTATAGCAAAATTTAAAACCCAACAGATTTCTCTTTCCCATCTAGCATGCTTCTGTCTAACCTCTCATCAGTTGGTATGTACAAAAGACACAATTCACTTTCTTTATAATTGAAATCCAGTCAGAAATAATAGGTGAACCTTCACTTCTCACATTTGGACTTCTCTCTCTCTCCCTCCCGACAGGAAGGGAGACTTACCTAACGGGTGAATTTGGGAGAAGGAGCTAAGCAGTGCTTATGTGTTTCTGAGTCTCCTCTTTGAAAAGATGTGCCTGCCCACAGTAACATGAATTTGGGCCTGCTCTCAGCTCTGTAGTGAGCACCCTGCCCCCAGGGTGGGTGTCAAGCATTTGTTTCCTCAATTTACAACTGTGTGGGGAAGTGCCCAATTTGGGAGGAAGCCCAGTGTGGCTAACATAACCTAAATCATATCCTCCAATTTGTTAGTGTGTATTAGTAATAAAGCTACTAAGTTTCTCTCCATCTCCCTGTCTCCTGTGTTCTGAATTTAGAAAGAGAAGAGCAGTGTTACTTGTCGCCTACCCAGTGTCACCTGTCACAGCTCCAAGAAAAATGACTAGACAACACTTACAGAAACATTCTCTTCTTCCTTGACTTCATAACTAATGTACATTGTTCAAAAGCAACGCCCACTCAAAAGAGAGAAAAAGTTGAAAGAAACCATTTTAGAAACAAACGTAGAAAGTCAGACAAACTGAGGACACAGAGGAATACCTTCCAAATGAAAGAACATGACAAAACCTAAGAAAAAAAAACTAACAAAACTAAGAAAAAAATCTAAGAAAAAAAAACAGAGATAAGTGATGTACCTCATAAAGAGTTCAAAGTAAAGGTCATAAAGATGCTCAGTGAACTTGGGAGGAGAATGAATGGATCCAGTGATAACATCAACAAAGAGATAGAAAATATAAAAAAGAACCAATCAGAGCTGAAGGATACAATAACAAAAATGACAAATACACTAGAGGGAATCAACAGCAGATAAGAAGATGCAGAAGAACAGATCAACAATTTTCAAGACAGGGTAGTAGAAATCATCCAAGCTGAAAAACAAAAAGAAAAAAGAACTTTAAAAATGAGACTATGTTAAGGGACCTGTGGGACAACATCCAGTGTAATAATACTTGCATTCAAGGGGTTCCAGAAAAAGAAAAGAGAAACGGGCAAAGAACTCATTTGAAGAAATAAAAGCTTCATTTTAAAAATTCAAATATTTGCTAGATTGAGCTGTTTATAAAATGCTCTACCATCGCTCAGCAAGATATTTTATAAAAATTGAAACAGAGGTGCTATGAGTCAAAAAAAAAAAAGGAAAAAAAAAAGAGTGCCATAAGTAAGAGAGCAATTAAAGATGTATTCTCATGTAAGAAAATAGCAAAAATTTAACTTAAAAGAGAAATTAACCTTTTTAGTGTTACAAGTTGATTTAATTCATAAAAAAGGACTTACCATGGGTTCTTTTTTTTGTTTAAAGTAGCCTCCATGCTTAGTGTAGAGCCCAATGCAGGACTTGAACTCATGACCCTGAGATCAAAACCTGAGCTGAGATGAAGAGTTCGACGCTGAAATGACTGAGCCACCCAGGCACCCCCCTTGGATTCTTTTATTTTATTTTTTTTTTCAACGTTTTTTATTTATTTTTGGGACAGAGAGAGACAGAGCATGAACGGGGGAGGGGCAGAGAGAGAGGGAGACACAGAATCGGAAACAGGCTCCAGGCTCCAAGCCATCAGCCCAGAGCCTGACGCGGGGCTCGAACTCACAGACCGCGAGATGGTGACCTGGCTGAAGTCGGACGCTTAACCGACTGCGCCACCCAGGCGCCCCGGATTCTTTTAAATAGTAAACATTCATATGTCGTTAAGTGTTTGGAGGACGATCATTCACTGACATACAGTGGTGCAAAAACTGGATGATAGCAAAACCTTCAAATGTTTATGAACCACTCCCAACGGAAAATAAGTCCAAGCATCTAAGTGTACCTGTGGTCAGCAGGCAATAACATTTACTTTCTAAAATCAAATTTAAATGAAAGCTTTTCAAGAAATTTAACATGGGTCAGTTTAGTTATATTTATTGAATGCAGTTAATACTAGGTGTCTCTTGTGGCGCACCTGGGTGGCTCAGTTGTTTTCAGTGTCCAAATCTTGTTTTTGATTCAGGTCATGATCTCATGGTTTTGAGACTGAGCCCCACATTCGGCTCAGTGCTGAGCATGAAACCTGCTTGGGATTCTCTTTCTCCCTCTCCTTTTGCCCCTCCCCTGCATGCACTCACTCATTCTCTCGCTAAAATAAAATAAAAATAAGTATCTCTTGGAAATGAGAGATCAAGGGACTAAAAAAAAAAATATATATATATATATACACACACATATATATACACATACATATATATACACATACACATATATACACACACACATATACATATATATATATATATATATATATATATATATATATAATTTACCTCAGTTCTTTCTTAGCACATATAATTATGACTTTTACTTCGTATGTATTAGTTACTTAAACAACTCAGAATTTCACCAAGTTAAAAGCAACAATTATATCAGATATCTGAAACCCAAAGTAAAACAGATAATATAACTAACTTTCCACAAGGAAGTCTCCCAGTAGGCATATGACGGCCGTGGGTTTAAGGTAGGAATCACTAAGTTTCCTCTTGGAGTAAGGTTTCCATTGAGCACTGAATTATTTTCAAAATGTCCACAATAAGTTGTTTCCAGGCCTGGGCTCATAGTAAGAGTCCTGAGTAAAGTTTGATGCTGCTGTCTCTCCACAAGAAGTTTTGTATTGCTCTCTGACAGTCTCTCATTAGTCCTGTGAAGATTAAAAAACACAAATACATTTTCTTTTTCCCTAAATCATTCCTAAATGACTTACATCTTTTTAAGTTTCCATAATAGTAAATAGCATTTGCCATTGAACAGTGTTTTAACACTGAACATGTGACAGAGCACACCTACTATCTAAAATTATACTTTTAAAATTGTTCTAAAGAAATACTTATGTTTCCAGGGAGATCCCTAACTAACAATTCAAATTAGGGAAGTGGCTATCAGTGATGTACATGGCTTAACGAATAATACTTGCTGTCTTCTGGAATGGCTGTACTGACAGGATCCTTCAGGATGCCAGTATATATACATACTTATATTTAGTAAACCTGTTTACAGATATAAAAATAAACCATCCCTTGGGGCGCCTGGGTGGCGCAGTCGGTTAAGCGTCCGACTTCAGCCAGGTCACGATCTCGCGGTCCGTGAGTTCGAGCCCCGCGTCGGGCTCTGGGCTGATGGCTCAGAGCCTGGAGCCTGTTTCCGATTCTGTGTCTCCCTCTCTCTCTGCCCCTCCCCCGTTCATGCTCTGTCTCTGTCTGTCCCAAAAACAAATAAACGTTGAAAAAAAAATTAAAAAAAAAAAAAATAAACCATCCCTCAAAGACATTTTCAAGCATTTGCTTTCACCACTCTTGTACATTTCACTTACTATCTCAAAGAAACTGAGCATTTGACACCGAGGAATCACTGAGACCAACAATCTCTAGGGGAGATAGTGGATGGCAGACGTGTGATCAGAAAGAATTAAAACAGCTACAGAGGCAAGTAGCTTATAACAGTTACCAAGGCATTGGAGACAGAATCTGCCCTTTCTGTCTTCAGTCTTCCACATACCTCCCTCCCACCATGGTGCTCTTTTTAGCCACTTTGGGAACTATACTCCCCTTCAGCCCTGTGTGAGTCTTTCTGTATTTCACATGTATGCCATTATGTAAAGTAGAAAAACCATAAAGGATAGTTTGTCTCAAGGCCCACTCAAGTAATAATACCAAAGTTCACAATCAAGAGAATAAATGTACCAAGCTGCCAGGATGAGTAGTAGTAGGACTTGACCTTTTAGGTTAAAGATGTCATCTTCCAAAAACAAACTCATTGACATTTCTATTTAGGGTACTTCTGACAAGCAATTTTATAATAATATGCTTCTAAATGAGAAAGCTTCAAACAATGCACTTAAAGACTAGCAGATCCGATCAATGGAAAATATACAGGGCAGGGGGTGCGGGGGGGGGGTGGTGGGGTGGGAGAAGAGGTCCTGTAAAACCAAAGAGAAGAGGAGGGATGCAAACTGTCCTGGACTAACATTTCAAAGGTAAGTTCACTTAGAAACATCATTTTCCAAAATTACACGATCTAGTTGGCTTTCACTTCCTACTCATCTCATGAACTTGGCTCCACAGAAATTATGCTTTAGAGGCAAATTAATAAGCTAAATTTCTTGTCTATGATTCTGTTTTGACTTACATGTTCAGCTTATTTCTCAAGGACTTTCTAACTTTTAATTCTTCTAGGTAGAGTTGCCTGTAGGTTTCCAACTCTGTTTTAGTAGAATCTTCTTGAGACGTCTTCATTATAGAGACCTGAGATTCCTGATCTTTAATTCTAAGTTCCATTTGACTTCTTGTTGAAGCATGAGCATTTTCTCTTAACTGGTCCAAGTTTTCTTGAGCTGCTGCTTGTGCCTAAAGCAAATTAACAGGATAGTTTTAAAATAGCTATAATCTGAATAATTAATTATACCTGTTTCCTTTAGTTCTGAGTCAATGATTCAGAGCAATTTTAAATGAAAAAAAAGCTCAAGTGTAAAATATTTATCATCAATGTCAACTGAATTAAATATGATTTATAAAATTAAAGTTCAATCATTCTTGTATTAATATTCATGCAATCTGATAATTCAAATAATAGAATCAATGACAAAAATTTAAAAGTCAACAATAAACTTAAGAATAATCCAAGTACAGTGCAATTTTTAAATGATAATTTTTCTTTTCCTCTTAATAGTGAGACTAGGTGTTTAAATCATCATTTTTTCTTATCCTCTTGATTTAGTGATAATAATGATGAAAACTGAAATCTTTAAGGGGAGGAACAAATGCCTCCAGAAATCTACAAATTACCATAAAGCAAATAGAGGAAACCCGTACAATACATCTATCCAAAATGTAATTTGCAGTGAAATGAATGAAAGCACATTACAGATCAATCAATTAACCTGTAAAAACAGGTTGACTTCGTGTAATTTTTGTACTATGTCCAGTCGTGCTCTTTCTTCAATCTCCCGTTTATACTGTTCCACTTGACTGTGTTCTACCATATTCATTTCCATAAATTGTTTCAATTTTACTACTTCTCATTGTAACTTCTTGTTATTGCTCTCTAGTTTTTCACGTTCTTCTTCGAAAGCTTTCATTGATAATAACTCTTGTTGAAGAACTTGATTTTTTGCATCCAGGTGTAGACATTTTGAAGATGTAGTTTCCAGTTCTGTTGTAAGGACATCAGCCTGCATGAATAAAACACTATAGTTTGGAAGTGGAGTGAAAAGAGTCTAACTCAAAACTATGATCAAATTTTTTTTTCAGATTTTAAGTAATCTCTAAGCCCAGTGTGAGGCTTGAACTCACAATCTCAGGATCAAGAGTAACTGAGCCAGCCAGGCACTGAAATTTTTAAATAAACTCATTTGCAATAAAATGTTACCTGTCTTAGAATGTAGAAACTTAAACAACTCAGAAAATCAAGAGCAAACTTATCAGGTGTTACTGAAATAGATCTTTGCTATCATTGTCTTTACTACACAACATTTGCACTTGATTCTATGCCTTTATTTTTCTATGATTTTTTCATATCTTTCTTTCATAAAATAAGTCCCCCCTTAGGAGAAAGTCTCTTAGCCATTCCCCCATCTTAACACTCCATAGTTTTTAAAGAAGATTTAGCAAAATCATATTGACTTATGTATGCCCGAGTCCAAAAATACGTCCCAAGACAAGACTCTGAAAGTAAGACTCTAATTCATGAATCTATAAGTAATGATTCTAATGCCACGGCCTTTTTCTGAGCTGCAAATGTTTTATGCTAATTTGAACTGCATTCCCAGGAGAAATGATTCTTCGGGATATGTTAAGAAATCACATCTCCCAGTATAAAACTTTAATTGGATGATCCACATATTTTTTTGAGGCAAAACAAAATTTTAATTCAATACTGTTATCTTGTAATCCTTTGTTACTTTCTAGAAAATAAGAGATCATACTAAACAACAACAACAACAACAACAAAACTGGCTGGAGTTTCAGTGATGCTGAATTGGTAAGGACTTCGATCCATTATATATGATTGGTAAGACAAGGTGAGTGGATGTGGTGGTTTTATAAATTCATTGATACTTCTGTGAAAATCCCTCCCCTTAAATACATGCTGGCTTCAGTAACTGGTTTCTAGTGAACAGAATATGCAGTACTGCTGTGATTTTTATGGCCAGGTTAGAAAATGTGATACAGCTTCCATCTGACTTTCTTTCTCTAGGGAAGCTCACCCTTAGAACTCAGTCACCACGTTGTGAGGAATCCCAGGCTACCTAGTGAGTCTTCATGTAGATAATGCAGCTGAGACTAGCCAACATCCTAGACAAAGGCCACCCTCAACAGCCAAACACGTGCATGAACAAGCCTTTAGATGATTCTAGTCTCCAGCTTCCAGTTATGCCAGCTGATGCCAAATGAAGAAGAAATGAGTTGCCCTACTCTGCTTTGCCTAAACTAAAGATTGGTGAACAAGGTAAATGTTGTTTTGAACTACTAGGTTTTGAGGTGGCTTATTATGCAGCAGTAAATTACTACCACAGATACTGATACTAAAAATGGTGTGCTGCTATTCAAAAAAACCTAAAACTAAACTTCCTTTGAAACAGGAGGTAGGTGGAACCTGGAAAGATGTAGAAAAGCGTAAGAATGAGACCCAAAAAGGGCCTCCACGAGACTCTTAGTGGAAACCTGATGGCCTGTGAAGAGGCTGACAGCAAGGGTTTCTAAGCAAGTGAAGAAAATGACACTGGAGGAAAGGGAAGTCATGCTACAAAATACCTGAAAGTAAAAACGGATAGGAAAGAGAAACTAAAGAAAGACTATGCAACTGAAAGGAACCAGGACTTACTGGGTTCAAGTATCTGTTTCTCATTTACAGCCTCTCTACATGTGGAACTGGCAAATAATGCCAACATGAAGAAATGGCTTTTGGGTTATGAGAAAATCCAGGTGCTACCAGGAAAACAGAAAGATTTAAGGTATGCCTCCAATTTCTTTAGGGATCTTAAGACTATAAGATTTTTTTTAAAGTAGGTTCCACACCCAACATGGGGCTTAAACTCAGCACCCAGAGATCAAGTGTCACATGCTCTCCCAACTGAGCCAGCCAGGAGCCCCAAGAGTAGACGAATTTTAAAGGCATTGTCATATAAGAGCTTCACAGGAAACCTGAAGTGAAAAGCTGATCTCAAAAGGACTTGGGAGGGTCGCTTTGCTACAACACGGCATGAAATCCAGTACTATTTATAGAAAACTAAAAAAGGTAAGAGATTTATAGTAGCAAACATACTATTTGCTACCTTGGACTACAAGAGACCAAATCGTGCAAAAGGAAAAGAGGCCTTTGGGTCTTAGAAGTCCCACAGGGAGGAAGCAGGATGAAAAAACAGCTGCAAATACAGGTCATTCCTTATGAAAAGGAAGGAACCAAGAGCTCAAAGAGTAAAGAAAGGGAAGAGACATGGAGAAAGTATTCCCGTGGTTAGGACTAAGTACTAACTTAAGAACTGACAGCATGCATCAGGCTATATTTCAAAACTCTTACAGACTATGGTGCTTCCCATCTTCTTTTTCTGAATGGGAGAGTCTTCAGCAGTTGACTACAATGTTGCATTTGTGAGTGATAAATAACTGTCTCTTTCGTTCTCAAGTCCTCCTATTGAGAACACTTGCACTCAAGGGGCTATACTTTAGATACCATAGCCCAGGCAGCTTATCCCCACTGCACCTGATTAATATGGTAAGATCTTGGACTCAAGCCCTGAACCTGGTGCCATGATAACTGAGACTTGCAGGAGGTATTGAAGGGGGAGGGGAGTGAATGTATTTTTCAGGTGGGAGGAATACAAACATTTGTGGACAGTGGGTAAATTATACTCCTTTTTAAAGGTGTCCATGGGTTTCAAATATTAATTCCATAAAAAAAAAAGACCATGGAACAACCTTAGTGGCTTGCTCCTAATGAACAGAATATGTGAATATGATGCTGTGTGTATTCCAAGCCTAGGTGACAAAAGGCGATACAGATTCTGCCTTGCTCTGTATCTCAGGCTGCTTACTTGGAATCTAGCTCCCCATCTAGTGAGGAAGTCTAGGCCACAAAGAGGGTCTAGGTGTGTCAGTTTAAGTGTTTCTGCTGCCTCCTGAACTGAAGTCCCAGGCAACAGCCAGCATCAACAACCAGACGTTAGGGAACAAGTCTTCAAGTGGATCCAGCCCCAAACCTTTCAGTTGCCCCATCTGAAGCCTAGAAGAGCAGACACTAGCTGTCCTGGCCAAACTTTTCCTAACAGATTTGTGAACAAAAGAAATCTAACCTTTGGGGAGTTTGTTAATAAAGAAACAAAAATGATAAATGGAACAGTGGATGAAAAAAAAGAGATAAGACACATAAACTTGTATAGGAGAAGTTGGTCTCCATTAAAGTAGGATGTATAAATGTTAAGATTAATTTATTAACAACCAACAGTGCTAATGAGAAGAAGCAGATAACTAGAAGCAAGATCTAAGAAGTTTTTCTCTCAGTTTTTCCCCAGTTAGTATCATATTAGCTGTTCATTTTCCATATATGGCCTTTATTATGTCGAGGTATGGTTCCTCAAAGCCTACTTTGTTGAGGTGTGCTGCTCTTCAAAACATCCATCATGACCATATGATCTTGTCAATCGATGCAGAAAAGGCCTTTGACAAAATTCAGCACCCTTTCTTAATAAAAACCCTTGAGAAAGTCGGGATAGAAGGAACATACTTAAAGATCATAAAAGCCATTTATGAAAAGCCCACAGCTAACATCATCCTCAATGGGGAAAAACTGAGAGCTTTTTCCCTGAGATCAGGAACACGACAGGGATGCCCACTCTCACCGCTGTTGTTTAACATAGTGCTGGAAGTTCTAGCATCAGCAATCAGGCAACAAAAGGAAATCAAAGGTATCAAAATTGGCAAAGATGAAGTCAAGCTTTCACTTTTTGCAGATGACATGATACTATACATGGAAAATCCGATAGACTCCACCAAAAGTCTGCTAGAACTGATACATGAATTCAGCAAAGTTGCAGGATACAAAATCAATGTACAGAAATCAGTTGCATTCTTATACACCAACAATGAAGCAACAGAAAGACAAATAAAGAAACTGATCCCATTCACAATTGCACCAAGAGGCATAAAATACCTAGGAATAAATCTAACCGAAGATGTAAAAGATCTGTATGCTGAAAACTATAGAAAGCTTATGAAGGTAATTGAAGAAGATATAAAGAAATGGAAAGACATTCCTGCTCATGGATTGGAAGAATAAATATTGACAAAATGTCAATACTACCCAAAGCTATCTACACATTCAATGCAATCCCAATCAAAATTGCACCAGCATTCTTCTCGAAACTAGAACAAGCAATCCTAAAATTCATATGGAACCACAAAAGGCCCCGAATAGCCAAAGTCATTTTGAAGAAGAAGACCAAAGCAGGAGGCATCCCAATCCCAGACTTTAGCCTCTACTACAAAGCTGTCATCATCAAGACAGCATGGTATTGGCACAAAAACAGACACACAGACCAATGGAGTAGAATAGAAGCCCCAGAACTAGACCCACAAACGTATGGCCAACTCGTCTTTGACAAAGCAGGAAAGAACATCCAATGCAAAAAAGACAGTCTCTTTAATAAATGGTGCTAGGAGAACTGGACAGCAACATGCAGAAGGTTGAAACTAGACCACTTTCTCACACCATTCACAAAAATGAACTCAAAATGGATAAAGGACCTGAATGTGAGACAGGAAACCATCCAAACCCTAGAGGAGAAAGCAGGAAAAGACCTCTCTGACCTCAGCCGTAGCAATCTCTTACTCGACACATCCCCAAAGGCAAGGGAATTAAAAGCAAAAGTGAATTCCTGGGACCTTATGAAGATAAAAAGCTTCTGCACAGCAAAGGAAACAACCAACAAAACTAAAAGGCAACCAACGGAATGGGAAAAGATATTTGCAAATGACATATCGGACAAAGGGCTAGTATGCAAAATCTATAAAGAGTTCACCAAACTCCACACCCGAAAATCAAATAACCCAGTGAAGAAATGGGCAGAAAACACGAAAAGACACTTCTCTCAAGAAGACATCCGGATGGCCAACAGGCACATGAAAAGATGTTCAGCGTCGCTCCTTATCAGGAGCGATACAAATCAAAACCACACTCAGATATCACCTCACGCCAGTCAGAGTGGCCAAAATGAACAAATCAGGAGACTATAGATGCTGGAGAGGATGTGGAGAAATGGGAACCCTCTTGCACTGTTGGTGGGAATACAAATTCGTGCAGCCACTTTGTAAAACAGTGTGGAGGTTCCTCAGAAAATTAAAAATAGACCTACCCAATGACCCAGCAATAGCACTGCTAGGAATTTATACAAGGGATACAGGAGTGCTGATGCATAGGGGCACTTGTACCCCAATGTTTATAGCAGCACTCTCAACAATAGCCAAATTATGGGAAGAGCCTAAATGTCCATCAACTGATGAATGGATAGAGAAATTGTGGTTTATATACACAATGGAGTACTACGTGGCAATGAGAAAGAATGAAATATGGCCCTTTGTGGCAACGTGGATGGAACTGGAGAGTGTGATGCTAAGTGAAATAAGCCATACAGAGAAAGACAGATACCATATGGTTTCACTCTTATGTGGATCCTGAGAAACTTGACAGAAACCCATGGGGGAGGGGAAGGAAAAAGAAAAAAAAAAGAGGTTAGACTGGGAGAGAGCCAAACATGAGAGACTGTTAAAAACTGAGAACAAACTGAGGGTTGATGGGGGGTGGGAGGAATGGGAGGGTGGGTGATGGGTATTGGCGAGGGCACCTTTTGGGATGAGCACTGGGTGTTGTATGGAAACCATTTTGACAATAAATTTCATATATTGAAAAAAGAATAAAATAAAAATAAATAAATAAAATTTAAAAAAATCCATCATGAATGGATGTTATAGTTTGTTATAGTTTGTCAAATTCTTTTTCTGCATCTATTGCAATATGATTTTATGCTTTTTTGAAAATTAATATGAGGTATCACATTCATTGATTTGCAAATATTGAACCACCCCTGCATACCAGGGATAAATCCCATTTGGTTATAGTGAACGATTTTTTTTAGTGTTTATTTATTTTTGAGAAACAGCACAAGCAGGGGAGGGACAGAGAGAGAGGAAACACAGAATCTGAAATAGGCTCCAGGGTCCAAGCTGTCAACAGAGCCTGACACTGGGCTCAAACTGACGGACCGTGAGATCATAACCTGAGCTGAAGTTGGATGCTTACCTCAGTCACCCAGCTGCCCGTGACCCTGGTGAATGATTTTTTAATGTATTGTTGGATTCAGTTTGCTTGTTTTGTTGAAGATTTTTGCATGTTCATCAGAGATGCTGGCCTGTAATTCTCTTTGTGGTATCTTTATCTGGTTTTGGTATCAGGGTAAAGCTGGCATAGAATGAATTTGGAAGTTTGCCTCCTGTTATGTATTTCTGGAACAATTTGAAAAGGACAGGTTAAACTTTTTTTTTTTTTTTTTTTTTTTGTATTAGCTCTTTACATGTTAAAATTTACGTCTGAAGTCATCTGGTCCTAGACTTGTGTTTGTTGAGAGTTTTTTCATTCCTGATTCAGTTTCCTTGCTGGCTATTGATTTTTTTCAAATTTTGTATTTCTTCTTGTTTTAGTTTGGTAAGTTATATGTTTCTAGCAATTTATTCATTTCTTCTAAGTTGTCCAACTTGTTGGCATACATTTTTTCACAATATTCTCTCATAAATGTTTGTATTTCTGTGGTGTTGGTCCTTATTTCTACTCTCACATTTGTGGTTTTATTTATTTCGGTCTTTTCTATTTTCTTGTTGATTACTCTGGCTAACGCCTTATCAGTTTTATTAATTTTTACAAAGAACCAGCTCTAGGTTTCATTGATCTGTTCTAGTTTTATCTGTTTTTTGTTTCTCTATCATTCATTTCTGCTTTAATCTCTTTTTTTTTAATTTTATTTTGAGAGAGACCACACATGAGTGGGGGATGGGCAGAGAGAGAGAGAGAGGGAGAAAGAGAATCCCAAACAGGTTCCATACTGCCAGCAGAGAGCCTAACACGGGGCTCGATCTCACAACTGTGAGATCATGACCTGAGCCAAAATCAAGAGTCAGACACTTAAGCAGTTAAGCCACCCAAGGGCCCCCTGCTCTGATCATTATTACTTGCTTTCTTCTGCTGGCTTCAGGCTTCATTTGTTTTTCTTTTTCTAGCTCCCTTAGGTGTAAGGTTAGGTTGTTTGAAATTTTTCTTGCTTCTTGAAGTAGGCTTATATTGCTATGTACTTCCCTCTTAGGACCACTTTTGCAGCATCTCAAAAGTTTCAGACCATTGTTTTTTCATTTCCATTTGTATACACGTATTTTTAAAAATTTCTTCTTGTATTTCCTGCTTAACCTATTCCAGTGTAGTAGCACATTATGTAACCTGCGTGTATTGTTTTTAATAATTAAGGCCTGTTTTTTGTTTGTGATCCATTCTTGAGAATATTCCATGTACACTTGAAAACAACGTGTATTCTGTTTTAGGATGGAACGTTCTGAAAAAATCTCTTAAGTCCAATCTGGTCCGCTCTGTCATTCAAAGCCATTATTTCTTTTTTCTTTTTTTAAATATATGAAATTTATTGTCAAATTGGTTTCCATACAACGCCCAGTGCTCATCCCAACAGGTGCCCTCCTCAATCCCATCACCCACCCTCCACTCTCTCCCACCCCCCATCAGCCCTCAGTTTGTTCTCAGTTTTTTGTTTTTTTTTTTAATATATGAAATTTATTGTCAAATTGGTTTCCACATAACACCCAGTGCTCATCCCAAAAGGTGCCCTCCTCAATACCCATCACCCACCCTCCCCTCCCTCCCACCCCCCATCAACCCTCAGTTTGTTCTCAGTTTTTAACAGTCTCTTATGTTTTGTCTCTCCCACTCTAACCTCTTTTTTTTTTCCTTCCCTTCCCCCATGGGTTTCTGTTAAGTTTCTTAGGATCCACATAAGAGTGAAACCATATGGTATCTGTCTTTCTCTGTATGGCTTATTTCACTTAGCATCAAACTCTCCAGTTCCATCCACGTTGCTACAAAAGGCCATATTTCATTCTTTCTCATTGCCACGTAGTATTCCATTGTGTATATAAACCACAATTTCTCTATCCATTCATCAGTTGATGGACATTTAGGCTCTTTCCATAATTTGGCTATTGTTGAGAGTGCTGCTATAAACATTGGGGTACAAGTGCCCCTATGCATCAGCACTCCTGTATCCCTTGTATAAATTCCTAGCAGTGCTATTGCTGGGTCATTGGGTAGGTCTATTTTAATTTTCTGAGGAACCTCCACACTGCTTTCCAGAGCAGCTGCACCAATTTGCATTCCCACCAACAGTGCAAGAGGGTTCCCATTTCTCCACATCCTCTCCAGCATCTATAGTCTCCTGATTTGTTCATTTTGGCCACTCTGACTGGCGTGAGGTGATATCTGAGTGTGGTTTTGATTTGTATCACTCCTGATAAGGAGCGACGTTGAGCATCTTTTCATGTGCCTGTTGGCCATCCGGATGTCTTCTTGAGAGAAGTGTCTTTTCGTGTTTTCTGCCCATTTCTTCACTGGGTTATTTGATTTTCGGGTGTGGAGTTTGGTGAACTCTTTATAGATTTTGCATACTAGCCCTTTGTCCGATATGTCATTTGCAAATATCTTTTCCCATTCCGTTGGTTGCCTTTTAGTTTTGTTGGTTGTTTCCTTTGCTGTGCAGAAGCTTTTTATCTTCATAAGGTCCCAGTAATTCATTTTTGCTTTTAATTCCCTTGCCTTTGGGGATGTGTCGAGTAAGAGATTGCTACGGCTGAGGTCAGAGAGGTCTTTTCCTGCTTTCTCCTCTAGGGTTTGGATGGTTTCCTGTCTCACATTCAGGTCCTTTATCCATTTTGAGTTCATTTTTGTGAATGGTGTGAGAAAGTGGTCTAGTTTCAACCTTCTGCATGTTGCTGTCCAGTTCTCCTAGCACCATTTATTAAAGAGACTGTCTTTTTTGCATTGGATGTTCTTTCCTGCTTTGTCAAAGACGAGTTGGCCATACGTTTGTGGGTCTAGTTCTGGGGCTTCTATTCTACTCCATTGGTCTGTGTGTCTGTTTTTGTGCCAATACCATGCTGTCTTGATGATGACAGCTTTGTAGTAGAGGCTAAAGTCTGGGATTGGGATGCCTCCTGCTTTGGTCTTCTTCTTCAAAATGACTTTGGCTATTCGGGGCCTTTTGTGGTTCCATATGAATTTTAGGATTGCTTGTTCTAGTTTCGAGAAGAATGCTGGTGCAATTTTGATTGGGATTGCATTGAATGTGTAGATAGCTTTGGGTAGTATTGACATTTTGTCAATATTTATTCTTCCAATCCATGAGCAGGAATGTCTTTCCATTTCTTTATATCTTCTTCAATTACCTTCATAAGCTTTCTATAGTTTTCAGCATACAGATCTTTTACATCTTCGGTTAGATTTATTCCTAGGTATTTTATGCCTCTTGGTGCAATTGTGAATGGGATCAGTTTCTTTATTTGTCTTTCTGTTGCTTCATTGTTGGTGTATAAGAATGCAACTGATTTCTGTACATTGATTTTGTATCCTGCAACTTTGCTGAATTCATGTATCAGTTCTAGCAGACTTTTGGTGGAGTCTATCGGATTTTCCATGTATAGTATCATGTCATCTGCAAAAAGTGAAAGCTTGACTTCATCTTTGCCAATTTTGATACCTTTGATTTCCTTTTGTTGCCTGATTGCTGATGCTAGAACTTCCAGCACTATGTTAAACAACAGCGGTGAGAGTGGGCATCCCTGTCGTGTTCCTGATCTCAGGGAAAAAGCTCTCAGTTTTTCCCCATTGAGGATGATGTTAGCTGTGGGCTTTTCATAAATGGCTTTTATGATCTTTAAGTATGTTCCTTCTATCCCGACTTTCTCAAGGGTTTTTATTAAGAAAGGGTGCTGGATTGGGGCGCCTGGGTGGCGCAGTCGGTTAAGCGTCCGACTTCAGCCAGGTCACGATCTCGCGGTCCGTGAGTTCGAGCCCCGCGTCGGGCTCTGGGCTGATGGCTCGGAGCCTGGAGCCTGTTTCCGATTCTGTGTCTCCCTCTCTCTCTGCTCCTCCCCCGTTCATGCTCTGTCTCTCTCTGTCCCAAAAATAAATAAAAAACGTTGAAAAAAAAGAAAAAAAAAGAAAGGGTGCTGGATTTTGTCAAAGGCCTTTTCTGCATCGATTGACAGGATCATATGGTTCTTCTCTTTTTTTTTGTTAATGTGATGTATCACGTTGATTGATTTGCGAATGTTGAACCAGCCCTGCATCCCAGGAATGACTCCCACTTGGTCATGGTGAATAATTATTTTTATATGCCATTGAATTCGATTTGCTACTATCTTATTGAGAATTTTTGCATCCATATTCATCAGGGATATTGGCCTGGAGTTCTCTTTTTTTACTGGGTCTCTGTCTGGTTTAGGAATCAAAGTAATACTGGCTTCATAGAATGAGTCTGGAAGTTTTCCTTCCCCTTCTATTTCTTGGAATAGCTTGAGAAGGATAGGTATTATCTCTGCTTTAAACGTCTGGTAGAACTCCCCTGGGAAGCCATCTGGTCCTGGACTCTTACTTCTTGGGAGATTTTTGATAACCGATTCAATTTCTTCGCTGGTTATGGGTCTGTTCAAGCTTTCTATTTCCTCCTGATTGAGTTTTGGAAGAGTGTGGGTGTTCAGGAATTTGTCCATTTCTTCCAGGTTGTCCAATTTGTTGGCATATAATTTTTCATAGTATTCCCTGATAATTGTTTGTATCTCTGAGGGATTGTTTGTAATAATTCCATTTTCATTCACGATTTTATCTATTTGGGTCATCTCCGTTTTCTCTTTGAGAAGCCTGGCTAGGGGTTTGTCAATTTTGTTTATTATTTCAAAAAAACAACTCTTGGTTTCGTTGATCTGGTCTACAGTTTTTTTAGATTCTATATTGTTTATTTCTGCTCTGATCTTTATTATTTGTCTTCTTCTGCTGGGTTTAGGCTGCCTTTGCTGTTCTGCTTGTATTTCCTTTAGGTGTGCTGTTAATTTTGTATTTGGGATTTTTCTTGTTTCTTGAGATAGGCCTGGATTGCAATGTATTTTCCTCTCAGGACTGCCTTCGCCGCGTCCCAAAGCGTTTGGATTGTTGTATTTTCATTTTCGTTTGTTTCCATATATTTTTTTATTTCTTCTCTATTTGCCTGGTTGACCCACTCATTCGTTAGTAGGGTGTTCTTTAACCTCCATGCTTTTGGAGGTTTTCCAGACTTTTTTCTGTGGTTGATTTCAAGCTTCATAGCATTGTGGTCTGAAAGTATGCATGGTATGATTTCAATTCTTGTAAACTTATGAAGGGCTGTTTTGTGACCCAGTATATGATCTATCTTGGAGAATGTTCCATGTGCACTCGAAAAGAAAGTATATTCTGTTGCTTTGGGATGCAGACTTCTAAATAGATCTGTCAAGTCCATCTGATCCAGTGTCTCATTCAGGGCCCTTGTTTCTTTATTGACCGTGTGTCTAGATGATCTATCCATTTCTGTAAGTGGGGTGTTAAAGTCCCCTGCAATTACCACATTCTTATCAATAAGGTGGCTTATGTTTATGAGTAATTGTTTTATATATTTGGGGGCTCCGGTATTCGGCGCATAGACATTTATAATTGTTAGCTCTTCTTGATGGATAGACCCTGTAATTATTAAATAATGCCCTTCTTCATCTCTTGTTACAGCCTTTAATTTAAAGTCTAGTTTGTCTGATATAAGTATGGCTACTCCAGCTTTCTTTTGGCTTCCAGTAGCATGATAAATAGTTTTCCATCCCCTCACTCTCAATCTAAAGGTGTCCTCAGGTCTAAAATGAGTCTCTTGTAGACAGCAAATAGGTGGGTCTTGTTTTTTTATCCATTCTGATACCCTATGTCTTTTGATTGGTGCATTTAATCCATTTACATTCAGTGTTATTATAGAAAGATACGGGTTTAGAGTCATTGTGATGTCTGTATGTTTTATGCTTGTAGTGATGTCTCTGGTACTTTGTCTCACAGGGTCCCCCTTAGGGTCTCTTGTAGGGCTGGTTTAGTGGTGACAAATTCCTTCAGTTTTTGTTTGTTTGGGAAGACCTTTATCTCTCCTTCTATTCTAAATGACAGACTTGTTGGATAAAGGATTCTCGGCTGCATATTTTTCCTGTTTAGCACACTGAAAATCTCGTGCCAATTCTTTCTGGCCTGCCAAGTTTCAAAAGAGAGATCAGTCACGAGTCTTATAGGTCTCCCTTTATATGTGAGGGCATGTTTATCCCTTGCTGCTTTCAGAATTTTCTCTTTATCCTTGTATTTTGCCAGTTTCACTATGATATGTCATGCAGAAGATCGATTCAAGTTCCGTCTGAAGGGAGTTCTCTGTGCCTCTTGGTTTTCAATGCCTTTTTCCTTCCCCACTTCAGGGAAGTTCTCAGCTATAATTTCTTCAAGTACCCCTTCAGCACCTTTCCCTCTCTCTTCCTCCTCTGGGATACCAATTATGCGTATATTATTTCTTTTTAGTGTATCACTTAGTTCTCTAATTTTCCCCTCATACTCCTGGATGTTTTTATCTCTCTTTCTCTCAGCTTCCTCTTTTTCCATAACTTTATCTTCTAGTTCACCTATTCTCTCCTCTGCCTCTTCAATCTGAGCTGTCGTCATTTCCATTTTGTTTTGCATTTCGTTTAAAGCGCTTTTCAGATCCTCGTGACTGTTCCTTAGTCCCTTGATCTCTGTAGCAAGAGATTCTCTGCTGTCCTCTATACTGTTTTCAAGCCCAGCAATTAATTTTATGACTATTATTCTAAGTTCACTTTCTGTTATATTATTTAAATCGTTTTTGATCAGTTCATTAGCTGTTGTTATTTCCTGGAGATTCTTCTGAGGGGAATTCTTCCGCTTGGTCATTTTGGATAGTCCCTGGCGTGGTGAGGACCTGCAGGGCACTTCCCCTGTGCTGTGGTGTGTAACTGGAGTTGGTGGGCGGGGCCGCAGTCCGATCTGATGTCTGCCCCCAGCCCACCACTGGGGCCACAGTCAGACTGGTGTGTGCCTTCTCTTCCCTTTTCCTAGGGGCGGGATTCACTGTGGGGTGGCGTGGCCCGTCTGGGCTACTTGCACACTGCCAGGCTTGTGATGCTGGGGATCTGGCGTATTAGCTGGGGTGGGTAGGCAAAGTGCACGGGGGCAGGAGGGGCAGGCTTAGCTCGCTTCTCCTTAGGTGATCCACTTCAGCAGGGGCCCTGTGGCAGCGGGAGGGAGTCAGATCCGCTGGCTGCCGGAGGTTTGGCTCCACAGAAGCACAGAGTTGGGTGTTTGCTCGGATCGAGCAAGTTCCCTGACAGGAACTGGTTCCTTTTGGGATTTTGGCTAGGGGCTTGGGCGGGGGAATTGGTGCTGGCGAGCGCCTTTGTTCCCCACCAAACTGAGCTCTGTCGTCTGGGGGCTCAGCAGCTCTCCCTCCCTTTGTCCTCCAGCCTTCCCGCTTTCCGAGCAGAGCTGTTAGCCTATGACCTCCCAGACGTTAAGTCACGCTTGCTGTCGGAACACACTCTGTCCGTCCGGCCCCTCCGCTTTTGCAAGCCAGACTCGGGGGCTCTGCTTGGCTGGTGAGCCGCCCCTCCGCCCCGGCTCCCTCCCGCCAGTCCGTGGAGCGCGCACCGCTTCGCCTCCCTTCCTACCCTCTTCCGTGGGCCTCTTGTCTGCACTTGGCTCCGGAGACTCCGTTCTGCTAATCCTCTGGCGGTTCTGGGTTATTTAGGCAGGTGTAGGTGGAATCTAAGTGATCAGCAGGACGCGCAGTGAGCCCAGCGTCCTCCTACATGGCCATCTTCTTCCCTCTCCTCTTGTTCTCAGTTTTTAAGAGTGTCTTATGCTTTGGCTCTCTCCCACTCTAACCTCTTTTTTTTTTCCTTCCCCTCCCCCATGGGTTCCTGTTAAGTTTCTCAGGATCCACATAAGAGTGAACACATATGGTATCTGTCTTTCTCTGTATGGCTCAAAGCCACTGTTTCTTTGGTGATTTTCTGTTAAGATGTATTTTTTGGTGATTTTTTTGTTAAGATCTATTGATGTAAATGGGGTGTTAAAGTACCCTATTAATGTATTATTATCAATTAGTTCCTTTATTTTGGTTATTGTTTTATGTACTTGAGTGCCCTCATGGTGGGTGCATAAATATTTACAATTGTTAGATCTTCCTATTGGATTGTACCCTTTACTATGGTATAGTAGCATTCTTTGGCTCTTGCTACAGTCTTTGTTTTTGGTTAAGTTTATTTATTTTGAGAGAGACAGAGTTGGGGAGGGACATAGAAAGGGGGAGAGAAAATTTCAAGCAGCCTCCATGCTGTCAGCCTGGAGCCCAACATGGTGCTCAAAGCAACCAGCCATAAGATCATGACCTGAGCCAAGACCTAGTTGGTCGCTCAAATGGCTGAGGCACCCTGGTGCCCCACAGTGTTTGTTTTAAGGACTCTTTTGCCTAACAAAAGTATCGCTACTTTTTCTTTTAACGTGATAAATTTTTCTCCATCCCCTCGTTTTCATTTTTTTTTAATAGAATTTATTGTCAACTTGGCTAACATACAGCGCATACAGTGTGCTCTTGGTTTTGGGGGTAGATTCCCGTGGTTCATTACTTATAGACAACACCCAGGGCTCATCCCAACAAGTGCCCTCCTCAATGCCCAAGACCCAATTTCCCTTGTCACCCACCGCCCCCCCCCCCATCAACCCTCTATTTGTTCTCTGCATTCAAGAATCTCCTATGGTTTGCCCCTCTCCTTCTCTGTTTGTAACTATTTTTCCCCTTCCCTTCCCCCACGGTCTTCTGTTAAGTTTCTCAAGTTCCACATATGAGCAAAAACATATGACATCTGTCTTTCTGTGACTTATTTCATGTAGCATAATACCTTCCAGCTCCATCCACATTGCAAGAGATAGCACGATTTCACTCTTTCTCCTTGCCAGGTAGTATTCTAGTGTATATATAAATCACATCTCTTTATCCATTCATCAGTTGATGGGCATTTAGGCTCTTTCCACAACTTGGCTATTGTTGAAAGCACTGCTATTGACTTTGGAGTACATGTGCCCCTGTGAATCAGCACTCCTGTATCCTTTGCATAAATCCCCAGTAGTGCTATTGAGGGGTCATAGGGTAGTTCTATTTTCAATTGTTTTGAGGAACCTACGCACTGTTTTCCAGAGCGGCTGCACCAGGTTGCATTACCACCCACAGTGCAAGCATCCCTTCACTTTCAATCTGCAGGTGTCTTTATGTCTAAAATGAGGTTTTTATAGGTAGCATACAGATGGGTCTTGTTTTTTAATCCATCCTGTCACCCTAGGTCTTTTGGTTGGAGTGTTTATTCCATTTATACCCAAAGTAACTATTGACAGGTATGTATTTATTGTCATTTTACTACTTGTTTTGTGGTTGTTTCTGGAGGTTTTCTCAAATCCTTTATTGTTTTTCTCTCTTTGATGTCTTTATAATTTGCTTTAATGATATATTTGGATTTCTTTCTCTTTATTCTTTGCGTGTTTATTAGTGGGTTTTGGTATATGATAAGCATTAATTTGTATATCACCTCTTCTGCGTGTAGCAGTCTATATTAAGTTGATGGTCACTTAAGTTAGAGCTCATTTTTTTTCTCCTCCCCATGGTTTAGATAAGCTATTATATTGTATATCCTTTTTTGGGGCATTCCTTGACTGATTTTTTTACAGAAATATACATTTTTACTGCTTTTACATTTCCTGCCTTTATACTGTCACTTTTGATCTCTCCTTTCCACTCAGAGTCCCCGATAATATTTCTTACAAGCTGATTTAGTGGTCACAAACTCCTTCCATTTTTGTTTGTCTGAGAAATTCTTTATCTCTCCTTCTATTATGAATGATAACCTTACTGGATACAGTATATTTGTCTGCAGATTTTTCTCATTCAGCACTTTGAATATGTCATGCCATTTCGTTCTGCCTTGCAAAGTTTCTGTTGAAAAATCTCCTGCTAGCCTTGTGGGTTTTCCCTTGGAAGTTAATGACTTGTTTTGCTGCTTTTAAGATTTGTAGCAGTGGGGTGCCTGCGTGGCTCAGTTGGTTAAGCATGACTTGATCTTAGTTCAAGTCGTGACCTCACAGTTCATGGGTTTAAGCCCTCCAGTGGGCTCTGCACTGACAGCACAGAGAATGCTTGGGATACTCTCTCTCTGTTTCTCTCTCTCTCTCTCTCTCTCTCTTTCTGCCCCTCCCCTGCTTGTGTCTGCGTCTGTCACAGAAAAAAACCAAAAACAAAACAAAAAAAACAAAACACTAAAAAAAAAGATGTTAGCAGTATGTTTTGCAAATTTAATTACATGTCTTGGGTGTTGATTTTGATGGAAGTTCTCTGTGCCTTCTGGATCTGAATGTCTGTTTTCTTCTCCACATTAAGGAATTTTTCAGTTATTGTGTCTTCAAATCAATTATCTGTCCCCTTCTCTCTGTCTTCTTCTTCTGGGACTCCTATCATATGAATGTTTTTACATTTGACGGAGTCACCATGTTCCCTAAGTCTATTCTTGCATTGGATAATTCTTCTTTGTCTTCTTCAGCTTCACTGCTTTCCATTACTTTGTCTTCTAGGTCATTAATTTGTTCCTCTGCTTCTTCCAGCTTGCTGTTCATTTTTTACTGCACTCTTCATCTCTGATTCTTGAACTCTTTTATGTCTGTGGTAAGGGTCTCTGATGTCTTCTATTCTTTTCTCAAGTCCAGTGAATATCCTTATGATCATGGTTTTAAATTCTCCATTAGGCATGTTATTTACACCTGTCCCATTTAGGTCTCTGGCCATGGCCTTATCCTGTTCTTTCATTTGGGATAAATGCCTCTGTCTTTTCATTTTGTCTAAGTATCTGCCAGCTTCTGTGTGTTAGAGAAGCAGGTTATGTCACCTGCTCCCAAAAAGTAATGGACTTAGGGAAAAGACATCATGTAATGCCCAGGGTCTAGCACTTCAGGGAGTGTCACCAGTGTGTGCTGCATGTGTCCTGCTGTTGTGTTCTCGCTATGCTATCCTTCAGGCCAGTCATCTGCAGAGGCTCTCCTTGCCTGGTCTGGTGTGTGTTTGGTCCCTGGCCTGAATGTAGCGAGTTTTAACCAGGTGTGCTCTGGTCTGCTTACGAAATGAGACCTGTCACCACCTCTACTGGAACTGAGGCCAAGAGAGACTCTCTGGTTGGGAGATGTGTGTGGGCAGGCATTTGTCCTGGTCTTCTGGGGGACGGGTCTGCTGTGCTGGAACTCAAGCAAGAGTGATTGAGAAAGGTAGTTCCACCAGAGTGCAAGGGGGTGGTGCTTGGTGTAAGCAAGTTAGGTAGCCAGTGTTAGCAATGCATTGCTTCCTGCAGGTAGCTTTATGTTTGTGGTGAGGGGCAGGAGAAGGAGATGGTGGCAGCCAGCAGCTTTGTTCTTACAGACAGGTCTCTCTGAACTTTGCCTCTGAGGGACGTGCTCTGAGAAGAGCAAATAATTTCCCCACTGTGTGCCCCAGGCACTCTTCAGACTACGGTATCCATGCTGTATGCTTCCACGTTGTTTGCTTGCCCTCTGTCCAAGAGCAGTGTAGTACCTCAGGGCTCTAACCCAGCTAAACCGGATGCCCTTTAAAACTCCAGACTTTAGGGGCGCCTGGGTGGCGCAGTAGGTTAAGCGTCCGACTTCAGCCAGGTCACGATCTCGCGGTCCGTGAGTTCGAGCCCCGCGTCAGGCTCTGGGCTGATGACTCAGGGCCTGGAGCCTGTTTCCGATTCTGTGTCTCCCTCTCTCTCTGCCCCTCCCCCATTCATGCTCTGTCTCTATCTGTCTCAAAAATAAATAAACGTTGAAAAAAAAAAAGAATCACTGAGATTCTTTGATAAAAAAAAAACTCCAGACTTTAAGCACTACTGGTTGCAAGAACTCACACAATGCAGCCCCTCTTGTTTTCCAAGCCAGCGGGTATGGGGAAATGTTCTCTTTGTGCATTCCCCTGTGCGTTCCTCTCTCTCACCCTTATCCACAGCCTCGACTCCCTCCCCTCTGCAGCAGCCAGGATCTGTTTCTCTTCTAGATGACATTTCTGCATCAAGGACCTTCTTTGATGTGGCCTCTTCTCTCCCTTTTGTTGTGGAGTTTGTTCTTGTGGAGTTTGTTAATTTTAAGTAATCCAAAGCAGGGGCACCTGGGTGGCTTAGTTGGATAAGCGTCTGTCTTCAGCTCAGATCATGATCTCATGGCTCATGAGTTCAAGTCCCGCACTGGGCTCTGTGCAGACAGCTGGGAGTCTGGAGCCTGCTTCAGATTCTTTGTCTCCCTCTCTCTTTGTCCCTCCCCCGCTTGCACTCTGTCTCTCTCCCCAAAATAAAATAAACATTAAAAAAATTAAATAATCCAAGGCAAACTAAAACAACACATTATTATCATTTAAGCCAGCATTTTCCAAACTGTGTTATGAGCTATATATACACTACGGATAATTTTGAACTAAATGTATTTATAAGTGCATAAGAAAAAAATATAAAATGTATTTAAGTTTTGTTATGAAAGTATAATAATAATGCACTTTTAAGAAAGAAACGGTAGGGGCGCCTGGGTGGCGCAGTCGGATAAGCGTCCGACTTCAGCCAGGTCACGATCTCGCAGTCCGTGAGTTCGAGCCCCGCGTCAGGCTCTGGGCTGATGGCTCGGAGCCTGGAGCCTGTTTCCGATTCTGTGTCTCCCTCTCTCTCTGCCCCTCCCCCGTTCATGCTCTGTCTCTCTCTCTCCCAAAAATAAATAAACGTTGAAAAAAAAAATTAAAAAAAAAAAAAAAGAAAGAAACGGTATAGTAGGTAAAAGAATACCTGGAAGTTGCATGAAAATGCTTGATTCCTTTTGAATTTAGTAACAGAAATACTATATAATTCTAATTATTGGTTATTTTCATTGTTATAAAGGTTTTGTAAACTTATGTGAATTAAGTATTTGTTATTATATAGATATGACCATTTTTATAGTCTGCTTTCTTCAAAATATAAGTTATAACTAGTTAATTCTTTATAGTATTCTCTCAATAAATATTTTTTAAATTAGCATTAAAAATAAGTAAATTAGGGGCGCCTGGGTGGCGCAGTCGGTTAGGCGTCCGACTTCAGCCAGGTCACGATCTCGCGGTCCGTGAGTTCGAGCCCCGCGTCAGGCTCTGGGCTGATGGCTCGGAGCCTGGAGCCTGTTTCCGATTCTGTGTCTCCCTCTCTCTCTGCCCCTCCCCCCTTCACGCTCTGTCTCTCTCTGTCCCAAAAATAAATAAACGTTGAAAAAAAAATTTTTAAATAAAATGTTAAAAAAAAAAAAAGTAAATTAAATAAAACTTAACCATGATCAATTAACTTGGGAAATACACTGCCAGAGTCAAAAGGGATGGCTCCAAAGCAAAGTTCAAATAAACAATTTTATACTTTCAGACACTGTACTTTGAGGCAAGAAATCTGTGTTTTTGTAGCTGATGTTAATTCAGATTCATGCTGTATTTCAGTTACACTGATTTGTAATTATTTCTTAGATGAAAGAGGGAAGTAGGTGGATGCCCCTTCCTAGTGCAGCAATAATTGCACATTTAGATTCTTAGTGCTTATTTTAACCAACATTCCTTAGAAGAATATAAACACTGTTACCTTTATTGAAAAGAAGTTTGTTTCAAGTGGCAAAATTCACTAAAAGTTTAACTATTTATTAAGTATAACAGCACATAGTGTTAAAAAATACTACTTGTCTAGAACCGCGATTGAAAATTTTTTAGAAATGGCCTGATAATAACTTTGACTTTGCCCTATGACCTCTATTGTATCCATTCCACTCTACTATTGTAACATGAAAGCAGCCACAGATAAAAGGTAAAAGTCGGAGTATAGCTGTATTCAAATAAAACTTTATTCATGAACACTGAAATTTAAGCATAATTCTCATGTGTGGCAAAATAGTGTTTTATAATTTTTCCCCAAACATTTTAAAATAAAACATCATTCTTAGCTTGCAGGTTCTATCAGAACAGGCTACAGGAAGAATTTGGCCCTATAGCAACAGCAAAACCAAGCCTCCTTAGAGACTACTATTCCAAAACAGATTGGTTGTACTAGCCATGTGCCCAAAAATAAGAATACTGAAAAATAAAAGACAAATTAGCAAGGGCTGACTAAAGTGTAAGAGATCAGGTCCTCACCCAGGATGTCCACCTGCCCTGCTGATGCATGGCCACCTCCCCTTGGCATTCCCAGCCACCAGCAGCAAATGAAAGCATCCAGACCAGGTGCACACAGTCCTGCAGCATGCAGGCTGTCCCATCTAGTTCTGAGCAACATTTACTTGCTGAGCAAGGTTTTCTCATCCATCAAGTCGCTGCTACCTACTGTGGTTCCCAGAGGGACAGAAAGCTGCCTTTCTGTCCCTCACCTGCTGGGTTTGTAGTCCAAGACAGAGTCCAGCTTCTCTGGTTGCTCATGGCCCAGTGGAGGTAGCAGCTGATTTGTGCTCTTCATACAAGTGAGTTGGGGGCTGTGACAGGCCCATGGGGATCACAGCCAAGGTGAATGGTTGACTCTGGTGCTTCAAATTTACTGAACATCTTATTTGGCAGAGGATAAACTACCTTCTAGAAAACATGTTTAAAGAATGTTTTTTGCTCAGTATGGGATATTTGGGCCCTTTCCCATCAGAGACAGAGGATCAAAGAAAGGGCACTCTGGGTTTAGTGTGGGAGTGGCCCAGTTTGTTTTCCCAGCAAACGTCCTGGGCACAGCTGGAACACAATGGTGCAGTAGATAATGTGCCCCCCCCCCCCCCCCCCCGCCTTCCCTTCCTTGGGCTTCAGGCCTGAAGAAAGCAGGAGAAAGCTCCTCCACACCCCCCAACCCAGCAGAGAACCCCAGCAGCTCTGGCTGTTGCTGAGTCCACCTGTCCTGGACAGACCGCCCTAATTGCATGTGGTAAGCACCGCTGGGGCCCTGGGCCCTGGCTGCCAAGTACTTGGCTGGAACCCCTCACTCTGAGCTTCAAGACGCCCAAGGAACAGGAGCCCTGGGCACATTGCTGCCTCTGTAACAGCTGGGCGGAAGGGCTGGAATCCTGGCTGGAGCACCAGAGGCGGCACGGAGAGAGGGCGCGGGGAGGGGGACGGGGGGGGGGGGGGCATCGGAGGCCAGGAACAGGGTGGGCTGCCCCTGCAGCTCTTGGCCTCGCTACAAGGCTTCCTGCCTTGGAGGTTCCGCCGCCAGCGCCTCCGGGAACTGCCCGGCTTCTGAGCATTTGGCTGGGTCTCTGCCGCTGCTGTTGGGACCTGGCGGCCTGCACGCTAGGGTTGGAGGGCAGCGCGGCCTTGAAGCGCGAGGCGGCAGGGACTCCTGTCCCTCCAGAAGTCTGTCCCGAAATGAGCGTCTGGGCTGGGGCGTGGTGCCAACACCGACCTCGCCACCCTCCTTCAGAGGACAGGGCGGGCAGCTCCTAGCATGCTGTTGTGAGTGTGTGTGTGTGTGTGTGTGCGCGCGCGCGCGCGCAGGAGAGTCTCCGCAGGACTCAGGATGTGGGGCTTTCAAACTTAGCAGCGGAGCCTCCAGGGTCTCCGTGTCACCTTCCTGGCCCAGACTAGTTCAGGTAGCACAGCCCTAGCCAAGATTCCCCTGGAGACTGAACTTCTCTGGCCCTGGCTCCTCCTGCGGCTAAGAAGCAAGAGGGGGCCCTGAGTGTTGAGTCCCTGTTTCCTTCTCTTCCTTTCTTCCCCGACTCTGGGCGCTGGGCCCCCATCCCAGACCTGACCAGACGCAAGCGCTGGCCTGTGGCACTTCCAAAATCTGGGAGATGAAGTGGCAGGTTCAGTGATGCAGGGTAGGCATTTTGAGTTTGGGGCGGGAGGGTGGCAGAATGGTGGCAGCCAGGCTGCCAGCTGCCAGAGGCCATTCACCCCTGGCCAGAGCCCTTCCCCTTCCATAGTCCCAACGTCCATGTCTGGAAATAGAAGCAGTCTTTACAGTTCTCACCTCAAGACCTTGCCTTTGGTGTCTTTTCCCTTATTCTAGTGGTAGGGCTCTCCCTCTGTGGTCCTCATCTTGCTGCTGCCTTTTGTTTTTGTTTTGAATCCACTCTAGATCAGGAAATCAAGGTGACAGCAGATGTTGAGGAGAGCAGGGTACTTGTACAAATCGCTGAAATGAGGAGTCTTAGCCTCTCAGAAAAATCCACATCCATAGCTGCATACCAGCAACCAGGCCCATTGATTCCAATGTCTTGGTTTCATCCTGAATAAACTCTGGTGCAGGACTGGGTGTCCTTTAATGCACCTGTGTCCACTTGGTCCTCTCCTTGCTCCTCTCAGGCTATGCAGATCCCACCTGCCCTTCCCTACCTCCTTTTCCAATGTATTTTCTCCTGCCAGGGCAGGTATTATCCACCAGAGTCCTCTCCGTATTTCCTGCTGGTGAAAAATTAGGAAAGCATTGTACTAGCTCCGTTTATTGTGATCCACTCTCATCATCCCTATTGATTTATTATCTGTAACTTGTATTTTAGTTCTTGATTATATTCTGGACTTATGTAAACAAACTTTTTAACTATAGAAAATAATTTTCAAGTTGTGTAGAAAGGGTGGTGTGCTCAGCAGAATAATGACTCCCACAGAGTAGTCCTACTTCCTAATCTTCAGACCTGTGAATATGCTATCTCACATGGAAAAAAAAAAAAAAGACTGTAAGGATGTGATTAAATTAATGATACTGATATAGAGAAACATTCCCCATGGATTATTTATGTGGGTGCAATGTAATCACAAGGGTCCTCAGAGGGCCACAGTCAGAGAAGGAAATGTCGGGACAGAAAAAGAAGCAGAGGCAGGAGTGAGATGAGAGCTGCAAGGGGCAATGAGTCAAGGAATGTCAATGGCCTCTGGGAGCTGGTTAAAGCATGGAACAGATTCTCCCACTAGAACTTCCAGAAGGAGCCCAGCCCTGCCAAAATTTTGATGCTAGGATGGTGACACCCATTTGGAACTTCTGATTTCTAGGACTGTAAGAGTATAAATAATGTGTTAATTTGTTACATCAACAATAGGAAACTGATGTAGGTAGTGAGATGTATTTTTTCTGAAGCAGAGATTTAGTATAATATTGGTAAGTGAAACTTCCTTGTATCAAGGAATTAGAATGAAGAAGGGTGACTCTGACAATCTATTTTCTCTGAAAATCAATTCTGAGCCACTCCTCTCAGAAGAGAAGGGGAACTATGGGCAGATGCTAAGGACCCATCCCTGAAGACAGGCTGGGACTGTGAGCACAGAAGCCTCAGGGGACAACACAGGAAGGAGCTGTGTGTGCAGGACCCTGTTGAAGAGCTTTCAGGGGCATCTACAGCTGGGACAAGGACATGCCAAGAGGGCTTCCTGAGGGCTTTGCATCTTTATCTTCACCAGCAGCTGAGCAGGGACGATGTCTCATTGGTAGAAGAAAGAAGTTAACCATGGTGAGTAATATGTTTTATTCAACTCAGTTTTGTCTCTTTTTCTTCCATATTATACTAGGATAAAGTGACAGCAATATTTTATTTAATGCTTAAACTTTTTAAAATGCCACTATAGTTAACATACAGTGTTATATTAGTTCCAGGTATACAATACAGTGATTCAACACTTCCATACAATACCAGTATGCTTAAACTTTTATAATTTTTTTTTACACAAAGTAAGATTAAGATAAATAAAAACACATACCACATGATTTTATTAATATGTGGAATTTAAGAAACAAAAGAAATGAACAAAGAAAAAAGAGACATAAAAAATAGACTATTGGGATGCCTGGGTGGCTCAGTGAGTTGAGCATTCAACTCTTGATCTCAGCTCAGGTCATGATCTCATGATTGGTGAGATTGAGGAGCCCCAGGTTGGGCTCTGCACACTGACCCATGTGGAGCCTGCTTGGGATTCTCCCTCTCTCCCTCTCTCTCTGCCTCTCGCCTGCTCATGCTCTTTCTGTCTCTCCAAAATTAAATAAATAAACTAAAAAGAATAAATAGGGGCACTTGGGTGGCTCATTTAGTTGGGCATCTGACTTTGGCTTAGGTCATGATCTCATCATTCATGAGTTCGAGCTCCACGTCTGGATCTGACAGCTGGGAACCCGGACCCTGCTTCAGATTCTGTGTGTGTGTCTCTCTCTGTCCCTCCACCTCTCACACTCTGTCTCTGTCTTTCTCTGTTTCAAAAACAAATAAACATTAAAAATAATAATAATAAAAAATTAATGTTTTTAAAAAATGACTCTTAAATACAAAGACAAACTAGTAGTTGCCAGAGGGGAAGTGGGGAGAGGGATGGGTGAAATAGAGGAATGGTATTAAGAGGATACTTATCATGATGAGCGCTGAATAATGTACAGAATTCCTTAATCACTATATTGTACACTTGAAACTAAGGTAACACTGTATGTTAGTTATACCTCAATTTAAAAAGTAAGATTAAGATTATTAAGTAGAAGACCATTGCTTTTCACAGTTCTTTAAGCCTGAATTAAACTGTGCTTGTATTAGACGTGGCTCATCCACTTAAAAATGGGGATGCTTTTAAGAAAATACAAAAGCTGGCTCCTAATTACACATTCAAATACTGGCACTACCCCTTCATATTTGTGTGATGTTGGACAGGTCACCTAACCTCTCTGACCCTGGATTTCCTTACTTCTAAATCACAGATAGCAATACTCTAATCACCCAGCTGTTGGAGATATGTATATATTAGCACATATCTAAAGGGAGATAGCAATCTCCAATAATACCAATGAGTGAGTAGTGATTAATAGTCAAATTGGGCATGGCGTAATCACTCTCAATGTCTGTTGGGTCTGGTTCTGCTTTGGATGCATTTCACCACTTGTGGCCCATTTCTATTTCTACATGCCCCTTGAGCCACACTGATCTAATTCCAGCTGAAACTCTAGTGTGTGGTTGAAGGGATGGACAGGGAAGCAGTCTTCTTCTGTGCCCACCTTCCTCTAAGCCCTTTATTTTGAGGATCTTATTTAATCCTCATAAGCTGTGGGCTAGTACTGTTATTCTCCTTGTTTTCCAAGTGACGAAACTGACACTCAGTGCTTTTAGTACTTGGCCAACATCACAAAGCAAGTAATGACTTACCAAGATTCAACCTGAGGCAAGTCTGACTCCTGGGCTCTCATGGCCACAGCAGTTCACTTCTCCTAGGACCCCACTGCTAGCTCCACTCAACTCAGTGATTCTATTCATGGTTCTTTTGAAGTAGCTTTCAAAGATTTCTCTTATTACCAAAGTCCTGTGTAGTTACCATAACAAACTTTGAAAATATTGATAAATCTGAAAGGAAAATTTATATTCACCTGTAACCCCACAACACAGAAAATCTACCCAGCAGAGATAATCTCTCTTCATCTTTTGATTTATTTCCTTTCTGTTTTAAACATTTGTATGTTATAAAAAGGACTATTTTTGTTTAACCAAATCTTTATTTTTAGCAATTAACATTATTCCTCAAGTGAAAGTAAACATTCTTATAATTAAAATGTTTTACATAATTATTTCTCTTGTATAAATTTCCAGAAATAAGAATTGAAAATTCTATGTTAAGCAGAAACCATTTTTAAAGTTTTTTGATCTATATGTACCACCAAAGGGTCAAGGCAGGAAGGACTGTAGAGTATGTAAATCTGCATGGATAAAGGTTAGAGTCTTGTTAACTGGTATCATGTTATATTAAAAGATTCCTATTGGGGTGCCTGGGTGGCTCAGTTGGTTGAGTGTTTGACTTTGGCTCTGATCATGATCTCATGCTTTGTGAGATCAAGCCCTACACAGGGCTCCTAGCTGTCAGCTCCAAGCCTGCTTCAGATCCTCTGCCCCCTTTGTTCTTCCCCTCTCTGCTTGTCCTCTTTCTCTCTCTCTCTCTCTCTCTCAAAAATAAACATTTAAAAAAATGAAAGATTCCTGTTACTTCATAGAAGAGAAATAATATCACGGTCTTAATTTGTACAAGCAGGTTGATTTTTTTAAATGTTTGTTTGTTTATTTATTTATTCATTTATTTATGAGAGAGAGAGAGAGAGAGAGAGGCAGAGCACGAGTGGGGGAGGGGCAGAGAGAGAGGGACACACAGAATCCGAAGCAGGCTCCAGGCTCTGAGCTGTCAGCACAGAGCCTGATGCGGGGCGCAAACTCACAAACTGCAAGATCATGACTTGAGACGAAGCCCTACTTTTAATGGACTGAGCCCCCAAGCGCCCCCAGACAGGTTTTTTTTTTTCATTTTTCTTACAACTATTTGTTTCTTTATATGAGCTTTCCAGCTTATGTAACTTGCCAATTTTTATGCTGGAATGTTTATTTTATTATATATTTGTAAGACTTATTTATTAGGAATATAATATTTCTTTCATTCTGACGTTTTAGTTCTTCTTTTTTTTTGTACATAAAAGTGTACAAATAGATAAAATCATGAATGAAAATGGAATTATTACAACCAATCCCTCAGAGATACAAGCAATTATCAGGGAATACTATGAAAAATTACATGCTAACAAACTGGACAAACTGGAAGAAATGGACAAATTCCTAAACACCCACACCCTTCCAAAACTCAATCAGGAGGAAATAGAAAGCTTGGACAGACCCATAACCAGTGAAGAGATTGAATCAGTCATCAAAAATCTCCCAACAAATAAGAGTCCAAGACCAGATGGCCTCCCAGGGAGTTCTACCAGACGTTTAAAGCAGAGATAATACCTATCCTTCTCAAGCTATTCCAAAAAATAGAAAGGGAAGGAAAACTTCCAGACTCATTCTATGAAGCCAGTATTACTTTGATTCCTAAGCCAGACAGAGACCCAGTAAAAACGAGAACTCCAGGCCAATATCCCTGATGAATATGGATGCAAAAACTCTCAATAAGATACTAGCAAATCGAATTCAATAGCATATAAGAAGAATTATTCACCATGATCAAGTGGGATTCATTCCTGGGATGCAGGGCTGGTTCAACATTCGCAAATCAATCAACGTGATACATCACATTAATAAAAGAAAAGATAAGAACCATATGATCCTGTCAATTGATGCAGAAAAGGCATTGACAAAATTCAGCAAACTTTCCTAATAAAAACCCTCGAGAAAGTCGGGATAGAAGGAACATACTTAAACATCATAAAAGCCATTTATGAAAAGCCCACAGCTAACATCATCCTCAATGGGAAAAAGCTGAGAGCTTTTTCCCTGAGATCAGGAACACGACAGGGATGTCCACTCTCACCGCTGTGGTTTAACATAGTGTTGGAAGTTCTAGCATCAGCAATCAGACAACAAAAGGAAATCAAAGGCATCAAAATTGGCAAAGATGAAGTCAAGCTTTCGCTTTTTGCAGATGACATGATATTATACATGGAAAATCCAACAGACTCCACCAGAAGTCTGCTAGAACTGATACATGAATTTAGTAAAGTTGCAGGATACAAAATCAATTTACAGAAATCAGTTGCATTCTTATACACTAACAATGAAGCAACAGAAAAACAAATAAAGAAACTGATCCCATTCACAATTGCACCAAGAAGCATAAAATACCTAGGAATAAATCTAACCAAAGATGTAAAAGATCTGTATGCTGAAAACTATAGAAAGCTTATGAAGGTAATTGAAGAAGATATAAAGAAATGGAAAGACATTCCCTGCTCATGGATTGGAAGAATAAATATTGTCAAAATGTCAATACTACCCAAAGCTATCTACACATTCAACGCGATCCCAATCAAAATTGCACCAGCATTCTTCTCGAAACTAGAACAAGCAATCCTAAAATTCATATGGAACCACAAAAGGCCCCGAATAGCCAAAGTCATTTTGAAGAAGAAGACCAAAGCAGGAGGCATCACAATCCCAGACTTTAGCCTCTACTACAAAGCTGTCATCATCAAGACAGCATGGTATTGGCACAAAAACAGACACACAGACCAATGGAGTAGAATAGAAGCCCCAGAACTAGACCCACAAACGTATGGCCAACTCATCTTTGACAAAGCAGGAAAGAACATCCAATGCAAAAAAGACAGTCTCTTTAACAAATGGTGCTGGGAGAACTGGACAGCAACATGCAGAAGATTGAAACTAGACCACTTTCTCACACCATTCACAAAAATAAGCTCAAAATGGATAAAGGACCTGAATGTGAGACAGGAAACCATCCAAACCCTAGAGGAGAAAGCAGGAAAAGACCTCTCTGACCTCAGCTGTAGCAATTTTTTACTTGACACATCCCCAAAGACAAGGGAATTAAAAGCAAAAATGAACTACTGGGACCTTATGAAGATAAAAAGCTTCTGCACAGCAAAGGAAACAACCAACAAAACTAAAAGGCAATCAACGGAATGGGAAAAGGTATTTGCAAATGACATATCGGACAAAGGGCTAGTATCCAAAATCTATCAAGAGCTCACCAAACTCCACACCCGAAAAACAAATAACCCAGTGAAGAAATGGGCAGAAAACATGAATAGACACTTCTCTAAAGAGGACATCCGGATGGCCTACAGGCACATGAAAAGATGCTCAACGTCGCTCCTCATCAGGGAAATACAAATCAAAACCACACTCAGATATCACCTCACGCCAGTCAGAGTGGCCAAAATGAACAAATCAGGAGACTATAGATGCTGGAGAGGATGTGGAGAAACGGGAACCCTCTTGCACTGTTGGTGGGAATGCAAACTGGTGCAGCCACTCTGGAAAACAGTGTGGAGGTTCCTCAAAAAATTAAAAATAGACCTACCTTATGACCCAGCAATAGCACTGCTAGGAATTTACCCAAGGGATACAGGAGTGCTGATGCATAGGGGCACTTGTACCCCAATGTTTATAGCAGCACTCTCAACAATAGCCAAATTATGGAAAGAGCCTAAATGTCCATCAACTGATGAATGGATAAAGAAATTGTAGTTTATATACACAATGGAGTACTACGTGGCAATGAGAAAGAATGAAATATGGCCCTTTGTAGCAACATGGATGGAACTGGAGAGTATTATGCTAAGTGAAATAAGCCATACAGAGAAAGACAGGTACCGTATGGTTTCACTCGTATGTGGATCCTGAGAAACTTGACAGAAACCCATGGGAGAGGGGAAGGAAAAAAAAAAGAGGTTAGAGTGGAAGAGAGCCAAAGCATAAGATACTCTTAAAAACTGAGAACAAACTGAGGGTTGATGGGGGCTGGGATGGAGGGGAGGGTGGGTGGTGGGTATTGAGGAGGGCACCTGTTGGGATGAGCACTGGGTGTTGTATGGAAACCAATTTGAAAATAAACTTCATATATTCCAAAAAAAAAAAAAAGTGTTTTAAAACATGCATAGTAAAATCCATTAAACTTTCTGTATGTACTTCAGTGTTCAGGATAATACCTATCTATATATTTTACTAGAGCTGCCATAATAAAATACCACAGAATGGAGGGCTTAGGAAAAATTTATTTTCTCACAGTTCTAGAGGCTGGAAGTCCAAGATCAGGGTGTCAGGTTGGTTTTTCCTGAGGCCTCTCTCCTTGGCCTGCAGGTAGCCACCTTCTCACTGTGTCCTCACATGTTCTTTCCTCTGTACACACATCCCTGGTGTTTCTTTTGTGTCCAAATTTCCTCTGCTTATAAAGACATAGGTCATATTGGATTTAGGACACAGTTGAACAGCCTCGTTTTAACTTGTTCACTTCTTTAAAGGCCTATCTGCAAATAGAGTCACATTCTGAGGTATTGGGGGCCAGGTATTTAACATAAATGGGAGGGGACAATTCAGTTCATAACAGTTTATAAACGTTTTCTCCATCTCAGGATCATATGAAAATATTTAGATTTTGTTTTTGAGGTATTTGACATCAAATTTTATATTTAAATGTCATTTGAAATTTATTTTGATATATGGAACCATCCTTATTGAGAAATATTTACATAAAGAAAGGTTCCTAGATTATATAAGTAGTTTAAAGAATAATGGTAAAACAAGTACCCATGTCCTCATCACACAGTTTCATAAATAGAACGTTGTAATTCTTCTGTGTACCTTAATCTGATGATATTCCCTTACTTTCATTAGAGATTTCTATATGTATGCATGTTCCTAAATAATATATTGGCTTTTTCTTTTTTGACCTTTTATGTAAGTAGCATCGTATAATAATTATCCTTTTGTGATGTAATTTTTATTCTGTGTTAGAAACTGGTTTCAAAGATTCATCCATGTTGATGTATTAATTGATTTACGAAGAGAAATAATAAAGATCAGAGCAGAAATAAACAATATAGAATCTAAAAAACACTGTAGAGCAGATCAACGAAACCAAGAGTTGGTTTTTTCAAAAAATAAACAAAATTGACAAACCTCTAGCCAGGCTTCTCAAAAATAAAAGGGAGATGACCCAAATAGATAAAATCGTGAATGAAAATGGAATTATTACAACCAATCCCTCGGAGATACATACAATTATCAGGAAATACTATGAAAAATTATATGCCAACAAATTGGACAACCTGGAAGAAATGGACAAATTCCTAAACACCCACACTCTTCCAAAACTCAATCAGGAGGAAATAGAAAGCTTGAACAGACCCATAACCAGCGAAGAAATTGAATCGGTTATCAAAAATCTCCCAACAAATAGGAGTCCAGGACCAGATGGCTTCCCAGGGGAGTTCTACCAGACATTTACTGCAGAGATAATACCTATCCTTCTCAAGCTATTCCAAGAAATAGAAAGGGAAAGAAAACTTCCAGACTCATTCTATGAAGCCAGTATTACTTTGATTCCTAAACCAGACAGAGACCCAGTAAAAAAAGAGAACTCCAGGCCAATATCCCTGATGAATATGGATGCAAAAATTCTCAATAAGATACTAGCAAATCGAATTCAACAACATATAAAAAGAATTATTCACCATGATCAAGTGGGATTCATTCCTGGGATGCAGGGCTGGTTCAACATTCGCAAATCAATCAACGCGATACATCACATTAATAAAAGAAAAGATAAGAACCATATGATCCTGTCAATTGATGCAGAAAAGGCTTTTGACAAAATCCAGCACCCTTTCTTAATATTAGTTGATTTACTTTTACTATTCATTAGTTCGTAATTTAAATATAACCAAACTTATCCAATAATTTTAATGGATATTTGAATATTTCCAGCTTTTGCTATTATGGAAATGGTTCAACCCTCCTGGCTGGTGGCTTCCCTCAAAGGGCTCATCTTGCAGGTGCCTGCCCACGCGTGTGAGCCCCGTCCCGCCCTGCCCACTGGCTGCCCGCCCTAGCGGCGGGTTCGTTCTTGGGTCGTCCGCAGGCCGGGAGGGTCATCTTGGCTGTCAGGCCCCCAGTCCTCCTAAGTGCAGACAATGGTGGCCGCCTCCTCCTCCACAGCGTGCTGATTCCCACCGCCCCCCACCCCCACCTGTGCCTCTAGCCCCTGCTCCAGACCTCCTGCTGCCTTCCTCCCTACCAAGTGCCCTTCCCTCCCTCCGGTGGGGGTGGTTGGGTGGGGGCTGAGATCTGAGGTGTGTCCACCAAGGCCTTTTTCCATGCTGGAGGTCTTGCCAGACCACGTGTCTCTCTCCACCTCACCGGGCTCCTCCCACCACAGTAGACAACTTCAGATCAAAAGTGAGGACTGCTGAATTTAAGAATATTAGTGGAGGGGTGGGGTGGGGGGATGCCTGGGTGGCTCAGTCAGTTAAGCATCTAACTTCAGCTCAGGTCATGATCTCCAGGTTTGTGAGTTTGAGCCCTTTGCGGGGCTCTGTGCTGACAGCTTGGAGCCTGGATCCTGCTTGGAATTCTGTGTCTCCCTCTCTCTCTGCCCCTCCCCTGCTCATACTCTGTCTCTGTCTCTCAAAAATAAATAAATGTTCAAAAAAAGTATTAGTCAGGGGATGAAAAGAAACTAACTAGGATTCCTTCAGCAACCAGGAGTGAACAGGGAAGAACTCAGCACCAAATTCCCACATGGTCGGACAGGAAATATGTATTGAAGACCCACTCTTGGTTGCTGCTTGTGGTGGGCCCAAGTTCTTCTGAAGGAGGCCTGGTAGTGGCCCTGGAGCACTGGGGCACACACTGACCAGGTCTTCTTGGAGTCACTGCTTGGGAATGCAGCCAAAAGTGGGTGGTAAATGGCATCTAAGGCTGGGGACTGAGTCAACAAGTACCACAAAGGAAAGTTGCAAAGAGCTTTGAAGAGAGTTCAAGAATCAGGGGCTCGTGCATAAGTCAAGGGCTCATAGGAAAGTTGTCCTGGCAAATGAAGGTGAAGGCAGGCACTGCTTATAGGCCAAGGTGGAATCTGGAGGCCTTTCTGTTGGTGGAGAGCACACCACTGCCCATCTCACCTGTGGCGCCTAGGAGGTGGAGCAAGAGTGCACGTGTTAGTACCTGAAAGATGATGAACTATGCTAGGGGAGGTTGAAGCCAGAGGACACTCTGGTGGAGGTCCCTAGAGGTCCTGACATGCAAATTGGTTGTCCAACTTGGGTATAGGGGGAAAGACTAACCAAACCATCTAGTAGCTGGTTCCCTCTGAAGTTTCCCGCAGAATAGCTGGCACTCTTGCACTTGAACCCACACAGTTTTATCTGTTAAAGCAAATGATTAGAGGTCTTGGGGCTGAAAGGATCTCAACCTATTCTCAAACATTAAATGGATAAGAAGCCTGGCTCACTGGCGTGGAGCTGGGCATGGAATGTGAATGCCTAGGAATACTTTTGGTAACCAGAACTGATGCTGCGGGATGAACCAAACTCAGGGTTAAGGCACTGGTGCCGAAGTGCATCAGACCCCAGAAAAGGGGTTGGTTGATATAGACAGCAGGACAGTGGCCATGGAAGTCTGAATTCTCTAAGGAGTGTGTAACAACTCACCTGCCAATCAACTAACCTTGAAAATGAATGGCACTGGAGCTCGGGCCCATACCTGGCCATTGCTGGCAGTCAGTAATGCGAGTGAGAGGGATGGGAGCAGTGGGTGTGTGTGTGGTGGTTTCCCTTTTTGGGGGGCCAATGCTTCCCCCACCCCCCACCCCAAGGACGCTATGCTACAACAAGTAGGAAGGCTGCTGTGGTGAGCCTTGAAGCCTAGGGAGCTCCAGTGGAGCCCCAGGTGGAGCCACCACAAGTGCAGATCTTGGTGATAGTAGCAAATATTCAAAGGAGAACGTTGAAAGCTGAAGTGAAGAAGGATTCCATGTGAACAGCAGTTTGAACATAGGTCAATCGGTCCTGAGAGATGTGCAATGCCATTCTGAAGCGACGGCTGATGGCATCCCTTGCCCTCAGCCAGTGGAAAGGGAGTCGGAGTCCAGTTCAGATTCCCCCAATCCAGAGTGGTGGAGATGGGCATCATGAGGTGACCAGTGCAGTAATACAACCCATCCAGGAGAAGCCAGCAGGAGCCCTGGGGAGAGCTCTCTTTTCTTTGTAAGTGCAGGGTGCTCTGGAATGGGTTACCCTGGAGAGAAGGACCCGGACCTTGGAAAGCATCACGGTTCTGGCTGGCATGGGTGAGCTATCACTGGCCCTTGAAAATCTGGGGGAGAGGGTGTAAAATCTCAAGCCAGGCTGCACCCATATCTGCAGCAGGTCTCAAAGGTGAACAACCTCTGTCATACTGGAACAATGTAGGTAAGGGAAGTTGACAAGTTGGATCCTTAACTTTGGAATAAGGGCTGGGTTTTTTGGGCTGGGGTGTGAAGCAGGGCTGGTCAGGCGCATGGCTAGACAAGACAATGTCACCCACACACACATCAGGGGCACCCCCCCCCAGGACCCTTCTCCACCCCACGCCCACAACTGCCCCTGATTTCTCTCCCCCCTCCCTTCCTGGGGTGGAGTGTGGAGGTGAGGGTGGGGATCCCCTCGGTGCCAGTGGGCCCACGGATCTGGGCCCCTAGGGGGCCAGCGCCCCAGCTGCAGGGAGTGTCACTGCCTCACCTGGGAAGCCCGGCATGGGCGGGGACTGACTCCCCCCTCTTCCTGGGGTTCAGAGCCTGCCCACCCTGCCTGTTGCCCCTGTGCCTCGGTTCTGTGTGGCTGCCTCATTGAACCTCCGGCCTAGTAGCAGACTTAGAACTGGTGGATACCAGGGAAATCCAACTGTTTAATTAAAAGAAAGCATCAAGAAGGCCCTTGGTGGGTATTAAGGCAATGTGATTTCTGCCCAATGCTTTGAACATCAAAGTGAAGAAATTCAATGAAGCGCGGGTAAAGGAAGGGAGTAACTAGGACTCCCTTAAGGTAGCCGGATGCCTCCTCATTTAATTAGTGATGTACATGAATGGATGAACAAGATTCCTACTGTCCCTACCCACTTTCCAGTAAAACCACAGCCAAGGGAACCAGCTTGGTGGAATCAGTGGAGAAGAAGACCCTGTTGAGCTTGACTCTAGTCTGTCTGTGTGAAGAGACATGAGAGGTGTAGAATAAGTAGGAGGCCCTCAGCATTCCCCTATCCCCTTGAGGGAGGCAGGATCTACCAGCTTTGCGGGATGCTGGTGAAATACCACTACTTTTATCATTTTTTTCACTGACCAGGTGAGGCGTGGGGGGGGGGGATCCCCAAGGGGCTCTCACTTCTGGTGCCAAACACCTGGCCACAATGGCTGGGTAAGACAGGCTCTGGGCACAGTATGAGGTGGGGAGTTTGGGGTGGTACACCTGTCAAACAGTAATGCAGGTGTCCTAAGGGGAATTCAGGGAGGACAGAAACCTCCCATGGAGCAGAAGGGCAAAAGCTCACTTGATCTTGATTTTCATGCATAAAGACCATGAGAGCACAGCCTCATGATCCTTCTGACCCTTTGGGTTTTAAGCAGGAGGTGTTGGAAAAGTTACCACAGGGATAACTGGCTTGTGGCAGCCAAGTGTTTATAGCAACTCGCTTTTTGATCCTTTGATTTAGGCTCTCCCTGTCACCTTGAAGCAGAATTCACCAAGCCTTGGATTGTTTACCCGCTAATAGGGAATGTGAGCTAGGTTTAGATCCTGGTGAGACAGGTTAGTTTTACCCTACTGATGATGTGTTGTTGCCAGGGTAATCCTGTTCAGTACCAGAGAAACTGGAGGTTCAGACATTTGATGTATGTGCTTGGCTGAGGAGCGAATGGGGTTTCCCGGGGCCTGAGGCGACCAGCTGCCCAAAGTCCTGGGAATCTGTGGACGACCAGCTGCCCAGGACCCCAGTGCGACTGACCGCTTAAGTCCCGGAGAGCCTGAGGTCGACCTGCAGGCTGGACCTCGGCATGGTCGGCTGCCCAAGTCCTGGGGTCTGATGTTGAGCTGTGACCTGTGCCCTGGTGTGACACACCCCCCCCGAACTCACATCTGTCCCTTGTTCCCGTGGTCTTCTCCCTCCTCGAGTCCTGTCGTTGCTTCCATAGACCGAGCCACCCCCTACCCCTTCTGTCCCAGTCTGTTTTGGTCCCCTCGTCATGCAGCAGCCCTGTCCGAGCCTCTGGGGATGGAGGACTTGGTCCCCAAGCCGACCCCAGCCATCCCTTGTCCAACTGACTATTGCTTTTTGCCACGCATCGTCTTGCCCTCAGTCGTGTTTGTCTGGGTCACAGAACATGGCCTTGTGGGTTGCTTTGATTTCTGTACAAATCCTACAACATCCAAAACGAACGTGCCTATAGAAAAAACAAAGATGTGAACAATTCCAATTTTATCATTCTGGTTGTTTTTATTACTATTCTTGACTCATGCTTCTTTGTTGTAGCAGTGGCGGTGGAAGTGGAATGGTGGCAAAACACTGACCATCCCCAAACAGTGTCTAGTTGAATGAAGAGGACGCAGGAAGATCGGGGTCTGCGTCGGCGGACACTTCCAAATCTGACCAGGAACCGCTCCCACCATCCCGTGTCCTGGGCCTTTGGGGTTGGTGGTGTCAGGGTGCCTCCAATGAAATGTCAAAGTCGGCCCTGCCTGGGCCCGGAATGGGGGCAGCCTGGGTCTGAAGGCACGTGCAGGAGGAGCCAGTCCCCTAGCCTTGCAGATGTCCCTGTTCCAGGGAGGGTAGGAGAAAGATCCCCAAGGCCTTTGGCTGACTGTGCGCCTTCCACCGCCCCGAGCACGGAAACGCTACTGACCATGTGGATGAGGAGGTACGATGGAAAGACAAGCCGCACTGCGATCCCGTATTCGTCACACACCGACACCCTTACACAACCACCATAGAGCGGCTTGATCGAATGCCCCTTGCCTGGTGGTCGACTTTATAACACCCAACGAGGTTGACCCAGTGGCGGGTAGGCTGGATCAAGCCATTGTTAGGGAGAGTTGGGAATCAGAGGGAGGTGACAGTAGGAGTGGGGCATGGGAGATGGCTGAGAGGGACCCTGGAGACAGGATGGGGCAGGGCAGGAGCAGGACTAAGGCAGGGAAGCTGGGGCAGGGAGGGGACAAGGAGGGGTTGGGAGTTGGCCTGCATGGATGGGAGTGGGGTGGTGAGAATGAGTTTGAGGAGGCAGTTCAGAAGTGGATGGATGTAGGAATAGCTGTAGTTACAAGTATTTTTTTCGTGTGTGTGTGTGTGTGTGAGAGAGAGAGAGAGAGAGAGAGAGAGAATGATCTTTTAGGATCATTTGGAAATATTAACCTGTGTTATTCTCTAAGCACCTTAAACAAATTCAACAAACCTAAAACTGTAGGTCACATAACTTTGAGAATGTTAACACGGGGATACAAATGGAAACATGTAAACTCGTCGCTATTGTTCTTCATCTAGCTAGATACAGAGAACTAGAAGGGTGGACCCACAGACTGAAATCATGTTTCTCTTTTTGAGAAAGGTGGTGAAAAGAGGACAAAAGAAGGACAATTCAAAACACAATCTCTGCAGTCAAGGGGCCCAAACAGAAAGGTTTAGGACTGGAAGGACAGCTTCCGTCATTCCTTGTGCCTAACCTGGGACCAAGAGGGGAAGGCAGCTATGCTCCTCCCTCACCGATTAGGTAGGACAGCCCTCTTCTAGTCAGCTCCAGTTCTCCTCCCCCACCCCAACAATCACTCCTTGTATCTTCCCCTTTTGCCACCATGGAGCTTTCCCACTCTTCTGCCTGCCTTTGACTTGAGGCTCTGTCAGACTCAGGTGGTGGTAGCCGCTCACTTTCTTGCTGTCAATAAGTAAGTCCTGTTCTCATGTGGGGTAATCTTTATCTCCACAGAGGTTATTAGTTTGGGGATCCACTAAAAGCACTCAGAGTAATACCCATGCCCAGTGTCATGAACTCCCTCTCTCTCCCTCTCCCCCTCCCTTCCTTTCCCTTTAAAGTTGGAAGGGAAGGGAAGGGAAGGGAAGGGAAGGGAAGGGAAGGGAAGGGAAGAAAGGAGGGATGGAGAGAGGAAGGAAGGGAGGGAGGAAGGAAGAGAAGAAGAGAGGGATGGAGGAAGGAAAATAGGTCAACTCCCTGCCTGCTTGCCTACCTACCTACCTTCATCTACTATATTTTTTGGTCACACATATTTAAGGTGGAGATACAATTAAAATGCCAAAATTGCCATCCTTTTCAAAGTGTACAGTTTGGGGGCACCTGGGTTGCTCAGTTCGCTGAAGTGTCCAACTCTTGGTTTCAGGTCAGGTCATGATCTCAGTGTTCTTGAGTTTGAGCCCCATGTTGGGCTCTGTGCTAACAGTGTGGGGCCTGCTTGTGATCCTCTCTCTCTTTCTCTCTCTCTGCTCCTTCCCTTCTCTCTCTTTCTCAAAATAAACTAACTAACTAACTAACTAAATAAATAAATAAATAAAGGTAAAAGTATCCAATTCAATTTCAGTCTACTCGCAAAGTTATGCAACCCTCACCACTCATTCCAAAATATTTCCATCACGTCAAAAAGAAAGAAACACCCCTCCCCCCTTTCCCGGTCAGTCCCCCACCTCACCCTGGCTCTCTCTCTACTTCTCTTCCCCCACCCACTGATCTGCTTGCACTAAGATTGGACTCTTCTGGCTGGCCTTTTCCTCTCCATGGAATCACAAGGTATTATGTTACTTTGGATGTCTGGCTCCTTTCACTTAGCCTCATGTTTTCAGGGATCACTCATTTATTTGCATGGATCAGTGCTCTACTCCTTTGTAGGGCACCCTTGTTTCCCACCATAAGCCATTAAGATGAATGCACCGATCAAATGAGTTTTCACATACTACTAAGTCCCCTTCCCCCTTTATTAAAAGCTTAACTGGTGGTAAAAGAGTACCCTCTCTGATGACAGAAGTCCCAGCATCATCAGCAGATGCCATGGAAAAACACTTGGCCTCATCTGGCAACAAAAACTGCTACTGTTGCCACTTTTTTCCTTGGGAAAGAAGTCACAGGACAGCCTGTACCCCTCAGGCCTTACAGATCTCACGCTCAGCAGAGCTCTTGGGTGTCTTGGATCTTGTGGCGACCCCTCCCCTGAGGAGAGCTACTGCTTACTATTCATTGGCTCACCTAGGAGTGAAATAAACAGCAAGACACTTTTTTTTCCCAACCAGCAGGCCAAAGTCATTCCTTGACTGAGAATGTTTCAAAACTGCTTCTGGATGCAGGTCAGATGCAGGTCATTTGGTCCTTTGGTCATCAAAGACACTGGCTATGGAGTTAAGGTTGGGGTTGGGGTCTTGTATCTGTCCTTCTGCCACCATAGAAAGTACTTTTCATGGGATCTGAGTTACAGAAGCATACTGCCTGGGGCCATGGTATTTTGGGGGTCTTTTGTTTTTGTTCCCCACCCCAATATATTCATTTTTAAGTAATCTCTACACCCAATGTGGAGCTTGCACTCACAACTCTGAGCTCAAGAGGCATGTCCTTTATGGACTGAATCAGCCAGAAGCCCCTGAGTTTTTTGCAGACTAGGGAAAGACCAGGTTTTGTAGTCCCCAAATATACCACTTCTGCACATGGATTATTTTGAATGCAAGGTACTGAAGAAGCAGGAGCCCTAAGGAGGACACTGTCTCTCCCTTTTCTTCCTGACCTAAAAATAAGAACTAAAATTCCCTAGGAAAGCCATGCTTCCTCCCCAGGGAGTAGGAGGAAAAGAAGACATCATCATCCATCCAGAGTGGGCACCAGAGGAACCTGCAAACAAAACCTTACTCTGTTAGTTTCCTCCCATCAATTGACCTTCCCACAGTTTGCTGAGCTCAGAAGCCCAAAACTGCTTTGCTTTCTCTTATCATTTCTCCACAAACATGATCATTCTTTGTGGAAGATTCACTAGAAATGGGAATTCAAGGCTGAGGTTCTCAGTTTCTTCTGGTTTGGGTTTCTTCCACCTGAGGTGCACTGCACTGCACATGTCAATCAACTGTTTCTCTCTCATTGAACTGTCTTTTTGGGACCAGAATCTCAGCCAACCACTCAGAAAGGGAGTAGAGGGAACACTCTTCCTCCTCTACACCTGATGAATGCAAACACACACACCAGAACACAACTGTCACCACCCATCCGTTCATTTTCATACTCTATACAGTCAACATGGGGCTTGAACTCACAACACTGACTATGATCAATAGTGCAAGCATGGCGTGCTCTTCTGACTGAGCCAGTGTGACCTGGGGCCAAACCTTTTGAGGCCTCAGGCACCATTTTGCTGGCCTAGACAAGAGCCAGAACTCCCAAGCATTGTCACGTTGGCAAGACAAGCCAAGGGTCCCTTTTTCAGACTAGGGAGGGTAAGATTACACATGCTTCCCCTGACACGCAGCCCGGTTTCCTATATTACACACCTCAAGTGACCTGGGGCCAAATCTCACTAGATCTAGGCCACATCTCATGAGATATATGGCATCATGTGGCTGTCCCCCAGCAGATCTGGGACTCCCAAACTGAGCCTCTTTCATGGCTGCAACACAGGCCTGGAAGCCATTTTCCGGACTCAGGACAAATGAGAACAAACCTACTCGCCTTGAAACACAGCCTGCCTTCCACTATTGCACACCTCATGTAACCTGGATCTAATTCTCACAAGACCTAAGCCAAATGTCACGAGATCTCAGGCACTGTTTCACAGATGCCAGGCAAGAGCCAGAATTCATCAGTCAGCCTCATTCATGGTGGCAGAAGAGGCCTGGAATCCCTTTTCCAGAGTTGGGATGGGTGGGAACACACCTCCTTCCACTGAAACACAGCCTGGCTTCCACTATTACACACCTCCAGTGAGCTGGGGTCAAATCTTGGGAGATCTAAGGTCAAATCTCACGAGATCTGAGACGCTATCTTGTGGGCACTGGGCAGGAGCCAGAACTCCCAAGCTGAGCCTCCTTCCTTCATGGCAGTGAGACAGAGTTGGATTGCCATTTCCAGAGTTGCGATAGTGGGAACACACCTGTTACCCCTGAAATGCAGTTTGGCTTCCATGATTACACACCTTGTGGGACCCGGGACCACCTTAGGCCAAATCTCACATATCTGATGCCAACTCGAGGGCACTCAGATGGAGCCAGAACTTTGGAGCCAAGCCACATTCATGGAGGCAAGTCAGGTCCAGAATCCCTTTTCTGGATTTGTGATAGGTGGGAACACACTTGTTCCCCCTAAAACACAAGACCGTTTTCCATTTGTACACACCTCAAGTGACCCCATGGCAAATCTCACAAGATCTAAGGCCAAATCTCCTGAGATCTAAGGCTGCAATCTTGAAGGCACCAGGCAGGAGCCAGAATTCCCAGGTCGAGCCTCCTTCATGGCAGGGGGACAGCCTTGGATTACCTTTTTCCAAACTTGGGACAGATGGGAACACACCCGCTCTCCCTGACATAGCTTGGCTTCCACTATAGCACACCTACTGTGACTGGGGACAAATATTGCAAGATCTAAGGCCAAATCCCAGGAGATCCCAGGAGCTATTACATGGGCCCCTGGGAAGAGCTGGCACTCCTGGGAAGAGCATCCTTCAGCGACAGGCTTGAAAGGCCTTCTCTGGAATCAGGACAGGTGGGAGCACACCTGCTCCCCCTGAAACACAGCCTGGCTTCCACTAATACACAACTCTCATGACCCGGGGCCAAATCTCCAGAGATCTTGGGAGGCATCACGCTGGCATTTGGCAAGAGTGGGAACTCCTGAGCCAAGCCTCATTCATGGCCGTTAACGGTTTGGGAGGCCTTTTCTGGATGCAGGATAGGTGGGAACATACCTGCTTCTCCTAAAAACACAGCCTGGCTTCCACTATTACACATCTCACATGATGCTAGACCAGATGTCTCAAGACCTAAGTCCTAATCTCATGAAATCTCAGAGGTGATCTCACAGAGGCCTGGCAAGAGCTGGAACTCCTGAGCTGAGCGTGGTTCAAGGCAGTGACAAGCTTGAAGGTCTTATCCAGACTCAGGACAAGAGGGAACACACCTGATCCCCTGGAAACATTGCCTGACTTCCATTTTTACTAACCTCGCCTGATCCAGGGACAAATCCTTCAGGATCTAAGGCCAAATATCGCGAGATCTTGGGCGCCATCTCGAAGGTGCCTGACAAGAGCTGGAACTCCCAAACCGAGCCTCATTCATGGCAGTAACTGGCTTGTAAGGCCTTTCCCGGACTTGGAATGGGTAGCAAAACACCTGCTGTCCCTGAAACATAGACTGCCTTCCATTATTATTACACACCCCCTGACCTGGGGCCAGATCTCTTGAGATCTAAGGCCAAATCTCATGAGGTCCTGGGTGCCATCTCACTGGTACATGGCAGGAGCCAGAATTCCTGAGCTGATCCACATTCATAGAAGTGAGACAGGCCCAAGAAGGCCCTTTCCAGACTTAAGACAAGAGGGAACACACCTACTCCCCCTGAAACACAGCCTGGCTTTCAGTGTTACACACCTTGTGTGACCTAGGGCCAAATATCACAAGATCTAAGGCCAAATCTTGGGACATGTCAAGTGGTGTTTTGCTGCTTCCAGGCAAGAGCTGGAACTCCTGAGCTGAGCCTCCTTCATGGCCTCAAGACAGACCTGGGATCCCTTATCCAGAATTGAGATAGATGGGAAAACCTGATCCCCCAGAAATACAGCCTGGCTTCCATTATTACACACCTCCCATGACTTGGGGTCAAATCAAGTGAGATCTAAGACAGTCTCAGGAGATCTCCGGTGCATACCCCAGGGCTCCCGGCAAGAGCCTGAACTCCCAAGCCAAGCCTCGTTCATGGCAGTGAGAAATGCTTGGATCACCTTTTCCGGTTCAGGACAGGTGGGAACACAACTGCTATTCCAGAAACAGAGGCTGGCTTCCAATTTAACACATCTCACAGGACACAGGGGCCAAATCTCATGATATATATTGCCAAATCTTATGATATATTGGACTCCATCTCACTGGTGCTGGGCAAGAGCTGAAAGTCCTGAGCAGAGCCTTGTTCATGGTGGTGACAAGCTTGGAAGTAATTTTCTGTACTCAGTACAGGTGGGAACACAACTGCTCCCCATGAAACACCCCCTATTTTCCAATATTACGCTCCTCGCATGACCCAGGGCCAGATCCCACAAGATGTAAGGACAGATCTTGTGAGATCTCAAGCACCATCTCTGGGGTGCCTGTCAGGAGCTGAAATTCCCAGGTCAAGCCTCATTCATGGAGGTGAGACAGTGCCATGATTCATTTTCCAGACTCAAGATAGGTGGGAACCCACCTGTTCTGCCTGAAACACAGCCTGGCTTCCACTATTAGAGAACTTGTATGACACCAGGGCCAGATCACTTGAAATCACAGGCAAAATCTCACAAGATCTCAGGCACATTCTTGTAGGTGCCTGGTATGATGCAGAACTCTGGAGGTTAGCCTCCTTCATGGAGGTTAGACAGGCCTGGAAGGCCTTTTCTGGGCACAGGACAGGTAGCAATACACCTGTTCTCCCTGAAATGCAGCCTATCTTGTATTTTTACAAACTTTTTTGACCTGGGGATCTTGGACACCACCTCCTGGACAACTGGCAAGAGTTGGAACTCCTGGGCAGAGCCGTGTAACATAACAGTGACAGGATTGGAAAGCCTTTACCAGACTCAGGATAAATGGGAACACACCTGCTCCACATGAAATATAGCCTGGCTTCCATTTTTACACAATTCACATGACCAGGGACCATGTATTGCCACATGTAAGGCCAAGTTTTGTGAGTTCTCAGGAGCCATCTCATGAGGCCTGGCAAGACCCAGAACTCCTGAGCCAAGCCTCATTGATGTAGGTGAGACAGGCCTGTAAGGCCTTTTCCCGATTCACAAAAGGTGGGAACACAACTATTCCCACTGAAAGATTAACAGTCTGTGTTTTAGGTGGAACAAGTGTGTTCCCAGAAGTCCTGAGTTACAGGTAGGCCTTCCAGGTCTATCAACAGCATGACAGTAGCTCAGTTAGGTAGTTCTGCTCTTGTCTGGCACCTGTGACATCACAGCAGAGACCTCATGAGTTTTGGCCTCGGGTCTCGGTACGTTTGTCTCTGGGAACGGGAGGTATATAATAATGGAATCCAGGTTCTGTTTCAGGGGGAGCATGCATGTTTCCACCTGTCCTGAATCCAGAAAAAAACATCGTGGTCTGTCTGACACAAATGAATGAGCCTCGAGTATTGGCTCTGCCATGGCGCCCAGCAGATGTCCAAAATATTAAGAGATTTGGCATTAGAACTCCCCAGATAGGGTGCTGGATCATGCAATGTGTATAATAGTGCTCCCCGTAAAACACCCCTGCATTTCAGGGGAAGCAAGTGTGTTTCCACCCGTCCAGAGTCCAGAAAAGGCCTTCCAGGCCTGTCTCACCCCCAGGAAAGAGACTTGGATTGGCAACACTTAATGGGTGCCTGTGAGATGGCACTTGATATCTCCTGAGAATTGGCCTTAGATCTCATGAGATTTTATTCAGGAGTAAGGAAAATTTTCTAATAGTGAAAGCCAACTGTATTTCAGGGGGAGCAAGTGTGTTCCTACCTGTCCTCAGTCTGGTGTAAGCCTTGGAAACCTGTTGTTGCCATGAAGGAGGCTCAGATCAGGAGTTCCTGCTCTTGCTTGGCACCCACACGGTGGGGCCTGAGATCTCATGAAATTTGGCCTTATACTCATGATATTTCTTTCCTCCTCACGTGAGGTGTGTAACAGCGGAAACAGGATGCATTTCAGGGAGAGAGGATGTGTTCCCAAATATCCAGAATCTGGAAAAGGCAATGAAGATTGACTCAAAGCCAGCAATGAGAGTTGGCTAAGGAGTTCTGGCTCTTACTGACCACTGGTGAGATGCAGCCAGAGATGTCCCAAGATTTGGACCTGGGTCATGCAAGGGTGTAATAGTGGAAGCCAGGCTGCATTTCACAGAATGAAATTGTATTGCCACCTGTCCTGAATATGGCAAACACCCTCAAAACCTGTCACCAGCACAAAGGAGACCTGGATCAGGAGGTCAGGCTTTTAATGAATGCTCAGCGAGATGACTCCCCCCCCGATATCTCATGATATTTGGCTTTTGATCTCATGAGATTTTCCCCAGAGTCACAAGAGGTGTGTCAAAATGAAAGCCTGGCTGTGTTTCAGGGGGTACCCACCCATGTTTTCCCACAGATCCAAATTCTGGAAATTAATTATGGGCATGTCTATCCTCCATGAATGAGGCTTGGACCCAAGGGTTCCAGCTCCTGCTGGGCACTCTTGAGATGGCTCCCAAATTCTCTCAAGATAGCTCCTTAGATCTCATGGGATCTGGCCTAGAGTCACCGAGGTGTGTCTAAATGGAAGCCAGGCTGTGTTTCTGGGGATGAACATGGGTGGTCACCTGTCCCAAGTCTGGTAAAGGCCTTCAAAACCTTTCACAATTAACTAGGCTTGGCTCAGGATTTCCGGCTCTTACTGAGTGCCCAGCGAGATGACACCTGATATCTCATGAGATTTGGCATCAGATCTCATGAGATTTGCCCCCAATCACCTTAGGTGTGTCAAAATGAAAGTCAGGCTTCATTTCTGGGGATGAACTAGAGTTGCCACCTGTTTCAGGTCTGGTAAAAGTCCTCAAAACCTGTCCCCACCGTGAAGGAGGCTAGGCTCAGAAGATCAAGTTCTTACTGAGCAATCCACAAGATGGCACCCGACATCTCCCAAGTTTGGCCTGATATCTCATGAGACTTGCCCCCTGGTCATGTGAGTTGTGTCAAAATTGAAGCCAGGTTGTGTTTCAGTGAGTACCCATGTTTCCCCACTGATCCAGATTCTGGAGAACAAACTCTGGCTCTGTCTATCCCTATCCTCCATGTATGAGGATCAGACCCAGAGGTTATGTAATGGCTCCTGGGGGGGGGGGGGGGTGCCCCTGAGATGGTGCCTGAATTCACTACAGATTATGCCTTAGATTGAATGGGATCTGTCTCTGTATCAAGGGAGATATGTCAAAATGGAGCCCACGTTGCATTTCTGGGGATGAACTTGTGTTGCTACCTGTCCTGAGTCTGATGAAGGCCTTCAAAACCTGTTACCACCATGTAGGAGGCTCGGCTCAGGAATTCCAACTCTTTACTGAGCATGTGTGGAGATGGCACCTAATATCTCCCTGTACTTGGCCTTGGAACTCACCAGATTGGGCCCCAGATCATGTGAGGTGTGTCAAAATGGAAGCCAGGCTGCGTTTCTGGGATGAACTTGGGTGGCCACCTGTCCTGAATCCGGCAAAGGCCTTCAAAACCTGTCACTGTCATGAAAGAGCCTCAGATCTGGAGTTCTGGCACTTACTGAGCACCAGGCATGATGGGACCCATTATCTCACGATATTGGCCTTAGATCTCATGAGATTTGCCCACAGTCACGTGAGGTGTGTCAAAATGGAGGACAGGCTTCATTTCCCAGGATGAACTTGTTTTGCCAGCATCCCAAAGCCAGTAAAGGCCTTCAAATCCTGTCATGGCCATGAAGGAGGCTGGGCTCAGGAGTTCTGGCTCTTACTGAGTACCTGGAGAGATGGCACCAGGTATCTCTGAGGTTTGGCCTTCAATCTCACGAGATTCGACCCTGTTCTTGTGAGATTGTCAGAATGGAAAACGGTGTGTTTCAATGGTACGCAAGGTTTCCCCATGATCCAGATTCTGGAGCATGAATTTTGGGCCTGTGTCTCCTCCTTGAACGAGGCTCAGCCCCGGGGGTTCCAGCTCTTGACAGGTGCCATTGAGATGGCACCCAAATGTTCTTGAGATTTCGCCTTACATCTCAAAGGATCTGGCCCTAGGTAACGTGATGTGTGTCAAAATGGAATCCAGACTGCGTTTCCAGTGGTGAACCTGTGTTGCCACCTGTCCTGAGTCCAGTAAAGGCTTCCAAAACCTGTCACTGCCATGTAGGACCCCCAGCTCAGGAGTTCTGGCTCCTACTGGGTGCCTGGCTAGCTGGCACCCAATATCTCAGGAGATTTGGCCTACAGTATCACGAGATTTTCCCCCAGTCTCATGAGGTATGTCAAAATGGAAGGCAGGCTGCATCTCCAGGAATTAACTTGTGTTGCCACCTAACTGGAGTCTGGTACAGACCTTCAAAACCTGTTACCATGATGAAGGAGGCTTGGCTCAGGAATTCTGGCTGTTACTGAGTGCCTGGAGAGATGGGACCTGATATCTCGTGAGATTTGCTCCCCAGTCACGTGAGATATGTCAAAATTGAAGCCAGACTGAGTTGTGGTGGGTACCCATGTTTCCCCACTGATCCAGATTCTGGAAAATGAATTCTGGCCCTGTATATGTTCCATGAATGAGGATTGAGTCTGGGGCTCTGGCTTCTTCTGCTGGACGCCCCTCAGATGGCACCTGAAATCTCTCAAGATTTTGCTTTAGGATCCCACAGCATCTGTCCCCACACCAAGCGAGGTGTGTCCAAATGGAAGCCAGGCTGCATTTCTCAGGAATGAACTTGTGTTGCCCCCTCTCCGGAGTCTGGTTAATTCCTTCAAAACCTGTTACTACCATGAAAGAAGCTTGGGTTAGTAGTTCCAGCTCTTCCTGAGCACCCAGTGAGATGGCACCCAAAATCTGACGAGATGTGTCTTTGGCATTCATGAAATTTGACTCTGATGGAAGCCAGGCTGCGTTTCCTGGAATGAATTTGGGTGGCCACCTGTCCGGAGTCTGGTAAAGGCCTTCAAAATCCTGTCACAGCCATCAAAGGAGGCTGGGCTCAGGAGTTCTGGCTCTTACTGAGAGCCCAGGGAGATGGCACCTGATATCTCATGAGATTTAGCCTTCAATCTCATGAGACTTGACCCTGGGCCCATGAGGTGTGTCAAAATAGAAGCCACACTGTGTTTCTGGAATGAACTTGTGTTGTGCCTTGTCCTGAGTCTGGGAAAAGCCTTTAAAATCTGTCACTGCCGTGAAGGAGGCTTGGCTCAGGATTTTTGGCTCTTACTGAGCACCTGGTGAGATGGAACCCGGTATCTTGTGAGATTTGGCATTTGATCACATGAGATTTGCCCCTAGTCATGTGAGTTGTGACAAAATGGAAGCCACGCTCTGCTTCCCAGAATAAGCTTGTTTTGCCAGCAGTCCCGATGCTGGTAAAGGCCTTCAAATCCTGTCAGTGCCATGAAGGAGACTGGGCTAAGGAGTTTTTGCTTGTACTCAGCTCCTGGTGACATGGCACCTGATATCTCAAGAGATTTGGCCTTAGATCTCATGAGATATGATCCTGGTCAAGTGTGGTGTATCAAAATTGAAGGCAGGCTGCGTTTCCTGGGATGAACTTATGTTGCCACCTGTCCTGAGGCCAATAAAGGCCTTCAAATCCTGTCACAGCCATGAAGGAGGCTGGCCTCAGGATTTCCAGTTCTAAATGTGCACCTGGTGAGATGGCACCTGATATCTCATGAGGCTTGGCCTTAGTTCGCCTGACAGTTGGCTCCAGATCATGGGTGGTGTCCAAATGGAAGCCAGGCTTGCGTTTTGGGGGATGAACTTATGTTGCCACCTGTCCCAAGTCCCATAAAGGCTTTTAAAATCTGTCACCACCATAGGGGCACCTGGGTGGCTCAGTCGGTTGAGCGTCGGACTTCAGCTCAGGTCATGATCTCACGGGTCATGAGCTTGAGCCGAGCTTTGGGCTCTGTGCTGACAGCTCGGAGCCTGGAGCCTGCTGCGAATTCTGTGTCTCCCACTCTCTCTGTTCCTCCCCTGCTTGCACTCTGTCTCTCTCTCTCTCTCCAAAATAAATAAAGATTAAAAAAAAATTTTTTTTTAATCTGTCACAGCCATTAAGGAGGCTTGGCTCAAGATTTTGGGCTCTCACTGTGTGCCTGGCAAGATGGCACCCGAAATCTCACGAGATTTGGCTTTGGATCACATAAGATTTGACCCCAGATCATTCAAGGTGTCAAAATGGAAGCCAGGCTGCTTTCCAGGGGATGAACTTGTGTTGCCACCTGTCCCAAACTAGTTAGGCCTTCAAAACCTGTCATTGCCATGAAGGAGGATTGGCTCAGGATTTCCAGCTCTTACTGTGCACCTGGGGAGTTGGTGCCGATATCTCATGAGATTTGGCCTTAGACATCATGAGATTTGACCCTGGTCAGGTGAGTTGTGTCAAAATGGAATCTGAGCTCCGTTTAAGTAGTTATCTATGTTTTCCCACTTACCCAGAGTCTGGATGAATTCTGAGCCTGTGTATCCTCCATGAACGAGGCTGGGTCCTGGGGTTCTGACTCCTGCCGTGCACCCCTGAGATGGCGGCCGAATTCTCTCAAGATGTCACCTTAGATCTCACTGGATCTGGCTCCAGGTTATGCGAAGTGTGTCAAAAGGCAAGCTGGCCTGCTTTTCAGGTGGAGCAGTTGTGTTCACACTGGTTCTGATCCCGGAAAAATGCCTCCTGGGCCTGTCCCACTTCCATGAACCTGGCTCAACTCAGGAGTCTGGCTCTTGCTGGGTGCCCACGAGATGTTGCCTGAGATTTTGTGAGATTTGGCCTTAGATCTCACAAGATCTGGCTCCAGGTCATGGGAGGTGTGTAATAGTGGAAGCCGGCCTACTTTTCAGGGGGAGCATGTATGTTCCCACTTGTGCGAGTCCAGATAAGGGAATCCAAGCCTGGCCCACTGCTATAAAAAAAGGCTCAGACTCTGGAGTTCTGGCTCTTGCCGGGCACCTGTGAGATGGAGCTGGAGATCTAACAGAGATTTGACCCCGATTCATGAAAGGTGTGTAATAGTGGAAGCCAGGCTGTGTTTCAGGGGGAGCAGGTGTGTTCCCACCTGTCTCCAGTGTGAAAATGCCTTCCAAGTCTGTTGCCCCATGACTGAGGCTGGGCTGGAGTTTTCCGGCTCTCCACTGGCACCCACAAGGTGTTGCCTGAGATCTCACGAGATTTGGCCTTAGATCTCGCAAGATAGGCCCCAGGTCATGCAAGGTCTGCAAGAGTGGAAGCCAGGCTGTGTTTCAGGGGTGGGAGGTGTGTTCCCACTGTTTAGGGTTCCGAAAATGAATTCAGGGCCTGTCTCACCTCCATGAACGAGGCTCTGCTTGGGAGTTCCAGCTCTTGTGGGGTGCCTATAAGATGGCACCCAATATTTTGCGAGATTTGGCCTTAGATCAACTGAGGTTTCACTCTGGGTCAGATGAAGTGTGTAAAAATGTAAGGCTGGCTGCGTCTCCTGGGGAGCGGTTTGGTCCCACCTGTCTTGAGTTTGGAAAAGGACTTCCAGGCCTGTATCACCTCCATGAATGTGGTTCAGGTTGGAACTTCTGGCTCTTGACATGTGCCCATGATATGGCACCTGAGACCTTGTAAAATGTAGCATCAGGTTTCATGAGATTTGGACCCCAGTCATGGTGGGGTGTAATAGTGGAAGCCAAGCTGTTTCATGGGAGCAATTGTATTCCCACCTGTCCTGCTTTCCAAAAAGGCTTTCCTGGCCTGTCTCACCACCATAAGTGAGGCTTGGCTGAGCTGTTCCAGCTCTTGTGGTGCACCTGGCTGATGGTACCCAGTATCTCAGAGTTTTGTTCTTAGATCTTGCGAGATATGGCCCCCAGTCATGCAAAGTGTGTAACAGTGGAATCCGGGCTGTGTGTCAGGGGGAGCAGGTCTATTCCCACCTGTCCCAAGTCCATAAAAGAGCCCCTGGGCTCCTCTCGCTGCCATGAACAAGGCTCAGCTTGGGAGTTCCAGCTCTTGCTGGGTGCCCACCAGTTGGAGCCTCAGGTTGCATGAGATTTGGCCTTAGACCTCACGATATTTGGCCCTGGGTCATGCAAGGTGTGTAATAGTGGAAGCCAGGCTCTGTTTCAGGGGGAGCAGGTGTGTCACCACCTGTCCCGAGTCTGGAAATGTGCTTCCTGGCCTGTTTTGTCACCATTAACAAGGCTGGGTGCGGGAGTTCCACTTCTTGCCAGGCGCCCACCAGAGGGCACCCAAGATCTCGTGAGATTTCGCTCTGGGTCATGCCAAGTGTGTAATAGTGGAAGCCAGGCTGTGTTTCGGGGGAGCAGGTGTGTTCCCACCTGTTCCAAGCCTTTAAAAGACCTCCTGGGCCTGTCTAACCTCCATGAATGAAGCTCCACTCTTGAGAACAGTTTCAAGGTTCCATATAAACTAAAAGTAGAACCACCCTACAATCCAGAAATTGCCATATTTGGTATTAACCCAAAAGATACAAAAATACAGATTCACAGAGTACATGCACCCCAATGTTTATAGCAGCATTATCAACAATAGCCAAACTGTGGAGGGAGCTCAAATGTCCATTGACTGATGAATGGATAAGGAAGACGTGGTATATATACACAATGGAATATTACTCAGTCATCAAAAAAATGAAATCTTGCCATTTGCAACAAACAAGGATGGAGCTAGAATGTATTATGATAAGCGAATAAGTCAATCAATGAAAGACAAATACCATATGATTTCACTCATATGTGGAATATAAGAAACAAAACATGAACACATGGGAAGAGGAGGAAAACCATCAGATACTCAATGATAGAGAACAAATTGTGGGTTGATGGTGGGAGCTGGGTGGGAGATAATACAGATGGGTGATGGTTATTAAGGAGGGTACTTGTGATGAGCACTGGGTATTGTACATAAGTGAGAAATCACTTAATTCTACTCCTGAAACCCATATTGCACTGTCAGGAATCATTTCTTATACATGGACAAAAGTAGATAACAAAAGATACTTAATGTATTGATAACATTATCATAAGCTTTAGAAATGATCAAATGTGTAACCACATATTCAAGAGACAGTGCAAATAAGAACTCAGAGTACAACATAGGTATTGCTTCATACCCAACCCCCTTGGAGCAAAATCCCCTGCAAACCTGGGTTAGAGAGTTGCATGCCTTTTCTCTGTAATGAACTATCCCACTTGTTGGATGGCTTCTGGGATGGCCACAGACACAGTGGACACATGAACTTTACATAGGAAAGGAAGACAGGAAGGCAAATATCACATAATTGATCGTGACTATTGTTAAATGGTAGGATGTCACTATTTTCAAATCTTCTATATTTGATTTTCTT